>NC_092131.1:17068294-17788294 GCF_043159975.1 Macaca nemestrina | reverse complement strand
TAGCAGAAGCCCAGCGGAGGCTGATGATGTGTGTGCTACCACGGGTGTGAGATTTGGGTAGCGTGCTGCCTACCGCCCAGGAGTCCATGCAAACGGAGACTTCTGCCTCCCACCGGCAGTCGGCAGTCGTCTCAAAGCTGCAACCTCTCTCCCATCACCATGAGGACGGGTGCCCGCCCCCAGGACTTTCACCTCCAGTTCAGACATATTTGATCCCAGAAATCACTTCCTGACTTTGCCTCTTAGCTCTTGTCATGTTGGCACCAAGGTTCTCTGTGTCTTGGGTCTTCCCTCCTTTTTTTTTTTTTTTTTTTTTTTTTGAGACGGAGTCTCGCTCTGTCGCCCAGGCTGGAGTGCAGTGGCCGGATCTCAGCTCACTGCAAGCTCCGCCTCCCGGGTTTACGCCATTCTCCTGGCTCAGCCTCCCGAGTAGCTGGGACTACAGGTGCCCGCCACCTCGCCCGGCTAGTTTTTTCGTATTTTTGTAGCAGAGACGGGGTTTCACCGTGTTAGCCAGGATGGTCTCGATCTCTTGACCTCGTGATCCGCCCGTCCCGGCCTCCCAAAGCGCTGGGATTACAGGCTTGAGCCACCGTGCCCGGCCTGGGTCTTCCCTCCTTTTAAGCAGCTGATGAAGATCACAAGGCGTTAGCCCTGAAGATCAACCAGGACTATGGTTTTCAAACTGTGGTCCACGGAGCCATGGGGTTCATGGTATTTTAAGGGCTGCTTCAAGGGCCAAGAGGACCCCTCAAGTTGTTGTGGGGTTTTTTTGTTTGTTTTGTTTTGTTTTGTTTTTCTGGAGAGAGTTTCACTCTGTCACCCAGGCTGGAGTACAGTGGCGTGATCGCGGCTCATTGCAACCTCTGCCTCCTGGGTTCAAGCAATTCTCTTGCCTCAGCCTCCGGAGTAGCTGGGATTACTGGCGCCCGCCACCACGCCCAGCTAATTTTTCTATTATTACAAAATAGGGATGGGATTTTACCATGTTGGCCAGGCTGGTCTCAAACTGCTGACCTCAGGTGATCCGCCCACCTCGGCCACCCAAACTGCTGGGATTACAGGTGTGAGCCACTTTTTTTGTTTTGTGTGTGTGTGTGTGTGTGTGTGTGTGTGTTTTTTTTTTTTTTTTTTGGAGGGGGGACGGAGCCCAGGCTGTAGTGCAGTGGCGTGATTTCGGCTCACTACAACCTCCGCCTCCCCAGGTTCAAGCGATTCTTCCGCCTCAGCCTCCCGAGTAGCTGGAACTACAGGTGCGCACCACGACACCCGGCAAAGTTTTGTATTTTTGGTAGAAACGAGGTGTCACCATATTGGCCAGGCTGGTCTTGAACTCCTGACCTCGTGATCCGCCCGCCTCAGCCTCCCAAGGTGCGGGGATTACAGGCATGAGCCACCACGCCTTGCCTCAAGTTTGTATTTATTTGATTGTTTCAGAGCAGAAGAACTTGATATATTTATATGTCTAAAATATTTATCCTGTTTAGCCACTTTTTGATTGGCTTAAATTTTTTGGTATGTAGAAAAGATTTTTATAGAGCCAAATACACTCATTTTGAGCAGCAGCATTTTTTTCTATAGCTTTTCATAAATGCAGGTCCCCTCCATGGCTGAGATAAAGATTCTTATCCATTCTCTGTTCAGCTCTTTAACTCATCTCAAATGTTATTTTAAATGATTGCTTTTAAAAAGGTTTTGTGAGGCTGGGCGCGGTGGCTCACACCTGTAATCCCAGCACTTTGGGAGGCCGAGGCAGGCGGATCACGAGGTCAGGAGATCAAGACCATCCTGGCTAACACAGTGAAACCCCCTCTCTACTAAAAATACAAAAAAATTAGTTGGGCGTCGTGGCGGGCGCCTGTAGTCCCAGGTACTCGGGAGGTGGTGGGCGCCTGTAGTCCCAGCTACTTGGGAGGCTGAGGCAGGAGAATGGCATGAACCCGGGAGGTGGAGCTTGCAGTGAGCCAAGATCGTGCCACTGCACTCCAGCCTGGGCAACAGAGCGAGACTCTGTCTCAAAAAACAAAAAAAAGGTTTTGTGAGGTTGACTATATAGTGATGCTTTGACTTATTTCTAAAATTATTCTATAATGATTTGAGAATATGCATTTTGCAGATTTCTCCTTTTTATTTGTTGTTTCTATATATCCTGTTGTATCTATATATTTCAGTTGGTTTTTCTCTTATGTTACTGAATTTTGGACCTGGAGGAAACATTATCCACAACCACCCCCAAACAGAAAACACATCCAAAATGACATTTCATTGTATGTTTCTGGGCATATAAATTCAGTGCTATTGCTTTTATCACTTGCATAATTTTTATTACTATTTCATTATAATAGTATTACCTTTACCTCTAAATGCTTTATATGCTAATACCTATTTTTAAACTGAGATATGATTAAATTTCTGTATCATATTAGCAGACACTTGCAGATTTTAGACCATCTCTTTAGTTGTAATCTTTAGTAATTTTTGTTTTAAATTAACCTGTTAACACATTTTTATATATTTTTTTAATTTTATATTTTTAAATTTTATTTTATCTTTGTAGGAAAATTTGATGTACTTAATATTTGGTTTCACTGGTATTATCCTCCTTCATCCTATACTTGTCTTATCCTTTTAAGTCTGTTTTCAATTCTGTATTTTTATTGTGATGGCTTAGATGTTCTTTTTGTCATTTAAATATGATCAGAATGAAATCATATCTAAACTATCTCAGGATAAAAACCATTTCTACCACTATTTTTTATGTTTATAAATAAAATTGAGACCTCGGTTTATTGGTGATACAGAATCTTTCAGCTTGGGGTTCAACCCATTTCCTACAACCTCCTTGCCTCCCAGGTCCTTGTTGTATCTTGTTCCCTGGAAATGCTTTTTTAAATGACATTTTTACATCTTGGAATCTACCTTGTATCATCACATCTTTTAACTGAGAGCTTATGACCTCTTTAACCCCTCTAGTGATTTATGGACTTTTCTTTTTTTGAAACGGAGTCTGGCTCTGTCGCCCAGGCTGGAGTGCAGTGGCGCAATTTTGGCTCACTGCAACCTCCACCTCCCAGGTTCCAGCGATTCTCCTGCCTCAGCCTCCTGAGTAGCTGGGATTACAGGTGCGCACCACCAGGCCTGGCTAATTTTTTTTTTTTTTTTTTTTTTTTCCCGTAGAGATGGTTTTTCCCCGTGTTGCCCAGACTGGTCTTGAACTCTTGATCTCAGGGATCCACCTTGGCCTCCTAAAGTGCTGGGATTACAGGCATGAGCCTCTACGCCAGGCCTAGACTTCTCTTTTTTGTTCTCCCCATCTCTCTCTCTAGTTTTGTTCTTCTCATGCCTCTGGACCTTAAGGCTTTGGTTCATCATTCACTTAAACCCCATTTTCTCTCCTCAAGCTTTGCTTGTGCCTTCAAACAGAAAGTAAAGGCAAAATAATTAACCTTTGAGAGAATGACTTTTCCTGTGTGGTCTGAAAATGATGCCCCGTTTAACACTTAGTGGAGTTGGAGGAAAGAGGAAATAACAACCATATTTGTTACCTGTTTCTTCTGTGCTTTCTGTCTGGTGCTCTTCTTACTCCTAACTCTGCAGCCACTTTTATTGGTACTTAGGTCTCAAAGTAGTATTGTTCCTTTTGGTTGCCTGTAGTACTGCTTCTTCAAAATGACAGGCGTATTGACTGCAGGTTGCATTCGGCTGCATGTAGTAGGAAATAGCAGTGATTTAAACAGACAGAAATTTATTTTTCTCATATAGCATAGAAGTTCAGAGGTCTGTGATCCAGGGCTGATATAATAGTCCCACAAGGCCACCAGAGTCCCAGAACCTTCTGTCTCTCTGCTCTGCCAGGTTTAGATGGTGGCTCTGTCTCTCTTTTGCTCATAAAACAGAAATTGTAAGCACTATCAAGACAGGAAGAGGGAAGGAAAGAGGTAAAAGGTATGTGCCAGCTGAAAAGAACTTTCTGGGAAAACTCCAACAAGTCATTGGTGCAAACCATGTCAGATTGTCCCCCAATCCCCATCTGCACGTGAGCTCATTGCTATCTCAAATGCAGCTAGCGTTTCTTTATTGAGGCAGAAGGAAGTCAATATTGTGTAGCAACAATATTGTGTAGACAACTAACAGTGTACCTCCTGGAAAAAGAAAATATTGTCTGAGCGTCTTTCTTTCTGGAATTGTTTTGGAAGGTTCTCTGAGCAGTTAATGTCTTGATCAATTGTTTTTCTATTCTGGGGAATTTTTTTTTTTTTTTTTTTTAGATGAAGTTTCTCTCTTGTTGCCCAGGCTGGAGTGCAATGGCACAATCTCTGCTCACTGCAGCCTCCGCCTCCCGGGTTCAAGCAATTTTCCTGCCTCAGCCTATTAAGTAGCTGGGATTACAGGCACCCACCACCACGCCCGGCTAATTTTTTGTATTTTTAGCATAGACAGGGTTTCGCCATGTTGGCCAGGCTGGTCTCGAACTCCTGGCCTCAGGTGATCTGCCTGCCTCGGCCTCACAAAGTGCTGGGATTATAGGTGTGAGCCACCATGCCTGGCCAGTCCTGGGAATTTTTCTTCAAATGTTTCCTTAATGATAGTTCAGAGAATCCCTGCATTTTATCTTGTCCTACTTATTATTCTCAAGTTGGGTATTCATGTTTTTAAAAGTCTACTAGGTACTTTTGCTTTGTTTTCACCTATTTGCTTACTTTGATATTATGGGTTTGATTCTCCATGTGTCTTCCAGCTCACTAATTCTTTTCTCCATTGTCTGATGGCTGTCCACTGACAGTGCTTTCAGCAGATACTATTTCAGCAGCCTACTGTGTGTCAGGCACTGGCCTGGCATTCCTCTTTGCTATTCTTCTGCTGCCGTCTTTTTCATTATCACGTGATAGTTATTGATAGTACCTTATTGTTATCTCTCTCTTCTCTCTTAACATGGATTTTCTTCATTAAATCTTGCTCACTTGTGGGGTTCCTCCCCTTTCAATTTCTCTACTTGTTTACTGTAAGCCATCCCATTCCCAACAGAATCATGAACCCTTTTTTAGGGCTCAAAATCTAAAAACTGAACATAGGCCACATTTATCATTTTCCTCAGTAAGGCCTGTCTTGTTCCTTCTAGCTCCTGATCCTTTTGGCTCCAGATGTTATATATTTAATATTTGGAATAGAGACATGCTATACTATTTCTCAACCTACCATATTTTGAGAGGACTTAGTTTCTTTAACAGACTGTGACCCAATAACAGCAGCTGTATAAAGAAATGTATAAAAGGGCCGGGCGCAGTGGCTCAAGCTTGTAATCCCAGCACTTTGGGAGGCCGAGGTGGGCGGATCACCTAAAGTCAGGAGTTCGAGACCAGCCTGGCCAACATGGCGAAACCTGACCTCCACTAAAAATACAAAAATCAGCCAGGCGTGGTGGCGCACGCCTATAATCCCAAATACTCGGGAGGCTGAGACAGGAGAATAGCTTGAACCCAGGAGGTGGAGGTTTCAGTGAGCCAAGGTCATGCCATCCAGGAGGCAGAGGTTTCAGTGAACCAAGATCATGCCATTGCACTCCAGCCTGGCTGACAGAGCAAGACACAGTCTCAAAAAAAAAAAAAAAAAAAAAAAAAGAGAGAGAGAGAGAGAGGAAGGAAGGAGGGAAGGAAGAAAGGAAGGAGAAAGAAGGGAAAGAAAGAAAAAGAAAGAATAAAAGGCATGCTTTGAATACACAGCGATGTAGTTGTGTAGAAAGAAGGAAGGGAGGAAGAGAGAGGGAGAAAGAAAGAAATGAAAAGGAAAGAAAGAAGGAAGGAAGGAAAGAAAGAAAAGAAAGAAAGAGAGAGCAAGAAGGAGGAAGGAAGGGAGGGAGGAAGGGCGGGCAGGGCAAGGCATGCTTTGAATACCCAGGGATGTAGTGCTGAGTACTCAGCAACAGGTGAGCCGATTTCACAGGCTGATGGATGAAGACTGAGCTCCCGGAACTGATGAAGTAGCAATCATCACTCCTTCAATTAAGTAAGAACATTTTTCCTGGAGGACATGGGGCCTAAGGGCTGTTTGGGAAGAGATCATGACCTGCTCATTCTTTCAACAATCCTATGAGTTAGAGAAAGTCAGGCTCAAAAGAGTGAGTAACTTTCCCAAGTCCACACAGCCGTTAAGGAAGCATATTGCTTAGGAATTTTGTTTGCCTTCAATGTTACAAAGCCCTGAAAAGTAGCGGAAGCACACAAAGTGTTACTCTATCCTGTAGAAGAGGTCTCCCCTACAGGTACTGCACGTAGGCAATTCAGAGTTGCTGTGGGGACTGCACAAAGTCAACCAGGAGTCAAGCCTCTTTAGCTGGGTGGTATAACCCTAGTTCTCAGGTTCAACATGGCTGCTGGTGTGCTGGCCATCACATCGACATGCTAGGTAGTAGGATGGAGGAAAGGGAGAGGGAGGGGGTGTCCCTTCCCTTTTGAGGCACTGTCTTTGGTCAGTTTCTCTAAGAAACAGACTCTGGGCCAAGGATTTGGGAGGAAATGATTTATCAAGGAAGTGCTCCCAGAAAAAAACTAGTAGGAGTGTGAGGGAATTGAGGACGAGAAAAGGGAAAAGTCAAACAAGAGGTTATTTTATGGAGCATAAATTACACGTTAAAATTTGGCCCACCTGGAAGCAAAGGAACTGGGTTTTTATACTCCCACACCAGCCAATCATTGGCTGTGGCTGGTGGGGTAGAGGGGCCTACACCACCCAGGTCTCAGCTGTGTGCAGTCACAAGTGTGAGCCATTAGCAGCAGAGCCTGCAACAACTGGGAGATGCACTCACAAGGCTCAAGGGGTTTCGAGGAATCTGGATGGGGCACAAATAGTGTCTACTATAAGGGGCTTGCCAGAAATTCCAGTTACTTCTCCTTATATTTCATTGACCAGAACTTCGTCACATGGCTGCAGGAATAGCTAAGAAATGAAGTCTTTATTCCAGCTAGTAATGTGTCAGAAAGCAGTGCCCAGGAACTCAGAAAGAAAAAGATCCTGGCTCCCAGAGCCCCTGAGAAGAGCTGAGCAGGCCCTGCCTGGGTCATGTTTTCATGACACACACTTAATGAGTGAGGTCAAGGTCACACGTCCACCTCCGGTGTGAGCAGGGAGCAGGTGTGCTGGGAGGCACACAGCTGAAAGTGGAGAAGGAAACAGGTCCCAAAGCAGAAGACTCTTCGTAGATGAGGGAGAGGAGGAGGAAGGGTTGTCCCTGGACACACACTAGTGACAGTAACTTGGTGGACAATGCTGTTGTCGTCAAAATGGGATACCAAAGTGAGGACGGCTGGAGGGATCCCGAGTTGAGTTTCGAAGGTATTGAATTTAGGGAGCCTTTGGGACCTTGGAATGGAGACATTCAATAAACAATTGAAGGCCAGGTGTGGTGGCTCACACCTGTAATCCCAGCACTTTGGGAGGCTGAGGCAGGCGGATCACCTGAGGTCAGGGGTTCGAGACCAGCCTGGCCAACATGGTGAAACTCCGTTTCTACTAAAAATACAAAAAAATTAGCCGGGCATGGTGGCGGGCACCTGTAATCCCAGCTACTTGGGAGGCTGAGGCAGGAGAATCGCTTGAACCCAGGAGGCACAGGTTGCAGTGAGCCGAAATCGTACCATCGCACTCCAGCCTGGGTGACAGAGTGAGACTCCATCCCAAATAAATAAATAAACAAACAATTGGGGAAAAAAAGAACTCTGAAGCTCAGGAGAGAGGTTAGGACTGGAGGTTCCAGATGTCAAAAAAAAAAAAAAAATGTTTTTATTGTTAGTGTCTTAGGAGGATGGGATCAGGAATACCAGGTTTTCAGACTTGCTTTTATGTTTGCAGCCATCATCCTTTTAACAACAGCAACAGTAATGAAACTCAGTATTGTTTTTTCTCTTTCTTCTTTGCATCCCCAGTCCCAGGGTTCCCGGTTAGGATACTCCTCACCCCAGACTGTCTGGCATCACCTGTTTTGGATTCCCCAGGGCTAAGAGAAAGCCCTAAATAGCTAAGCCACCCATGTCCATTTCCGTAAAAAATGTCTGTGACCCTAGAGCAGGGTTTCTCCACTTCAACACAACTGGCATTTTGGACCAGAGTGTCCTCGGTTGTGGGGCAGTCCTGTCAATTGTAGGGTGCTTAGCACCACCCTTGATAGTGTGTCCTTAGTTGTGACAACCAAAACTCTCTCCAAATGCCCCCTGGGGGAGAATGACTGCCCTAAAGGGAACCAAAGGATGAGAATCTGCCAGAAGAAGAGTCTCTCTGGTTCTCTTCTTTCTGCAAGCCTTTCAGGCACTGCGAAGGGCTCAGTGCTGAGCACTGGGACCAAAGAGAGGACTAAGCCAAGTCCAGGTTTCAGAAATTGAAAATATGTAGTGATTTCCATTAGTTGGGAAGTTCTAGGCCAAAGGCAAAATTTGGAAACAGAAGATTTTGAGTGTGTGGTCCTCTCTCTCCAAACTTTAACTTCGATTATTAACTGCAAGGTGGGTTTTCTTTTAAAAAATACTTTTTCCATGAAAAATTCTTAATATGTATGCATTTGGATGCATTTTCAAATCAGTCCAATGTATTTAAAGTAAAAAACCAGTCTCCCTTTGCCCCCCCATCCTACTCCCCAAGAAATAACCAACTCCAATAGTTGGATGTGGATCTTTCCAGAATTGTTTTCTCATCCACAATCATGTAAGTCCAAGCACACACACATGAGTTCCTTCACACATATATGTGGTTCTTTGTGTATTTTTTGCAAATTCATTTTTTATACCTGCCGATGGTTCTTTTTTAACAGCTTTATCAATGTATAATTCATATACCATAAAATTCATCTATTTAAGGTGTACGATTCCGTGGTTTTTAGCATATTTACAGAGTTTTGCAACCATCACCACCATCAACTTTAGGACATTTCAAGTTCTGAAAAACGAAACATCATACCCTTTAGCGTTTGCCCCCTGTTATGGTTCGAATATGGTTTATCCACACAATAACTCATGTTGAGGCTTGGTCCCCAGTGTGGCAGTGTTGGGAGGTGGTGCCTTGAAGGAAAGAATAGGACATTAAGATCCTTAATGTCTTTCTCTCGAGACTGGGTTCGTTCTCTCAGAAATGGATTAGTTCCAGTGAGAGTGGATTGTTACCAAGGGAGGTTGCCTCTCATATTTTGCCTGCTTTCCTTTCCATTTCCCCACCGTATTTTGATGCAACATGAAGCTCTCGCCAGAAGCCACTAGATTCAGTTGCTCAACCTTGAACTTCCCAGCCTGCAAAACCATGAGCTAAATAAACCTGTTTTCTTTTTCAAGACAGAGTCTCGCTTTGTTGCCCAACCTCGAGTGCAGTGGCATGATCTCAGCTCACTGCAACCTCTGCTTCCTGAGTTTAAGTGATTCTCCTGCTTCAGCCTCCCCAGTAGCTGGAACTGTAGGTGCGTGCCACTACACCCAGCTATTTTTTTTTTTTTTTAAGTAGAGACAGGGTTTTATCATAGTGGCCAGGCTGGTCTTGAACTCCTGACCTCAGATGATCTGCCTATGTCGGCCTCCCAAAGTGCTGGGATTACAGGCATGAGCCACTGTACCTGGCCTCCTCTTTTCTTTATTAATTATCTGGTCTCAGGTATTGTGTTATAGCAACACCTAGTGAACTAAGACACTCTCCCCTCCAGCCTTAGGCAACCAACAATCTACTTTCTATAGATCTGCCTATTCTGGACATTTCATATAAATGGAATCATACAACATGTGGTCTTTTGTGACTGACTTCTTTCACTTAGCATGTTTTCAGGTGAGCCATGTTGTAGCATGTATTAGTACTTCTCTCCTTTTTGTTGCCAGATAATATTCTGCTACATGGATGTACCACATTTTATTTATCAGTTAATCAGTTGATGGACATTTACATTGTTTCCACTTTTTAGCTACTATGAATAATACCATACAATGTCGAATAAGTTTATAAAAACGTATGTCTACAGAGCACAAGTTTTCTATGTGGACATATGTTTCATTTCTCTTGAGCATATAGGTTTGGAATTGCTAGGTCATGTAGTAACTCTATTCTTTATCTTTGGACAAACTTCCAAAATGGCTATAACACTGTATATTCCCGCCAACAGTGTACAAGGGTTCCAATTTCTCCACACCCTCTCCAGCACTTTTACTGTCTCTCTTTGGATGTGAAACAGTATCATATTGTGGTTTTGATTTGCATTTCTCTAATGACAAATGATACTGAGCATCTTTTTGTGTGTTTATTGACCATTTGTATACTATCTTAAAAGAAAGGTCTGTTCAGATTCTTTGCCTATCTTTTAATTGGGTTATTTGTCCTTTTATTGCTGAGTTATGAAAGTGCTTTATATATTCTAGATTCAAGTCCATTAACTGATATATGATTTGCAAAGATTTCTCCCCTTCTGTGGGTTGTCTTTTCACTATCTTCTTGATGTTCTTTGAAGCACCAAAACTTTAAATTTTGATAAAGTCCAATTTATTGGATAAAGTTCTATTTTTCCTTTTGTTGCTTATGCTTTTAGTGTCATATTATAAGAAACCATTACCTAATTTAAGGTCATGAAGATTTATACTTATGTTTTCTTCTAAGGGTTTTATATTTTTGCTCTTACATTCAGGTTGCTCATCCGTTTTGAGTTAATTTTTGTACATGGTGTGAAATATGGGTCTGCTGTGGTTTCAGTGTTTGTTTCCTCCAAAGCTCACATGGAAATTTAATTGCCATTCTAACAATATAAAGAGGTTTGACCTTTAAGAGGTGATTAGGTGATGAAGGCTCTGCCCACATGGATGGGATTAATTGTGTTATGAAAGGGCACGTTTGGCCTCCTTCTCTCTCTCCTTGCCCTTCCACTATGTCATGTATTCCGTCATGTGACGACAGCAAGAAGGCCCTTTCAAGCTGTCAGTGTCTTGATCTTAGACTTCCAAGCCTCAAAATTCTAAGAAGTAAATTTTTGTTCTTTTAAGTTACCCAGTCTGTGGTATTTTGTTATAACACTGCAGAATGAACTAAGACAGGATCCAACTTAATTCTTTTGCATGTGGCTACTCAATTGTTCCAGCATCATTTATTGAAAAGACTATTCTTACCCCCATTTAATTTTTAGCATGCTTGACAAAAATCAATTAACCATAAACATGAAATTGATATCTGGACTCTCAATTCTATTCCATTGACCTGTCTGTCTGTCCTTATTCCAGTACCTCGATTACTGTGGCTTTGTAGTAAATTTTGAAATCAGGAAGTGTGAGTCCTCCAAGGTTGTTGGTTTTTTTCCCCCCAAGATTGTTTTGACTATTCTGAGTCCCTTGAACTTCATTTGAATTTTAACATCAGTTTATCAATTACTGCAAAGAAGACTTACATTGAATTAATTTGGGGAATTTTGCCATCTTAACAATACTGAGTGTTCCAATCTATGAACATGGGATGTCTTTCCGTTTATTTTGATCCTTTAATTTCTTTAAACAATGTTTTATAGTTTTTTGGAGCATAAGTTTTGGACTTTTAAAAAAATTTCTTAAGTCATTCATTATTTTAATGCTATTGCAAATGAAATGGTTTTCCTGATTTTATTTTGAATTGTTTATTACAAGTGTGTGGAAATGGAATTAGTTTTTGCATGTTGGTCTTTTATCCTGTGGCCTTGCTACACTAATGTATTAGTTCTAAAAATTTTCAGTTGGTTCCTTAGGATTTTCTATATATATGAATATGTCATCTATATGTAGAGATAGTTTTAATTCTTTCTTTCCCATCTGGATTTCTTTTATTTCCCTTATTTCATGCTTGACTTAGAACCTCGACTGCAATGTTGAATAGAGATGATAAGAGTGGACCTCCTTATCTTATTCCTGATCTTGAGGGAAGTTTTCAGTGTTTCACTATTGAGTATGAAATTGGTTTTGTAGATGGCCTTTACCAGGTTGAGAAAGATCCCTTCTATTTCTGGTTTTTATCACAAAGAGCTGTTAGATTTTTGCCAAATTCTTTTTCCACATCTATTGAGATGATCATGTGGTTTTATTTTTTATGCTATTTATATAATGTTTTGCATTGATTTTTATTTTTTATTATTATTTATTTATTTATTTATTTTGAGATGAAGTTTCATTCTGTCCCCCAGGCTGAAGTGCAGTGGCACAATTTTGGCTCACTGCAACCTCCGCCTCCCAAGTTCAAGCAATTCTTGTGCCTCAGCTCCTGGAGTACCTGGGATTACAGGCATGTACCACGATGCCCAGCTAATTTTTTGTATTTTTAGTAGAGATGGGGTTTTGCCATGTTGGCCAGGCTGGTCTTGAACTCCTGGCCTCAAGTGATCCACCCACCTTGGCCTCCCAAAGTGCTAAGACTACAGGTGTTGATTTTTGGATATTAAATCAACCTTAGACTGGGATAAGTCTCACTTGATTATGACATATAATTTTTTAATATGTTGCTGTATTTGGTTTACTAGTATTTTGTTTAGGATTTTTACCTCAATATTCAAAAGAAATAGGCCAGGCATAGTGGCTCACTCCTGTAATCCTAGCACTTTGGGAGGCCAAGGCGGGCGGATCACCTGAGGTCAAGAGTTTGAGACCAACCTGGCCAACATGGCGAAACCCTGTATCTACTAAAAATACAAAAATTAGCTGGGCGTGGTGGCACATGCCTATACTCCCAGCTACTCAGGAGGCTGAAGCAGGAGAATCACTTGAACCCAAGAGACAGAGGTTGCAGTGAGCTGAGATCATGCCATTGTACTCCAGCCTGGGTGACAGAGACTCTGTCTCAAAAAAAAAAAAAAAAAAAAATTTTATATATATATATATATATATATGTACCTTTTTCCTTTTCTTGTGCACTTTGTCTTGTTTTGGTCTCAGGATAATACTATAGATCTATAGAATTAGTTGGGGCATGTTCATTCATAGTTCTTGTATCCTTCTGAGGTTGCCCGGGATACTTAACCATGATATGGATGTTCATTAATTTAACCATTCCTCCTATTGTAAAACATAGGTTGTTCCTAATTATTTGCTGGCACAACTGCTTTACAAACCATATTTTCATTGTAATATCTGAATTGTAAATATTTTATAGGTACTGCCAAGTTTTGGAGAATTTTTAAATTTAAATATTGTTAGCTAATTTGCAATAATCTTATTCTCACTGCTAACATATAGTATATTTTTCCTCTCCTGTGGTACTATACAAAGAGCCCTACATAGATAAACTTTCATCCTACGAGGTAGGACTAGTAGTTTCCCCCATTCTATAGGTGAGAAAACTGAAGCACGGAGGTTACATAGCTTGCCCAAAGCCACACAGCTAGTAGGTGGTAAAACTTTGTTTCAAACTTTGTTCAGCCATGATTTAAACTGGGAGAAGCAGTGGGTAGCTGCCAAGATAGTCAAAATTCTAGTGAAAACTGAAATAAAACCTATGGCTCCGGTTCACTATTTCTTTTTGCCATCAGTGGATGGTTTTGTGTTTTATTTGATGTTACTGATGAATATATTTTGCAGACTATTGTTTTGAAGAAACAGGGCTGCCAGGTTATATACTAAGGAAGACGTCTGGGTGTCCCATGCTGGGTTTGAACGGTGTCTCTCCTCCCTGCTTTTCTCCTTAGAACCACACCCAGCACTCATCCGTATCAAATGCAAAGCTCAGTTTGGTTCAGTCAGAATGTATTGAGTTCTTACTATTGGCCCAACCTGACTGCAGGAGTTCTTAAGCCAGGCCCATGGATAGAATTCAGAGCATCTGTAAATGTAGATGGTAAAATAATTCCGTCTTTATATTTACTGGCATCCAACTAACCCCTGACAGACTAACCTTGAGCATGTCTTCCAATTCTGAATGATGAATGTAGGTAACAACCCTGACACAGGATGAGCAGGACCTGTAGCTTTGGCACCTATCCCGGCCCGTGGGATAGTCAGTGTAGGTCCTGGAGGAGGGGGTGGGAATTTGGGGAACAAGAGACACGAGAAATGGAGACAAGACAGTGCTCTGATCAAGTCTCGTTTAATGGCGGTAATGCAATGCCTTATATACATTTGGAGGGGAAGAGGTTGGGCTAAGGCGGAAATGACCTAAAAAAGGAAGGCGTGGCCAGATAAGCCTCGGTTTCTCCGGACGTCATGTTGCGCCTGCGCAGTCAAGTAGTCTTTTCGCGGGCGCGGGAAAAATGAATGAAGAAGAAGCGGGAAGAGCGCCATCTTTTAATGGCGGTATTAATACAGGGAAGAAGGTAAATCTAGGGAGAAGGTGTGGGGTGGAAATGAATATAGCTCAGGCGTTTAATCCTTAATTATTATTCGCTATGGCCGGGGCGTGCAGCTCCGGACAGGTCCCCCTTTTTATATTTTTTATGACAAGAAAACCCCTCGGGAACTGCGCCTGTCTTAGGTTGGGTCAACTCACCCCCACCTTCTAGGCCCGTCATGGGATAAGGCAGCAGCAAGGGCGGCCCTCCTGTCTTAGGCTCCGATGGAGATAGTGTCCTCTTACCCGTCATTGACTGTCCAGTTCAGCACACAGGGGAGGTGGTCTTATTAAGGTAAATAAGACTCACCATTTTCAGTCATCTCAAGGCGATGATAATGAACCTGTATAGGTTTGGCCTGGAAGGCCTCGATTTGTTGTCTGACAAATGCCATAAGCTTATTAAGGATTATAGGCCCGAGAGTGAGGAAAAGTAGAAGAGTGAGTAAAGGACCAAGAAATGGCAGGAGATAGGGGAGAAGTCCATCGAGTCCAGTCCATAGTGGATTGGCGGCCAGGCCTTTTCTGCGCTTTTCTAGTTCTTCTTGCAAAGTTTTTATCTTATCTCTGACGATTCCGGATTTGTTGGCGTAAAAACAGCACTTTTCCTGTAAAGCCAAACATATCCCTCCCTCTTCTGCCGTTAACAAATCTAGACCTCTTCTATTTTGGAGAACTACTTCAGCTAACGAGTCTACTTGGTCTTGTAAATCTTGTATAGTACTGGATAAGGTCTGTACATCTGAGATTAGTTGATTGGATAATTTAGTATATTGGGTTAGTGAGACTCCTAGGCCTGTGGCTCCTGTAGTAAAGGCAGTGGTGATTCCTAGTCCAGCCAACAAGGGAATAAATTGTATGGCTCGTTTCGGTCTATAAATAAAATGTTCAATAGCGGGGATGGGGATAGGTTCATCTCCAGGGATGATATCAATGTCGGGGAGAAGAGTGGCCAGAACACAAAGCCCTGTCCAATTTGTAGGTAGATATGTATATGCCATGTTGTTTCCACAAACGAAAACCGAGCCATTTATAGCACACAAAGGGTTGGTGGCATTGGTTATGGAAGTACAGTTGCCAAACACAACATAGCCTAAATCAATTTCTTTAGTGTTATTATATGATGGTGAAAAGAAGCAAGAGGAATTAGAAAACGTCATTGGTTGAACCAAGAGGGGGGGGTAATAGAACAGGAATTATTTACTAAGGATTCATTTGAGTAATTGACATAGGGCAATGAAAGGTTAGGTATGGCTAGAGGAATAGGGGGGCCCATTTTAAGACAAAGCCAACAATCGTGGGCCAGGCTTGTATTGGACATTTGAAGTAAATTGTAAGTAGCATTGAGGATATCAAAGGTTTGGGCATCGAGCCTAAAATTATCTCTAAGCTCAGGCAGGGCTAAAGGGTGATATTGAAGTTCAGGATATGGAGCTTTATGAATTTCTTCTAATTTTTTCTGGAAAATTTTAATTCTTGCAATATCTAATGGGCCTCCTCCATCAGAAATGTGAATGGGGGCGGTAGTGCTCCAACAAACAGGCTTTCCTTTTTGGCCGTTACAAGGAGATTGTACAAGTTTATCAGTGGATCCTAATACTTGTACGTCATTGATGCCTCCAGTTTGTGTTTTTAGTAACGTGGCTGTATAATATGTTCTATTGCCTGATTTGCATTGTTGATAGGAGGTATAACAGGAACTATGTACAGAAGATTGGAAAGAGCTACAAGGGCATTCTAGGAGCGGCCCGCTAGGTGAGGTGTCTCTTGGGGTAGACTTACATTTCCATAACTGGTTTGGCATTAGGTAAGCTGTCTTGCCCATGCAGGTCACCTGGGTGATTCTATCTGACGAGGTTCAGATATTTGTCCCCCTCTGCAGTCACAAGGCTGGCCGTATTGTTTTCGTAATAATTCTTTTGCCTTACGAGGGTCACCAAAACCTGCATAGACTGTCACTATGTTATATAGAGCGATTATTCTCCAAAGGAATTTCATGTTAGGCTTCATTTTCTGAAAAACAAGAAGGAAAGAACTTCTCAGGGAGATTTATCTTCCCTGGACTGACAATGGTTATGATTTATTTGTCTTACCAATCTTTCAGGCAGCCATCTGGCTGCATCATTTTTTTGTGAGAAGATGCATACTGAGCCTCTTCCCCAAATTAAAACTGGATCGGGGCCATGCCATGAACTATCAAGTGGATCTTTCCATTTTACCATTGCAAACTGTTTTTGAGATTCAGGATGCCAGAAACGGTCGGCAGCCGATTTTCCATGACTGTCCAAATTTAAAAAATTAAGGATAAACAGGGCATGATTGAGTATGTTTCTGGGGGTACCCTTCACGGGGTACCAGCTCCCCCCTTTTAATTTTGTGATAATAGTTTTTAATGACAGATGAGCTCTTTCTACTATACCTTGTCCTTGGGGATTATAGGGAATGCCTGTGGTATGTTTAATTTGTAGGGTATTACAAAATTGTAAGAAGGTTTTGGCTATATAACCGGGGCCATTATCTGTTTTGATTTGTTTGGGTATTCCTAAAATAGAAAAGCAGTGTAATAAATGAGCTATGACATGTTTGGTGGCCTCTCCTGTTTGGAGAGTTGCACTGATGAATCCACTATAGGTGTCTATGCATACATGTATATATTTTAGTTGACTGAATTCTGAGTGGTGAGTAACGTCCATTTGCCAAATTTCGTTGGGGATGAGTCCTCCTCGGGGGTTAACTCCTAGATGAGGAACAGGTAAATATGTTATGCAGTTGGCGCATTGTTTAACTATTTGTCGAGCTTGTTCTCTGGTAAGTTTAAACATAAGTCTTAAGGTTTGGGCGTTTAAATGATGTAAGGCATGTGCTTTTTGCGCTTGTTGCAAATTGTCTGTAGTGACTGTGGCTATAGTTTTTGTTGCCGTGTCAGCTGTTGCGTTACCTTGTGTTAGAGGTCCCGGTAATCCTGAATGTGCTCTAATATGCCCAAGAAAAAAGGGAGTAGTCCTTTTTCGGATAAGTTGTTGACATTGTAAAAATAGGTTAGCTGTGTCTGAAATATGTTTAATTTGAGACACGGTCTCTAAGAGGGGTATTGAATGGGCCAGGTAGGCGCTGTCTGTATAAATGTTAAGTGGCTGACAAGGAAAAGCTGATAGTGCTGCAATTATAGCTTGCAATTCGACCAGCTGAGCTGATGTATAAGTGGTCTGGAATTTAACGACTACATTATTGTAAGTGTAAGCGGCAAGTCCTGTGGAAGATCCATCAGTGAAAATTAGTAATGCGTCATTGAGAGGTTCTTTACTGGTAATATGGGGAAATACAAACGCATGAAGTTTACAAAATTGAATAAATTTGTTAGGTGGGTAATGGTTGTCAATCGCGCCAGTATAAGAAGCGCAAGCAATTGGCCAGGCTTCCGTATTTTGTAACAGCCAATGGATGCGTGATTGAGTGTAGGGCTGTATAATGGTAGAGGGTTCTATTCCAAAGTATTTTCTACTGTTTTCTCTTCCCAAGATAATTAGATCAGCTATGGCATCATAATAAGGCAACAAAACCTTTTTAGGGGAGGAGGGCAGGTGTACTCACATAATGGGATTGTTCTGCCAAAATAGGCCAGTAGGGGTTATTGTTGTGTTAAAAATAAGGAATATTAATGGCTGAGAATAATCAATACCGGTAACAAATTGTGTTGCAATGGCATGTTCCACCTGTTGGAGTGTTATTAATGCTTCTTTAGTAATGGACCTGGGGGATTTTGGATTAGAGTCTCCTTTTAATATATCGAAAAGAGGTTTTAACTCTCCTGTGGTGAGCTTTAAGTACGGTCGAAGCCAATTTATGTCTCCCAGTAATTTTTGGAAATCATTTAAAGTTTTTAAATGATCACGACGTATAACGGCCTTTTGATTAATGATTTTGGGTCCATTAATCTGGAAACCAAGATAAGTGTATGGATCTTGTAATTGTACTTTTTCTGGGGCTATTTGTAGTCCGGCTGCTGTTAACTCTTGTTTGAGTTGGGCGAAGCACTGTAAGACTTGTTCGCCAATTTCTCCTGCTATTAAAATATCATCCATATAATGTATAATATACATTTGTGCCCATGTTTTTCTGACTGGCTCTATAGCGGCAGCTACATATTTTTGACACAAGGTAGGACTATTGGCCATACCCTAAGGCAAGACTTTCCATTGATAGCGCTTCATTGGTTGTTTAAAATTTGTAGATGGAAGACTAAAGGCAAATCTTTTCTGGTCAGCAGGGTGAAGGGGAATTGTAAAAAAGCAATCTTTAAGGTCAATAATGATTTTAAAATATTTTTGAGGAATCGCAACCGGTGAAGGCAATCCTGGTTGTAAGGCACCCATAAGGATCATAGTGATATTTACTGCTCTTAAATCTTGTAAGAGTCTCCATTTACCAGACTTCTTTTTAATAACAAAAATAGGTGTATTCCAAGGGGAATTACTTTCCTCAATATGTCCTGCTGCTAGTTGTTCCTGCACTAACTGTTGGGCAGCATTTAGTTTATCATTGAGTAAAGGCCACTGATCAACCCAAACGGGCTCATCTGACTTCCAAGTAATGGGGTCAGCGCACCTTTGGGGTGCAGGTATGTCAGTGGCCTGAACTAAAAATTTCCAAACCCCTTTTTATCAAGTTGTCCTGAAACCAGTATAGGCTGTGGGATACCGTTCTCTCCTTTTCCAAGACTTTTACCAGGGGTGTATCCTTGAGTTAACATTTGTGCAGTAACTATATCATTTGGACTACACATTATAATTTTCATTTGAGAGAGTAGATCTCGCCCCCAAAGGTTAACAGGTAGGTAAGGGATGACAAATGGCTTAATGAGGCCTGAATTGTTTTCTTTATCTGTCCATGTTAGGTATTTAGAACTTTGTTTAGGATTACTGCTTTGCCCAATTCCTCTCAAGTGAGTTAAAGTTTCTGTAGTAGACCAATGAGAGGGCCAATCTTCCTGTTTAATGATAGTTACATCAGCCCCTGTGTCTATTAGTCCAGTGAATGCCTTCCCGTCTAACCATAAGGTTAGAGAGGGTTTTTGATTTGTAATTGGCTGCACCCAATATATATCTGATGATCCGAAACCTTTTATATTTCTATTAGAGTATTGGATATTATTATCTGTTTTAACCAAAGGTAGCAGGAGTAACTGAGCTATTCTAACTCCTTGAGGGACAGTAATAATACTATCAATAGCTCTGGCCATAATTTTAATTTCTCCTTCATAATCATTATCGATAACTCCATGGAGGACTTGTAAGCCTCTCATGGTGACACTACTTCTTCCTAAAAGTAGCCCAAAAGTGTTAGGTGGTAAGGGTCCATATATTCCGGTATTTAAGGTTTGCGGTCCCATTTCAGGTGTTAGTATTGTGTGGGAGGTGGAACTGAGGTCCAATCCTGCACTTCCTGGGGTTGCTCTACTAAGTTTTGAAATGGATTGCTGTTGCTGGCTGGAACAAAGCTGACTGCCCCATATGCTTGTTTCGGGGCCTGAGGCTGGCCCCTCATCCCGTTTCCCTGCCTGGGGGGTAAAGGATTTCCTTGACTGTCAGTTTTAGATTTACATTCGTTTGCCCAGTGCCTTCCTCTTTTACACCTTGGGCAAAGGCCTGGGATTTTTGCTTCTGGACTCTTATTTTGGTTTTCACAGCAATCTTTTGCAAAGTGTCCCCTTTTACCACATCTAAAACATCCCCCTTTATCTTTACCTTTGTTAATGAGGAAATCTCTTACTGTTTGGCCGCTAAAAGCGGCAGCCATTGCTAGGCCTTGTTGATATGAGGGCCCAATATCTGAACAAAGGCGAATGTATCCTGTTAAATCTGTTTTCTTTCGATAAGGTCTGATTGCCGCTTGGCAGGCGGGGTTAGCATTTTCATAAGCTAACTGTTTAACATAATCTACACCCGTTTCTGCATTTCCAAAGATTCTACCTGCCGTGGTCATAAGTCTATGCACAAAGTCTGAAAATGGCTCATCGGGTCCTTGTTTAACCGCTGTGAGCAAGGCCCCTGGATCTCCTTTAACGGGAAGTTTTCTCCAGGCCTTTGTAGCAGCAGCCTGGATTTGTGAGAACAGTCCAGGGTCGTATTGCATTTGGGCCTGAGTGTCTGCATAATTACCTGAACCAGTTAACATATCAAAATCCCAACCGTTTCCTGCCTGTTGATTTCTTTTAGCTGAATCTCTACAATTTTCAAAGAACTCTGACTTCCAAATTAAGTGGTCTCCCCCAGAAAGAACTGCCCTGACTAAGGTATTCCAGTCTGTAGGGGTGAGCCAATTCTCAGCTACAGATTCCACTATAGCAAGAGTATATGGAGCAGTAGCCCCATACTGAGAGGCAGCAGTCTTTAACTCTTTTATAATAGTAAAATCAAATCCAGTATGATGCCTCCAAGCCTGTCCCTGTTCATCTATGGTTTCAGTGACCGGAAAAACGTCTTTGGGGGAGGAGTCTTCTCTATGTCGGCTAGCAACTAACCCCCCTCTTGGAACATGTTGTCCAGGCTGCTGAAGTGGGCGCAAGGAACCCTCCATAGCGTCTGAGTTAGGTATTTTTTCATTTCCTGTTTTTAGCTTTTGGAGCCTAATTATCAATGATTGATGTAACTCTTCAAGTTTAATCTGTTCTTCTAGTTGAGCAATTTTTTGCTTTAATTCTTCTTTGGGATCTATTGCTGCCATAACAATGGGCGCAGAAGCCTCATTATGTGTCTTATTATATGGGGGTGGGTATGAAAAACAGGGAGGCAAATCAGGGTTGTGATATTTAGCCGCCTCTTCCTCTAAATCATCCCAATTTATATCCGATTGATTAGGCTTATTAATTTCCTCCTCCTTTTGAAGCATCTGTAAAATTGGGTATTTTTTTGGTTTGTTTTCGTGTGGTGTTTTTTTATCTATTACAGAAGGAGACTTGATTTCCTCATGATCACTTTCGAGGGAAATGAGATCTTCCTCCGTATCTTGCGGAGGCTTTGTGAGGTTAGAGCGGGAGCTAACCTTTAAAATATGCTCTGTCTGAGCGACCGCAGCCATGACTTGCGGATCGGCCTCCTTCTTATCTATTAAATCTTTAATGAGGTTCCAATAAGAGAAGGCGGTTACAGGAATTTTTTCTGGCCCAAAAGTATTATAATAGTCCTGAAGACAATCCCCTACTCTACGCCATCTTTTAATATCAATAGTTCCTTCCTGTGGGAACCAAGGGCAAGTGTCTTTTACAAAATCAAAAAATTTAAACAAATCATTACCTTTAACCTTTACTCCTCGTATCTTTAAAGCCTCTTTTAATTGTCCTACATATATTTGATGTTGGCTTAATTCTTGTCCCATTTCGGACGCGTCACTTACCTTCGATCCTGACGCGGCAGGTTCCCGTGGTGATCGGAAGAGTTTGACTCCTTTTGTCTTCGTTAGCGGTCGACCGTCCTTTGGCGTCCTCTTCCTCACGGAGTCCCTCGTTTCCAGGTCCCTGTTCGGGCGCCACGTATCCCGGCCCGCGGGATAGTCAGTGTAGGCCCTGAAGGAGGGGGTGGGAATTTGGGGAACAAGAGACACGAGAAATGGAGACAAGACAGTGCTCTGATCAAGTCTCGTTTAATGGCGGTAATGCAATGCCTTATATACATTTGGAGGGGAAGAGGTTGGGCTAAGGCGGAAATGACCTAAAAAAGGAAGGCGTGGCCAGATAAGCCTCGGTTTCTCCGGTCGGACATCATGTTGCGCCTGCGCAGTCAAGTAGTCTTTTCGCGGGCGCGGGAAAAATGAATGAAGAAGAAGCGGGAAGCGCGCCATCTTTTAATGGTGGTATTAATACAGGGAAGAAGGTAAATCTAGGGAGAAGATGTGGGGTGGAAATGAATATAGCTCAGGCGTTTAATCCTTAATTATTATTCGCTATGGCCGGGGCGTGCAGCTCCGGACAGGCACCAGTGAAATCACAGATCCATTCCCTCCACCTGACAGTCAGGGCAGATCCCTTATCCTTCACCCTCACCACTACCTTAAAATCATGGTGGTTATTAGCCTTAATTTTGTTATTTCACTTTATACATATATATATATATTTTTTTAATTGAGATTGGGTCTCACTATGTTGCCCAGGCTGGTCTCAAACTCCTGGGCTCAAGTAATCTGCCTGCCTCAGCCTTTCAAAGTGCTGGGATTACAGGCAAGAGCCACCTCACCCAAGCTATTATTTCGTGATTTAATAACAGAGCACATTTAACGTGTCCCACATTTGTTTCATTGTTTAGTAACTGTGTTTTAATACGGCGGCTTTTGTAATTTTATACATTTTATTTCATTCATTAAAAATAAATTATTCTAAGACCAATACACTTCCCCAGACTGCTGAAGGCTCCGGTTAGCAGAAAACAGGAATTGAGAACAAGACCAAGGTTAGGCTGGTTTTGAATGAAGGGAAAAAGGGAACCTGCCACTGCCTCCATCCCTGCTTCTCATGATAGGGCATTCATCCACTTGTAGTTGTTTGAAAACGGACTTGAAACACTCTCGTTGCTCAATCACTGTGCGTAATCTCAGCTGTTTGTGATGATTCAGAAACCATTTCAGGATGTTGCCAGGTGCTGAGGGTCATCATTGGCAGCATAATTTACCACAGTCCCTTAGAGCAGTGGGGGAAGAAGCCAGCATTTGGAAATGTCCTACTTATAGAGTACCCTTTATACAGTGTAGGAGACTTTGTTCAGAGTTCCCGCCCTGCTCCCTTGTCTCTGCCTTCCCAGCTAGTGATGATGTCCTTCTGGTGCTTAGCCCACCACCTACCCTGTGGTTTCAGCATGCCATGTGTCCTTGGCTGTAAATGCTGATTTTGGAATATATAATATTGCTTCATGGTGATTCAATGCTACTTCTTGCTTAAGTTTACTTATTATTTTATTTTATTTTTATATTTTTATTTTATTTTATTTTATTTTATTTTTATTTTATTTTATTTTTTTTTTTTGAGACAGAGTCTCGCTGTGTCGCCCAGGCTGGAGTGCAGTGGCCGGATCTCAGCTCACTGCAAGCTCCGCCTCCCAGGTTCACGCCATTCTCCTGCCTCAGCCTCCCGAGTAGCTGGGACTACAGGCGCCCGCCACTTCGCCCGGCTAGTTTTTTGTATTTTTTAGTGGAGACGGGGTTTCACCGTGTTAGCCAGGATGGTCTCGATCTCCTGACCTCGTGATCCACCCATCTCGGCCTCCCAAAGTGCTGGGATTACAGGCTTGAGCCACCGCGCCTGGCTATATTTTTATTTTTTGAGACAGAGTCTCGCTCTATCACCCAGGCTGGAGTGCAGTGGTGTGATCTCAGCTCACTGCAACCTCCACCTCCTGGGTTCAAGTGGTTCTTATACCTCAGCCTCCCGGGTAACTGGGATTACAGGTGTGTTGCCACCATGCCTGGCTAATTTTTGTATTTTTAGTAGAGACAGGGTTTCACCATGTTGCCCAGGCTGGCTTGTTGCTTAAGTTTAAATTAGAAATTGCCACTGGCCTTGGACCAAAGGCAACACACTTTATTAGGTCCACAGATGTTGATGAGTTGGTAAATGTTTAACAACGAGCTTAAAAAAAAAAAAAAAAAAAAAGCTCTGATTCATAGCATTTGCCTATTTCTGTGGTGTAAATATTCCCACAATGGCTGATTTCAAGCCACTAAAGTGAAGTCCCTGAAGGCAGAAGGCAGAATAAAGAAGAGATGGGCACAGTCAGTTCTCAGGCGCCTTTCCCAGCCACCTCCACCTCACTGCTGTGGACCTCAGAGTGCTTGAGAAAACCTGAATTCACTGTCAACTTTTCAATGTCAGATTTCCCAGTCGAAATATAGATTTCTGATTTCTCTTGGGAAAATGAAAAATCTGGCAATGTCAGGCCCACGTTCCTCCGTGCCAGCCATTCACTGAAGAGGAGCTACAGATGATCCTTTTGGGGAGTTATATGGTTTGGCTCTGACCCCACCCAAATCTCATCTTGAATTGTAACTCCTACAGTTTCCACATGTCATGGAAGGAACCTGGTGGGAGGTGATTGAATTATGGGTTTGAGTCTTTCCTGCGCTGTTCTCATGATAGAGAATGAGTCTCATGAGATCTGATGGTTTCAAAAACAGGGGTTTCCCTACACAAGCTCTCTTTGCCTGCTGGCATCCGTGTAAGATGTGACTTGCTCCTCCTTGTCTTCTGCCATGATTGTAAGGGCCCCCCCCCACTGCCCCAGCCATGTGGAATGTAAGTCCATTAAACCTCTTTTTCTTCTCTTTTCAGTCTTGGATATGTCTTTATCAGCAACGTGAAAACAGACTAATAGAGTAAATTATTACCAGTAGAGTGGGGCGTTGCTGAAAAGATACTTGAAAATGTGGAAATGACCTTGGAACTGGGTAACAGGCAGAGGTTGGAACAGTTTGGAGGGCTCAGAAAAAGACAGGAAAATGTGGGAAAGTTTGGAACTTCCTAGAGACTTGTTGAATGGCTTGGACGAAAATGCTGATAGTGATATGAACAATAAGGTCCAGGCTGAGGTGGTCTCAGAGAGAGATGAGGAACTTGTTGGGAACTAGATCAAAGGTGACTCTGGTTATGTTTTAGGAAAGAGACTCAAGGCATTTTGCCCCTGCCCTAGAGATTTGTGAAACTTTGAACTTGAGAGAGATGATTTAGGGTATTTGGCAGAAGAAATATCTAAGCAACAAGGCATTCAAGAGGTACTATTAAAGGTGCTGCTAAAGGCATTCAGTTTTATAAGGGAAATAGAGCATAAAGTTTGGAAAATTTGCAGCCTGACAATACGATAGAAAAGAAAATCCCATCTTCTGAGGAGAAATTCAAGCTGGCTGTGGAAATTGGCCTAAGTAACAAGGAGCCAAATGTTAATCCTCAAGACAATGGGGAAAATATCTCCAGGGCATGTCAGAGGTCTTCACAGTAGCCCCTCCCATCACAGGCCTGGAGGCCTAAGAAAATAATGTTTTTGTGGGCCAGGCCCAGGGTCCCCATGCTATGTGCAGTCTAGGGATTTGATGTCCTGTGTCCTAGCCAATCCAGCCATAACTAAAAGGGGCCAAGGTACAGCTCAGGCTGTGGCTTCAGAGGGTGGAAGCCCCAAGCCTTGGTAGCTTCCATGTGGTGTTGAGCCTGCAGGTGCACAGAAGTCAAGAATTGAGGTTTGGGAACTTCTGCCTAGATTTCAGAGGATATATGGAAATGCCTGGATGTCCAGGCAGAAGTTTGCTTGAAGAGGTGGGGCTCTCATGGAGAACCTCTGCTAGGTTAGCAAGGAAGGGAAATGTGGGGTTGGAGCCCCTATAAAGAGTCCCTATTGGAGCACCACCTAGCAGAGCTGTGAGAAGAGAGCCACTGTCCTCCAGACCCCAGAATCCACCAACAGCTTGCACCATGTGCCTGGAGAAGCCACAGAAAATACCAGCCATTAAAGCAGCCTGGAGGGAGGCTGTGTCCCGCAAAGCCACGGGACAGAGCTGCCCAAGATCATGGGAACCCACCTCTTGCATCAGCATGACCTGGATGCAAGACATGGAGTCAAAGGAGATCATTTTGGAGCTCTAAGATTGGACTGCCCTGCTGGATTTCAGACTTGCCTGGAGCCTGGAGCCCCTTTGTTTTGGCCACTTTCTCCCATTTGAAGTGGGAATACCCGATGCCTGAACCCCCATTGTATTTAGGAAGTAATTAACTTGCTTTTGATTTTACAGGCTTATAGGCAGAAGGGACTTGCCTTGTCTGAGATGAGACGTTGGACTGTAGACTTTTGAGTTACTGCTGAAATGAGTTAAGATTTTGGGGGACTGTTGGCAAGGCATGATTGGTTTTGAAATGTGAGAACATGAGATTTGAGAGGGGCCAGGGTGGAATGATATGGTTTGTCTGTGTCCCCACCCAAATCTCATCTTGAATTGTAACTCCCACAATTCCCATGTGTCATGGGAGGAACCCAGTGGGAGGTAATTGAATCATGGGGTGGGTTTTCCCATGATGTTCTCATGATAGTGAATGAGTCTCATGAGATCTGGCGGTTTTAAAAACAGGAGTTTCCCTTTATAAGCTCTCTTTGCCTGCCGCCATCCATGTAAGGCATGACTTGCTCCTCCTTGCCGTCTGCTGTAATTGTGAGGCCTTCCCAGCCATGTGGAACTATAAGTCCATTAAAGCTCTATTTTTGGACTATAAGTCCATTAAAGTCCATTTTTGCCAGTCTCGGGTATGTCTTTATCAGCAGCATGAAAACAGACTAATAATGGGGAGCTCAGTGCGTCTGGTCCCACCCGCCTAGGCTGACTGCCACCTGCCATTCATCTCTGTGTTTGACCTCTTTCCTGTCCCTTGGCTCAAGTGCCAAGGTTCCTCTTATCTCTGAGATATATGAACCAAGTGATCTTATCACCTAGATTTTTAATCAGAATCCCAAGAAAGAGTTAGAGGGCCCCACATGATATTATTTTTTTAAATTGTATCCAGTTTGATCATGGAGCAGTCAAAGTTTTCCTGATGGGGTACATGGAGATTTTATTCCATTCTTGTTGATTTCCCTCTGGGTGTCCCAAATCAGTAGACTCAAGAGCTTTTCCACTTAGGATATTTAATTATTGAGAATCGAACCAGTAAAGAATGAACTCTATGGCTGGCTAAAGGTTTTCCTATGGGAAATTAAGACCCACTAACTGGAAACAGTGAAAAGTGACAAGTTCAGAGGAAACTCAGTACAGTCATTAAAAATGTATCAAGTCCTATACAGTAGGCAGTTGACGCAGCACAAAGAAAAATAGCATCTCTAAGGTCTTGTTGGATACCATCCATGTTGATTTTGGATAATGACCAAAAGCCTGTTTCTGGGGGGAAGACTGCTCTTAAACCTGGAATGCAGAACACTGGGCATGCCAGCGGCCTCATTATTTATGAGTTCCATGCAGACAGTGATGCGTGGAGGGTAAAAGACATGCCAATACCCTGTTCTCGGTGGGGTAGAGTGCTCCTGAAGGTGATTTAGGAAGTGAGGTTTGAAACAGAGTCTATGGGGAGAGTCCTGGAGTTACCAGGGCTGGCAGGGGAGAAAGAGAAGACCATCAGAAAAGCAGTGGTAGCTGTGTTAAGAATTACATTATTGTGTACTTACCTAAACATTGGCAAGGATGCTGTTATTTAAGAATAAAATCAATTTCATTTTGGGAAAGAGAGCTCTATTCTTTTTTTTTTTTTTTTTTTTTTTTTTGAGACAGAGTCTCACTCTGTTGCACTCCGGAGTGCAGTGGCACGATCTTGGCTCACTGCAAGCTCCGCCTCCCAGGTTCACGCCATTCTCCTGCCTTAGCCTCCCAAGTAGCTGGGACTACAGGTGCCCGCCACCACACCCGGCTAATTTTTTGTATTTTTAGTAGAGACGGGTTTCACCATGTTAGCCAGGATGGTCTCGATCTCCTGACCTAGTGATCTGCCCATCTCGGCCTCCCAAAGTGCTGGGATTATAGGCGTGAGCCACTGCGCCCAACTGGGAGCTCCATTCTTAAAGACACTTTTTGCAGACATTAACCTTGCAAAACATTTTTAGTGACTCCTCTGTGAACAACTCCATGTTGATTGGGAGGCAGAGAGAAACCCACTGCTAAAACACATCCATCCATGCAGCTTTTTCTTTCTAAAAATTGATATTCAATGAAAAGAGGAGAGGCTTTGTCATGGGGAAAATGTAGGTTATGAAACACAGATACAGTAAGGGCACAGTTAAAAAGAAGGAACAACACTGAGGTTTGCAGGCAAGAGATAAGGAAACATGGAGGACAGAGGTCAAAGGGAGCATTTTGGAGGAGCAGGAAAGCCCTCTAGTGATTAAGAGGGTGGGTGGGATCAAAAGATACAGAAGACCAGCTTTTCAGAATTGAGTGTTTTTATTTCTCTGCCTTTAAAGAAGCATCACAAGGCCAGGCTTGGTGGCTAATGCCTGTAATCCCAACACTTTGGGAGGCCAAGGCAGGAGGAGTTTGAGACCAGCCTGGGCAACATAGCGAGACCCCATCCCTGCAAAAACTAAATGATTAGCTGGGCGTGATGGTGCATGCCTGTAGTCCCAGCTACTCAGGAGGCTGAAATGGGAGGTTTGCTTGAGCCCAGGAGGTCAAGGCTGCAGTGAGCCATGATCACACCACTGCACTCTAGCCTGGGTGACAGAGTGAGACCCTGTCTTAAAAAAAAAAAAAAAAAAAAAAAGCATCATGATACTCAGAAACAGGCAAGGGAGACTAAACACCCACCATTTATTAGACCCTTAATTTGCAGTAGATGCTAAGCTTCCTCTGGGTGTGGGGCAGACACTCTAAATAGGGGTACCAATTCCAGTAATTAAATGTGTTGAGCCAGGCACTGTACTAAGTGCTAATGTGAGTGCATCATCTCATTGGATCCTCACAACAACACTCCATGCGAGATGAGGAAACTGAGAAAGGAAATTTGCTCCTCACTGCACAGCCAGCAGAAAGAGAGGCAGATCCGCCTGGCTCCAGGGCCTACGCTCCTTCTAGATGTCTGTGTCACCCTCAGAGCCTCAGACTGTATTGTGAACTAATTAACTAGTTGAGCAGAACGTTTCCCAAACGCATGATGTAGAATTGCTATTGTTCTCCCAGCACTGATGAAGAAAATTAACTTGCAATAATATCTGTTGGAGATGGAGTCAGTCCCATTTCCACTTGATTTTATTCTTCCTTGATCGTTTTCTGAATAAAAGCCTGTTACTATTGCCCTAATTTCTCTTTGCCACCTCTACATTTTAAACAAATCTAGGGCAAGTCAGGAAGCAGGATGGATGCTTTTGATGCTATATTCCGAGGCACCCCTGGTCCTCCCCAGCGTGCCCAGCTTAAATTAGATGAAGTGGAAATGTTGCGAAAGGGCTGAAGGGGCCAACATGGAGAGCAGATGGTGGTTGGGGTTATTTGAGGTTTCCTGTGGAGATTCTCTGTCTCCCATTCACTTGCGGAGAACATTATGGTCTGTCTCAGTTCTATAGGGTGGCATCCCTCCCAGCCATCCTTCCCGAGCATTGTAAAGTTTCCTTATTCATGGGTGGAGATTTATGTCAAATCCTCATTCCTGGAACTCTGGAATACAGTCTTAAGTCTTTCTTGATATTTGGATTGCCTTGAATGTGCTTATTGCCTTGAATGGGATTTGTTTTAATGGGATTTACGGGGGGGTGCCATTTTCCACATCTGGCCTCTTTCTCTCGTGACATCAGATCTCTTAACTTCTGCTTGAGCTTTCACTCCATGGAGAATGGTGAGACAGACATCTCTGGGGTCGTGCTGTCTGCATGGAACCAGGAGCTACTTGTCTGTCTCTATCTCATTCCCCTGTGAGTGTCTACACCTTGCACAGGGCTGGCATGCCATAGGCCTCAGTAAATATTTCCTGAGTAGATGAATCAATGGAAACTACATCCCATATGCTTTGACTGTAATGTACTTGCATTGTCTCCACTGAATGAGAACCAGGTATTCACATGACCTCTCAAAGTAATTGTTTCTTCTGACAGCCAGAAGTACCATGAGCCAGCCATAACACTTGTCTAGTGTTTGTTCAGCTGAATTTTCACCAGTGAGGCAAATACAAAGGGCTTGATTCTCATAATGAAACTGATTCTATTTCTTGTAATCTATGAGTCAACATCAGAATATGGAGTACTTGCTTAACTTGCTTCCTCTTCCTGTGGCTAAAACAGATCAAGTCCTAGCTCACGTCAACTCAAGTCCTAGCTCCAGTCAGCTCAAAGGAGACAAGACTCAGTCCACATTTAAGGGGCAGCACAGCACCACTGGGTTTATTTGGCACCTGGAGGATGATGGTCTTCATAATCAGGACTTTTCTTTTTCTTTTTTCTTTTCTTTTTTTTTTTTTTGAGACAGAGTCTCGCTCTGTTGCCCAGGCTGGAGTGCAGTGGCGCGATCTCGGCTCACTGCAAGCTCCACCTCCCGGGTTCATGCCATTCTCCTGCCTAAGCCTCCCGAGTAGCTGGGACTACAGGCGCCCGCCACCACGCCCAGCTAATTTTTTGTATTTTTAGTAGAGACAGGGTTTCACTGTGTCAGCCAGGATGGTCTCGATCTCCTGACCTCATGATCCACCTGCCTCAGCCTCCCAAAGTGCTGCTGGGATTACAGGCAGGAGCCACTGTGCCCAGCCTACCAGGGACTTTTCTAAGAATTAAAGTTTTGTCTAGAATTGTGTTTGTCCCAAATTGTTTTTATCTTAACCATTTTGGTGAACGCATTTAAAATAAATGGATTACGTGTTACCCCGCCTCTTCAGAAAATGTGTGCCAAATATAATTTAAGCCCTTTTGGATGTTTGAAGTTCATCTTTATGGGCAGAGAATCACAGCGTTTCTGTCAAAAAAGGCAACACCATCAAGGAACCACTGCGGCTAGCTTTATTTGTCCCTACATTAATCGGTGATATCTAGAGTCCTTTCTTTTCTCAGATGTCCCTTTGTGCTGAGATCAAGTGGCTCTTTCTAACAGGGGTGCACAGCACGATCTCCTAGGAAACTAAAAAAAAATGTATAACTGCCTCGATTACTTGACTGAGCTTTTGATTCAGTAGCTCTAAGGTAGAGCCTTGGTAGCGCCATTTGAAACAAACACCAAAACTTCCTAAAGCGACTCTGATTTTTGCTCTTCCTTGAGACTCAGTGTTACAGTTAACATATCTTCTGCTGCTTCTAATCAGCTATCGTATTTTTTCTCCAGATGTGTTTGGGTGAAGACCTCAGAAGGGCCTCTTTTTTCTTTTTTCCCAGTAAGTTAGAGCATTATTCTCAAACTTGTTCAGATGGTCTAAGAGTGGAAAAACTTAAGCTGGTTTTTTTCTATTCTCTCACTCAACAACGATCAACACAGAAGGCTTCTGTGACCAGATGGAGTACTTGCTAAACTTGCTTCCTCTTCCTGGGGCTAAAACAGATCAAGTCCTAGCTCACCTCAACTCAAGTCCTAGCTCCAGTCGACTCGAAGGAGACAAGACTCAGTCCACACTTCAGGGGCAGGGTATTATCCTACATATCAAGCAAGCTGGTGTCCTCTGCAGCAAACACCATCTGGATGTCTTCTAATTCAGTTCAATTCTGACACTATCTATCTGGAGATAGAGTCAGATCTCACAGGTCGAGGGCTCAGTCCCTATCTGCCCCCCACCTTCAGGTGTCAATTGCAGGCTCCATGTTTGACCTGTGCTTCGGACTGACTGGCAGTAAATCAGGTCCCACAACTCCCTCCTTAGCTTTGCTTACTTTACTAGAGTGGCTCACAGAACTCAGGGAAACACTTTGGTTTACTGGTTCACTGTAAAGGATATTACAAAGGATACAGATGAAGAGATGCATAGGATAACACCTATAGGAAGAGGTGTGGAGCTTCCAAACCCTCTCTGGGGTGAGCCATCCTCCAGGAACGTCCATGTGTTCAGCTCTCTGGAAGCTCTCCAAACCTGGTCCCTTTGGGTTTTTATAGAGATTTTATTATATAGATACGATTGATTAAACCATTGGCCATTGGTGATAAACTCAGCCTTCAGCTCCTCTCCCCTCCCTGGAGATTGCAGTGGGGGGCTATAAGTCCCAACTCTCTAATCATGCCTTGGTCTTTCTGGTGACCAGCTCCATTCTGAAACTACCTAAGGCCTGCCAGTCAACAGTCAACTCATTAACATACAAAAAGACATCACATTAGAGAATCTACAGATTTTAGGAGTTATACATCAGGAACCAGGGACAAAGACCAAATATGTATTTTACAATATCACAGACGGTGAGATGCCTGAATTCTTAGTCATCTTTGCAAAATACAACAAGACGTAATAAATTATTATCTTGTAAAAACTAGGAACAATTTTATTAGCAGTATGTATGACCATGTTTTCTGTATTATCTTAGTCAAGGCCCTTTTGCTTGCAAATATTAGGAACTAACTTGAATCAGCTCAAGACAAATTGTAGATTGTATTGTAAGGATACATACAGGGATAGTTCATGGAACTGCAGAGCAGGAAGCAAATTTGAGACTTACAACAGTGCTAGGCCAGAAAGTGGAAAATCAGCAAGAATTGGTGGCCATTTTCTCGGGCTCTTATCTTTGCTTCTCTCTTTCTTTTGCTTTTGACTTCTACTTTCTGCTTCTTCCCATTCTTGGCTGCTGATGGCCACCCCTCAGCCCTGAGTTTTTGTCCCCTCAGTTGAAACAACTAACGATGACTGCCTACTGTTTCTTAATCCCAAGTTACCTTCCTGAGAGAATCTGATTGGCCAAATGTGGGGGTCAGGTGTTTATCCCTTGTCCAGTCAGGTGAATCTTGGGGACTTGGATCCAGCAGCACAAACATGGCTGCCTCAGTGAAGGGGAGCAGGAGATGAAATCCAAACCTTGTTTTCTGTATTTTGTCCCACCTCTTAGCATAAACCCTCCTTCCTATACACCCAGAGATGCCTCTGCCCAATAGAACCGGCTGTCTTAGTTCATCTTGTGTTGCTATAACAGAATACCTGAGCCTGGGTAATTTGTAAAGAGGTTTCTTTAGTTCATAGTTCTGCAGGCTGGAAGTTCAAGGTCAGGATCATGGCTTCTGACAAGGGCTTCCCGTGCTGCACCTTAACAGGGTGGAGAAGGTTAAAGGGGAAGCAGACAAGCATGAACCCGGGGGCATTCTGGCTTTATAACAACCCACTGTCAAGGGAACTGATCCATTCCCATGGAAACTAATCCAGTCTCACCAAAGTGAGAACTCACTCAATGCCACAAGAATGACACCAAGCCATTCTCGAGGGATCTGCCCCCATGACCCCAACACCTCCCTCTACGCCCCACCTTCCACCACCACCACATTCAAGATCAAATTTCAGCATGAATTTTGTGGGGACATATTCAAACCATAGCCAAACAATAGCACCAGCCGTCTCCTTGACTGCCACAAGCTGTATTCCCCATCCCTGATGGGAGAACATTCAAAGTCCTGTTGAGCTGCAGCACACAAAGGCTCATGTTCCCCAGATATGAATGCTCAGCAGCTGCCATTTGTAGACTAAGCAATCAGATTAAACCTGCACAACACGCCCGGTATACAAATACTAGAAGAAAAACAAGACAATCACAATAAACCATTCCTCTTTAGAGAAACGAATAGGGTATAGGAACCCCTATGTATCTCTCATCCAGTTATTAGCCATTAGTAATGAGTGTATAATGAGGGGCAGAGAAAGGGGAAATGGGACTCTTTTTTTTTGAGACAGAGTCTCGCTCTGTTGCCCAGGCTGGAGTGCAGTGGCGTGATCTCGGCTCACTGCAACCTCCACCTCCCAGGTTCATGCCATTCTCCTGCCTCAGCCTCCCGAGTAGCTGGGACTACAGGTGCCCACCACCATACCCGGCTAATTTTTTGTATTTTTAGTAGAGACGGGGTTTCACCGTGTTAGCCAGGATGGTCTCCATCTCCTGACTTCGTGATCTGCCCGTCTCAGCCTCCCAAAGTGCTGGAATTACAGGCATGAGCCGCCGTGCCCAGAAAAAACGGGACTCTTTAAATCCAGTCCTACTCAAACTAACATAAGCAAACAAGGAGAATTCATCACAAGGATCCAGCTCTTTCTCTCTTTCTCAGTGTTCCAGGGCAGAAACTTCCCTCCTGGGGAGGGGATGACTCTGTCTGTCCCTGGGCCGGCATCTCATGCATCTGCCTCATGTGTCTGTCTCCATGCTCCACGTGTCACACACTCACCTACGGGTTCATAGACTTTAAAATGTGAATTCATAAAACCTGGATGTTCCCAAGTACCACGGGGGCCACACATCATTTCAGGTAACACATGGAAGACAGTGTATTTTATTAATGGCTATTTCATTGGCATTTATTATTTATTTCAATTTTTGTTTATTTAAATGGCACACAAAAATACTCTGATTTCTTGGCTCTCATTGCTTAGGGTGAAGTTAAGTGAAAGTTTTGAAGTGCTATAATTTATATAACAATATTAAGCACATGACCACCCAGGCTGAAGGTCAATGTGGTCACATCACAGAGAAAGCCCTTCTGGAGACCTTGAAAACCCCACCTGCAGCTGAGCACGGTGGCTCACACCTGTAATCCCAGCACTTTGGGAGGCCGAGGCGGGTGGATCACCTGAGGTCAGGAGTTCGAGACTGGCTTGGCCAACATGGTGAAACTTCGTCTTTACTAAAAATATAAAAATTAGCCAGGCATGGTGACAGGCGCCTGTAATCCCTGCTACTCGGGAGGCTGAGGCAGGAGAATCACTTGAACCTGGGAGGTGGAGGTTGCAGTGAGCTGAGATCATGACACTGCACTCCATCCTGGGTGACTGAGTGAGACTCGGTCTCAAAAAAAAAAAAAAAAAAAGAAAGCCCCATCTACGTTGCATTGGGGATGGGATTGTCTCCCTTAATTGATTTCTCTCTCATTACCAAGGACTACTAGGATTCTACTGCGAATCCTTAGAAAATAATTTTGTATTTACCTTTGAAATTAAAGAACAAGGCCGGGCGTGGTGGCTCATGCCTGTAATCCCAGCACTTTGGGGGGCCGAGGCAGGTGGATCATGAGACCAGGAGTTCAAGACCAGTCTGGCCAAGATGGTGAAACCCCATCTCTACTAAACATACAAAAATTAGCCGGGCGTTTTGCCAGGTGCTTGTATTTCCAGCTACTTGGGAGGCTGAGGCAAAGAATTGCTTGAACCCAGGAGGCGGAGTTTGCAGTGAGCCGAGATCGCGCCTGCACTCCAGCCTGGGCGGCAGAGCGAGACTCTGTCTCTATTAAAAAAAAAAAAAAAAAGAACAAAAATCACCTACTATTCAGAATGACCACTTATGTTTTTGTGTGATTCTTCCCAAACACTGTGTATATGGTTGTAACATAGTTGAGATGAGATATTTTTAAATATGTTAGTCCACTCTGCTTTCTCAGTAAGTAGAGTTTTCTCAGTGCTGTTGAACTTTCACGTGAGGAAAGTTCAGGACTGTGCATTGCCTCTGACATTGTTAGGAGCAACTGCAGGTGTAGAGGCTGTCCGACATGGAACTCTTCACCCTTATTCAAGATACCCCTTGGTGGCTTTGTAAATGTCCTAAATAAACCGCTGCATCTTGTTTCTTGTTAATGACCTCTTTTTCCTACAAGTTGAGTACATGAAAAATTCCAGGAAAAATAGAATGCTCATGGATTTGGCTCCAGGAGATTGAGGATTGATTTATCCCTAGAGTGAGTTATTAGAAAGGTGTTTCTGGCTCAACAATTGGCTGTATATATAGCATCAAGCTTCCCATTTGGGACAACTAGGGAGAAAAGTGCTGATTGTTTAGGCAAATATTGAGGACTCTAGATGAAAGTCATTGCGATTGCACAGCAAAGTAAACCCTGCATAATTGAAGCAGCACACCAACAGCCGTGACAACCTGACCGCACAGCAGATAAATAGACAATAGGTGGGTGAGATGTTCACAGCATTCTTCACAAGGATCTGGGACCTCTGCTCGAGGGGGAGGGTCCCAAAGCCAGATCCTTTCTCATACCAAACCAACATAATTTTTCCTTCCAGGGGAGGCAAAAAGCAGGGCAGACCATCCCAAATTTGTGCTTATTTGGCTTTGACATACACACAAAACTCACATCTCCTTCCCTGATGGAGACTAAGAACCCAACTAACCGTGCAGCTCTGGATTCTTCTGAAGCTGCTGTTCTATTTGCACATTACCTGAGGCTCAGCTTGCTCCTGCCCCTCCCATCACAAGCCAGTATTAAAATTAATTTGCACGTTCTGTGTTAGGAAGTACCAAGGGGCCAGAATAAAGTTTTTTGGAGTCGATCCCACTTTGGAGTTAATAGCATCGATAATCTACACCTGGATAATTAGGGTTTGGCCACAGAAAAAAAGAACTCAATGAAACTAAAAATATCTTCATTTGGGAACCTTGATGTAAACAAGTGAGTCCATGTTTCCACCCAAGAAACTCTATAATAGGTGCTGTGGCTGCATTTTGGTGACCTGTTTATCACTGGCCAAGTCTCAAACCTCAGCAACGCTGGCCCTAATGACATCTAAACTGGAAGCTGATTTCTGCGTGAAATTACATTCAACAAGCCACTTTCTGGCTGGTTCTGGTGACCTCGGGGACATGAGGCCTTCTTCTGTTTGCTGGAGAGAACATTGCCTACCTAATAGAAGAGGAAGGTCTAATCAGTCTCAAGGATGTCAGGCAGGCCTCAAAGTGTGAAGCAGTGGATTGAACAAAGGAAAGCAGTAATTTTATCAGATTAGTAGTGGCTATTTTTACAACTTTGATTTGTCCACGTGAAACAGTGGAATGATTCTGAAAAATAGTCCGAAGAGCTGCAACTTTTAAAATTGTATTTGCATCTCAGCAGTAGGTTGGTTGGTTGGTTTTTCCCGGGACGGGGCCTTGCTTTGTCACCCAGGCTGGAGTGCAGGGGCATGATCACATCTTATGCAGCCTGCAACTCTTGGGCTCAAGTGATCCTCCCACCTCAGCCTCTCGAGCAGCTGGGACCACAGGTGTGTGCCACCATGCCCGGCCAATTGTTTTATTTATTTGTAGAGACAGAGTTTCACTAGGTTGCCCAGGCTGGTCTCAAACTCTAGGGCTCAAGCAATCCTCCCACCTCAGCCTCCCAAAGTGCTGGGGTTACAGGTGTTACTAGATATTTGAGTCAAGCAGATGCTTCCACGTGCTTTCCAACTAAGGAGGTTGCAGTGTATGGTGGAATTACGTCATTTGAGGTGCTTCAGTCGCCTGTTCAGTTTCTCTGTCTGTGACATGGGGTGGTAACAATCACACCTGAGAGTTGTGCTGAGGAGTAGACCAGGTGACATAGGCCGGGTGTTTGGAACCATGTCTGCTTCACAGTGGGCGCAAAATACCTCTTTTGCCCCTGTTGTTCAGTCTCTCTCTGAAATCACTTCTGGCACCAAATGGGCAGGAGATTTGATTTCTCTGAAATCTCGATCTGAAGTCCCAGCACGTCTCCACTCTTATATCTTGTCCTGGACCTGTGTGTTGTCCTCGTATGGCAAAACCAATACCTAGACGAGGGGTCAGGGGCACCACATTCAGAAATTCTCCCATTGGGTGGGACTGCAGGAGAGGGATACAAGACTACAAATTGGGTTCAGTGTATACTGCTGTGGTGATGGGTGCACCAAAATCTCACAAATTGGCCAAGCATGGTCGTTCATGCCTGTAATCCTAGCACTTTGGGAGGCCGAGGCAGACGGATTGCCTGAGCTCAGGAGTTTGAAACCACCCCGGGCAACATGGTAAAACCCCATCTCTCCTAAAATACAAAAAAATTAACTGGGCGTGGTGGCGCGCTCCTGTAATCCCAACTACTCGGGAGGCTGAGGCAGGAGAATCACTTGAACCCAGGAGATGGAGGTTGCAGTGAGCCAAGATCATGCCACTGCACTCCAACCTGGGCGACAGAGTGAGACTCCTTCTCCAAAAAAAAAAAACCTCACAAGTCACCCCTAAAGAACTTTCTTGTGTAACCAAATACCACCTTTCCCCTGAAAGCCTGTGGAAATAATTTTTTTTTTTTTTTTTTTGAAACGGAGTTTTGCTCTTGTTGCCCAGGCTGAAGTATAATGGCATGATCTCGGCCCACTGCAACCTCTGCCTCCCAGGTTCAAGTGATTCTCCTGCCTCAACCTCCCAAGTAGCTGGGATTACAGGCATGTGCTACCACACCCGGCTAATTTTGTATTTTTAGTAGAGACGGGGTTTCTCCATGTTGGCCAGGCTGGTCTCGAGCTGGTCTCAGGTGATCCACCCACCTCGGCCTCCCAAAGTGCTGGGATTATAAGCATGAGCCACCGCACCTGGCCGGAAATACAAAATTTTAAAAAAGAAATCCCTCCATTGAAATGGACTCCTCCAGATCTATAGGGGCTCCAGGAATTCCCTTTAAGGCAGAATGTACAGCTGTGATATAGAGCTGGTAACACCACCAGCCAGCATACCGAAAGTTCACTGGCTGCAGATTCAGCTCATAACTCTCCCATCAACTATAGTATCTTCATTAATTGATGTAAAATGGAAGCTTAGAAGAATCAAGTAAGAATGTTGCCTGTGCCACAGTGCTGGGTGGCAAAGGCAGGATTCGATCCTGGATGATTGGACTCCGGTGCCCAGCATCTCAACCCCTGCCCTACACAGCCACCTTCAGAATGTTGTCTTCTCTCCTGTCTCCTTCCTGGTTATTGGGAGTCAATGACACCGACAGCAGAGTCTCTCCCATGAGCCACTGTGAAATTCCTCCCATGATTCTCATAGCCTTTGGGAAGTGGTGCTTTTCCACAGAGCTTCTCAGTCAGTATGGCTGTGCTTAGACATTAACCTGACTTTTTGTCTCCCTGTGGGTTGCTGTCTTCCAGTTGAGTTGCCAAGCTTTCATCTAAGGTATTAGACATTAGATTTGGGGGAATTTTAGTTCTGTTAACATTCTGGGACTTTTTTACCCCCAACTTTTATTTTAGATACAGGAGGTACGTGTGCAGGTTTGTTACATGGGTATATTGTACTCAGGTAATAAGCATGGTACCCAATAGGTAGTTTTTCAACCCATGCCTCCCTCCCGCCCTGCTCTAGTAATCTGCAGTTTCTGTTATTCCCATGTTTATATCTGTGAATGCTCAATGTTTAGCTCCCACTTATAAGTGAGAACATGCAGTATTTGGTTTTCTGTTCCTGTGTTATACACTTAGGATTATGACTGCCAGCTCCATCCACATTGCTGCAAAGGACATGATTTTGTCCTTTTTTAAGGCTGCATAGTATTTCATGGTGTATATGTATATATAATACCACATTGTCTTAATCCAGTCCACTGTTGATGGGCACCTAGGTTGATTCCATGTCTTTGTTATTGTGACTAGCAAGGTGAGGAACATACAAGTGCATTTATCTCCTTTGAAAAATGATCTATTTTCCTTTGGTATATACCTACGAATAGGATTTCTGGATCAAATGGTAACTCGAAGTTCTTTGAGAAATCTCCAGACTTCTTTCGACAGTGGCCAAAATAACTTACATTCCCACCAACAGTGTGTAAGTTTTCCCTTTTCTCTGCAGCCTCGGCAGCATCTGTGGGATTTCAAGGGCAATCTGAGTTATTTTATCCAGGATCTTTTCCCATGAAAAATAATGCAGGTATTTTTGGAGATTGAAACACACATGAAAACTAGAGCATCCTGTCCACCCCAGAGAGACAGACAGGTTTTCTTTTCTTGTGGGACGGAGTTTCACTCTTGTCGGCTGGAATGCAATGGCGTGATCTCGGCTCACTGCAACCTCCGGCTCCCGAGTTCAAGCAATTCTCCTGCCTCAGCCTCCCGAGTAGCTGGGATTATAGACTTCCACTACCACGCCCGGCTAATTTTTGTATTTTTAGTAGAGACGGGGTTTCACCATGTTGACCAGGCTGGTCTCGAACCCCTGACCTCAGGTGATCTGTCCACCTTGGCCTCCCAAAGTGCTGGAGTTACAGGTGTGAGTTACTGCACCAGGCCCAGACAGGTTTTTTGTTGTTGTTTCTCTCTCTCCTGGACCAGAGAGATCTCTAAGTGCATCTCCTACCTCTAAAGACTTTGCCTTTTCAGCTTCCATTCTCAGCAGCTCGATGAGGCACGGGCCGTACCCAGATGTGTAAGATCAGTCTCTAGGCTTGCTGAAGATCCCGTCTTTGCCTCTTCACATTCCTGTTGGGCAGGAGTTAGCTTCTCTTGTCTCTTTTTCTCTCCTGATCTTTTCCCTTTTCTGACAACTCACTCATCTCGCTCCTCCACTCAGTTTTCCTTTGACATGAATTTTTCTCTTCTCAGCCGAGCCTCCTAATCTTGTTCTTCCTCAAGGACACCTTGGAATAAAAGCCTGGCATGGCCCTGAGTGCCTCCTCCTCCTGCGTACGCCTTTCGGCCCCTCCTTGCATTCTTGTTGGGTGTCAGGAACTGAGTGGTTTCTGGGCTTTCTCTCCAGACCCCTTTCCCTCTTATAACAGTAACATTTATTATTTCCACAGAGACTCTTTGAAATCTATGATCCTGGAGGCCATTCTTTGATGAGTTTCTGGAAACCTCACTGAAAACACGTTCTCTGGAGACGGTTTTCTCTCTTGGCACAGCAGCACCCAGATGGCAAAAAGACAACTTGTCCCTGTCACACATGCATTCCTATCTTTGGGGACTCTTGGGATTTGCTTGACAATAGTATCTCTTTTATGTCTTTGAAGCCTTTGTGTGATCACTTGAGGAATCCTGCCAGAATTGTCTCACAAGGACGATGTGCATTCTGTTTCTTTCCTGGGCCACGTGTCCTCCTGGGATGGTCAGATTAAGCCCAAGGGAGACGCCATCCTATCCAGGTTGGGCAAGGAAGGTGGAAGAGTCTCAGGGAGTTCTTTTTCTTGTGAGGTGTCACTGTCTTGAACTTGGGGATCAGCTACTTTCTTTTCTTTTTTTTTTTTTTTTTGAGAGTCTCGCACTGTCACCCACGCTGGAGTGCAGTGGCACAATCTTGGCTCAGTGCAAACTCCACCTCCCAGGTCAAGCGATTCTCCTGCCTCAGCATCCCAAGTAGCTGGGATTATAGGCGTGCACCACCACGCCTGGCTAATTTTTGTTTTTCAGTAGAGATGGGGTTTCACCATGTTGGCCAGGCTGGTCTCAAACTCCTGACCTCCAGTGATCTGCACGCCTCGACCTCCCAAAGTGCTAGGATTACAGGCATGAGCCACCAGCCAGGATCAGCTACTTTCCAACTCCGTTTTGCTACGTGAGGTAAATGGGTTACGTAAATAGGGTGAGGTTGGGTCCACCCATCCATCCAAAGCATTCAGCAGCACCGTGTCTCTCATTCACACTGGTCTCCTGTCTCCTGATTGTCCAAGCTCCTGTCTTCTTCAGGCCCTTTTCTTCTCTCAGCTTTTTATAAAACTGGGTCCCCATCTTCAGCCTCACCTGAAGACGTGAGATCTTCTCTCACCCCCTTGGTGAAGTGGTCCTCACTTCACTTATTCCCTCTAGAGTCCTTACCTGAAATTACAGATGTTAGAGGAAAACGGGGTCCCTTGACTTTAATATACAGGATAAATCAAGTGACAGAACAGCCAACATTAGAGCAACACAAGTTTTTATACAGTTGATGGGGACGTTCTGTGTATGCACACTAAGTACCACCCACCCAGTGGCCTTGGGTTGTGGTCGTTGAGGGTACTAGGGTACTCATGGGTTAGAGTCCCAAGCTTTGAGTTTTAACTGCAAAATCCATTGTCTCCCCAAATCAAGGAAGTTTTTTTGTTTTTTGTTTTTTCCCTTCTGGCCATTTTTCTTGAAGACCCTTGAATCCAGCTCTAAACAGACAAGGACAGGCAGAAATTTGTGTCCAAAGAGAGCCAGGCACATTCATTTTATCACTGTAATATCTGCATATGAAATAAAAGGTCCTGGGTTAAAAATAATAACAGTCCAACAAAGGTTTCATGCTGCCTAGTAAGACTGCATGATGAGCATTGTCCAGGCCTTGGCAAAAGCAGGGCCATAGAAGGAGGTTTACTATGGAGACAAAGAGCCCTCCAGAGACCTGGGCAGGCTGAGCCGGCAGTGCTGGTGGCAGGGGGCCAAGTCCTGGTTGGGGTCTGAATTCTTGGGTGTCTGGTTCTTCTGACACTAGTTAACCCCTGTGACCTTGGGCAATCCATCTCCCTGGGTTTCAAGACCTTTGGAAAAAGAGGTGATTCAATCAGAATAGTTTTGCCCAACTCCTATAATACCTGCCAACTCCCTTTTTATGTAAAAAAAAAAAAAAAAAAAATTTATGAGCTGGATGCCACAACACCCCACAGTTAACACAGAACTTCTGAAGAGATCCATTTGAAATGTTTTCCACATCACATACTAATATGCAAAATAAGAAAAGTACTGGGCGCAGTGGCTCACACCTGTAATACCAGCACTTTGGAAGACTGAGGCGGGCAGATCACCTAAGGTCAGGAGTTCGAGACCAGCCTGGCCAACATGGTGAAACCCTATCTCTACTAAAAATACAAAAATTAGCCAGGCATGGTGGCTTATGCCTGTAATTCCAGCTACTCGGGAGGCTGAGACATGAGAATCATTTGAACTCAGGAAGCAGAGCTTGCAGTGAGCCAAGATCTCACCACTGCACTCCACCCTGGGTGACAGAGCGAGACTATGTCTTTAAAAAAAAAAAAAAAAAATTTATGATACTATCATGAAATTTTATAAATATTTATTATCCTGAAATGAAATTTTATAAACTATGCATATATTTTAGAAAGACATTATACTACCCTAATTATAAAAGAATAAACAACAGAAAACATTTATAGTAAAATAATGTGGGCTGGGTGCAGTGGCTCACACCTGTAATCCCAGCACTTCGGGAGGCCAAGGCACATGGATTGTTTGAGGCCAGGAGTTCCAGACCAGCCTGGCCAACATGGCGAAACCCCATCTCTACTAAAAATACAAAACTTAGCGGGGCGTGGTGGTGCATGCCTGTAGGCCAAGCTACTCTGGGAGGCTGAGGCAGGAGAATCGCTTGAATCCAGGAAGCAGAGGTTGCAGTGAGCTGAGATTGCGCCACTGCACTCCAGCCTGGGTGACAGAGTGAGACTCCATCTCAAAAAAAATATATATATATATATAAATATATATATATATATTTATATATATATTTGATATATATTTTATATATCAATATATAAATGCTAGGGTCTGACTATAATGAAGTGCTCAGGTGTTTGTACCTACAGGTAGGCTGACATGGGTGCTCTGTACTGCACACCACCGCATTACTGTCCACGATGAGATTGCCTGAGATGGTGCACATTTGGTTACTATTAAAATACATGTTGAGCCTTCCCTCAGCTTATAGGGCAGTTGCCTTCCTGGAAATTTCAGTAAACATTAAAATTGTGAAAAAAACAAAGAGTATGTTTATTTGTAAAACAAGAATTAGGTTTGGCTCAATACCCATGCAATACCTGCAACTGAGGATTCTTCCCCGGGAGACCGCAGCCTGTCGGCATGGCTCAAGAGTCTGTGAACTGCAAAATCCAGCCTGGGAAGGTGTTTGTGTTCATCAAGCCCACTTGCCCATTCTGCAGGAGGACCCAGGAGATCCTCAGTCAATTGCCCATCAAACAAGGGCTTCTGGAATTTGTCGATATCACAGCCACCAGCCACACTAATGAGATTCAAAATTATTTGGAACAGCTCACGGGAGCAAGAACGGGGCCTCGAGTCTTTATCGGTAAAGATTGTTTAGGCAGATGCAGTGATCTAGTCATTATGCAATAGAGTGGGGAACTGCTGATGCGACTAAAGCAGATTGGTGTTTTGCAGCAACCACAGAGCAGGCCACACGCTGACTTCCCTCCTCAAGAGCTGGATGGCATTGCACATGATGACAGCACTTCCTGGTGGATGAATTTGGGGGGCACAAACAGCTTTTTTCTTCTTTTGGCTCAGTATTTAAGAGTGGATCAACTTGCTCTTAACCACGGGGCCAAGAACGTTGACAGGTCATCTTGGTTTTCTTCTTGATGTGCTGTTTGGTTTTCAGAAGACTGTGACGAGTTCTGGCCTAGGATTCGCCCACTGACCCTCAATTGTTCTTTCTCTTTGGCACGCGTTTCTTACTGTTCTCTGCATGTCGGCATGCCTCTGCCTCTAAGCCAGTGTTTTTCAACTATGTTTATACAGACTCCTTCTCTACAATGATGAATCGATAGTTGGTTTTCTGCTACTGCCCATTAGCTGAAGTCATTTTTCTGCTTGACTTTATGGAGTTGGTGTTATGAAATCAGTGGGTATTCTGAATGGGTTCTTTCAAACTCCATGCATCTCTCCGGAGATTCAGCCCCACCCCATCCCATCCCACCTTGAGAATCACTGCTCTGAGCCAGTGTTGTCCACCTTCTCCTCTCACAGATCTCACAGGAAATGGTCAACAATTTTGTGAAAGATTCTGTGAAAGATCTCAGGACCCAACTGGAGAAATCATGTGAAAAGTTAAGCATAGTAGTTGGTCTTGCTGTCACATGAATCAGAGGCACAAGTGCAGAGACTGTAGTCATGTGGAACACTCTGTTATTTAAGATGGCCATCCAGATAATCCTGAACACTGTGTATTTATTTGATTTAGAGTGCCAGCAAAAATTAAAGCACAAAATGTAAAACATCTGAGAAAACTTACAGCCCCCTACCCCAAGAGTGTATCTGGGAAAGAGCCCCCAATGCTTTGAAAACTTAAGAATCCCCTATCATGAAGTTTGCCTGTTCTATAATTGTAAAATTGTTAGTTTCCTTCTTCAGTCTCTAGTAAGAATGTTTAATTTCTTTTCTAATAAAAAAAAATACCTATAGATGAAAAAAAAAATTAGGTTCTAGGCTCAGATAAATGCAGACATGTATACATAAATATCCAGTGAGACATTTGGAAGTTGTACAGGATGCAGGACTTCCTTTTCTTTTTTTTTTTTTTTTCTTTTTTTGTAGGTGGAGTCTCGCTCTGTTGCCCAGGCTGGAGTGCAGTGGCACCATCTCAGCTCACTGCAAGCTCCGCCTCCCGTGTTCACGCCATTCTCCTGCCTCAGCCTCCCGAGTAGCTGGGACTACAGGCGCCTGCCACCACGCCTGGCTAATTTTTTGCATTTTTTAGTAGAGACAGGGTTTCATCATGTTAGCCAGGATGGTCTCGATCTCCTGACCTCATGATCCACCTGCCTCGGCCTCCTAAAGTGCTGGGATTACAGGCGTGAGCCACCGCGCCCAGCGCTTTTGTGTGTGTGTGTATGAGAAAGGACTTGCTCTGTCACCCAGGCTGGAGTGCAGTGGTCCAGTCACCGCCCACTGTAGCCTCAGCCTCCCAGGTTCAGGTGATCCTCCCACCTCAACCTCCTGAGCAGCTGAGACCACAGGCATGCACTACCACAACGAGCTAATTTTTGTATTTTTTGTAGAGACAGGATTTCGCCATGTTGCCCAGGCTGGTCTCGAAATCCGAGGCTCAAGTGATCCATCTGTCTCAGCCTCCCAAAGTGCTGGGATTATACGCGTGAACCACCTCACCTAGCCAGGATATTTATTTAATGTACTGGACATGTAACAGCCCTACCCACTCCACACTAAATGCCAATCATTGTGACAGCCAAACCACCTGCCGAACTCAAATTTCCTGAATGGCCTGTAGGGGCAGTGCAGCCCCTGTTGAGGACTATCTTTAAGGAACCCAGAGGTGTGCTACTACAGCTTTAATGAGCATGCAGATTACCAGCAAGACTGTATAAAAATGCACCTGAGCCAGTGTGGTGGCTCACGCCTGTAATCCCAGCACTTTGGGAGGCCAAGGCGGGTAGATCACTTGAGGTCAGAGGTTCGAGACCAGCCTTGCCAACATGGTAAAACCCCGTCTCTACTAAAAATACAAAAATTAGCCAGGTGTGGTGGCAGGCACCTGTAATCTCAGCTACTCGGGAGGCAGAAGTTGCAGTGAGTCGACATCATGCCACAACAATCCAGCCTGGGGAACAGAGTGAGTCTTTGTCTCCAAAAAAGAAAGAAAAAAAAAAAAGCAACTGATTCAGGAGCTCTAGAGTGGGACCTGGGATTTTGCATTCCAGGTGATGCCACTGCTGCTAGTCTGGGGCCACACGTTGAGTAGCAAGGACATAAGGAGTCACACAGTGCCTCCTGAGCTAAGTGTTTGTGGATTCAGGGCATGTCTTTCTAAAGCGGCATGTCTTTGAGAGCCACATGCTGTTGAATCTCCTGGGATACTTAACAACTATGCATATCCCTGGCCAGGTGCAGTGACTCACGCCTGTAATCCCAGCACTTTGAGAAGCCAAGGCGGGCAGATCACCTGAGGTCAGGAATTTGAGACCAGCCTGGCCAACATGGTGAAACCCTGTCTCTACTAAAACTACAAAAATTAGCTGGATGTGGTGGCAGGCACCTGTAATCCCAGCTACTCAGGAGGCTGAGGCAGGAGAGTCGTTTGAATTCGGGAGGCAGAGGTTGCAGTGAGCTGAGATGGCGCCATTGCACTCCAGCCTGGATGACAAGAGCAAGACTTTGTCTCAAACACACACACACACACACACACATCCCTGAGTCTCTGAGTCTTCCTCTGAACTCTCTGATCAGGAACTCCCTGCAGTAGCCTATTAACACTTAATTCCCTGTTGCCTTAAAGCCACTAAGCTGAGAACCCCAACTTCATTTCTAGGCATCTCCAGATCTTGTGGATCTTTGCAAAACAAAGCTCTAGTTCTCCATCCAAATCTCAGATTATATGCAAGTCAAGAAACTGTCCTGAAGTGTCAGATAGAGGCTGGAGAGTTGGCCACCCACTGAGGTTCTGGACATTTTCTGTTTCTTGACTGGGTATTGGTTACAAAGATGCTCAAGCCATTTATACATTTATTCACTTTTCTTCCCGAATGTATGTTACATTTCACATATACACAGAGAAGAGGTCCTCTCCTTATTGGCTCTAGGAGATGTGGTTGATTAGCTCAGCGAAAGAATGAGGGGAATTGTTAGTTGCTACTCAAGCCCAATTATTTCCCAGCTGTGTCCTTATTCAGTGAATTTCATTGATTGTAGTCGAGCAGTGGGAGAGGACAGTATGGAAGACAGTGAAATGTTCGCTTTTGTTGTCCTGAGACCAAGCAGAGATGTTGACCTGCACTTCTTTGGAGAAGGTTATCTGGGACATCTGGAGAAGGGGCTGAGCCCTTTCGTCTCTAGATGTAGAATGTCCCTCTTGTCCCTCCCTGTGACATCACTGCCCCAGACGGCTTGGCCACAATAATAAAGCCACTTTCCCTCTGTGCAGGCAGTTGTTTACCGTGGAGTATTACAGCTAAACCTTCTCTTGTGACTATTTTTTTACCTAAATAAATAAGGTGACTGATTTCTTCAGGTGAATCAACTTCTCTAGTAATTTTCTGGCCCCACCCCTTCCACGCATCCCTCACAGGTGGGTCACTGGGCCACCTCCAGGTTCTTAAGGGAGAATCTACTCCTCCTGGGGAGTCTAAGGATCCTAGGCTAGTTGTTCAGCAGAAAATCAGCCTTGGGGCTGGCCCCACCCTGACCTTATATTCCAATTCTGGGAACTAGGACGTCTTCTCTTAGACCAAGGCTCTGCCTCAGCACCATGTCTGGTCCCTGTGTCTTCACCTGGAATTCAGCCAAACATCCTGCCCTGCTTGTTCTCCTTGGCCCTTCTTACCTTTTTCTCACATTCCTGCACCATCCTGTGTGTCCCTAGCAATGCCATTTACGTTGTGTTCCATGGGTAAGGCAGTGCCACTGACATGCAGGGACTCCCACCCACCAAGTGAAGCTTTTAAAAAGTTTTTTAAAATGAAGCAGATCATTTCACTCACTTGACTCATCATCTATTCTTGCTCTGCTGGTTCATGCGTGAACACAAACATCCAGAAGAACTGGATGAGCAATGCAGTTGATTCATCCTGGCCAGTAGAGCGTCTCTAGAGTATCTGAGAAGAGCCATTCAATTCTTCCACGGCTCAACTACAAACAATGCAAATCATCAATCTTGTAGTCGTTGCTGCAAATATTATTGGTAGAAAAAACGCAAAAGGAAATACAATAGTTAAAATTGCAAGTGATAAAAATTTGTTGCAAATGAGAAACTACAGAAAGTAAACGTGGTACAGTTGAAAAGTACAATTGAACTGCAAAAAATTGAATGTGATAGAAAACTGAAATGAAATAAAAGCAACAGAAGGAAAAATGCACATGGTAAAATTGTTGTTTTAATCAATAGAAGGATCACATCTTGGCAAACCTGGATATGCGGAATTTGATTCAGGAAAATCGATCTTGGTGGAAATGTGATCATCCAAGGAAATTCAGATTGTCAAAAACCATGATGGACAGCATTCATATAGACAAAAAGTAATTGACGAACCAAATATTTTTGGTAAAGTTTATTGTAAAAAAATCTGTTGAAAAGATTTTTTTTTTAATTTTTTTTTAAGACAGGGTCTCGCTCTGTCGCCCAGGTTGGAGGGCAGTGGTGCCGTCACAGCTCTTTGCAGCCTCATCCTTCTGGGCTCAAGCAATCATTTCACCCCAACCTCCTGAGTAGCTGGGACCACAGATGTGTGCCACCATGCCCTGCTAATTTTTTGTATTTTTTGTAGAGACAGGGTTTTGCCATATTGCCCAGGCTAGGCTAGTCTTTAACTCCTGAGCTCAAGCAATCTTCCCTCCTCAGCCTCCCAAAGGGCTAGGATTACAGGCATGAGCCATTGCACCTGGTTGAAAAGGTTTTTTTTTTTTTTTTTGATGGAAAAACATGGTACTGGTTTACCTGCATGGAAAAATTGTTCAAAGAATTAAAGTAGCTTGTAATGGAATTCACTGAGGAAAATACTGTCTCAATACAATTTCTTCAGTGGTAAAATTCAGATGAAAAAATACATTCATATTCATAAAGACAAAACAAAAATGTTTTTAAGTTTAAAGCACCAATTGAATCAAATAGAGTGTTTGAAAATGGTGGGGTACAAATGAAACCTGATGACTAAATCAACACACCATCTTCTGTTGGATCCTGGAGCAGAAAAAGGATGTTGACGAAAAATAGGTGAAATCCAAATGAAGTCTGGAGTTTGCTGGGTAGTAACGTACTAATGGTGGTGTTTTGAGTTTTGATCCATGTGCCATGGTAATGTAAGAGCTTAACATTAGAAGAAACCAAAAGGGACCGGGCATAGTGGCTCACGCCTGTAATCCCAGCACTTTGAGAGGCTGAGCCGGGAGGATCATCTGAGGTCAGGCATTCCAGACCAGCCTGACCAACATGGTGAAACCCCATCTCCACTAAAAATACAAAAATTAGCCGAGCATGGTGGCATGTGCTTGTAGTCCCAGCTACTTGGGAAGCTGAGGCAGGAGAATCACTTGAACCCAGGAGGAGGAGGTTGCAGTGAGCCAAGATCACGCCACTGCATTCCAGCCCGGAGGACAGAGTGAGACCGTCTCCAAAGAAAAAAAAAAAGAAAGAAAAGAATGAAAGAAAAAGAAACCTACAGGGATATATATACAAGAACTTTCTGTATTATCTTTGCAACTTTTCTGTAAGTCTAAAATTATTCCCCAAAATATGGTGGGGTCAAAATACCCTAGACCAAAGAAAAAGCAAACTCGAATTTTCACTGCAGCTCTTCCTTGAGTACCTTGGCTCACTTCCCAGTGGATCCCCTTAGCTGTGCCAATTTATTTCCAATTTCTATCTAGAGTATCATAGTTGTTACCACCCTTCCCTTCACCACCCTTTGTGGACTTGTGTGTACTTCCAGCCACCAGCCTCTCCCCACATATCTATACTTGGGCTCCAGACAGCTTCCTGTTGTTTCTCCCTGCACCCAGACCCCCTTGGACTTCCCTGGGTGTAGACCAGGGCGTTCAGACTTGGCTACACATTGGAATCACCTGAGGCGCTTTAACAACTACTGACATCTGGTTGCCACCCGCAGAGATTCTGATTTGAGTGGTCTGGGGCATGACCTGGGCGTTGGGATTTTAAAACCTCCCCAGGTGATTCTAAGGGGCAGCCAAGTTTGAGAAAATGTTGTCAACCTACCTAGAAATTCCTCTGGTCCTGGGAGAGTCCGGTTAAGCCTGGCCTTAATTACAGCAGACCTTCCTCATCCTCAGGACCATGGAGGTCACCTCGTTCTAAGGTAGATGCCTGCACGTGTATATTGCTCCCAATCTTTTTTCATGTATGTTAATTACAGCCTCCGGGCAGGGATTTTATTCCATGCATCTTTGTGTCTCCACCACCAGGAGGTGCACGCTCCTGATTCTCTGGGTGTTCTTGTGCATCATCCTTGAGAGTGAGACCTAGGTTGTTGGTCTCTCTCCTGGAAACAGATGGCAGTGGCTGTCCTGAGGGATTTCGTTGCTAGTTGAGCATCGCCAGTGCTCACCAGGTAGCAGCCTCTCAGTGCGGGTTTCTCCTTCTGCTAGGTGGCCCCTCTTTCTGCATGCAGGTGCAGGATCACCTCACTTTCTCTGCAGAGCAGAGACTTTGGAGTGCCCTCCAAGTGTGGCCTCTGCAAAACCAGCTCTCTTGTTTGCACTTAAATCCAAAGTCAGATCCAAATCACTTGAATTCTACCAACCCAGTGCAGATTCTGGCAACCAGGAAGAATTGCACCTTCAAAATTTTGGGACTGGGACCTGGTCTCATTTCAGCTCCTGAATGTAAGTGTTCCCAAACACAGAGAGGAGTTTTGGCATTTCATTGTTTTGGGGTTTTGTTGGTTGGTTTGTTCATAACAGCAGTAGACGGACTCTACACCAGAGCGACTGAGTGTGAATCTCTGAAGGGTAATTACTGGGGATCTGAGTTGTAAATGTTCCTCACATGATTCTGGAAGAGCCAGCCCGCTGCTGCTGGTCACTGGGCTCCACTGAGAACTGCATCACTACAAAGCACCAAGGGCCCTGATTCAGAACCAGGGGATCCTCAAGAAAAATCTCCTGTGAAACTTACAAAGAAGTCATGCCCAAGCCTCATCCTGGAGAGCTGGAGTCAGAAGGTTCCAGGTGGTGCTGAACATCTTCTTGTGTTTTATAAACTCCACAGTCAATTCAGATGTCTGACCCAGGAGCCCTTTCTGTAAACGGCCAGCCAGCAAATATTTTAGGCTTGCAGACCATATGGTCTCTGTTGCAACTGCTCAACTTTACGACTGGAGCCTGAAAGCGGCCATGAGTTTACGTGAATGAACATGTACAAGTGGGTTCCAATAACATGTTATTTAAAAAAAAAAAAAAAAAACAGGCAACAGGCCAATCTAGATTGTGGGCCATGGTTTGTCCACCCTGATAAAACCACCTGGAGAGCTATAAAGTGTTCTTTTATGTCCAGGCAATTAAATCAGAATCTCTGTGGGTAGTGCCCAGGCGTTGCTATTTATTAAAAGCTCTTCAGGTGATTTTCAATCAGCCAGGATTAAGAACCACGGCTGTAATGCATGGTCATTGCACTCCTCATTCTGAGGAACAGCATCTTGCTCTGATACAGTGTTTAAACTGCTCCAGAAGGTTCTGTGTTTCTTTGTATGTTATTTGCTTGCTTTGTTTTCATTAAATGGAATGATTCCAAACATATTTTTCTACGCCTGCCTGCCAAAAGAAAAATTGTATTGAGATACGACCCATCTACAGTCGAGGGTGTAAATCTAAAGTGTACAGATTGATGAGTTTTGACATTCATTGTTTGCACGCTTCTTCACATATATCTTAGCCATGTAACTACACAGATCGAAAGATAAGAACGCTCAAAGGAGTCCTTTTCTCCCTTCTCAGGCAATAGTCTCCTGAAGATGTTTGAAGCCTGCCTTTAAATCTGTCTTCTCTCTGAATGGATGTCACCAAGTCACCAAGTATTTGGCAATGTGCCCATAAATATTCTCAGCATTATGGGGGCAAAAGCAAGCATGGCTGTGGTTGAGATTTTCTATTGCACAGTTTAGTTATAAACTATTGCACAGTGATAGCAATTTTCAGTTGCTATGGTAGACCGCGTCCCTGAAAAGGCAGTTCCGTGTGCCCTATTGGCTCATGTACATCAGGGGACAATGAGGGCTGTCAAGCAGCAAGCAGCCTGTAAGCAGCAGGCCCAGCTAGCTCAGCTCACAAAACCTCCATGGATGCTTTGGGAAAGGAAACAAGCCCAAGTGGATTTAGACCGCTCATTACAACACAGCAAGCAGAATGAGCTTTGGGTTTGCAAAGGTTCCCCTTGCCCCCCGATTCCCAGGAGGCCATGCGCAGCAGGCCAGGTGAAGGCTGCATACCCCACGGGTCTGTGTCACAACTGCTCAGGAAATCCCCAATCTTACAAGGGGTTGCAAGCAAATGTGCTCATCTTTTCTCCCACTGCTCCCATGCACATACATAATTAACCATGTCAAAATACACCTTATCTTTAGAGAATATATTCCAAGACCCCAGATGGATGGTTTAAGTCTCAGATACTACTGAACCCTATATGATACTCTGTTTCTTGCACATACATATCTATAATAAAGTTTAATTTATAAGGCACAGGAAGAGATTAACAACAATAAGAATAAAATATAACAATTATAACAATAGCCAGCGTCACTACTCTCATGCTTCTGAGCCATTGTTAAGAAAAAGAAGGGTGACTTGATACAAGCACTACCATCAGTGGATCTGATAGCCTAGACAGTTACTCATTGACTCAAGGGAAACAGTGTATACAGCTGGACAAAGGGATGATCATGTCTGAAGTGAGACAAAGTCGGACAGTGAGAGAGCTCATCATGCTCCTTAGAACGGCATTCAATTTAAAACTTAGGAATTGGGCTGGGTGCGGTGGCTCACACCTGTAATCCCAGCACTTTGGGAGGCTGAGGCGGGTGGATCACCTGAGGTCAGGAGTTTGAGACCAGCCTGGTCAACATGATGAAACCCTGTCTCTACTCAAAATACAAAAATTAGCCAGGCGTGGTGGCGGGCGCCTGTAGTCCCAGCTACTCAGGAGGCCAAGGCAAGAGAATGGCATGAACCCGGGAGGCGGAGCTTGCAGTGAGCCGAGATCGCACCACTGCACTCCAGCCTGAGTGACAGAGCAAGACTCCGTCTCAAGAAAAAAAAAAAAAAGGAATTGTTTATTTCTGGAATTTTTCATTTAATATTTTTGGACCATAGTTGACCATAGGTAACTGAAACCTCAGAAAGCAAAACCTTAGGTAAGACGGGACCACTTGTATACAATGAAGTGGTGCTTAGTACATTCACAGTGTTGTGAACCCATTACCTCTATCCAGTTCCAAAGCATTTTCATTGCCCCCAGTGAAAACCACATACCCTTTGAATAGTTACTCCTCATTTGTTCTTCCCTTCAGCCCCCTGGCAACCACCAGCTTGTGTTCTCTCTGTATGGATTTATCTATTCTAGACAGTTCTCATTAAATGGAATCCTTCAACATGTGACCTTTTGTGTCTGGCTCCGTTTCTTACCCACACAACAGGTGGGTTCGATTGCTTGGCCAGTGACTGTTCAATGACTACAACCAAGGAGGGCTTAACAAAGAGATTTTATTACTTGCAGCAAGTAAGGAGAACACTGGGATAGTTCCCAAAGCAGTGCCTCCCCAAATAATGGTGAAAACAGGGCTTTTATTGGGCTGGTAGCTGAGTTATCGTATGTAAAGGTAAAGTAAATGCAGTGAAGGCACTGTCACCGATCATGCTTCTAAATATGTGTGTAGGAAATGGTGAATAAGCAAGCTCCTTCCTGGGAGGAGAGTTTAGTATGGTAATGAGGGGAGTTGGGCGAAGTTCTTCTCCAACCCAGGCATCTCTGGATCCAACCCATGTTTGTTTTCTAGGGCTGAGTTTCTTCCTGGAACTTTTTTGAAACATCAAGAACTTAAGATGTAACAGTTACAAGTACGTACTTTTTCACAGGGCATACCCATAGTTCCGGGATTCTGGGTTACACTTTCACTTAGCTTAATGTTTTCAAGGTTTATCCACATTGTAGCATGATTCAGTACTTCATAGTGTATGCACGTGTGGTTTTCCACCTTTGGGCTATTATGAATAGTGCTGCTATGGACATTCGTGTACAGGTATTTGAGTACTTGTTTTCAATAGTTTTGGATGTTTAAGAGTAGAATTGCTGGGTTATAGGATAATTCTGTTTAACTTTTTGAGGAACTGCCATACCATTTTCCACAACAACGGCAACATCTTACATCCCCACGGGAATGCACAAGAGTTCCAGTTTCCCTGCATCCTGGCCAACACTTGTTATTTTCATTTTTTAAAATAACCAAAATCAGACTCAAACTGAAGGAAAATAGAGACATGAAAAACCATTCAAAAGATCAACAAATCCAGGAGTTAGTTTTTTGAAAAAATTACTAAGATAGACAGTCTGCTAGCTAGACTAATAAAGAAGAAAAGAGAGAACATCCAAATAAACACAACTAGAAATGGCAAAGAGGATGTTACCACTGACCCCACCAAAATAAAAATAACCATCAAAGACTGCTTTGAACACCTGTATGCACACAAACTAGGAAACCTAAAGGAGATGGATACTTTCCTGGACACATACACCCTCCTAAGACTGAACCAGGAAGAAACTGATTCCCTGTACAGACCAATAACAAGCTCCAAAATTGATTCAGTAATAAATAGCCTACCAATCAAAAAAAAGCACAGGACCAGATGCATTCACATCTGAATTCTACCAGATGTACAAAGAGTTGCTGGTAGCATTCCTACTGAAACTATTCCAAAATATTGAGGAGGAAGGACTCCTCCCCAACTCATTCTATGAGGCCAGGGTCATTCTGACACCCAAACCTGTCAGAGATGCAACAAAAAAAGAAAACTTCAGGTTAATATCCTTGATTAACATTGATGCAAAAATCCTCAATAAAATACCTGTAAACTGAATCAAGCAGTACATCAAAAACTAATCCACCACGATCAAGTAGGCTTCATTTCCGGGATGCAAGGTTGGTTCAACATATGCAAATCAATAAATAATCATCACATAAACAGAACTAGTTACTAGAAAAATGCAAATTAAAACCACAGAGATATACCAGTTCATACCCACTAGGATGGCTGTCATTTTTGGTTTATTTCTTTATTTAGAGACCAAGTCTCACTCTGTTGCCCAGGCTGGAGTGCAGTGGCATGATCTTGGCTCGCTGTAAGCTCCACCTCACAGGTTCAAACAATTCTCCTGCCTCAGCCTCCCAAGTAGCTAGGATTACAGGCACCCACCACCATGCCTGGCTAATATTTGTATTTTTAGTAGAGACAAGGTTTCACCATGTTGGCCAGGCTGGTCTCGAACTCCTGACCTCAAGTGATTCGCCCATCTTGGCATCCCAAAGTGTTGGAATTATAGGTGTGGAGCACTGCACCTGGCCTTCTGTTTATTTTTTAACTTAAAAAAATTTAGGTTCAGGGGTACATGTTCAGGTTTGTTATATAAGTAAATGTGTGTCACAGGAGTTTTCTGTACAAATTATTTCATCACTCAGGTACTAAGACTGGTACTCAATAGTTATTTTTTCTGCTCCTCTCCCTCCTCCCACTCTCCACCCTCAGGTAGGTCCCAGTGTCTGTTGTTCTCATGTATGTGTCCATGTGTTCTCATCATTTAGCTCCCATTTATAAGTGACAACATGCAGTATTTGGTTTTCTGTTGCTGTGTTAGTTTGCTAAGGATAATGGCCTCCAGCTCCATCTATGTTCCCACAGAAGACATGATCTTATTCTTTTTATGACTGCATAGTATTCCATGTGTGATGTGTGTGTGTCTGTGCACTATTCCAGTGAGGATAACCGAGTCTCCCCACAAGAGTTTACTTTGAGTTTTATCTGCTGTATTAGTCCATTCTCACGCTGCTATAAAGAACTGCCCGAGATTGGGTAACTTACAAGGGAAAGAGGTTTAATTGGCTCACAGTTCTAAATGGCTGGGGAGGCCTCAGGAAAACTTATAATCATGGCGGAAGGGGAAGCAAACACGTCCTTCTTCACATGGCGACAGGACAGAGAAGTGAGTGCCACCAGGGAAAATGTCAGACATTTATAAAACCATCAGATCTTGTGAGAACTCACTCACTATCATGAGAACGGCATGGGGGGAACTGACCCCCGTGATTCATTTACCTCCCACTGGGTCCTTCTCACAATCTGTGGGATTATGGGATTAAAATTTACGATGAGATTTGGGTGGGGACACAAAGCCAAATCACATCATTCTGCCCCTGGCCCCTCCCAAATCTCACGTCCTCACATTTCAAAACACAATCATGCACTTCAAACAGGCCCTCAAAGTCTCAATTCATTCCAGCATTAGCTCAAAAGTCCAAGTCTAAAGTTTCATCTGAGACTTCCGCCTATGAGCCTGTAAAATCAAAAGCAAGTTAGTTACTTCCTAGATACAATGGGGTTACAGAATTGGATAAATACACCCATTGCAGTCTGTGGCTTGGGAGGTGATTGCAGTTGTTGAGGGAGAGATGGTGGTGGCATTGGCCACAGGAGAAATGGACTCACTGGAGGGTGATTTGGAGTCCATTGTCACTAGGACTTGAAGGACTGAACATAACAATGAGGGTGAGGGAGGCAACCAGCCGACGTCTAGGTTTCTGGCTCACTACCGAGGTAGGAACCACTTTGGAGAGCATGCTGCACAGAGTAAGAATAATATATGTGCCTTATCAGAATTGGCCGTTTGTGTAAATATTGACTTTCATCGACAGGTTTCTGTTAAATTAATTAAAGAGAATGTTTTGTAAAAGGGATAGAAGAGAAGTTGCTGAAGCAGCACTTGGCAGCCTCTGTCCTTTGCCTCCCTGTAAGCACCGTGGCTTCCTTAGGATGTGTTTTACACCCACATCAGGAAAACCTTCTGGGGAGGGATGTCGTTACACCGCGGCAGTGTCATTAGCTAAATGGTGTTTGATCATTCCCAAGCATTGTAATGGGATAGCTGAATCCTTAAGCAAAATAGGTCTCCTGGGTCCTGTTTCTGTTCTTTATTGTTGGCTGTTTTATATTAACGCTATTTTCTCCCATGATAAATGTAGTATATGCTCATTATAGAAAAAAATCAGGAGCCCAGAGCAGCAAAGGTCAGGAGGGAAATCACTCATAGCCCATTGTTAAAGCACCCACTTTATTAGTATCTTTTTGGATTTCCTTTCAGCCTTACCTTTATGCTTTTTATTTTATTTTATTTTGAGGCAGAGTCTTGCTCTGTCGCCCAGGCTGGAGTGCAGTGGTGCAATCTCAGCTCACTGCAACCTCTGCCTTCCAGGTTCAAGTGATTTTCCTGCCTCAGCCTCCCGAGTAGCTGGGATTGCAGGCATGCAACACCACGCCCAGCTAATTTTTGTATTTTTAGTAGAGATGGAGTTTCACCATGTTGGCTAGGCTGGTCTCGAACCCCTGACCTCCCTGCCCGCCTCTGCCTCCCAAAGTGCTGGGATTACAGGTGTGAGCCACCATGCCCGGCAGATGCATTTTTAACCTATGTATTTTATATCTTTTTCTTAAGGAACTGCCATCACGTAAACGTTTTTCACAATTTTAATAGCTTCATCAGAGTCTATGATGGGCATGTACTATATTTTATTTGTCCCCCCTTACTGGACATTTAGATTTTCACTGATTTTTTCAGTTACATATAATGCTATAAGTAATGTACTTATGGATAAAGCTATTCCTGTATTTAGCAGCTTTTCCTCACAAGTGAGTAACAGAAGTGAAATTTCTGGATAATAGGGTATGGATATTTTAAAGACTTTTCACCCATAATTTTTTTTTTGTTTTGTTTGTTTTTTGAGACAGAATCTTACCCTATCACCCAGGCTGGAGTGTAGTGGCGCAATCTCAGCTCACTGCAACCTCCACCTCCCGGGTTCAAGTGATTCTCCTGCCTCAGCCTCAGCCTCCCAAGTAGCTGGGAATACAGGTGCCCACCACCACACCTGGCTAAATTTTTTTTGTATTTTTGGTGGAGACAGGGTTTCACCATGTTGGCCAGGGTGGCCTCAAACTCCTGACCTCAGTTCACCCATAATTTGACATTGCTTTGCAAAAGGTTTGTACTCACTTATTGTTTAAGGATGGAGTGTGAAATTGTTGGATTTTGTTTGCGACATGATATTCACAAACTGGCACAAGGCACTCAGTGAACATGAAAAAAAAAGAAACTATAACTTGGAGGAGACCAAAGGTATTATAAAACTAATTTTTAAAATATACCTGAACTGATAGAAGAAAAGGTTTGCGGCCGGGCGCGGTGGCTCAAGCCTGTAATCCCAGCACTTTGGGAGGCCGAGACGGGCGGATCACGAGGTCAGGAGTTCGAGACCATCCTGGCTAACACGGTGAAACCCCGTCTATACTAAAAAATACAAAAAACTAGCCGGGCGAGGTGGCGGGCGCCTGTAGTCCTGGCTACTCAGGAGGCTGAGGCAGGAGAATGGCGTAAAAACCCGGGAGGCAGAGCTTGCAGTGAGCTGAGATCCGGCCACTGCACTCCAGCCTGGGCGACACAGCGAGACTCCGTCTCAAAAAAAAAAAAAAAAAAAAAAAGAAAAGGTTTGCATGGTTTGCTCTGTGACACTGTTCATTCATTCAATACGTACCTAATAAGCCTTCATATCCATATCAAAATCAGGCAGGCTGTGGGAAAATCTGGTAGATTTCCCAGCACAGTTCCGTCACACACTATCTCAGCGCTCTCATGGAGTGGCATTTTTCAGATGAAGACTCCAAAGCCTGTTAACTTAGTCAAGATCACATGGCCAATTGGTGGCAGAGCTGGGACATAAACCCAGGGTCACAGCTGCTTTAATTGTATTTATTGAACTATAGCTATATTCAGACAACCTGATAAGCATCAGGGAAACAAAGGTGAGAAGGCAAATCCCATCCCCAGGAACTTGCACTCACTGAGGAAGCTCAAAGGCACCTGGTGCTTGGAATCTGTATCAGATAGGGCAGCCATAACCAAGCCACTGGGTGGCTTAAACAACAGAAGTTCATTTTCTTACAATTCTGAAGGCTGGAAGTTTGAGATCAAGGTATCAGCAGGATTGGTCTCATCTGAGACCTCTCTCCTAGGCTTGCAGATGACTGCCTTCTGCCTGTGTCTCCACGTGGTCTTCCCTCCGTGTGTGTCTGGGTCCTGATCTCCTTTTCTTATAAGGACACCAGCCAGATTGGATTAGGGCCCACGCTAAAGATCTTGTTTTCATTTAAGTACTTCCTTAAAGACCCTGTCTCCAAATACAGTCACATTCTGAGGTATTGACAGGTTAAGACTTTGACATGGGAATTTGGGGTGGACACAATTCGGTCCATAACAAAAGGCAATAGAATGAGAAAAGTTGCCAGTCCTCAGTTATGAGATATGGCTATTGTTATTATTATTTTTTGAGACAGGGTCTCATTCTGTTGCTCAGACTGGAGTGCCATGATCGTGGCTCACTGCAGCTTCAAACTCCTGAGCTCAAGTGTTCCTCCTGACCCAGCCTCCCATGTAGCTGGGACTATAGCCATGCACCACCACACCTGACTAATTAAAAGAAAAATTTCTGTAGAGATGGGGTCTCACTATGTTGCCCAGGTGGAGACAGGGCTAATTCTAAGCCAGTGACCCAATCCCAGCTGCACTTTCAAATCACCTGGGCAGTTTTTAACAGATAGCAATGCCTCCAGAGATTCTGACTTAATCGGTCTCTGAGGGGCCTTGGCATAGATACTTTGTAAAAGCTCCTTGCTGATTCTAATGTGTATCCAGGACCAAGAACCTTGTTTCACTGAAATGCCAAAGAGAAATCTGAGCTGCTTTCATTATCCTACACTGTCATGCTTTCTGCCCAGCAAACAATTAGTTTTTCATGGATAGGATACTTTCTAATCAGCAAAATATCAGCATAGCAGCAGAATTGTGCATCTCCAATTAATGTGCACCCAGCTCGCAGCGTTCTTTAGCTCTTTCATTCATTAAAGTCATTAGTCATTTGTTGAATGCCTGTGATACGTAGACACTGTGCTGATGGAATAGGCCCAATAATGGCCCCTGCCCCAAGACAGGTTCCATTCCCTGGAACCTGCAAATAGGGAGATTATCCTGCATTCTCCAGGTACACTCAACTTAATCGCATGAGGTCTTAAAAGCAGAGAATCTTTCCTAGCAGAGGTCAGAGAAATATAAGAAAAGCAGAAGAGATTCAAAGCATGAAATGGATCACACCCACCATTGCTGCCTTTTAGATGGAGAAAGGGGATCCCCAGCCAGGAAATGAGGGCAGCCTCAATAAGCCAGGAACTGGAGCTGGCGACAGACTTCAGCTGGTAGCCCACAAGGAAACAGGGACCTCAGTCCTGCAACCACAAGGAATTGAATTCTGTGGGCAACAGAATGAGCAAGGAAATGACTCACCTAAGATTTCCAGGAAGAAGGCAGCCCTGCGAACAGCAAGTTTTAGCTTGCTGACACCCAGGTCAGACTTCTGACCTACAGGAGTGTGAGATTATAAATGTATGTTGTTTTAAGCCACTAAATTTGTGGTCATTTGTTGCAGCAGCAATAGAAAATGAATACAGCTAAACTCTGAAAAAATACAGTAAGAAGACAATCTCTCTGTTGTTATGGAGCTTAGCAACCCCAATTTGCAAAATTTGTAAAAGTAGAAACAAGTGAAGTTTGTAGGAACTCAAGTATTAGGCTGAAGAAGTTATTGAATGGAGGGCCCCTGGGTATTAGGTGCTATGTGAGACCCAAGCTCCACGCTTTTTGATGGAAGTTCCAGCTAAAAGGAGAACGAAGAATCTTTTACTATAGATTGAAGGAAAAGGGATGTTTTTGTAATACAAATATAGAAAGAAATGATCATTTAAGAAGGATAGGCTTTTGTCAAAATAATAGTAATAATAGCTCCTCAGACTTCAAAGGAGTTCTTCTTATCCTTCCCCATCCCCAACCCCCAGATCTACTTAATTTTTTTTTTCTTTTTGAGATGGAGTCTCTCTCTGTTGCCAAGGCTGGAGTGCAGTGGCGCGATCTCAGCTCACTGCAAACTTCTGCCCCCCGGATTCATGCCATTCTCCTGCCTCAGCCTCTCAAGTAGCTGGGACTACAGGCGCCCGCCACCACGCCCTGCTAATTTTTTGTATTTTTAGTAGAGATGGGTTTCACCGTGTTATCTAGGATGGTCTCGATATTCTGACCTCGTGATTCACCCGCCTCAGCCTCCCAAAGTGCTGGGATTACAGGCATGCGCCACCTCGCTCAGCTGATTTACTTAATTTTAATATGAAAGCTCATGGTAAAATCATATGTACCAAATAAGGACATGCTTAAACACACACACACACACACACACACACACACACACAATGGAGTATGTCAAAGAGACACGGGACTCAATTGAAAGCACGCTCAGTGGCCAAAGCTGGAATGATTTGAACAACAAAATAAGTACTTTAAAGTTGGGCCAGGCACAGGAGTTCACACCTGTAATCCCAGCATTTGGGGAGGCCGAGGCAGGTGGATGGCTTGAGCCCAGGAGTTCGAAACCATCCTAGGCAACATAGTGAAACCTCATCTCTACAGAAAAATACAAAAATTAGCTGGGCATGGTGGAATGCACCTATAGTCCCAGCTACTCAGAATGCTGAGATGGGAGGATCACCTGAGCCTGGGGATGTTGAGGTTGCAGTGAGCCATGATCATGCCACTGCACTCCAGCCTAGGCAAAACAGTGAGACCCTATTTCAAAAAAAAAAAAAAAAAAGTAGAATTGGAATTGGAAAATAACTTAAATATAAAGTAAATATCCCTAAGTCCACACTGATTTAAGAAAATGATTCAATAAATAAATGGTGGAACAGAAACAAATCTCCTCTGAAGAAGAATTTAATGTAATTTTTATAAATTATTTCACCCTCAAGGAAGTGGGCCATGAACTCTCCACTCCTAACTGTGGGCTGTGCATAGTGACTTCCTTCCAAAAAGCACAATATGGAAACAGCATGGGCTGAGGAATGTCTAACTTTGCAGTGGAAAAACTGTCTCACCTGGGAGCTCAAGGTTTTAGCCTCATCGGTGATAAGTTATGTTGGTAGTGTATCCCCTTGATGTGATGTGACGTGACGTGATGTGACGTGACATGACATGATGTGAATAGCAATTCCCCTCTCTGGCATTCTTCCCCCAAACCCATGACTCTATTCTTGTTGTTGTTGTTATTTTCTGAGATGGAGTCTCACTGTGTCACCCAGGGTAGAGTGCAGTGGTGCAATCTCAGTTCACTGCAACCTCCGCCTCCCGGGTTCAAACGATTCTCCTGCCTCAGCCTCCAAAGTAGCTAGGACTACAGGCACATGCCACCATCCCTGGCTAATTTTTATATTTTTAGTAGAGACTGGGTTTCACCATGTTTGCCAGGCTGGTCTCGAACTCCTGACCTCAAGTGATCTGCCCACCTTAGCCTCCCAAAGTACTAGGATTACAGGTGTAAGCCACGGCGCCCAGCCTCCAGTCTAATCATGAGAAAACATCAGGCAAATTCCAGTTGAGGAACATTCTACAAAATACCTAACCAGTACCTCAAGACTGTCAAGGTTATCAAAACCAAGGAAAGTCTAATAAAGTGTCAGATCAGCAGAGCCTAAGGAGACATGACTAGTAAATGTAGTGTGGTATCCTGGGTAGGATCCTAGAACAGAAAAAAGACATTAGGGAAAAATAAAGGAAGTCTGAATAAAGTATGGAATTTAATTAATAATACATCAATGTTAATTAGTTGCAATGAATGTACCATATTCATGGAAGATGTTAATAGCAGGGCAAACTGAGTGCAGGGTATGATATGGAAACTCTGTATTATCGTCACAACTTTTCTATGAATCTGAAACTATTCTAAAAATAAAAGTTTATTTTGGGCGGATCACGAGGTCAGGAGATCGAGACCATCCTGGCTAACACAATGAAACCCCGTCTCTACTAAAAATACAAAAAAACTAGCCGGGCGAGGTGGCGGGCGCCTGTAGTCCCAGCTACTCGGGAGGCTGAGGCAGGAGAATGGTGTAAACCCGGGAGGCGGAGCTTGCAGTGAGCCGAGATAGCGCCACTGCACTCCAGCCTGGGCGACAGAGCGAGACTCCGTCTCAAAAAAAAAAAAAAAAAAAAAAAAAATGAAAAAAAAAGTATGCATCTTAGAATGTTTTCTCCATGCCTGGCACCCTATATGTTTTGTAGCATGAAAACGGCCTTCCTGTGTTTTCTGCAGGGAATGAAAACTATATGTATAGATCTGAGCCAGCCCCCAGAGCAGCCCTGTTTTGGGGACAGGACATTTGTTCTTTGGGTAATTTAAAGGTAAAAGTGCTCACCATACTTTATTTTTTTTGTATACTGGTTTCTCTGCCTCACATACAACTCACTCATCATAGTATATTAAAGCTATTTATGGCCAGGCGTGATGGCTCATGCCTCTAATCCCCACGCTTTGGGAGGCTGAAGCAGGAGGATTGCTTGAATCCAGGAGTTCGAAACCAGCCTGGGCAACATCTCAAGACCCCCGTCTCTTAAAAAAAAAAAAAAAAAAATTAGTGGGGGGCAGTAATGTGCACCTGTAGTCCCAAGTACTCATAAGGCTGAGGCGGGAGGATCCCTTGAGCCCAGGAGTTTGAGGCTGCAGCGAGCCATGATTGTGCCACTGCACTCCAGCCTGGTAGATAAAGCAAGATGCTATCAAAAAAAAAAAAAAAAAAAGCTACTTAATGTTCCAAGAGTATGTTTCATCTAACAGAGTACATTCTGTGACCATTCTGAGTGTACTTTTGGGAAATAAGGAAGAATATGTATTGTAGAAAACAGATGGAGCTTTGGTAGTTGCCCAGGTTGCAGGCAAACCTGGCTTGACCCCAGACCTATGGGAATCCAATCCTTGTCCACCGTGTTAAATATGACCATTTAGAATAGCTTTCCACAATAGGATTGGAGACAATTTTAAATCTGTCTGCACATGGAAATAAAAAATATGGACCCTCTAGCCTATGGAGGAAGAACAGGAATTGTGTATCTCGTCTTTCACACTGGATCAATGGTGCAAACATTTAAGTACTTTGTGTAGCAATTATGTACTCCATCATCAATTGAAATGTATTCTTTCACTCTGGGAAAGATTTACAATTTTCTAAGCGGCAATTTACTTCCAGTCCCAGGGAGGATTCAGTTGGTGGTTAAAACAAACAAACAAACAAACATTTTTAAGTAGTAAAAATGCGGCCGGGCGCGGTGGCTCAAGCCTGTAATCCCAGCACTTTGGGAGGCTGAGGTGGGCGGATCACAGGGTCAGGAGATCGAGACCACAGTGAAACCCCATCTCTACTAAAAATACAAAAAATTAGCCGGGCGCGGTGGCGGGCGCCTGTAGTCCCAGCTACTCAGGAGGCTGAGGCAGGAGAATGGCGTGAACCCAGGAGGCGGAGCTTGCAGTGAGCCGAGATCGCGCCACTGCACTCCAGCCTGGGCAACAGCGTGAGACTCCGTCTCAAAAAAAAAAAAAAAAAAAAAAAAAAAGTAGTAAAAATGCTTGTATGTATTTAGGTGCTTTTCAGGGGCCTCTTTATCCAGACCTGAGGACCCCCTCGGCCAGCTGCTCTCTTTCATTCCTGTCCTCACTTTCCTTCGGCTCATTCCCTGCACAGACTTCTCACTGTGCGGCACGTGTGGGTTCTCAAGTGTCGGGTGAATGCACATCCCAAACAAGCATGGCAGCGAAAATAAAGGGCCAGCCCTCAGCACCTTACCATCCTGGAGATGGAGGTGGCCACAGAGGTAAGATAAGGAATCTTCTGTGCGTTTCAGCCTCCTTTATCGCTCACCTGTTCCTCTGAGGCCACAAACCCTTCCAAGCTGGCTCCACTCTGGAGAATTTTCTCGAACGTTGTATCTCTCACCGAATACTTTTCCTGAGCATCATTCTCTGAATTGAGCAAGAGATAGTGTGATACTTGGCAGAATTCATCCCCATCCCCCTTTTTTTAAACTTGATATTTGATACATATGGAAGAATATGTGTAACATAAATGTAAGGTATGCATCCTGCTAATAAAATGGACACCTTGAGCCCCCTCACCCAACCTGAGGACGGAGGCATTATCAGTACTGTCCTATTCTGCATCTTCCTCCCCGCCCCCTCAAGAGGGACCACTACCCTGAACTGTGTAATTATCATTTCAAAATTTATACTTTTATCACATAAGTAGGTAACTCTAAGCAATACGTTGCTTCCTTTTGACGTTGAGATTACAAAAGAAGCAGCATGCCACATGTAGTCAACTGCAACTTTCTTTTTAGTCTCAATTTTAGGTTTCCGAGATTCATCTACATTGTGTCTAAATTAGAACCTATTTATTTTTGCTTCCACATAATATGCTATCATATGAATATTCCACAGTTTACGTATTCATTCTCCTGGTTTGGGGCACTGGGGCTCTTTTCCAGGTTTTGGCCATTGTGATCAATGTCATAGTGAACATTCTTGACAGGTGTCTCCTAGAGGCACATGTGCGAGCGTTGCTTAGTGCAATCGTTCTCAAGTGTGAGGTGGCGTCAGAATTGCTTGGGGAGAACACATATTGCTGCGCCCCACCCCCAGAACTTCTGATTCAGTGGGCCTAGGCAGGGGCCAGAGATGTTGCATTTTTTGTAAGTTTCCAGGTGAGGCTGAAGCTGCTGCCCCAGGCTCCACTTTGGGAACCACCATCTATAAATACCTAGGAGGAGGATGGTTGGGCTGTAGGGTGTGTGCCTGCTTCACATTATAAAATAATACCCAATTGTTTTACTAGGTTGCTGTGACACTTTGTTTTCCTGTGATAGTATGAAAAGTTCCAATGGACCACATTTTCACCAACTCTCAGTATTATTCATCCTCCTTCTCTGCATTCAGTGTGACTGAAACTTAGACACTGAGACTAGTATGTTTGACATTTTCTTTAAAGAAGATAGGGGACTTTATGTCATTTGGGTGTGTTTTTCCTTGGGCTTAACAAGCAGAAGAATGGGCTCTAACAAGTTTTCCAAGGAAAGTAAACGGTGAACAATTCATAGAACTTTAACAGATTGTCTTTAGCAGAGTCAGGGAGAGCCCAATGGTGTAGTCATTTAGGTCCATTTTTAGTAGCCATTACAAAAGTGGAGATGGTTCATAACATGTTAGCTGAGACCATCAACGAAGCTGTTTTTGACTGTTCTTTCATTGGCATATAATATTGTTTAATAAAAAGGCACTTCATTTTGAAAAGACTCAGAGGAGATGTGATTGAAATTGCTTGTGACAGATAAGATGATCATGGATTAATTTATCGCATGCCAGAACTGGAAGAAGATGGAGAAGGACATTTATTTTTATTTTATTATTATTTTTTTCAGACACGGTCTCACTCTCTCGCCCAGACTGAAATGCAATGGCGCAATCTCGGCTCACTGCAACCTCCGCCTCCCAGGCTCAAGTGATTCTCCTGCCTTAGCCTCCCGAGTAGCTAGGATTACAGGCACGCACCACCACACCCGGCTAATTTTTGTATTTTTAGTGGAGATGGGGTTTCGCCATGTTGGCCAGGCTGGTCTCGAACTCCTTACCTCAAATGATCCGCCTGCCTTGGCCTCACAGTGTTGGGATTACAGGCATGAGCCACCACACCCAGCCAGAGAAGGACATTTAAATAAATAGGAGTGTTGGCGGTGCACAGTGGCTCATGCCTGTAATCTCAGCACTTTGGGAAGCTCAGGGCGGATCACCTGAGGTCAGGAGTTTGAGACCAGCCTGGCCAACGTGGCAAAACCCCATCTCTACTAAAAATACAAAAAATTAGCTGGGTGTAGTAGCAGGCATCTGTAACCCCAGCTACTTGGGAAGCTGAGGCAGGAGAATCACTTGAACCCAGGAAACAGAGGTTGCGGTGAGCTGAGATCGCACCGCTGCACTCCAGCCTGGGCAACAAGAGCGAAACTCTATCTCAATAAATAAATAAATAAGAATGCAGATTTCTTTGCGCAGTGAATGGTACAATTACTTGGCTCATGAGGTAGCAAAGTCGAGTATGGTGGGAACCGTATCAGCTTTCATCAGCCAGACCCAGGTTCAATTCCAGCTCCTCTAGAAAAGCCCGAGTGTGAGAATGAGCACAAGGTGCTTTGTCTCTCCTTAGCTTCAGCTTCCTCATCTGTGAATTTGGATCACTCCTGTGTGCCTCGCAGGGCTACTGAGTTTCCATGAGAACTTATGGAAAGCACCTGGCACACAGTAGGACACTCAGTAAGTGTCATGTCTCCTCTTTTTCCATTCAAACAGGTTTTATTATAAGAACAGTAACTATTCCTCTTCACACCGGTTAGGATGGCTGTTATTGTTATTATTTATTTATTTATTTATTATTTTTTGAGACAGAGTCTCATTCTGTCGCCCAGGCGATCTTGGCTCACTGCAACCTCTGCCTCCCCGGTTCAAGTGATTCTCCTGCCTCAGCCTCCTGAGTAGCTGGGACTACAGGCACGTGCCACCATGCTCAGCTAATTTTTGTGTTTTTAGTGGAGATGTGGATTTCACCATGTTGGCCAGGATGGTCTCGATCTCTTGACCTCGTGATCTACCTACCTCGGCCTCCCAAAGTGCTGGGATTACAGGCATGAGCCACCACGCCTGGCCATATTATTTATTTTTTGAGAGAGAGTGTCACTCTGTCATCCAGGCAGAAATGCAGTGGCATGATCGTGGCTCACTACAGCCTTGACTTCCTGGTCTTAGATGATCCTCCCACCTCAGCCTCCCAAGTAGCTAGGACTATAGGCGAAAGCCATCACACCCGGCGAATGTTTTGTAGATTTTGTAGAGGCGGGGTATTGCCCAGGCTGAGGATAGCTATTATTGAAAACAACAACAACCACGGAAAGGAAAATAGCAAATGTCAATGAGGAGATAGAAAAACTGGAACCCTTGTGCGTTGCCTGTGGGAATGTAAAATGGTGCAACCGCTATGGAAAACAGTATGGTGGGTGCCCCCAAAATGAAATAGAATTACCACAGGATCCAGCAATCCCACTTCTGGGTATACTTCAAAGAATCGAAAGTAGGATCTTGAAGAGATATTTATACGTCCACGTTCACAGCAGCATTGTTCACAATAGCCAAGTGATGGAAGCAACCCAGCTGTCCGCTGATGGGCAATTGGAGAAACAAAATGTGGCCTCTACATACAATGGAATATCATTTAGCCTTAAAAAGACGGGAAGCTCAGGTACACGCTAACAATACTGAATGAACTTTGAGGACATTATGCTAAGTGAAATAAGCCAGTCATGAAAGAACAAAGAGTGTGTAATTCCACTGATATGATGTAAAAGAAGAGTCAAATCCATAGAGACAGAAAGTAGAAGGGAGGCTGGGCACAGTGGCTCAAGCCTATAATCCCAGCACTTTGGGAGGCCAAGGCGGGAGGATCACCTGATGTCAGGAGTTTGAGACCAGCCTGGCCCACACGGCGAAACCCCATCTCTAGTAAAAATACAAAAAAATTAGCCAGGTGTGGTGGCATACGCCTGTACTCCCAGCTACTCAGGAGGCTGAGGCAGGAGAATCACTTGAACCTAGGAGGCGGAGGTTACAGTGAGCCAAGATCTTGTCACTGCACTCCAGCCTGGGCAACAGAGTGAGACTCCGTCTCAAAAAATAAAAATAAAAAAAAGAAAGTAGAATGGAGTTTACCCGGGATTGGGAGGAGGACGGAATAGGGAATTATTTAGTGGGCCTATAGTTTTCATTTTGCAAGATGAAATGAGCTCTGCAGATGCTGGTGGTGGTTGTATAATGTGAACGTACTTAATGCCACTGCAGCTAAAAGTAGATAAGATGGTAGGTTTCATGTTATGTATATTTTACCACAATAAAAGCAAAAAGAACAGTACCTATTGCCATTTGTACCTCAGTTCGCTGTTTACAAAGCCCTGTCCCATGTCTAATTCTCATAACACCCTGAGAGACACTATTTCCATGATCCTCATTTCCTGCCGCTTCTCCTTTCCTGCCTTGCCTCGCTGGTATTTGTACTGATATTCTGTCTTCCCCACTGTACACCATTTTCACGTTGGAACAGCTGTGCGCATGAGTCACGGCCTCATAGCTTATGTAACGTTTGGACGACAGGATCATTGTAGACAGGAGACATTTGACCTGTTCTCTTCCTTGCCTCCGTAAAGAGATGTCAGCAGGAAGAGAGCTCACATTAATGAGAACTTACTATGGGCCAGACGCTTGACAAGCTTGATCTCATTTAAACTTCACCAAACAAATCTACCTCTGAGGTTGATTCAATTATTAGTCTCATTTTATACGTGACAAATCAGACACGGACCTCAAAAACATTATGCTGAGTGAAAGAAGCCAGTTGCAAAAGACCATATACTGTGTGATCCCATCTATGTGAAATGTCCACAACAGAGAAATCTCTAGAGACAGAAGGTAGATTGGTGGTTGCCTATGGGATGGGAGTTTAAGGGGAAACGGGGAGTGACTGCTGGTGAGTATGAGGTTTCTTTTGGGGGTGATGCAAACGTTCACTGTGGAGACTGTAGAGATGGTTGCACAACTCTGTGAATATCTAAAAAGACATTGAATTGTGCACTTTAAATACATAAACCGTATGGTGTGTGAATTATAGCTCAATAAAGCTGGGTTTTCAAATCTTATTTAGAACAAACACAAAACAGGCAAAAAGAAAAAAAACAGTTAAGAAATTGCCCAATGTTACAGAGCTAGCAAGTAACAGAGCTGGGATTTGAACCAGGCAAGTTGAGTTCAGAGTCCACACTTCTGGCTTTCTCTCTTCCCTTTGTTTGCCTGAGAAACTCTTCCTGCTCCTTTGAGACACAGCTCAACTCTACTCTTCTGCAAGACTTCCCTGCTTTCCAGGCAGCCTCCACAATCCTCTCCTGGGGCCATGCTGTCCAAAAAATAGCTCATCTAGAGAGCTTTTCACAGTGCACGGTGAGGCAGTCTACCCATTTGCTTTCTCAGTATAACTCCATGGGAGCTTCTAGAGAAGAGAAAATGGGTTCTTCCCATCTGTATTCCCAGGGCCTGCCTCGTGTCGGGCACCAATTAGGTATATCAAGTCCCGACAATGTGGCTGAAACCATGGGACATAGGCCAGACCCTTCTACCCAGCATCCTTTGGCACCTGAATCAAAGAAGACTCCTGCTTGTGGTCCCAGCTGCTCGGGAGGCTGAAATAGGAGGATCTCTTGAGCCCACAAGTTCGAGGCTACAGTGAGCTGTGCGTGCCTCTACACTCCAGCCTGGGCAACGGAGTGAGACCCCATCTCTATCTTGTGTAGCCTGTGCAGTTGGTAAGATGTGAGACTAGGTCAGAATGTATAGAATTTGGGGGAAATGCATTTTTGCCTCTAGAAAAACATCTGCAAGTTAATGTCCAAGTGGTAGAAATAAACACTATTTCCTTGTACATAGAGGTAACACTTCTCAACTTTCCTTATTGTTTGACTGTCTTTCTTCCTGTTGTAGTTTATGGAACACAGCCTTAGAAGGTTAGTCAGAACTGAACTGAAATTGGACGTAGGTAGGAGTTTTAGGAAAAATTAACTCTCCATAAGAAAGATCCACCATTTATGAAATGTTGATGTTTGTAGACACACACACACACAGACTGAATGGAAACACATCAGGGTGTTCACAATCATGGCAGCTCACATTATTCAACTCCTGTGTGCTAAGTGCTTGACATTAGTATAGGATAAAAGTATAATAGATTACATTATAATCTCATTTAATCCTCACACCGTTCTTCATCTCCCACTTTACTGACAGAGAAACTGAACAGCAGAGAGGCATGTCTGATCCCTTTTCTGAACAGTGGGATTATGAATGGTGTTTTGCATTTTCTGAATTTCCTACAACGAAGATATATTATGGTGAATAACAAACATGAAATGTTGTTATCATCAAACGTTTTTAAAAACAAACCCTAAGAAACAGGAACTGCTGAGAAGAAAACACTTTCCTAGATGATAAGGCTCCTCTGAATTGGGAATTGTGGAGCTCACAGTAGCCTGCTCATCATAGACATGACTGATTTGAGAGTTTTTACCCTGCCTCCAAGGTTTACTCAATTCGTCTCACTTTCAGAATCATCAATAGGTACCTTACGTTGCACGTTGTTAAATCGCAGGGAACTGGGCCCAGTGGCCCACTTGGGGAACTCACACCTCCACACCACTGACCCAGGTCTTCTAATAAAAACACACATCTCTACTGAATCCTGCAATTGGGACTCATTCGAAAAGAAAACAAAGATAAGGATGAAGTGGGCTTCATGAAAGAAAACTCTTTATGTGCTTGATGACTTCTTGGCAAAGGAAAGAGGGGAAGTGTGCTGCCGTCAAGCGTCTCCTTGGGCCACCTCAGGGTCCAGCCAGCCCGCCATGGCATGAGGTCAACATTTATCTCACTGAGGACCAACGGAAGGGAGGTGCGGAGGTTCACCGGCATCTCTAACTGTTTCAAGGCTGATAAAGGATGCTGCATAAATGATTTTTCAGATTTCTAAAACATAAAGATGTTGAGGTTCCATTCTATTTGACGGCCACTGCCTGGTGCCAGGTCTCGAGAGGACCTTTTCTGCCTTCCTCGCCATATGGCAGATGATTTTCACAGGCCCGTGGACCTGTAATGTCATTGGTGGGATGTGGCTCCCACATCAGGTTGGGCATGCAAGTGTCTGGCCTTGTTGGAGAGAGGTTGGAGGGCTTGCTTTCAGGCTTTAAGCCAGGCTGCTGCCCTCTTCAAGAAAAGGTATCTTTTTTGCTCTGTGTTTAACTTTTCATTTCTGGTTGAGTGTAGGGATCTGACATGTTTGTAGAGTGTTAAACAAATTTCCCAAAGGGCTTGATCTATCAGAAGAGTCCACCTTCGTGGTGACACCAGGATGCCGATAAGCTGCTTTCTCCCCTTCAACAGATGAGAACATACATTCAGCTGTCATCACTTCTCAGGCATAAAGGAAACCCACGTCACAGGTTCTGGGAGCACCAGGGCACACCCCGCATCACAACACAACATCTGCAAGACACACACACACCTGGCCTGGGCAGCAGTATGGTGGACAAAACCAGGGGATGGCGTTCAGAAACAGAGACGTACCACCAAGAGGGAGATTGGGCTGGGGGTGGTGAAAAGTGGCCAGAATGTGGATGACAGCAGATGGGACAAGCAGAAGGCTGAACGTCAAGGAAGTTCATGCACACTGAGCTCATAGTTATGCCTCTGGTCTGCTGTTTCTGCATTTCCTGCAGATGAAATGGATGGAGTAGATGGTCCCTGGTCTATTTTGCAGGTCTCCCATGTCCCATCATGGTTCCTTCTAAGTAGGAACGGGTAGATGGAAGCAGGTGGCTGCTGACAGAGGTCCGGTGCCTGGGGATGAGGAATCTGGAGACTCTTGGCAAATAAATCCTGAGTCCAAGTGAGAAGGGAGACTCCTTTAATAAGGACCCCAAGGAAGGCAGAGCAGAAGTCTGTGCCTCAGAGCAGGGACACAAGTGAATTGATTTAAGGAGGAGGGAATTAAAAAAAAAAAAAATCTTAGGAAAACCTGAACTGCCTAAGGTTTTATTGAAAGCAAAATAATCCATACCCATGATAGTTATTATCACAAAGACAGCACACAGCATTGTGTAGTAAAATAGTTATTTACTGGCTTTCTTGCTAACTGAGTTTTGAGCTATTTGAGAGCAAGAAGTCCTTCATCTCTGTCCTGTTGTCTGGCTGGAATAGACACTGAATGCAGCTCCAGGACCCAGTGAATGGAGGAAGCCTGGCGAGAGAGGGAAGGTGCTCCATTCCCCCCACCGCCCCTCATTCCAGGCAGAACTGAGAGGGTCAAATACAGACCCAGTATTTGAAAATAGCACTTTGGATGATGAAAGGTTACCCCCATGAAGGTCTTTAAAGTCTCAAGGTGATGTTCATTAGCATCGTCATGTGTATTTCTCTGGCCAAGACAGATAATGAAAGAAATGAAAGGAAGAACAAAGCAAGGGTCACTCAATCGCAAAACAGGCAGTGAGAGTGTAGTTTCTAGAAGGAATTACCCACAGGTCATGGAGCAGTTTACCAAATCGTTCTGCTTCATGTTTCTTCTTTCATGTTTGTGCTCATTTAAAAACAGCCAAAGTCAACACAGAAAAGTAGTAAACCTTCTGCCTTCGTGGCCTTTAGTTTCCTTTCTCTTAACCATGGCAGGGGCCACTGCCTACTGCACCCCACTGCATTTCCTGCTAGTAACAAGGTACCCAGTGAACTTGGCAGCCTTTTTCTGCCTTTGGCCAATGTTTCCACTCTTGTTTTATTTTATTTTATTATTTATTTATTTATTTATTTATTTATTTTTGAGATGGAGTCTTCCTCTGTCACCCAGGCTGGAGTGCAGTGGCGTGATCTCGGCTCACTTCAACTTCTGCCTCCTGGATTCAAGCGATTCTCCCGCTTCAGCCTCCCGAGTAGCTGGGATTACAGGCTCCTGCCACCACGGCAGGCTAATTTTTGTATTTTTCATAGAGAATGGGTTCACCATGTTGGCCAGGCTGGTCTCGAACTCCTGACCTCAGGTGATCCACCCACCTTCACCTCCCAAAGTGCTAGAATTACAGGCGTGAGCCACCGTACTCGGCCCCACTCTTGCTCAGTTGAGAACAAATGAAAGAAGGCTATTAGTTGTAAAGTTATTTCTAAAAATGGAGGAAATAAATGAGACGTAAAATTGTGAACCATGTAATTGACTCCCAGCTGTGTGTTCATCACATTAGAACTGCAAATGTCAGAATTTATTTTCCCACTCAGTGGTTTGACAAAATGGTGATAAGTTGCTTATACACACGAATGTGCGTTTAAAAAGCCTGTAGCTTCTCATAATTAGAAATTGATTCCACTGTTAGCCTGGCAAGTGGTCCAGCTTTTAGCTTAAAGACAGGACCAGTTCTCGATGAGGAGTTGCTGTTATCTATGATGAAGTGGAGAGATATTCTAGGGCTGATTATTTAGCTGTTGGCATCCTCTGACTTGAGTCATTTTGGTCATTTCCCTGCTTATCACTATCCATAACAGAGAAAAAATGTAGGGTCAAGAACCTGAAAGTCAAAGCAATTAATTTGACTTTTTACTTACAGCTTTTTATTCCATGCTATTTTTTTTCAAAATGTAAATAGCTTTATTTATTATTTTCTGTTTATAGAAGTAATATGTGCTCATTTTAAATATATATGTATATAAGCAATTCAAAAACATATCACGTATAAAGTCCTATTGCAAATTCTACTCCCCCAAAATAACTACTATTAGGAGTTTTCTCTCTATCCATACAGGTCTTTCTGTCCATGACTGAAACATATGCTACCATTTTGGTTTCCTAATGGGATCATATTACTTATGGAATTCTGGAACTTTTATTTCTCCCAATGTGCTGATGGCATATGGTTGATAAGATGTGACAGTGTGCTTAAAGTGTTTAGCCCAGCACCTGTCACACAGTTAGGACTCAGTAAGTAGTGAGATTTATTCAAGGGAGATTTGGAGGTTGTCTTTGGCTTTCAAATCACCATTCCCTATTTACCATGGATAATTGAGAATTTATATAAAATGTCAGAGAAGAGAGACTTACAGAAAAGAAGTAAAAATCCATTCTGTGGGGCTTGACATGGGATCTCTGAGATCTCAAAGATGCCGTGTACGACTGTGTGATTCGTGCACTGCCCAAAGGCCCCCAATTGAGGGGTAAGCCCACCCTGCCTGCTCTCCATAGCTGCACCCATGGGGGCTTTTTCTTCTCAGATGGGAGTCTCTTTCCAATTTGCACAGATTGGTGCTATAACCGCTAGTGACATCTTTTTGACTACTGGTAAGAGGTTGCCTCTGGGGTTAATTTTCTGTTATATGGCCCAGAAGAAATGGCCAGGGGAAGAATAAGGCCAGAAAAAAACACATCAAGGCAGGCAGTGTCTAGAAGGCAACAGTGCGGCTCCAGGGAGGTCGGCAAGGTCAGCAAGGCACAAAGGGTTTGGTTCCATTAATCAGGCACAGTGGGGCTCAGAAGGCTCTGGAAGGATAGAATCACATGGGACCTATGTGTGTGGTTCAGGCGTCCAGTTGGCACTGGAGATGTAGCAGAGGCAGGTGAGGTTCGTGCTCTCACAGAGCTTTCACTTTATCATAAAGTACATAAATACATGAGAGGTAATTTGAGATGGAGCAAGTGCTGTTGAAAACAAACACACACAGACGGTGATGATTGAATGAAGCTGAGGAGCAGGGCAGGCTACTCTTTAGGTGGCCAAGGGTCTGGGGAAGGGATATTGAAGCTGAGACCTGCATCCAGCAGTGTGAATGAGGAACCAGGGAAGAGAGGCAAGAGAGAACAGCAGATGCAGAGGCCCTGTGGCGGGTCAGTGTAGCTGAGGCACAGTGAGCGAGGGGAAGAGTGTGATGAAATGAGGCTGGGGATGAGGTAAGACTGCGAGCATGCGGGGCCCTGTAAGGCAGTGAGGAGCTGGAGTTCTTTCCTTTTGTACAGCGCGGTGCCGTTGAAGGATTCTAAGTAAGGGAGTGATGAGATCCAATTTATATTTTTAAACAATCGCTCTCATAATGAAACATGAACAATTTACTCTGACACTGGGAGGAAACAGTGTTGTACGTGGGCAAGAAAAGAAGCAGAAGCATTCACTAGGGGCTGGGTGCAGTGTCTCACACCTATAATCCCAGCACTTCGGGAGGCCAAGGCAGGTGGATCGCTTGAGCCCAGGAGTTCAAGACCAGCCTCTGCAACATGGTGAAACCCCGTCTCCACTAAAAATACAAAAATTATCTGGGCATGATGGCACACACCTGTAGTCCCACCTACCCAGGAGGCTGAACCATGAGAATCGTTTGAACCTGGCAGTTGGAGTTTGCAGTGACCCAAGATCGCACCACTGCCCTCCAGCGTGGGTTTCAGAGCAAAACTACATCTCAAAAAAAAAGAAAAATCCGCTAGGAATGTGTACAGTGGTCCAGACCAGCAGTGAGGTCTTTGACTGTGGGGTGACTGTGGAGATGGCGGGTAGTCAGATTTGAGATGTTGGGATGCAGGACCCACCGTCTCAGGGGAACCAGGCAAATTATCATGAAAGAGACTGGAGATGTAAGGGTTAAAACAGGCCCATTGACTTTGGGGTTCAAGGTCGGAGTGTGGTTATAAGAACAGGGAGAAAAACCACACCTCAGAGCCTCTGAGCCATCGTGCAAGGCTCCTTAAATTCAAGAAGAGGATTCTCCCAGTGCCTGTTCTCACCTATAGAGTAAAAGACTTAAGAGACTTGTTCATTTCTTCCAGTTCTTGAAGTCCTACCACCCATCAAGAACATTCTGGTTCTTGAAGGCCCATTGAAAAGCAATGAACGTGAACATTTTAATGTACCATACTACAAAGCAGTAATCTGATGCTGGGGGAAGAGGGAACAAAGGAATATTGCTATTAACTGTTCAACATTGGTGCAGGGCTGGGGACTGTGAGTCATCATCCCTTCCAGATGAGTCCCCTCTCTCTAAAGAGAGAAATCTGGTACTAAAACCGGACAAGCACAGAAATAAATTGAAACCCATTTCATTTTAATGTCGCGCCCTTGAAAATCCCACAGGATTCCCTGTAAGATCCTGCTGTACCCTCTGAGTTATCTGAGGAAGATTAGTCATGCCCAGTAGAGTTTGCGGGTTAAGGATTTGGATGGGAAGTGTGGATAAATGTGCCTGTGACTTCTGTAAGTTTTAAGTTCCTTGATGAGAAATAAATCAGCAAAGGTCATTGTCTCCCTGGGGCAGTGATGTTTTAATGATCATTCCTCTGGCTACTTTTGGCAGAGTTCAGATGAAGGAAGTGAATGGCAGCTTAAAGGCAACATCTGGCAGAGGGGACTTGAGCCTCCTGCAGCTCTCAGCCACTCGCTGTCACATTAGGGGAAGGTGAGTTATTTCTCAGCTGACCAATTTAAGCTCCTACCCATAGCGAATGAGAAGGAAGGGCATCACTCCGCCACCTGCCACCCCATCCCCTGGAAATGGGGGTCCTCCTGCACACTCTAGCTTCTCCAGGTCAAAACCAAGAGAGTTGGACCCTGCTGGCAGCCCCTCCTCCTCCATTCCTTGCCTGTCCCCCAGGAAGTGACTCAAAGGTTGACTGCATTCCCAGGAGGGTTTGTCTTCAATGGAAACACACACAAGAAAGTGGTGTCACACTTTGAGGCTTGATAGTGTAACCAGAGCTATTTGTTTTAAACCATGCTCTTATTTCTTGCAGCTTTCTTGAACTATAATTGACATACAATAGTCTGCACATATTTGACAATTTAATGAGTACACAAATGCATACAAATACATGCATTCCTGAAACCACCTAAGCGATTTAGGTAAGGAACAGATGCGTCATGCCCAAGCATCCTTATGCCCTCTTGGGTTTTTTTGTTTTGCTTTGTTTTGTTTCTGAGATGGCGTTTCACTCTCGTTGCCCAGGCTGGAGTACAGTGGTGTGATCTTGGCTCACTGCAACCTCTGCCTCCAGGGTTCAAGCGATTCTCCTGCCTCAGCCTCCCGAGTAGCTGGGATCATAGGTGTGAGCCACCATGACTGGCTAATTTTAGCATTTTTAGTAGAGATGGGGTTTCACCATGTTGGTCAGGCTGGTCTCGAACTCCTAACTTCAAGTGATCTGCCAGGCTCGGCCTCCCAAAGTGCTGGGATTACCGGCGTGAGCCACCACACCCAGCTTTATGCCCTCTTGGGTGTTGTTGTTGTTGTTGTTGTTGTTTGGGGCAGGGGGGATGGAGCCTCACTCTGTCGCCCAGGCTGGAGTGCAGTGGCGCAATCTCGGCTCACTGCAAGCTTCGCCTCCCGGATTCACAAGATTCTCCTGCCTAAGCCTCCCAAGTAGCTGGGACTACAGGTGCCCACCACCATGCCCGGCTAATTTTTTTTTTATTTTTTTAGTAAAGATGGGGTTTCACCATGTTAGCCAGGATAGTCTTGATCTCCTGACCTCGTGATCCACATGCCTCGGCCTCCTGAAGTGCTAGGATTACAGGCGCGAGCCGCCATGCCCAGCCTTATGCCCTCTTGTAGCTCACCCCTCCCTTCCCTGTCCCCGGGTAACCAGCGATCTGTTCTCTGTCACTATGAATTACTTTGCATTTTCTAGAATTGTACAGAATTGAAATTGCACAATATATATATTTTTTGATTGGCTTCTTTCACTCAGCATAATCATTTCGAGATTAATTTATATTGTTACATGCATCAGTAATGTGTTTTCTTGTTTTGGCTGTCCAATTCTTTAAGCATCATTTGTTAAAAACATGGTTCATTTCCAAGTGAATTGCCTGGGCACTGTAAGGGAGGAAAAATACATTTTCCCTGTACCCTCCTAGGTTCTTAAGTTGGCCCTGTAAATTAAGCTGACGAAAGATGGATTAAATGAACAGCGTTTATTAACATGTGTTTATGTGTGGGAGCATCCACTGGTGAGTAACAGCAAGGTTGGTTAGGATTTGGCTTACATAGCACCTTAACAAAAGATCAATATATTTTTAAAGAAGTGATAAGACATAGGAGAAGGATTATAAGTTTCTAGGGAAGCAAATCGTGGGAAGGTAAATATATGGGGGAACTAGTGGAAGATAAGGGCTAGTTAATAAGTTTATTACGTAGATTCCTCTGGTGCCAGTTGCTGGGCTGATAAAGATCTAGAGTTGTCTCCTGTAACGTGTGTCCTTCCTGGTAAAGAAAAAAGGTAGGGACACCTGTACAAATTTATGTCCCTATTTTAGGAGAAGAGCAGAAACTTCTTTCTTTCTCTCTCCTTCCTTCCTTCCTTCCTTCCTTCCTTCCTTCCTTCCTTCCTTCCTTCCTTCCTTTCCTTCCTTCCTTCCTTCCTTCCTTCCTTCCTTCCTTCCTTCCTTCCTTCCTTCTTTCTTTCTCTCTCTCTCTCTCTTTCTTCTTTCTTTCTCTCTCTCTCTCTCTTTTTTTTTTTTTTTGACAGAGTCTTGCTCTGTCTCCAGGAGGACTAGGATGCGGTGGCATGATCTTGGCTGACTGCAACCTCCGCCTCCTGGGCTCATGCCATCCTCCCTCCTCAGCTTCCCACAGTGCTGGGATTCGCAGCTTTTCAAATATCTGCTTCTTAGTTGCCTTCAGCTCAGAATAATCATTATGCCAAAGCAGCACATTTGGGGGTGGCATATTCTGCTACCCTTCAGCATCTTTGTAAAGAATCAGTTGACCATGTATGTGTGGGTTTATTTCTAGGCTCTCTATTGCGTTCCACCTAGGTACATGTCTGTCTTTACACAATCACATTATCTAGATTATTGCAGCTGTATAATAAGTCTTGAAATCAAGTAGTGTAAATCTTGTTAAAAGAAAAACTTTAGGCAAATTAAATTTCGTAGAGTTTAATTGAGCAAAGAACAATTCATGAATCAAGCAGATCCTAGAACTAGGACAAATTCAGTGAGACTCTGGGGCTGCTACGTGCATGGATAACATTTCTAACAGAAAAAGGGAAGAGATGTACAGAAAACAGAAGTGAGGCAGAGGCCGGGCGCGGTGGCTCAAGCCTGTAATCCCAGCACTTTGGGAGGCCGAGACGGGCGGATCACGAGGTCAGGAGATCGAGACCATCCTGGCTAACACCGTGAAACCCCGTCTCTACTAAAAATACAAAAAACTAGCCGGGCGAGGTGGCGGGCGCCTGTAGTCCCAGCTACTCCGGAGGCTGAGGCAGGAGAATGGCGTAAACCCGGGAGGCGGAGCTTGCAGTGAGCTGAGATCCGGCCACTGCACTCCAGCCCGGGCTACAGAGCAAGACTCCGTCTCAAAAAAAAAAAAAAAAAAAAAAAAGAAGTGAGGCAGAGAAAAGGAGCCCAGTTGGCTCCATGGCGTTTGCCTTATTGAACATAATTCGAACAGTTGGCCACCTGCAACTGACTGACACTAGACTGAGACTCAGCTATTTGTTACAAAGGCAAATTCCTATCTGCTTTTCAATTTGTTATGCACTAAGTTAGGTTGCAGTTTGCTATGTAGGACTTGGACGGAGGCTTCTAAAGCCCAAATTTAGTTTAACAGTCTCTAACATTGTTCTTTTTCAAAGTTGCTTTGGCATTCCAGGTTCTTTGTATTTCCATGTGCATTTTAAAATTGTCAGTTGCTACAAAAATGCTGCTGGAATTTTGATTAGAGTTGCATTGAATCAATCTGGGGAGAACTGACATCCTAACAAAATATTGTCTTCTGAGCCCTAAACATGGCATATCTCTACTTATTTAGCTATTTTTAAGTTTCTCTCAGTTATGTGTTGTAGTTTTCAGTGTACTGGTCTTGTACATCTTTTGTCAAATTTCCCTAAGTATTCTATATTTTTTATTCCATTGTACATATCTTAGTTCCATTTTTTATTGTCCATTGCTAGTATATAGAAAGAGAATTGTTATATTTTATGTCCTGCAACTTTGCCAAACTTATTTATTAGTCTTGGTTCTCTGCTACATTCCATTGGATTGTTTACATAGGCAATCGTGTCTACTGTGAATGAAAGCTGTTTTACTTTCTTTTTTTTTTTTTTTTTTGAGATGGAGTCTCGCTCTGTCACCTGGGCTGGAGTGTAGGACAATCTCAGCTCATTGCAACCTCTGCCTCCGAGGTTCAAGCCTCCCGAGTAGCTGGGGTTACAGGAGCACACCACCACGCCTGGCTAATTTTTGTATTTTTAGTAGAGATGAGATTTCTCCATGTTGGCCTGGCTGGTCTCAAACTCCTGACTTCAAGTGATCCACCCGCCTCAGCCTCACAAAGTGCTGGGATTACAGGCTTGAACCACCATGCCTGGCCTCTCTGTTTTACTTTTACAATCTGCTTTTTAACTCTTTTTCTTGCCTAATTGCACTAAAACCTCCAGCACAATGTTGAATAGAAATGGTGAGAGTGGATATCCTACGCTTGTTCCTGACTATAGGGGGAAGGCATTGTCTGTCATCTTTAAATACAATGTTAATGTTAGCAGTAGGGTTTTTGTATTTTATGACACTGATGAAGTTCCTATCCATTCCTAGTTTGCTGAGAGTTAGCATGAACGGAGGTTGAATCTTGTTAATGATTGTTCTGCATCTACTGAGTGATTACATGTTTGTTTGTGTGTGTTTTTTTTAGTCTGTTGACATGGTAAATTACACTGATTTTCAGATATTAAACAAATAGAACAGGTGGGGTGCAGTGGCTCACGCCTGTAATCCCAGCACTTTGGGACGCTGAGGCTGAAAGATCTCTTGAGTTCAGGAGTTTGAGACCAGCATGGGCAATATGGCAAAACCCTGTCTCTGCAAAAAATTACAGAAAATTAGCCAGGTGTGGTGGTGCATGCCTGTAGTCCCAGCTACTTGGGAGGCTGAGGTGGGAGGATCACCTGAGCCCAGGAAGTTGAGGCTACAGTGAGCTGAGATCACTCCACTGTACCCCAGCCTAGGCGACAGAGCAAGACCCTGTCTCAAGAAATTTAAAAAGAAAACAAAACTCGGAATATTCCTGGGATACATTCTCCTTAATCATGATGTATTATCATTTTTATACATTGTTGGATTCAAACATGCTGAAATTATGTAAGAATTATTGCATCTGTCTTCATGAGAGACGCTGGTAAGCACTTTGCTTTTTTTTTCTTTATGTTGGAGTAATGCTGAACTCATAGAATGAATTGGAAAGCATTTCTTCTTCCTCCATTTTCTTTAAGTTTGAATAGAATTGGTATTATTGATTCCTTACTGATCCTTACTGATTTTCTTTCTATTTGTTATGTCATTTATTGAGAGATGGTTGGCCAGGTGCAATGGCTCACACCTGTAATCCCAGTACTTTGAGAGGCCAAAGCAGGAAGATTGCTTGAGCCAAAAATCCAAGACCAACCTGGACAACATGATGAAACCCCATCTCTACAAAAAAATTTAAAAATTAGCCGGTGTGGTGGCACACACCAGTAGTCCCAGACACTGGGGGATGGGGAGCTGCCGAGGCGGGAGGATCACTTGAGCTTAGGAGGCCAAGGCTGCAGTGAGCCGTGTTCACACCACTGTACTTCATCCTGGGTAACAGAGAAAGACTCTGTCTCAAAACAAAACAAAACAAAAACAAAAACGAATATGAAAGTGAGAGAGAGAGATGGTTGTTGAAATCTTCAGCCCTAATTTTCAGTTATCATTGTGAATTTGTCTATTTCTACATACAGTTCTAGCAATTTTTGCTTCAAGGATTTTGAATCTCTGTTATTAGGTGCATAAACATTTAGAATTTTTATGTTCTCTTGATGAATTTGTCTCTTTATTCATTATAGAAGATCCTCTTAGAATTGGTCCTCTTTACCCTGATAATACTCTTTGCCCTAACCTATGCTCTTCTTTTATGACTACCACTCCGGTTTTAGTTTCGGTTAATGTGGAATATCTTTATTTGGGGAGTGGGGGCGGGGGACGGAGTCTCGCTCTGTCACCCGGGCTGGAGTGCAGTGGCGCAATCTCGGCTCACTGCAACCTCTGCCTCCTGAGTTCAAGCGACTTTCCTGTCTCAGCCTCCCAAGTAGCTGGGATTACAGGTGTGCACCACCATGCCTGGATAATTTTTGTATTTTTAGTAGATACAGGGTTTCACCATGTTGACCAGGCTGATCTCGAACTCCTGACCCCAGGCGATCCACCCACCTCAGCCTCCCAAAGTGCTAGGATTATAGGCATGAGCTACCGTGCCCATCCTGGAATATCTTTTTTCTTTCTTTTATATATAACCCTTTGTGTCTTTATACTTAGAAATAGGTGTCTCATAGGCAGCATATAGTTGAATCTTGATTTTTTTTTCCAATCTGACAATCAGTGCCTTCAAATTTGGTGTTCAAAGATTTACATTTAATATGTTTATCGGTATGATTGTGTTTAAATATACCATTTTTTATTTATCTTTTTCTATCTGTTATGTGTTCTCTTTCTCCTCATTTTCTACCTTTTTAAATAATTGAGTATTTTTATAATTCCATTTTACCTTCTTTGTTGGCCTATTAGCTAAAATTCTTCAATATGTTATTTAATGGTGATTCAGTAGCCATTAAAGGTTTATAAGGTTATAACCATTAAAGGCTCTCACAGTCTACCTTCGAGTATTATTATGCCACTTCACATATAATACAAGTACCTTAAAATAATGTATTTCCATTTCTATGTCTGCCTGCTGTCCATGTCTGCAAACTCTTGTTTCATATGTTTGTACATTGTTTTAGTTGTTTAAGAAAGGAGGCTAGATCTAGTTCCTGATATTCTATCATAGTCAGATGTGGAAGTCCTAAGAGATTTTCAGGCATATTTTTCTAATTTTTTCTCTAGAGACACGGTCTCACTCTGTCACACGGGCTGGAATGCAGTGGCACAATCATAGCTCATTGCAACCCTAAACTTCTGGGCTCAAGCAATCCCCGCTCAGCCTCCTGAGTAGCTAGGACTACAGACATGCTACCACACCTGGCTAATTTTTTTTTCTTTTTGGTAGCAATGGGATCTCTTTCTTTCTTTCTCTCCTGGTTTGTGATGTTTTTATCAGTTTGTGTACACTTAATATTTGAAATATATTAACATTTTAATTATAGTAGACATCTTTTCTTAGATTTCTTACATTGTCACTTGCCTTTTTTAATGTATATTTTGAAATTGATACATAGTCAAAGTTATTGCAGTATTTTCCTTTGAGATTTCTTCTATTGTATTGGGGCTTAGATCTCCCATCTGAGATTTCTTCTATTGTGTTAGGGCTTATATCTCTCATCTCTGTCAATGAGATATTTATGTTTAATTATCTCTAGTATTTTTAGAGGTCAGTGTTCTTACATTTAGTGATTTTCTATACCTGTGATTTAATTAATTATATGCTGTGAGGTTAGATTATACTTAATTCTTTTTAAAAATATCTAATGTTCCTGGACTCACTGACTGAACGGGTCTTTCTTTCTCTCCTGGTTTGCGATGCTGCTTTTACCACCCATAAGTCATATGCTTACGGGGGCCAGGCATGGTGGCTCAGGCCTGCAATCCCAGCACTTTGGGAGGCTGAGGTGGGCGGATCACCTGAGGTCAGCAGTCCAAGACCAGCCTGGTGAAACCCTGTCTACTAAAAATACAAAAAAAAATTAGCCAGGCTTGGTGGTGCGTGCCGTAGTCTCAGCTATTTGGAAGGCTGAGGCATGAGGATTGCTTGAGCCCGGGAGGCGGAGGTTGCAGTAAGCTGAGAGCGCACAACTGCACTACAGCTTGGGTGACAGATGCAACTCTATCTCAAAAAATAATAATAATAATGTCTTAGGTTTACAGGAGTCCTTTGTGGAGCTTTTATACTCTTTTCTAATGTGCCTGCCCATTCTTGCCCTAGCACCACACCATTAATCCTATAAAACATAAATCTTATAAAACACAATTATTCAGTCCGGAGTCCTTTCTAGGGCACCTCCCCTGTTATATATGTTATACATGAGATCCTCTCCCTGCCTTCAAGGCCTTACCGGCCCATCGTGGCCCAGAAGGGGAGAATAACCTGTAAACAGATCATTTCATATGGATAACAAATGCTGCCACAGACAAGAAAGGAGCATTAACTCTGCCAGGAGAAGCTGAGCAAGGTTTCACAGAGAGTGGCTGTTGAATTAGGCCTTGAATAGGCAGAAGAGGGACAGGGTAGGCAAACGATGTACAGTGGCAGCACTCCAGAGGTGCAGAGTGACAAGGTGCCTTTGGAACAGCGGAAGCTCCTCTGCACAGTGGGAGGGATCAGAAGGTGGCGGGGAAAGTTCCGATTCTGGCAGTAACCTTGGGACCCTGCTAAGGAACGCATATTTTATCCTATGAGCAACAGGGTACTAGTAGAGAACTTTAGGAAAGAAGGTAATAAATCATATTCACTCTGCTAATCATTACTCAACTTGTAAGATGCTGGACAGACACAAATGAATAACAACACACCGTTCTTGCTATCCAGCAGCTCCCAGTCAAACACAGGAGGTCAATATTTTTCACTGCATTACAAATACACTGTAAAAGTGCTATTGTGATGGTAAAATCCAATTGTGCCTCCCTGAAAAATGAATGAGGTCAGGAAAGGTTTAAGAAATACCCAAGACTAGGTAATTTATAAAGAAAAAGAGGTTTGCCCAGGCACGGTGGTTCACGCCTATAATCCCAGCACTTTGGGAAGCCAAGGCGGGGCAGATTACGAGGTCAGGAATTCAAGACCAGCCTGACCAATATGGTGAAACCCATCTCTACTCAAAATACAAAGATTAGCCAGGCGTGGTGGCGCATGCCTGTAGTCCTAGCTACTTAGGTGGCTGAGGCAGGAGAATCACTTGAACCCGGGAGGCGGAGGTTGCGGTAAACCAAGATTACACCACTGCACTTGAACCTGGGCAACAGAGCGAGACTGTCTCAAAAAGAAAGAAAAGAAAAAGAGGTTTAATGGACTCATAGTTCCACATAGCTTGGGAGGCCTCACAATCATGGTAGAAGGCAAAGGAGGTGCAAAGGCACATCTTACATGGCAGCAGGCAAGAGGGCACATGTGCAGGGGAACTGCCCTTTATAAAAGCATCAGATCTCGTGAGATTCACTATCACAAGAACAGCACAGGAAAAACCTGCCCCCATGATTCAATTACCTCCCACCAAGTCCCTCCCATGACACGTGGGGATTGTGGGAGTTACAATTCAAGATGAAATTTGGGTGGGGACACAGCCAAACCATATACAGGGTTTGCCTGTTGCTGTGGCTGGGGACAAGCAATGAGGTCATCACAGCAGGCATGGTGAGATGTGAAGAAGGTTTAAACCAAAGTGCTTAGGGTCATGGTGATGGAAAGAAGAATTCAGGAATCATTTTTAAGAAGCAACTTGAGTACACACTGAATTCAAAGACATGAGAGAGGGCAAAAGATGATTGAGGTTTCTAACTTGATTCCACAAATGCAAATAGAGCACTTACTACGTCCAGGCGTTGTGCTAGGCACTGGAGACATAACAGCGATCAAGTAATCCACAGCCTTCCAACTGTTTAGCATCTAGTAGGTGAGACAGGAAAGTGAACCAGCAATTGCAGTACAGAGCTGTGGCTACCAAAGGGGTGTGTACATGTTGCTCACATAAAGATATATAAGCGCTCACAAGAGGGACCCATAACCTAGTCTTCAGAGATTTCATGGACTTGAAGTACACTGTAGAAATTCCCCAGCCAAAGAAGGGAGTGGAAAAGTGAAAGAGCATCCCAGGCTGAGGTACAGAAGCTGGAGAGGATATGACTTGTTTGGGGATGATAGTTAAGTATGGCCAGACCTGGGAAGTCTGGTTATACAGCCCGTGTGCTTAACTACTATGTTCCCCTGTTAAAGGTAATATCTTTATTAGGCCAGGTGTACTGGCTCACACCTCCCAGCATTTTGGGAGGCTAAGGCAGAAGGATTGTTTGCGACCAGGAGTTCAACACAAGCCTGGGCAACATAGCGAGACCCTGTTTATACAAAAAAATAAAAATAACAAATGAAATAAAGGTAAGATTCTCAATCTGTCTCTCAAAGGTCTTCATGAATGAGACACTCCAACCTGCAAAGTCCAGAAACATATTTGGAACCAGCCACATCAGAGAAGGTCTGTTTGATGCACAGGAAGGCAGGTTTCCAGTTTCAAGTGTACATGCTAACAGGAACTTCTTCAAGGAAGCCTGGGGTTAGCAGAGTGATACGGTTTGAATTTGTGTCTCTGCCCAAATCTCATGTTGAATTATAATTCCCAGTGTTGGAGGTGAGGTCTGGTGGGAAGTGATTGGATCATGGGGGCAGATTTACCCCTTTGGTGCTATTCTTGTGATAGGGATGAGATCTGGTTGCTTAAAAGTGTGTGGCATGAGCCAGATATGGTGGTGCATGCCTGTAGTCCCAGCTACTGGGGAGGCTGATGCGGGAGGATCACTTGAGCCCAGGAGGCAGAGGTTGCAGTGAGCCAAGATCGCGCCACTATACTCCAGTCTGGGTGATAGAGCAAGACCTTGTCTCAAAAAGAAAAAAAAAAAAAAAAAAAGTGTGTGGCACCTCCTCCCTTCTTCCTCCTGTTCACACTTTCAGATGTGCCTGCTTCCCCTTCACCTTCCTGATTGTAAGTTTCCTGAGGCCTCCCCAGAAGCCAAGCAAATGCCTCCATACTTCCTGTACAGCTGGGAACAATGAACCAATTAAACCTCTTTTCTTTGTAAATTACACAATCTGAGGTATTTCTTTCTAGCAATGCAAGAATAGCCTAATATACAGAGCCTCAAAAGTAACCTATTTTATTTTTTTTACATTCCCACCAACAGTGTACAAGGGTTCTCTTTTACCACATCATCAACAACACTTACCTTTTGGCAGGAATAGCCATCCTAACAGGTGTGAGGTAATATCTCACTGTTGTTTTAATTTGCATTTCCCTGATGATTAGTGATGTTGAGCACTTTTTCATGTAACTCTTGGCCATTTCTATGTCTTCTTTTGAGAAATGTCTGTTCAGGTCCTTTGCCCATTATTAAATTATCTGTTTTCTTGCTATTGAGTTGTTTGAGTTCCTTATATATTTTGGATATTGGCCCCATATCAGATGTGTGGGATAGAAATATTTTCTCTCATTCTACAGGTCATCTTTTTACTCTGATTATTTTCTTTGCTGTGCAGAAGCTTTTGGTTTGATGCAATCCCATTTGTCTAGTTTTGCTTTTTGTCGCCTCTGCTTTTGGGGTCATATCCAAAAAATCATTGCCAAAACCAATGTCAAGAAACTCTTCTGTGTTTTCTTCTAGTAGTTTTATAGTTTCCGGTCTTATGTTTAAGTCTTGAACCCATTTTGAGTTGATTTTTGTATATGGTATAAGGGTCCAGTTTCATTCTTCTGCATATGGATATCCAGTTTTCCTAACATCATTTATTGACGAGACTGTCCTTTTCCCATTGTGCATTCTTGGCACTTTTGTCAAAGATCAATTGACTGTAAATGTGTGGATTTATTTCTGGGCTCTCTATTCTATTCCATTGGCCTATATACTGTTTTTATGTCAATACTGTGCTATTTCGGTTACAGTAGCTGATATAGTTTGGCTGTGTCCCCACCCAAATTTCATCTTGAATTGTAGCTCCCATAATCCTCACATGTTGTGGGAGGGACCAGATGGGAGGTAATTGAATCATGGGGGCGGGTTTTTCCCATGCTGTTCTCATGATAGTGAATGAGTCTCACGAGATCTGATGGTTTTATAAAGGGCAGTTCCCCTGCACACATTCTCTTGCCCGCTACCATGTAAGACATGCCTTTGCAGCCGAGCATCGTGGCTCACGCCTGTAATCCCAGCACATTGGGAGTCTGAGGCAGGTGGATCACCTGAGGTCAGGAGTTCCAGACCAGCCTGACCAACATGGTGAAACCCGGTCTCTACTAAAAACACAAAATTAGCCGGGCATGGTGGCGCATGCCTGTAATCCCAGCTACTCCGGAGGCTGAGGCAGGAGAATTGCTTGAACCTGGGAGGCAGAGGTTGTGGTGACTCGAAATCGCACCATTACACTGCAGCCTGGGCAATAAGAGCAAAACTCCATCTCAAAAAAAAAAAAAAAAAAAAAGACATGCGTTTGCTCCTCCTTTGCCTTCCGCCACGATTGTGAGGCCTCTCCAGCCATGTGGAGCTGTGAGTCCATTAAACCTCTTTTTCTTTATAAATTACCCAGTCTCAGGTATGTTATTAGCAGCATGAGAATGGTCTAATACAGTAGCCTCATAGTCTATTTTGAAATCAAGTAGTATAATGCCTTCAGTTTATTCTTTTTGCTCAAGATTGCTTTGACTATTTGGAGTCTTTAGTGGTTCCATATGAATTTTAGGATTGTTTTATAAGTAACCTATTTTAATTGACATAGAGCCTCCCCATTCAAGGAGGTTTCATTGCATGGGTTTCTGAGGCCTGGGAGATCTGTAGCACAGGGTTATGCTGGACTGCATTGTAGTAAGGGCCTGGTCTGGGCCTTGACATTTCCCCAGCTTTGCCCCTCCAACACTCAACTCTGCCCATCCCCATTGCCACCCCACTGGCACTTGCCTGAGCACACCATGCTCTTCCTATGTACTACAAGTTCCCTGAGCCTGCATTGTTTCTCCTGCAACTCTACCTAGACCACATGTACTGCTTCTTCTGGCCTCAGCTCAGACATCCCCCACCTCCCAGGGGAAGCCTTCTCTGACCTCCCTGACTCCTTCCCCTGGCCTCCCCAGACCCTAGTCAGAATTAGGTATTCCTCCCACTGTACTCCCTAAAGCCCCAAGAGTAAGTAGGGCTTAGTGATTAAGGCACTTTCTTTGGAGTCAGAAAGACTGTAGTTCTCATACTGGCTCTCCTTCTTCCTAGCTGTGTGACCATGAGCAATTTCTTTTACCTCTATAAGTCTCTGTAAAATAGAAACTTAATACCGGTACTACCTACCTCACAGTCTCCTGAATAAAATGATCCATGTAAAGTTTATAGCACAGAGCCTGGAGCCTAGTACGTGCTGGATAAATACTAACTGTTGCTATCATTATCAACACCATAGTTTACTTATCCTTGTTTATGAGTCTATTTTCACTATTGCACTTGCAGGCAGGAACTATGTTTACTTTTTTGTCATGATCTAAGTACATAGCACATAACCTGGCATGCAGTGGATATGCAGTGAATATGCAGTGAATATTGTGGTATGGATAAAGTTTCCATTTATGGAAAGCCCTCAATCTGATGTCATCAGGAGTACTGAAAAGGGATCATGAGAAGAAACATGGGCTGCAGTCTGAAGGCCTCTGAGCTGTGAAGATCAGCTTAGATCTGTCTTGACTTAGAGGCAGGGAGCTGTCTTCAGGCATGGCAGCCACAGCTCTATACCCCGTATGCCCAGACTTTCTCCCAAGAGCAGTGATACCTGGCAGCCCTCGTCTACCCACCAAAGAATGTGCTTAGAGCGGGCCACCCAGCCTCTGTCCTGGGGTCACCAGGTGGTGGTGGGTGGGTCTTGGCATGGATCTTGCCCCAACGTGGTTAGTTCCAACTGGACTCAGCCTCTTATCTGGTCTGCATCTCTGATTGACCCTATGCTCTGACTTCGGTCAGGATTTTATTCTTTGCTTCTGCCTGACCCTAATTAGGCAGCATGTGTTCTATTTGGTTTGCTCTGAAACCATGAGAATGTTCTGCCCTTGCCAATAGTCCTGAATAATCTCTACCAACACTGAATGTGGGCTTTCCTACCACAACACCACTTCTACTACCCACAATGCTGTGCTCTCCTACGCATAATGCCTGCTCTTCTACCCACAATGCCACGCTCTCCTACCCATAATGTCTGCTCTCCTACCCACAATACCTGCTCTCCTACCTGTAATGCCTGCTTTTCTACCTACAGTGCCATGGTCTTCCACCCATAATGCCTGCTGTTCTACCCACAATGCCTGCTCTCCTACCCACAGTGCCTGCTCTCTTACCCACAATGCTATGCTTTCTACTAAGCATGTGCTCTACTAGCCTAGCCCATCCTGCAGTCTATTTCCTGGTCAGCCTGTCCAGCTGCCATTGCATGATTGGTTACAATAACAAGAGAGGATAAACAGGACCATTCAGACATACTCAGAACTACAAGAGGTATCAATAAGAATGACTTATAAAAAACTAATCAATTTGTTTACCTAAATGGTTGCTTCTAGGTTAAGGACATTTGTAAATCACTTATTCTCTAGGTAATTTTATAATTTTCCCTTGGACACTTGCTTATCCCATTAATTTTATTAATTTCATTAGCTAGCCCTTCCCATATGAGATATTGCATTGGAAAATTTAGGTGGGAATGATTGAAAAAGCTGTGCAGGAAGAGATGAAGTTAATCCAACTATGTACTGTATGTACAAATGAAAATAATATTTGCTGAGCCTTTACTATGTTTCAGGCATCATCCTAGGCTCTGAGGATACAGCATTGAACAAGACAGACAAAAATCTCTGTCCTAGTGGAACATACATTCTAATAGGAGAGACAATAAACAAATATATAAAATATATGGTATATCATACTGGTGATATGTGCCATCCAAAAAATTACAATAAAGCAGGAAAGAGGGATGGGAGTTCTGAGTCTTCTTTAGGGTGGTTGGGGAAGGCTTCACTGAGAAGGTGGCATTTGAGCAAACACATGAAGAGGTAAAAGGATGAGGCTTGCAGCTATCTGGGGGAAATGCAGAGGAAGCAAGAGTTGCAGAGGGGGCCTGGGATGGAGGAGCAGCAGCAATGAGGCCATGGAGCCAAAGAGACTGAGTGAACAGTGGAGGGGCTGGAGAAGAAGTTAGAGGTAGAACTGGGGAGGGGAAGATTGGGTCAGCTTTGTAGGCTCTTGGAAAGACTTTGGTTTTCACACCAGGTGAATGGGGGCCAATGGAGAGTTTGGGGCTATGGGGTGTGTGATCTGACTTGTTTCCGAAGGATGGCTCTGGTTGCTGCAGGCTAGGGAAGGATAGCTGCAGGGGGACCATTCAGGAGGCTCCTACAAGAATTCAGGGAAGAGAGAATATTTTGGACCTGAGAGGTAGCAGGAAAGGCGATGAGAAATGGTTGAGTTCTGAGTATATTTTGGTAGGTAGAACAAACGGGATTCTTGATAGATAGGATGTGTCAGAGAAAGAGAGGAGTACCAGATGACTATTTTAGGCCTCAACAACTGGAAGGGGAAAGTTGCTGTTTTTTGAAAAAAGAAAGACTGTGGGTGGATCAGATTGGAGGGGAAAGAAAGGAATTCCATTTTGGACCTGTTAATTTGAGAGTCGGTATTACATAGCCAAGTGGAAAAGTAAAGCAGTCAGCTGGATACACCAGTATGGAGTTCAGCAGAATGAGTTCAAACGAGAGATAAAATCTGGAAGACAGGCCAGGTGTGGTGGCTCACACCTATAATCTCAGCACTTTGAGAGGCCAAGGCAGGCAGATCACTTGAAGTCAGGAGTTCGAGACGAGCCTGGGCAACATGGCAAAACCCCATCTCTACAAAAAATATGAAAATTACCCAGGTATGGTAGCACACACTTGTAGTCCTAGCTACTTGGGGGGCTTGAGGCGGGAGGATCTCTTGACCCCAGGAGGTCGAGGCTGCAGCGAGCCACATTCGTACCACTGCACTCCAGCCTAGTCGACAAAGTGAGAGTCTGTCCAAAAAAAAAAAAAAAAAACCTAAAAGACGTCAGCATAGAGATCGCATTTAAAATCATGACACCAAATGATATCATCATGGGAATGAACAGAGAGAGTGGAGAAGAGGCCCCAGGACTGAGGGATGGGGCGCCCCAATACTTAAAAGACAGAAACGTGAAGAAGAGCTAGCAAAGGAGACTGAGAATGAGAAGACAGTGACTTAGGAAGAACACCAGAGGAGACTTGTGCCTTGGAAACCAAATGAAAAAAATAATGTAGTATGCCAAAGGAGAAGGTTCGAGAATTGAGAGGCCAGGCCAGGGTTTTGCAAGGGAGCAATTGATTCTCTGTGAATACTGAAGCCGCACAGAATTGTGACAGGAATAGTGTTGAAGAGAAGGACAACTGTGAGCCAGGGACTGAAATATTCAAGGAATGGGGGCCGAAACAAGAAGGAGCAGCAGGCGTATTATATGCTCCATTTCACTGAATCTGACCCCCATTCCTATGGGATATTATGATCATCCCATTTCACAGGTGAGGCACAGGGGAGGTTAAATACCATATCAAAGGTCCCCCGTGTGCATGAGTGGCAAAAGCAAGATGTGAGTCCCTGCTCTTCCCCATTGTGCTCTTTGGCCTCACATGCAGGAGGCCACCTGCTCTCCTCCTGCTCCAAGCTGGAGCCTTCCAGCCCTGACAATGTATGTCTCCAGGGTGTCTTTCCAGTTGGCTGTATTGGGGTCCAGTCCAGTGGTTATACTTTCTCGTGTTGCATAAATGCATAGGTTCGGATTCTGGATAAACCAGAGTTTATTCTATGTACAAGTAAACATAGAAAGTGCACTTACTGGAATTCAAGCAGCAAGGAATCTGATATAATCAGACACTCCCATCAATGCTATTTCAAAATAATTTGTGCTTATTTTGATAATTTTGATGTACTGCAAGAATCTGAAATGCCATCTGGACCATCAAAGATAGTTTTAAATATAATCTGGTAGAATTTGTGTGATGAGCACATTCTGACATACTTCGATAATTGCACATTTGTATCTACTATCTATTGTAATCCTCAGTTAACCAGAATATTAATTGAACCAAAACTCATTCTGGATAAACAATCCACTGTACTTGTGCAGGCCTTTTTCATCCCATCAGTCATCCCGTCTTAGTAGTCAAGCACATTGTAACCAAAAAAAAAGTGTCAGCATTTATTTAGTTTTTAGTCTTTTAGAGATGGAGTCTCACTCCATCACCAAGGCTGGAGTGCGGTGGTGCAGTCATTGCTCACTGCAGCCTTAATCTCCTGGACTCAAGGAATCCTCTCACTTCAGCCTCCCGAGTAGCTGAGACTACAGGCATGTGGCACTACACTCAGCTAATTTTTTAAATTTTTTGTAGAGACAGGGTCTTGCTATATTGTCCAGGCTGGTCTTGAACTCCTAGACTCAGGTGATCCTCCTACTTTGGCCTCCCAAAGTGCTGGGATTACAGGTGTGGGCCACCATACCTGGCTTGGCTTTTCTTTTTTCTTTTTTTTTTGGGGGGGGGGCAGAGTCTCGCTCTGTCGCCCAGGCTAGAGTGCAATAGCGTGATCTTGGCTCACTCCCTCCCAGTTCAAGCAATTCTCCTGCCTCAGCCTCCAGAGTAGCTGGGACTACAGGCATGTGCCACCACACCCAGCTAATTTTTGTATTTTTAGTAGAGATGGGGTTTCACCATGTTGGCCAGGCTGGTCTCGAACTCCTGATCTCAAGCGATCCATCCGCCTCGGCCTCCCAAAGTGCTGGGATTACAGGCGTGAGCCACTGCGCCCGACTAGCATTTTTTTTGGAAGGATCAGATGGCAATGGCAATGAGCCCCCGACCTTGGGAACTCCTGCTGGTTCCATGCCCTGGACTGAGCTGAACAAACCTTCAGGCTGATTGCAGGTTAGAAGGGAGGCGACCACAGCAGGAGCAGACCTGTCAATGACCCAGAGCCATGGTTGCCCAGAGCACCAGGGCCTCCTGTGAGAAGCTGGTGAAGATACCAGGGCTGGCCTGGTGTTCCATCTGCCCTGACAAGACATGGCCCCAGGTGTGGGAAATGTCCCCACACCCGTGCCCTCCCAGCTGGTGTCCATCAGGGAAAGAGGTGGAAGAACAAAGATTATTCGCTTATTATCTGTCTCTGATAAGAGAGAGAAAAAAATGCAGGCTAAGTCGAAGTTCCTAAAAGGAAGCATTCATGACTTGACCCAGGCCTTGACCTGTAACTGTGGCCACCTCTTGGCCAGGCACTGGGGGCCAGAAGGGAAGGGGGAAAACACCAGGATGGGCACAGCCCTACTTTTGAATAGTTTACAGCCTTGTTTTCATGTTTCTTTTTCTTGGCTCCCAAAAATTAGACAAAACATATATGTCAAAGAAGGCTTCCTGGAGTGCAGTGTTTGAGAAGTGAGTAGGTGGGGTAGAGGAGAGAGAGAAGGTTCCCTTCCTCTCTTCCTGCCTGCCTGCCTTCCTTCTTTCCAAATATTTGACAAACATTGTCCTCGAGTCAAGGTCTCTGTCCTCATGTTGCGTATGTCCTCCTAGGGGAGACATGCAAATGTAGCAAGACCTAACAGGCAACGTAGCCACAGCCTGGGACAGGCAATAAGAGGAAGGCCTCATTAGAAGTTGACAGCAGTGTTGATTAGCCAGGCTTGTGGGAGTCTGTGGGCCCCCTGTTGGAAGAGTGCACACTTGGGAGCTCCAGAACCCCTCAACCATCATACTGCCTTAGTCCGTTTGTGTTGCTATAACAGAATAGCCTAGACTGGGAAGTTTATAATGAGCAGAAATGGATTGGCTTGTGGTTCTGGAGCTGGAAAGTGCAAGGTTGAGTGGCCGGCATCAGGCAAAGGCCTTCTTGTTGCATTATCCCATGTTGGAAGAGCAAAGAGAGGGTGAGAGAGAGAGAAGGAGATCAAACTCACAACCTCAGGCCCTTTTATAATTGGCATTAACCCACTGAGAGTGGAGCGCTGATGACCTAAACACTTCCCATTCGGCCCCACCTCCCAGTACTGTTGCTTTGGAGACTAAGTTTCCAACACACGTTTTTCCAGAGACCTGTGCAAGCCATGACAATAGCTATGACCTTTCTACCCTGATTAGAAATCAGAAATGGAGCCAGGACTCAGGGCCTGCCTGTCCTTTCTTTCCAGGAGACTGCTGCCCTCGGGGCCATAAACACAACCAATCAGGCACATGGCCTGGGTTGGTCTGTCCTTGATAACTGGTTCTTGTCAAATACCAGTGGAAATGCTATTCCAGCTGTAGGAGGGCAAAGGTGTGATTAGATGAGAAATCTCCCCAGGTGGACAATGGAAGACCCAATTCACAGAAAGTGTTACTCAGCAAACACGGGGCTTGGCACTGTAGATGTCAGTCACAGCCTCCCCTTAGAAGGGCTGACTCTTGAACTCTAAGGCACGTATCTAGTGTTTTATCTATATTAGGTTATTTAATTCTCACAAAAGTCCTACGAGGGTGGTACTGTTAGTATCCTGTTTTATAGATGAAGAAATTGAGACATAAAAGAGGTTAAATAATTTGCTTAAAGTTAGAATAATGACCCCAAACTGCTGGGGTTTAAATTCCCCCTGTATCCCTTTCCAGATGGGTGTCCTTGGGTGAATGACAGGGCTGAGATCTGAACCCAGGTAACCTGACTCCAGACTTGGTATTCTTAATAATTGTGTGTGTGTAGGTATGCGTGTGTTGTGTGTGTGTGTGTGTGTGTGTGTGTGTATGCACATGCATGCATATGGAGGGGGTTGCAGGACAAGCCTCTGCTTTTGAGGAGCTTAAAACTTAACAGAAAATACAAAGATGTATTGATTAAGAACTCAATTCAGGACTTCAGGCTGCAGCAAAATAAGAATATACACAATTCAGGAAGAGAAATTACTTTTCTTGTGAGGAAAGTGGAAGAGAGATATATTGAAGTGTGTTACCGGCCTACAGTAAATACCTAGATATTGACAGAACAAGCTGGCACTTTAGAGAAATTCACCTGCTTTTGTTGCCTCAAAACCACTTCAGCAAAGTTAATGGAGTCTGTCTGTTGCACCTGCCCTAACTCCCTTTTGCCTTTGTGAATAAACTCATCCAGAAGACTCAAAAGCACAAAGAGGGAACCGAGTTTTCATGAACAATTGCATGTAATAGTTTAGGGTATCTGGTGTGTGCTGAGCTCACGGCTAAGAGTTCATGAATGACTGTCCCTGTGTGGTCAGGGCCTATAGAAACAGAAAGGGCATTTAGCAAAGGCCTTGAAAGATGAGTACATATATTTTTACTCATATGTAAAATATGAGTGATTTTTAATTTTTGTGTTTGGGTAGATGGAAATGTTCATTTTTTTTTTCTAATTAGAAATGTAATACTCATGCCTGTAATCCCAGTACTTTGGGAGGCCGAGGTGGGCAGATCACCTGAGGTCAGGAGTTCAAGACCAGCCTGGTCAACCTGGTGAAACCCCGTCTCTACTAAAAATACAAAAATTAGCCAGGCATGGTGGTGGGCACCTGTAATCCCAGATACTCTGGAGGCTGAGACAGGGGAATCGCTTGAACCTGGCAGGTGGAGGTTGCAGTGAGCCAAGATCGCGCCATTGCACTCCAGCCTGGGCAACAAGAGCAAGACTCCGGTTCAGGGAAAAAAAAAAAAAAAGTAATATAATACCTTTCCCCTGCTATCTGCCTTTCCCCTGCTATCTCAGTTGTGAAAAAATATTAAATATTCTTTTTTAATATGTACCCAAAAGAATTAAAAGCAGAGACTCAAACAGATATTTTCACACCCATGTTCCTAACAGCATTCTTCACAATAGCCAAAAGGAGAAAACGACCCAAGTGTCCATGGATGGATAAATGGATAAACAAAATACGGTCTATTCATAGAGAAAATGTTATTCAGCCATAAAAAGGAATGAAATTCTGATCCATGCTATATCATGGATCAGCCTTGAAAACATCATGCTAAATGGAAAAAGTCAGACACAGAAGGACAAATATTACACGAGCCCACTTATCACTTATATGAGGTACACAGAATAAGCAAATTTATAGACAGACAGTAGAATAGAGGCTGCCGCGGTGGGGCGAGGGAACAGGGAGTTACTGTTTATAGGCACAGAGACTCTGTTTGGGATAATAAAAAAGTTCTGGAGCTGGCTGGTGGTGATTGTACACATCATGCATGTACTCACTGCTACTGAACTGTACATTTTAAAATAGTGAAAATGGCAAATTATATGTCTATTTTACCACAATAAAAATCAGTAATAGGCCGGGCGCGGTGGCTCACGCCTGTAATCCCAGCACTTTGGGAGGGCGAGGCAGGCAAATCACGAGGTCAGGAGATCGAGACCATCCTGGCTAACACAGTGAAACCCCATCTCTACTAAAAATACAAAACAATTAGCCGGGCGTGGTGGCGGGCGCCTGTAGTCCCAGCTACTCGGGAGGCTGAGGCAGGAGAATGGCGTGAACCCAGGAGGCGGAGCTTGCAGTGAGCTGAGATCGCGCCACTGCACTCCAGCCTGGGCGACAGAGCGAGATTCTGTCTCAAAAAAAAAAAAAAAAAAAATCAGTAATAAGAAAACAACCAAAAAATATGTATGGTGGGAGAAAAGATTCCATCTGCAATATCTACAAAAGCTATGAAATGGGAATCAGTGTGACAAGATTTGTACAGACTTCATATGAAGTAATTACAACATTCTACTAAGGCTCATTTTTTAAAGGTTTCTATAAATGGAGAGACACTGTGTTCTTGGTGGAAAAACTCAGTTTGGTAAGGATGTCATTTCTCCACAAACGAATCTCTAAATATAAGGCAACCCCAATCACAATCCAAATATCTTTTCTGGAATTTAACCAAATGATTCTAAAGCTCATCGGGAAAATTGAACATGAAATAAGCAAGGGCATCTTTGAAAAGAAAAAGGGAAAAGGAGGAGGAAGAGAAGAGAGGTGAGGGAAGAGCCCTCACAAGCATTAAGAAAAGGAGAACTGGGGCCGGGCGGGGGGGCTCAAGCCTGTAATCCCAGCACTTTGGGAGGCTGAGACCGGCGGATCACGAGGTCAGAAGATCGAGACCATCCTGGCTTACACGGTGAAACCCCATCTCTACTAAAAAATACAAAAAACTAGCCGGGCAAGGTGGCGGGCGCCTGTAGTCCCAGCTACTCAGGAGGCTGAGGCAGGAGAATGGCGTAAACCCAGGAGGCGGAGCTTGCAGTGAGCTGAGATCTGGCCACTGCACTCCAGCCTGGGCGACAGAGCCAGACTCTGTCTCAAAAAAAAAAAAAAAAAGAAAGAAAGAAAGAAAAAGAAAAGAAAAAGGAGAACTGTGCTGGACATGGTGGCTCACACCTGGAAATCTCAACACTTCAGGAGGCCCAGGAAGGAGGATCATGTGAGCCCAGGAGTTCCAGACCTTCCTGGACAATGTAAGAAGGCCCAATCTCTACAAAACATCAAAAAACTTAGCCAGGCGTGGCAGTGTGCACCTGTGGTCCCAGGTACTTGGGAGGCCAAGGGGGAGAATCACTTGAGCCTGGGAGGGGGAGGCTGCGGTGACCACTGCACTCCACCCTGGGCAGCAGAGTGAGACCCTGTCTCAGAAAAAAAAAAAAAAAAAAAAAAAAAAAAAAAACTGTCTACGTTTTTGGTACCAGCCTCAGCATAGACAATGGATCAATTAAACAAAACATAAAATCCAGAAACAGAAGAATTTTGTCTCTGGTAAGTGACATTTCAGGAGGGTGGAGAAAGAATGGACCATTCAAAGATGGTGCTGAAGAGCCTGCTTATGAGAACTAAAGACACACTAGCACAAGTCAAACAGGGGAAAAGGAAAAAGATCTTTGGATTGTATCAATGTCAATATCCTGGTAGTGATATTATGCTGTAGTTTTGTAAAATATTGCCATTGGGGAAAACTAGGTAAAGTATAAACAGAATCTTTCTGCATTATTTCTTACAACTGCTGTCAGATTGTAACTATCTCAATAGAAATTTCAATTTAAAATAGTGATAAGAAAAATAAACTGTTTTTTAAATGTTACATGCCTGCAATTAACAAGGAATTAAATATTACATTGTTTTTGAAAAGCACAGCCATAAGTGAATACTGGCGTGTTCCTAGGGTAAGGAAGGAAGGACTTTACTCTCTGTGACCCCAAAAGCCAAGAGCCACAATAAAAGAAATTGATTTACCTAAACAAAAATTAAACTTTAGCGTAGCAACAAAACATTTGTGCACAAATAAAAGACAACACAAATTGGGGAAAATATTTGTAACATATATAGAAGACAAAGGGTTAACTTTCTTAAAAATATATAAAGAGCTCTTACCAACCAATAAGAAAAACCATAAATACCCTAATAGGAAAGTGGGCTAAAAACATTAGTAGGCAAGTCACAGAAGAAGAAATACAAAAGGCCAGTAAACACATGAAAAATGTAGGCAATGAAGCAGAAACTGCTGGAGAAACAATGTGCAAATTCTGGAAGAAATATAGTTTAAGGAAGCTGAGAGGTAATGTCTTATTTACTGATAACAATGAACTCCATATCTGGCATGTAGTAGATGCTTTATTAATGTTTGTTGAATGAATAAGTGGAAATGAAGAACACGAATGGCTTGTCAAGGAGAAGGAACATTCCAGATGCAGGTAGGAGAAAAAAGTAGAGTCACAGAACAATTATTAAGGAAGAGAAACGCAAGTTAGGTGAACTCATTGTACAGCCTGTTTTTGCCAGTAAAACTAGAAATTATGTCATCAGAAGAAAATCCCTTTGTCCCAACTCCCAGAATCCTGTGGTGAAAAGGCACTCAGATAGGAGAGCCTCTGAGATATGGTTCAAGGTTTAAATCATTCTCTTCAGTGCCTTCTCTCTGCATCTGCAGCTGCTCATTCCTCTTTCTGTTGCCCAAAGGATAACAATGACTTTACCCTTTCCTTGCCACATGCTTGAGCCACCAAGTCAGACCACACTGAGCATAACGGTGTGACTGACACAAAGCACATCAGGTGCAGGATGAACTTGAACTGTGGTTTGCACTGGGTGCTTCACACTTGCTAACTGAGTTGGCAGTTCCATCTAACTTCACGTTTCTACTTTATTTATTTATTTATTTAGAGATGGAGTCTCACTCTGTTGCCCAGGCTGGAGTGCAGTGGTGCAATCTTGGCTCACTGCAGCCTCCGCCTCCTGGGTTCAAGCGATTCTCCTGCCTCAGCCTCCCAAGTAGCTGGGAGTACAGGCGTGTGCCACCACCCCCAGCTAATTTTTGTGTTTTTTTGGTAGAGATGGGGTTTCACCATGTTGGCCAGGCTGGTCTCAAACTGCTGACCTCAAGTGATCCTCTTGCCTCAGCCTCCCAAAGTGCTGGGATTACAGGCATCAGCCGCTGTGCTTGGCCCACATTTCTACTTTTAAAAGTCACTTACCAAAGACCCTGGCATTTGGGGTAGCAGCCTGGAGTTCATGGGAGGTGTCTGTCTTCAGTCTCTGTTCCCTTTGTGGAAAAATAAATCATAATGAATCAGCTCCTCCTTTCCCCATGACTAACTAAAATGCCATTGCGTTACAATATTTTTTAACTTTTCCTCCGCCAGCTCATTTATTATCCATCCCATGTGTCCCACAAATGTCACAATGCTTTTAAAGAATGGATCCATACTGGCTTTGGCCAAAGGAAAGTTACAACTTCTTTCTGACACTAATAATACTAAAATTAACATTTTTAAGGAAAGGCCCCAAAAGAAACCCCTCAAAGAACCGTTTCTTACAGAACAGTGATTCATTTAGCTATGCCCAGAAGGTGCCTCTAAAAAGAATGAGGTTTGAGTTGTAACTCTTTAAAGACTCTTTTAAAGAAATGGAAGGAAGGAAGAAGGGAAGAGAGAGACTAGAAAAGAAGGAGAGAATGGAGAAGAGAGAAGAAAAACATAATTTTCTACCGGGGTTGGTTCCCTAGAGCTACTGTCATAGCAAATGTGAGGTGTTTGCCAAACATTTCTTGGAGATTGTAGGTAATGCAGTATACCTAGTGGTTCCGTAGTACAATAGGAAATTTCATGATTTTGTAGGAAAGAGCTACAGACTGAAGGAACACATACTGTAAATAACACATTTATTTCAAGCCTTTATGATTCTGTCATTTTGTATCCCTGGGCCATGCTTTATTCTGGACACTTAAGTAAAACCATAAAAGGTGAGAGAGCCACTAATTCTTTGTAGGTCTTTGACTTTCAAATGGGATTTCTGGAAGCATGAGGGTCCCACAAAGGGGCCTGTATTAGTTTGTTTTTACACTGCTCGTTCATTTCACACTGTATTCATTCATTTCACACCGTTCATTTCGCATACCCCTTACCCATGGGTAATTTATCCACGAAAAAGGATTTAATGGACTTACTGTTCCGCGTGGATGGGGAGCCCTCGGAATCATGGTGGAAGGCGAAGGGGAAGCAAGACATGTCTTACATGGTGGCAGGCAAGAGAGCTTGTGCAGGGAAACTCCTGTTTTTAAAACCGTCAGATCTTGTGAGACTTATTCACTATCACAAGAACAGCACAGGAAAGAACCACTCCCATGATTCAGTTGCCTCCCACTGGGTCCCTCCCAAAGCACATGGGAATTCAAGATGAGATTTGGGTGGGGACACAGCCAAACCGTATCAGGGCCCAAGAGGCTGCCATGGGGAGGGGGAGAGTGCTGATCAGGGTGGGGCTGGGATCCACCCTAGGCCAAGAAGTATAGCTCATCTTCTGCTTTTTACACCGACTACCAGCTCCCCAGAGGGGCCTTGTGTACCTGTCCTCTGCAGCAAGAAATTCAAAAAGGCAGGCAGATTCACGTATACTTGGCTCAGAAGTCCACCAAAATAAAGATACAGTCATCGTTCCTCAAAATGTCTCAGAGCCAGATTTTCTCACTCACGTTGAAGAAAAGGCACAAAGGCACCTTTTATCAGTTACATGCCCTGCGTTGGTAACATTCTACTTAATTGAGCCATTTCTGCTTAGTCTGAGGGAGGGCAATTTAGTTCAAGAGAGAACATAATTATATCTGCTTGCTTTTAAGGAGTAGTTTCACAATTTTAGAAGTTAAGCACTGGAATTGGGACACCTCCTTGAGATAAGTAAATCACGTTGTTTTTCACCTTAAATGAGGGTAAAATCAGAAATAATGACAGCATTTACTGCTTCTGGCATTCATTCCAGCCATCATCCTGGCTGACTGTGAGGAGGGAAAGCTTGTGAAAGCAGAAAACGCGGCCTGGCGCGGTGGCTCAAGCCTGTAATCCCAGCACTTTGGGAGGCCGAGACGGGCGGATCACGAGGTCGGGAGATCGAGACCATCCTGGTTAACACGGTGAAACTCCGTCTCTACTAAAAAATACAAAAAACTAGCCGGGCGAGGTGGCGGGCGCCTGTAGTCCCAGCTACTCGGGAGGCTGAGGCAGGAGAATGGCGTGAACCCGGGAGGCGGAGCTTGCAGTGAGCTGAGATCCGGCCACTGCACTCCAGCCTGGGTGACAGAGCGAGACTCCGTCTCAAAAAAAAAAAAAAAAAAAAAAGAAAGCAGAAAACGCAGCACTAAATGCCCCCGAGATGCAGTGACTCTCTCAGGGAAATGAAATGTTTTCAATTCCTCTTCGCGAGCTGATGCACTCTGATTCCCATGCAGCCAATTTTTGTTACTTCTGTGTACAAGAACTACTGTGATTTGTAGTAATGCAGATGATTTAAAGCATCTCTATTTGTCATTCCCTAGCTTTTAGCTTGTACAGTTAGAATAGCCATAATTTATTTTTCACTTATAAATTACTTGTTGCTGAATAGTCTAGAAACAACCCCATAGTTCAGAAGTTACCTGGAAAGCAGTTTAATCTGTGCTACGTTCCTAATCTTTTGTCAGAGATGTTTTACTGTTATGGAAATGAGAGAGGAGTCATAACCCTAAAAATATCAAATTCCAAGAATATCCTTAACTTTGGGAAGAACTGGTAACCTCTGTATTGATAGTGGTAACTGCTGCAAAATGATAGTTCAGGCAGAGAGTGGAAATACGTTCGCTTTGGCTTACCTGGCAACTTTTAATATGCTTTACATCAGCCTGTAACATATTTTTTGTCCTGAAGAGTTACAGATACAAATTTTCTTTGGGTTGCCGGGTGCAGTGGCTCATACCTATAATCCCGGCACTTTGGGGTGCTGAGCCGGGCAGATCACCTGAGGTCAGGAGTTCAAGACCAACCTGGCCAACATGGAGAAATCCTGTCTGTACTAAAAATACAAAAATTAGCCAGATGTAGTGGCAGGCACCTATAATCCCAGCTACTTGGGAGGCTGAGGCAGGAGAATCACCTCAACCCAGGAGGTGGTGGTTCCAGTGAGCCAAGATCACACCACTGTACTCTAGTCTGGGTGTCAGAGCAAGACTCCATCTCAAAAAAAAAAAAAAAAGAAATTTTCTTATTTATCGGGGTAGACTGTGGGTCTACCTGCCTGGCCTGTGGAAGGAGAGCTGCAGAGGCTGAGTAGGTCCTCCCCAGAATCCTGGGGTGATGGCATGAGCAGAATGAGCTCTGATTCATGCCCTGCACACACACACCCAAATCACTAGAATCACTAGAATATTGACATTGGAAGGTCCTTAGAGCTTATCTGGGACACCCTATCCTCATTTTACCAAAGGGACAACCAGAGTAAGTTGTGGGCATGACACAGTTAGGTCATTAGCTGGGTCTGCACTAGCACCCAGGCCCTAACTAGCTAGCTACATGACTTTTGAGCAAGTTACTTAACCTCTGTGTACTTCAGATTCCTCAAGTGTGAAAGGGGGATGAAGGGTTCCCACCTCTCAAGGTTGGCATGAGGATTGTGGGAAGCACCAAACTCAGTGCCTGGCTCTGAAAAGTACTCTGTGTGCACAGACTGTCATCATGACTGTCCTCCTCATTATGGCACGATTCTGACAGTCAAACAGCTTTGTGCTCAGGGACCTAGAGAGGTTTAACCCTCGTACCGCAGTCACGAACCAATAGTCCCGGAGCAAAGGAAGAACTTCCCGAAGGTGATCTATTTTCATTGCTTTTCTCACCACTAGGTAACACAGATATAAAGAGTATAGTTATCCTGGAAGCATAACATTTATTGAATTACTTAATTGCCAGTCTATTAAATCATGGAGCAACCCTGTCTTGAATGGAAAACTCCAGAACAGTGATTCTCCAGCTATAGGGTAATCATGGTTCTAAATGCGGGGAACTGGGCTCAATCCCAGACATGCTGATTTGTAGGTAAGGCTCAGGAATCTGCATTTAAACAAGCTCTTCAGATGGTTTGGATACCAATGGTTAAGGTGCCACTCTAGAAAATACTGCCTAGAACACTGAGGACCCAGGCCTGCTCATTGACCGAGGCAGTCCACCGAGCTAGCCAACACCCCTGCCGAAAGCCGGTTGGCAAGTGACCACCTCAATCCTCTATCACGTTTCTGCATCTCCCTCTTCCTCTTCCTACCCCCACCCCCTGCCTATAATCCCAAACCTCACTTTACAAAAATAAACTGGGACTAACTGGGACTAGCACCTGCCTGGCTCACATGGCAGAAGGTGTATTGGCTGGGAAGTAGCACTTTCCTCTGTTCACTTCCTTTATCAAAGTGTAGGAAGTAGAAGGTCCTTGAATACTTTGCAAGTCAGTTCCATCCAAAGGAAGAGAAGGGAGCAATTATTTTCCTGTCAGCCACAAGGCTCCACGGTTAACCCAGAATTTCTGAAGATAGCTCATTTTACATACTGTACCATCTGAAATGTTTTCTGCATCACATACTAACATACAAAAGAAGTGAGGGGCCGGGTGTGGTGCTCACACTTGTAATCCCAGCACTTTGGGAGTCTGAGGCAGGCAGATTGCTTGAAGCCATGAAGTCGAGGCCAGCCGGGACAACATGGCAAGACCCCATCTCTATAAAAGATACAAAAATTAGTCAGGCATAGTGGTGTGTGCCTATAGTCCCAGCTACTGAGGAGGCTGAGGTGGGAGGATTGCTTGTGCCCAGGAGGTCGAGGCTGCAGTAAGCTGAGATCACACCACTGCACTCCAGCCTGGGCGACAGAGTGAGACCTGTCTCAAAAAAAAAAAAAAAAAAAAGTGAGGGTTGTTTTTGCTTCCAGGACCCCAGAGATATTGTATCCTTCGCTGGGTTTTGTTGGGGAATAGGGACACCGTTCTTTAGACTCTTCCCCAGGCAGACTTGACTTTTGTTGCCTTCCACAAACCAACCCTGTCTACCCCAGTGCCGTGACTCTAGCTCATTGGTATTTCCCTGAGTGGGGTCTGTGGTCATTGCATCGGATCACTGTTAGGCACTGGTTTAAAGTGCAGGTTTTCTGGTCCCACTCAACCTCCTGAATCAGAGTATCTGGTGATAAGGCCTAGAAATCCCAGTTTTTAACAAACTCCTCGGGGGATTTCTTGGCATACTAAAGTTTAGGACCTTTGTCCCAGATGATCTAAGTTTCCTTCTACCTTATTCACTGACATGGTTTGTCTGTGTCACCACCCAAATCTCATCTTGAATTGTAATAATCCCCATGTGTTAAAGGTGGGGCCAGGTGGAGATAATTATATCATGGGGGGAACAGTTTCCCCCATACTATCCTCACAGTAGTGAATAAGTCTCATGAGATATGATGGTTTTATAACCTCTTGCCTGCCTCCATGTAAGACGTGACTTTGCTCCTCATTCACCTTCCACCATGATTGTGAGGCCTCCCCAGCCATGTGGAACTGTGAGTCCATTAAATTTCTTTCCTTTATAAATTACCCAGTCTCAGGTATGTGTTTATTAGCAGCATGAGAACAGACCGATACATTCACCTTTTATTTGCAGTATAAAAGTTAACTTTTATAAACTAAAAAGTTAATTTTTAAATACTGCAAGTAAAGATGTAATCAGATCTTCCATCCTCTCTGAAGCTTGGCAGAAGTTTTTATGAAGTTTAAAGAAGTTTTAGGTTGAGCAGATATCTTTGATGTCGTCTGCAGGTGACTCAGAAAAGGAGTTGCCTTGATTTTGTACACTGCCTTGTGCGGGTCGCCTTCTTGTTTGTTATTTCTAGTACTTTATTTCCTGGATCGGGTTTGAAACTCCTGGAGGGCAGAAACTATCATCTCACTACTACCTCCTCGCCTTGCTCTCAACACAGTGTTTGAAACCTACGGAATACTCAATGCTGCCTTATTTGATTGTCACGGCAGCACTTTCCTTCCATGCCTCTCTCAACATGAGAAACGAGGACGTCCCAGAGGAAGTCAGCATTGATGGGGGACCCCTGACCCTCATGTGGTAAACCTTTATCTGTAAGCATTTTCTTTAGGATACTCATAAACTTTATCTGCAGACGGGCTCTCGGTAGCCAGTGAAGTACAGATGCCCTCTGGACCTCTCCACGGGCCTCCTCCCTCTCCACACAGCTCCTAGCACACGTATCTCAAGGTACTTACTTGTCCCAGTCTCTCCTTACCTTAAGTTTCTTTAAGGGACTCTCATCACCACTCTGGCTCTCCCAAAAGTTAGGTTTCTTAAAATTTCTAACATTCTGTACTTTCTTTTTCTGCCGGGGACGGAGATGATTTTAAGGAACAGCCTCCAACTGAGGGCAGGGGTAGGAGAAAGAGAGCATTCTATTGTTAATAAATATTTGGCTGCTTCCCAAATTGGGCTATAAGAATAGTGTTTCCACAAATTTTTTTGCACATGTCTTTTTGAGATGAAGCAGGGATCCCTCTTAGGAGCCTGCTGGCCCACTCCCAAATCCACAAGCGTAGAAATAAAAGAAAATAATTGAGTTCCTTCAGGGGAATTTCCAGGTACCTAGGTACCCCTGAGAAGTAAATCATCCAAGCATTTAACTAAGAGAAGGTTTTACCCATATGATTGTCAATCAAAAAAAAAAAATTACGAGCCCCGATCATTTTATTATTTATTTTTTATTTATTTTGAGACAGAGTCTGACTCTGTTGCCCAGGCCGGAGTGCAGTGGTACAATCCCAGCTCACTGCAACCTCCACCTCCCAGGTTCAAGTGATTCTCCTGCCTCAGCCTCCCAAGTAGCTGGGATTACAGGTGCCCACCACCACACCCAGCTAATTTTTGTATTTTTAGTAAAGACACGGTTTCTCCATGTTGGCCAGGCTGGTCTCCAACTCCTGACCTCAGGTGATCCACCCGTCTCAGCCTCCCAAAATGCTGGGATTACAGGCGTGAGCCACCGCATCCAGCCTCATTTTAGGAGATTTATTTGCCAAAGTAGAGGACTCGTGTCAGGGAGACAGGTCTATGCCTTTCTCTGAAGATTATTTTGAGGGCTCCAAATCTAAGGGGAAGGGCACAATAGTGAGAAGTATACAATTTTCCTTTAAGAGTGGGGTAGGGAAAAATAGACATTCATGCCTTTGTCTGGCACAGTGAATCTGCATGTTTTACATAAGATGATATAAACAAATGGGGCAGAGGAAAAATGCAGGGAATCTGCATTTTATGTCAGATAACAGAGACACGATAGGGCAGGGGAACAATCAGATATGCATTTGTGTCTGGTGGGCAGGGTTGACTGCACCTGTAAAGATAAGCTATCAATTTGCATTGCCATGGTGAAATTTTAACAGCTCACTAGGAATTTCCTTGTGGGTAAAATATGGGGGAGGCGTGTAGCTTTCATCTTGTAGCTGTCTTGTTTAGGAACCAAAAGGCAGAGGCAGGTTTGCCCGACCCAGTTCCCAGCTTGACTTTTCCCCTTGGCTAAATGCGTTTGGGGGTCCCAAAATTTAATTTCCTTTCACATGATCTCCTGGTCAACACCAGTTCACTTGCCTAATGGTGTCACCAATCCCTCCAGCGCATTTCCAGCTAGGAGAGAGGACACAGACCTGCTGAGCCCCTCCTTGGGGAGGCTCTTCTCTGTAGGGCTGAGACTGTGCTAAGCAACGGATTTATTCTGCACACAGGAGCCCCAAGGCACATGGGTAGACTATGAAGGAAAACTCATAGAGGCCAGAGAAGGCCAGTTTCACATCCCATTGTTCCTTCTTGGTGATTTTCCGGTGGTGTTTGTGAAGAAGGAACGATGCCAAAGGAGAGATATCCTTACCTTGATTTTCATAATTCATAAAGTCTGCTCTTTTTGATTTGTTTAAGACAGATTATGATAGTGAGCCCTGAACATTTGAGACATGTCTGAGTTAATTTAGAAAGTTTATTTTGCCAAGGTTGAGGACACGCACCTGTGACGCAGCCTCAGGAGGTCCTGACGGCATGTGCCCTGGGTGGTTGGTTTCATAAATTTTAGGGAGACATGAGACATCAATTAATACATGTCTGGAAAAGTGAGACAACTTAAGCAAAGGCAGGAAGAATGGAAGTGGGGAGGGAGCTTCCAGGTCACAGGTAGGTGAGAGACAAATGGTTACATTCTTTTGAGTTTCTGATTAGCCTTTCCACAGGGAAGCAATCAGATATGCATCTGTTTCAGTGAGCAGAGGGCTGACTTTGAATAGAATGAGAGGGAGGTTTGCCCTGAGCAGTTCCCAGCTTGACTTTTCCCTTTAGTTTAGTGATTTGGGAGCCCCAAGATTTATTTTCCTTTCACATGATAAACACAAACATGGAGAAATGTGAAATTTCACAGAGACAAAACTAAGTTCTGCCTACTGGCATCATCCTGTCTTGCAGAACTCAGTGGGCAGTGTTCTTGATGGGAAAAGTTTGACTTTACAAAGTTATAGAAGGAGCCAGGTGTGGTGGCTCACACGTGTAATCCCACTGCTTTGGGAGGCCAAGGCGGGCAGATCACCTGCGGTCAGGAGTTCCAGACCACCCTGGTCAATATAGTGAAGCCCCGTCTCTACTAAAAAGACAAAAATTAGCCGGGTGTGGTGGCAGATGCCTGTAATCCAAGCTACGTGGGAGGTTGAGGCAGGAGAATTGCTTGACCCTTGGAGGTGGAGGTTGCAGTGAGCCAAGGTAGTGCCTCTGCACTCTATCCTGGGTGATGGAGCCAGACTCTATCTCAAAAAAAAAAAAAAAAAAAAAGAGTTATAGAAGGGCTTGGAAAAGGATTTTGAGTCACCAGCTTGTACCCTTGCCTTAGATTTATAGGTGTACAGGGGTTCCTCGAGTATGAGGTGACCGGAAATTGTTAATTTCCTACAGAACGTGTAAGCCTTTGGTGCACAACTATAGCTTTCAATTATAGGATCCAAACCTTGGCTTGTCAAATTTAAATCCTGATACAGTGTTAACATGAGCATGTTCTGGTGTTATCGTATTGTCTGAGCGGTAACTTAACCATAAAACACTTCAGTGTAAAGTGTTACACTAATGTTATTGTATTGTTTTGATGTTGTCATATTATCTGAGTGGTCACTTACTGTAAAACACTTCAGCATAAAGTGTTATAGTGTGGTGGCTTTGCATAAGTTCACTTCAATTTATACCTGAGAGGCAGTTGGCATGCAAGTGTCTATTTTGGAATCCATTCTAAAGAGGTTACTATTAAGCACGATCAACATTGTCATCAGAATGTGCACCACAGAGTGAATTGGCTAGGATAAAAAAAGCTAGAAATAATTTTCAATCAGAGAAATGAGTGTTGTGAAAGATAAAAGGCTAGCCAAGCTGATTGTGTGAAACCCACTGCCCTTGCATGAATGAGGCAGTAAATTCACCCAGCAAACCTGCCCCCTTCCAAGCCTCACTCAAGGCCTAGAGCTTCAATGTTTCTGTGTCACCTAGAAATCAATAATAAACAAGAGAAATGGCCAAAATAAGTGAGCAGGTGCTAAAGAGAATATCCAAATGACTGTGAAACCTATAAAAAGATGTTCAACTTGATTAGACATGAAGGAAATGCGAATGAAAACCACTATGTATCCACCAGAATGCGTGTCGCCCAGCTACTTGGGAGGCTGAGGCAGTAGGATCACCTGAGTCCAGGAGTTTGAGGCTGCAGTGAGCTACGATTGCACCACTGCACTCCAACCTGGGTGATGGACTGAGACTCCACCTCTAAAAATTCAAACAGAATATGGAGAATATGAACTGAAGCTCAAACATTGATGAGGGGAGGGTAAATTTGTACATCCACTTCACTGAACATATTCATATCCTGTGAGTCATCAATTACATTCATAAGTATATGTATCCAAGAGAAATGTGTACATATGGTCACCAAAATGTTATTGAACTAAACTGGGGTCCATTTGCCTGGTGTAGTAAGGCCAGACATCCACACCAGGGTTTGAAATGGGGAGAAAAGAGGGTGTTTATTTGCAGGGCACTAAACAAGGAGAATCAGGCAGCTCATGCTTAAGATGCAAACTTCCCAATGATTTGCAAGCAAGGGAAAATTTCAGGAAAGTAGAGGTTACAAGCAGAATTGTGAGTCAATACATGAAGATTATACATAGGTTTGGCCTAAAAGGGCAGGGTATCTTGAAGCAGGGGCTTACAGATCATAGGTAGTGTATTAGTCTGTTTTTACACTGCTATAAAGAAACACCGGAGATTGGGTAATTTATAAAGAAAAGAGGTTTAATTGACTCATAGTTCTGCATGACTGAGGAGGCCTCAGGAAACTTACCATCATGGCAGAAGGGGAAGCAGGTACGTCTTACATGGCAGCAGGCAAGAGAAAGCACAAAGAGGGAAGAGCCCCTTATAGAACCGTCAGCTCTCAGCCGGGCGCGGTGTCTCACACCTGCAAACCCAGCACTTTGGGAGGCCGAGGCGAGTGGATCGCGAGGTCAGGAGATCGAGATCATCCTGGCTAACACAGTGAAACCCTGTATCTACTAAAAAAATACAAAAAAAGTTAGCTGGGCTTGGTGGCGGGCACCTGTAGTACCAGCTACTCAGGAGGCTGAGGCAGGAGAATGGTGTGAACCTGGGAGGCAGAGCTTGCAGTGAGCTTAGATCGCACCACTGTACTCCAGACTGGGAGACAGAGCAAGACTCCATCTCAAAAATAAATAAATAAATAAATAAATAAATGAAACCATCAGATCTCATGAGAACTCCCTCACTATCATAAGAACAGCATGGAGGAAACTGCCTCCCCACAGGTCCCTCCTTTGACATGTGGGGATTATAATACAAGGTGAGATTTGGGTGGGGACACAGAGCCAAACCATATCAGGTAGATTCAAAGATTTCTGATTTACAATTAGTTAAGGAAAAGAAGCTTTGTTTAAAAATTGGGGGTCAGGCCAGGCATGGTGGCTCACACCTATAATCCCAACAGTTTGGGAGGCCAAGGCTGGCAGATTGCTTGAGCCCAGAAGTTTGAGACCAGTCTGGGCAACATAGACCTGAAATCCAAAAATTGGTTTTGTTTGGTCTTGTACACCCTAGCTACGTAGGAGGCTGAAGCAGCCTCTTGCCTCAGAGATTGAGGAGGTTGAGGCTGCAGCAAGCCATGATCATGCCATTGCACTCCAGCCTGGGTGACAGAGCAAGACCCTGTCTCAAAAAAATAAAATAAATAAATAATAAAATAAAATAAAAATGTGGGGTCAGCAAAAAAGAATGTTAGCTCTGGCTAATGGGCATGACCTCCTCCAGGATGCTCAGGAAGAACTTTAGAACAAAGAATAGCACTCAGAGTTCAGTCCTCAGTTCCCCCTTATCTGAGATGTACATGCCAGTGGATCCATTTAGTGGGGATCCAGGTTTCTGAAAAAACAACTCGGAGACATATATTAAGATGTTATCTTTAGTTTCTATAGGGAACCAAAACTCTTGTGACTTGAGCTTCCTTAGCTATTGTTTTAAGCTACTACTACCTTCTTGGTCATCAAGTTGCTCATTTCCTTCTCAGGGATACCTAGGTAACTGGAATGTCCCCTAAAGGAACTCAAGATTTTCTTTTATTTCCATGCTTGTGGATTTGGGAGTGGACCAGCAGGCTCCTAAGAGGGATCTCTACTTCATCTCCAAAAGACATGTACAAAAAAGTTTGTGGAAACACTATTCTTATAGCCCAATTTGGGAAGCAGCCAAATATTTATCAACAATAGAATGCTCTCTTCCTCCTACCCCTGCCCTCAATTGGAGGCTGGTCCTTAAAATCAAACAGGCTCAACAGCTTGCTTGATTTACAAGTTGAACCTCCATTAAATTCCACATCCCTTGCAGGCCTCCTCTTGAAGCTCCTTTAAGTCTCTCACACCTAATTTTCCATGGAGGATGGAGCAGGGAGCTGAAGAAGAGGAGGAAGATAGAGGGAAAGAGGTGCCTGTTGAAAACACTGAAAGTCCCAGACAGAGGATATTTCATTATCCATCACTATGTGGCAAACCTCCCCAAATGAGTGGTTTGACCAACCATGGATGTATCTCACAATTCTGTGAATTTCCTGGGCTCAGCTGGCAGTTCTTTGGCTCAACTCAGTGTCAACTGCTGACTCTTGTGACTGCATCCAGCTGTGGCCTTGGCTGGGCTTTACTTAGTGCCTGGCACTTCATCTAGGAATGGCTGGGCCTGTCTCTGCAGCTGAGCGGTCACCCTTCTTACGTGGTGTCTAGGGGATCCAGAGAGAGGCAGCTGAAGTTCCTAAGCTTCTGACAGCGTAAGCCTGGAACTAGTACAGCATCACTCCCACCATATTCTGCTGGCCAGAGCAAGTCTCAGGGCCATCCAAGATTCAAGGAGAGAGAAAATAAGCTTCCTCTCTTAATGGGAAGAACTGCAAGTGCTTACAAGGATGGGAGCAGTTTGTTTGAAATAATCTTTGGAAACTATGTACCACGAGCAAGAAGAGGAGAGGAGAGAAGTCTGCCTTGCAGACATGAGATCTGAATTCAGCCAAGCCTCCACAACTTGTGAAGATTGTCTGGCTTATTGATGCCTCAGTTTCCCCACTAGTAACTTGAAAAGCTTGGGCTAGAAGGTCATGAAGGTCATGAAGACTTGTGGTTCCTTAATCCCCATAAATACACATGGGCCCAGTGAGAACTCAGGGCCCACTGCTGATCCTCTACATCTTCCATCATTGAACCACTTCCCATTCCCCACCTCACCCTTAAGAATAATCCACAGGAGTCTGTTCTTGCCTCCTTTCTTCATCCCAGTTGAAACTGGAGGGGCTTTTTACCAAAAAAATGGTCTTCCAGTTCTTTTGTAGTTTCATCCCACATGAGAAGGTTTAAACTGTTAGCATCAAAAAGGTTGTGGGAAAGTATATGCAAGTCAAGCTTTCGTTCCTCAGAGTATTGAGAAGAATGAATCAAGAGGTACGCTGCAGGTGTCTGTGCAGGTGTTTGACTGCAACTTGAGAAAACTTGCTGAGAAACATATTTTTCTCAGTTTAAAAATAATGAAAGAGGCCTGGCTCAGTGGCTCACACCTGTAATCCCAGCACTTTGGGAGGCCGAGGCAGGTGGATCACGAGGTCAAGAGATCAAGACCATCCTGGCCAACATGGTGAAACCCCATCTCTACTAACGATACAAAAATTAGCCAGGCATAGTGGCGTGCACCTGTAGTCCCAGCTACTTGGGAGGATGAGGCAGGAGAATCACTTGAACCCAGGAGGCGGAGGTTGCAGTGAGCCGAGATCATACCACTGCACTCCAGCCTGGGTGACAGAGTGAGACTCCATCTCAAAAAATATATATATATATAAATTAACTGGGCGTGGTGATGCACACCTGTAATCCCAGCTACTTGGGAAGCTGAGGCAGGAGTATCTCCTGAACCTGGGAGGCGGAGGTTGCCATGAGCTGAGATCACACAACTGCACTCCAGCCAGAGTAGCAGAGTGAGATCCTGTCTCAAAAAAAAAAAAAAAAAAAAAGCAAAAAGCAGTAATGAAAGAGGCTGGTTTGAAGATAGTGAGTTATTTCAGTTGATTGTTCACAGTTACAGATAGCACTTTTTGTTCTATTCCTTCCCCCATTCTCACTGCTGCACTTGGCTCGTTTTTTTAAAAAGTAATGAAAGATAAAACATTAGAAAATAATTAAATCACTTGTGTTATCATCACCTTGAAATAACCTGATTGATAATTTTGTGTGTTTTTCTCTTTTTTCCCCCTTTTCTATGTATGTCCGTGGCAGACCTTGTCACTTCTGGGGTCCATCTCTTCCCCCAAGGGAATCTGATGAATCCTGACCAGAGGAATCCTTCGTCTTATAGATAATTGGTTTTCTGAGTGGGTTGTAACTTGGTCTGGTCAGTGGTATATAATGGCAATTTTGCCAGAGGATTTCTGGAAAGGATACACAAAGTAGGAAACCATTTTTCTGACTCTGGACACTGGTGTGTGAGGGAGCGGTTCCTGTAGCTGTTGGTGTGAAGGGAGCCAGCTGACATGGTGGTGGGGCCAGAGCTGGGAAGCAGTCAGTCTTGATTCATGCATCATATTCTAAAGCCACTGTATTAACCATCCCTGGAGCTGCCCTCTCTCTCAATGTCATGTTCTAGGAGCTAGCCCCTGTATATTTAAGCCACCTCTATCTATGATTTGCTGTTCCTGGCAGCCAAAAGCATTTTAATTGCTGCAGTATATAGCTACATAAATATATTTTACAAAGTTTATTCCTTCATCCAACAAATATTTAATGAGGATGCCCCATATGTCAGGCGTGACTCATGCTGCAGACACACTGCAGACACACAAAGTTGCTCTGCTTTTTTCCACTTAACATTTTCACCAGTCATTGAGAACTGGTTAGAGATACAATTTTAATGGCTAGTTTATTTAGTCATTTCCCCATTGTCTGATATTTAGGTTGCTGAGGATTTTCATTATTAAAAGTAAAGACATGGTGAACATCCATGTGCATAATTGGTCTCATTAGTAATAATTTGGGAGATATATTCCTAAAAGCAAAACAAAAACAAAAAGCAGAATAAAAAGGATACCCTGATGTGATTATTATGCATTATATGCCTGTCTCAAAATATCTCATGATACGCCTACTCTGTACCCATAAAAATGAAAAATAAAAAATATATAAATAAAAACAGAAAAAAAGTGTCTGACACATATTCCCAAATTGCTTTCCAGACAGTTTATACCAATTTTTATGTCCTTGTGTAGCATTTGAGAGTTGCCTCTGCATATAAGAACACTCTTGAAATACAAAATGCTCTTTTCTACCCTCAAGTATTTCCAGAAAAAAAAAAAAATCTGATTAAAGTCTACAGGACACAAGAAATCAAGGGCATACCAAATGAGAGGGGAGACTGTTAATGAATGAAAGAGGCCGAAGAGCTGTGCTAAGTGTGGGTGCAGCCTGTTGGATGCTGATTCGTATAAATCATCCGTAAAAAGATAATTTTGAGAAACCTGAATATGGACTGGATATTATTTGATATTAAGGAATTAGTATTAATATTATTAGGTATGGTAATGGCACAGTGGTTATGTTGGAAAAATAAAGCCCTTGGCAGTTAAAGACGTGTCTTTGTTCATCAAAGAAATGGTATGTTATCTGGGATTCACTTTACAATACACCAGCAAATAAAGGGGATGGGGTGGGGTGGGATGGGAGAAGCATGGTTTTGACAGATGTTGATAATTTGGAAAATAGGAGTTTATTACACTTTTTGCTCTACCTTTGTGCCTGTTTGAAAAATACCATAATAAAAAGCTTTTACTTTTTTTTTTTTTAACCTTAATTGAATTTTGGAAAAAAAATATGTAGTTGACAGCATATACATAAAAGGCTGGGAGACTATGGGCCTGCTCTTGGGCTCAGTGAAGTGTTCTGTGGGGGTTGACTGGCACCTTGGCAGTCCTGGTAGCTTTATTCCTAGCCCCAAGGACAGCAGAGAGCCTGGGATTGGTCCCAGAATCTGCCCTAGAATTTACAAGCACATTAACAGAGGTCTGAAATGATGTAAGGGAACTAGACCAAATCAGCTGTGAGTTTCATTGGCCTCCAAGCCAACCTCATGAACCGTTGTTTCTCGATCCACTCATCTGCACCCAGACTCAGGGGCTGAACACCAATCAGATGACTTCAGGCTTGAAGCACAGGGAATATATTAGGTATTGAAAAGTACCACCTGTGACTGTCAGTTTCATTTGTATGCCTACAAAATATGGGGAGACTGAAATGCATGGGGCATAACAGGTTTTTAAACTGATGTAATTATATCATTTGTTGGAAGAGACATATATACATTCAGAAATATATATTTTATATGTTTTAGTACATGAAAATTTTAAGGTTTTAGCTTGACCCAGCCAAACCCCCCCTGATTTTGGTACCAGGTTTGGCAGCCACTGCGGTCTGGGTGTCTGTATAAAGCATTGAACTATGGACACTTGGCTAATTTCCTTCCCTCCATTCTGCTCATGGCTTGTACCCTTGACAGTGATGACAGTGAGCTATACTCAGCCTAGTCAGCTGGAGAAAAGCACAGGCCTGGGAGACAAGTCGATCTAGGTTCTGATTCTGGTTTTATGACTTTAGGCAAACCACTCAGCTCCTGTAGTCTTTTTCTCATTTGTCAAATGCAACTAGTAGACTAATAATGCCCAGCTCGCCAGTGTGGGTGTGAGGAGTTGCTGACAAGCACACGGCCTGGCAGAGGAAAGCCTTTGATAATAATCCCTGAGCCCTTTTCCTCTACCAGAAAAGGACCCTGAGGGTTATTATTCACCATCTGAGCCATCTTCAACTCTCAGCATTATGGGGCTCAAAAAAGGGGAGGCTTTCTATGGAAAAGCCTACGTTATTAGCTTAATTCCACACTTTTTAGCACTGAGAGTAGTAAAACCACTTCTCATATCCCCAACTGCAGACATGAGGAAGCTGTCTCCCTTTGCTTCCATAAATACCACCATTTGTACCATTTTCTGTTATTTTTGCTGATTGGAGAGATGGCAGTCATCCATCAAACAGTAAATAACCAAAAGTCATGATTATCCCTCCTTTAACACAATTGAGTATGTTAAAACCAAATAAATAAGAGAATCTAGAAATGTTAAATCTCTGGAACATGTCACTAGAAACCTCATTGACTGGAAAAATCAGCTCATCAAGTGTGTCTGCTGGCATCAGCACTTCACTGTCTCTACCTATGTCACTCATCCCAAAGCGAGGCTGCATTTGGGACTCTGAAGCTCAGATAACTCCATGGTGCTTCTGTGTTGGCCCTTGACTCAGAGCAGCTTGATTTTTTTTTTTTTTTTAATTTTTTCAGACAGGGTCTCACTCTGTCACCAGGCTGGAGTGCAGTGGCGCAATCTCAGCTCACTGCAACCTCCACCTCCCAGGTTCAAGCGATTCTCCTGCCACAGCCTCCCGAGTAGCTGGGACTACAGGCACGTGCCACCATGCCCAGCTAATTTTTGTATTTTTAGTAGAGACGGGGTTTCACCAGGTTGGCTGGGATGGTCTCGATCTCCTGACCTCATGATCCGCCCACCTCGGCCTCCCAAAGTGCTATGATTACAGGCGTGAGCCACTGCGCCCAGCCCACTGTGGCTTGTTTTGTAGTTAGTTTGTCTCAGCCTTGGATGCTGGGGTCAAGGACTTTGTCTGTGTCATCTTCTTTGGCTGTCTTAGTCCACATGGGCTGCTGTAACAAAATACCAAAGAATGGGAGGTTTATCAACAATAGAGGTTTATTTTTCATGATTCTGGAAACTGGGAAGTCCAAGATCAAGGCATATGCAGGTTGAGTATCTTGCGAGAGCCCTGCTTCCTTATACATAGCACCTTCTTGTGTCCTCCCATGGAGGAAGGAATGAATGAATCACCTCTTTATAAGAGCACTAATCCCATTCATGAGAGCACCACACTTACCACATACTCACCTCTCCCAAAGACTCCACCTCCTAATACCACCACCTTATAGGTGATGGATCTCATCATATGAATTTGGGGGGCACATAAACACTCAAACCGTGGCAGAGGCCCAGACATGTAATGCAGGGCCTTGAACTTAACAGATGCTCTGTAAATTATTGCTATCACTGTGGCTGGAAGTAAATCCATAGCAACTCGTGTTGCTCAGCTTTCTGAGAGTAGAATGACTAAATCACCTCTAAAACAGGCGAGGACTACCTGAGAATGTTCTCTTCTAATTGTCTGAAAGGACCTTCCCCCAGCCCACACACCTCTCTTTGTGTTTCTGAACCTTCCCTATATTCATGGACTTCATCCAGTTTCTAGAATAAACGGCCCCAGACAAATGTTTCCCCCTTTTTCTGCATGTTTACTGCATTCAGATCATGGTGTTTAATAACTACAGCAGCAGTATGCTCTGGTCTTGCAGCTTTGGGATCTACATTGAACCTCCACTGCCAAGAATTGCTGAGGGACTTTGATTTTGAAGAGTTCCCAGAGAAGAGATGATGGTCTGATTCTCTCTCTACCATGAAGGGCCCTAAGTAATTCTCAATGGAACTATTCCCTGTCCCTCGATCCTCCCTTCCCAAATCATCCTGGCAATTCCATTCCATCCCATCTAGCTCAAAAGCTACACTCGGAATCTTCCTCTAGTTTCCTGGTTACTTGCTGTTAATTTCTTACCCAAATGCAGCTCCTTGTGTGCTGAGAAAGGAAAATTGTATTTAGTTCTAAATGATAATACAGAAAGTGACCTCTTGGCTTGACTTGAGCAGACCAGCAGGTCATAACCCCAAAAGCACACACATTTCAAGGTCTGGTCTGAACACTTCCAGGGTGCACTGGGAGGCAGCCATTGACCGAGCTGAAGCAACAAGGAACTGTATCAGCTTGGTGACAAGTGGGGTATTATCAGGAGGGAGGATCATGAGAGAGCTCTTGTGATCCAAATGATGGGACCCAAGTTAGAAATTTGAACTTGAAAATAAGGAAAAACTTGGCTGGGTATGGCGGCTTATGCCCGTAATCCCAGTGCTTTGGGAGGCTGAGGAGGGTGGATCACTTAAGACCAGGAGTTCAAGGCCAGCCCGGGAAACAAGACAAGACCCTCATCTCTACAAAAATTTAAAAATTAGCCAGGCATGGTGTGCACAGCTGCAGTCCCAGCTACTTGGGAGGCTGAGGCGGGAGGATCATCTGAACCTGGTAGTTTGAGACTGCACTGAGGTGTGATCACACCACAGCACTCCAGCCTGTGAGACAGAGCAAGATCCCATCTCTTTAAAAAAAGAGAGTGAGAGAGAGGTTTGATGGTTTGATTTTAATAAGAAACTGACTCAGGGAGGCATGCTCAGTATTCTTTTTATTTTTTAATGGTGTTTGTAGTCAGAGTAACTCTGATGCCAACCCCCCGCCCAACCTATCAGCCTTCTCATGTTCACTGAATCGTTTGCTTGGAAGGAACCCTCATCCCTCTGATGTGAGTGGGTTGACCCTCATTGCCCCTTCATGAGAAATCCTGAGTGTATCACCGCTTTCTTTTCTATTTCTGTTTTTCTTAGTAACATCCATTGTTCTACAATATGCATTCTTAGCAGTATGCCTGTGTGCACAGGTAAAAGGTCAGGAGGGTGGAAATTGTGAACAGTTAGAGGCAAAGGCAAAACAGACATTTTATAGTTTATAAAAGTATAACATCCAATACTTCCGTTGTCACTCCGAAAGCATGAAGTGTGTGTTTGAAGAATTTTGTTTAAAAGATGGGTAGATCTTGAGCAAATTTCTCATTTCTATGTATGCTAGAAACGCCCGTAATCCCAGTGCCTTGGGAGGCTGCTGTTTCTCTGCCTGCAGCATCCCCACTTCCCCATCCCACCACCACACACATACACCCTTCTTGCCTGCCTAACTGCTCTTTAGCTTTCCGGTCTCCCTGCTTCATCTTTCCTAAACCCCACTTCTTAGATGGGTTCCCCTCTTAGGAGCTCCCATAGAACCCTGTACTCCATCTAGCACCACACTTACCACACAATATCATAATCATCTTACCGGACTAGGGCTCCATGAGGGCAGGGACCAGAACTGTCTTTTCCACAGTTCTATCCCCAGGTCAATAAGTGTTTGTAGAATAAATGAATTCTGATGAGTCTGTATAAGCCTTTTCTTTGTATGAGCCTTTGCTTCTCTCTCTAAACATGGTCTGTTGGGTTGGTTGTTCAGGTTGTGGACTGTACAAGGGCATCTAGCAGAGAAGGGAAGGGAGGCTGAAATCCAGCCCACATTCTCATCACCAAGCCATTTTTTGCTAGCTGTGTCCACCATGAGGATGAGGTGCTATTCTCCTGATTTGCACAATAGCACCACACGGGCTTTCAGCAGCCTAGCTCTGAACAACGCTTAGTATGTTCAAAAGCAGGTGAGAATTCTCTTGCTCATTCCTAAAAGACTAGGGCTGAGTGATTTTATGAAACTCTCTCTTTAGGTCCTTTGCCAGCCATCAAAGCCAAGACCCAAACCCCATTCACAGCAAAGATTTCTCTTACTCTTGTCTCATTTTTCTCTCCTGCAGGGTTTGGGATGACAACTCCGGCAACAGTAGGTGGAAAAATCTTTCTTATCTTTTACGGCCTTGTTGGGTGTTCCAGCACCATCTTGTTCTTCAACCTCTTCCTGGAGCGCCTGATCACCGTCATCGCCTACATCATGAAGTCGTGCCACCAGCGGCAGCTCCGGAGACGAGGGGCCCTGCCCCAGGAGAGCCTGAAGGATGCGGGGCAGTGCGAGGTGGACAGCCTGGCTGGCTGGAAGCCCTCCGTGTACTATGTCATGCTGATCCTATGCACGGCCTCCGTCCTCATCTCCTGCTGCGCCTCGGCCATGTACACCCCCATCGAAGGCTGGAGCTACTTTGACTCACTCTACTTCTGTTTTGTGGCTTTCAGCACCATTGGCTTTGGGGACCTGGTCAGCAGCCAGAACGCCCACTATGAGAGCCAAAGCCTCTATCGCTTTGCCAACTTCGTCTTCATCCTCATGGGTGTCTGCTGCATCTACTCCTTGTTCAATGTCATCTCTATCCTCATCAAACAGTCCTTGAACTGGATCCTGAGGAAAATGGACAGCGGGTGCTGCCCGCAATGCCAGAGAGGACTCTTGCGATCACGCAGGAACGTGGTGATGCCAGGCAGCATCCGGAACCGCTGCAACATCTCCATAGAGACAGACGGGGTGGCAGAGAGTGACACAGACGGGCGCCGGCTCTCGGGAGAGATGATCTCCATGAAGGACTTGCTGGCAGCCAACAAGGCCTCGCTGGCCATCCTGCAGAAGCAACTGTCTGAGATGGCCAATGGCTGCCCCCACCAGACCAGCACGCTGGCCCGGGACAATGAATTCTCAGGGGGCGTGGGAGCCTTTGCAATCATGAACAACAGGTTAGCAGAGACCAGCGGGGACAGATAGAAGCCAGGAGTGGATGCTGGGCAGAGGCCAGAGTAGAATGGAGGATGACTGCCGCCCAGGGGACGAGCTCAGCCCCACGCCTTGGCTCTATTCCTTCTGGGAGCTGTTCCTGGGAGCTTCCGCAAGCCCATCTTTAGAAATCTGATCTGGGTTCTAACCAACAGCCACCTTCCAGGGATGGGGGGCCTGAAGCCTCAATGCTTGTCTCCTGATCCTTATTCTTTAAGTCTAAATTCAGTCTTTTCAAAATAAATCACAAAAGCAGCATTAGACATTGCCTTGTTTCTTTAATCTTGTTTCAGAGCTTTAACTGCCTGGGGAGATAGATTTTACTTAAGCCCTGATTTCCTGAGGCTTTCTCTGTTCCTTATTTGGGAACAAAAATTGTGACGACTCATTTTTCCCTAGAACTCTGAATGAATGAATTTTTAAAAGTGGGGAGAATGCTTGGGGATGTGTCTGGGCTTTCTTTTTTGCCAGGCTTCCTTCAGAGCAGACCTGCCAGTGGTGTCTGCATAGGGAAAATGTCGGTTGTACTTTTTTTTTTTTTTTTTTTTTTTGAGACGGAGTCTCACTCTGTCGCCCAGGCTGGAGTGCAGTGGCACGATCTTGGCTCACTGCAAGCTCCGCCTCCCGGGTTCCCGCCATTCTCCTGCCTCAGCCTCCCGAGTGGCTGGGACTACAGGCGCCCGCCACCACGCCCAGCTAATTTTTTGTATTTTTAGTAGAGACGGGGTTTCACCGTGTTAGCCAGGATGGTCTCAATCTCCTGACCTCGGGATCCGCCAGCCTCGGCGTCCCAAAGTGCTGGGGTTACAGGTGCAAGCCACCGTGCCCAGCCTGTTGTACTCTTTATACCTGTTTCTGTTTTTTGTTGTCCTTTTCTTTTTATTTTTAAGGCCTTAATGTCTGTCTGTGGCATCTGTGAGACCTCAATGTAATAAGAAAATTAAATTCAGCTTTGGGCCTTTAAACAGCAAGATGGTGGTGTAAGGGTGTGGGAGGGGGAGAGACTCACTTTTGTAACTAAAGAACATAGCTTAACATTTTCCCTCTGAATGGTTGTACAACCATTTCATTTTTACCAGGGCTTGGGGGCCCAATGCAAAGATGACGACTATTTATTAAAATGGAAAATGTAATAAATCCTCATTTCATTAACTAAGATTCCATGAGTGCTCATTGTGGTCAGTGGAGGACAAGCACCTAATTAAACAGGCATTTATTGGACTCACAGAAAAAGGAAATGGGAAATTGACCTTCACGGATGTGAGCGTCATTTTGGTGTCTTGACTGGAGAAACATTCTAGGCCAGATAATGAAATCTGGCCTTTTTTTTGGTTTGATGCATTTCCTTTGTGCCTTCTGAGACTGTAACGAGTCTAGTTTTATAACCTCCATCATCCACACGAGGAACAAAGGCTGTTGACCTTCATATACACAGGAGAATGCATTTGAGGGGATGACAGTAGCGTTCAAAAATGACAGCTGTTGTTTTTCTAAGGTAGGAGTGGTGCACACGCAGTGCTTTCAGAAATGATGAGGAAAGGCCGGGCGCAGTGGCTCACATCTTTAATCCCAGCACTTTGGGAGGCCGAGGCAGGCGGATCACCTGAGGTCAGGAGTTCGAGACCAGCCTGGCCAACATGGTGAAACCCCGTCTCTACTAAAAATACAGAAATTAGCCAGGTATGGTGGTGCACACCTGCAATCCCAGCTACTCGGGAGGCTGAGGCAAGAGAATCACTTGAATCTGGAAGGTGGAGGCTGCAGTGAGCCAAGATCATGCCATTGCACTCCAGTCTGGGCAACAGAGCGAGACTCTGTCTCAAGAAATGAAAGACAGCCACCGTAAAGAAGACAAAGCTGAAAACCTATGCCTCGTGAAACTGAAATGTAGAGCAGAGAACATCAGAGCTGGTGGGGCCCCTTAGAAACCATCTCATCCAGCCTCCTGGTTTTTGACACCAAGAAACAGGCACAGGGGTTGTCCCTTGTCTGAGGCCTCAGGGGTGGGTAGTGTACAGCTGGGGAAGGAACCTAGGGCTCCTGATGGTGCAGTCCAGGCTCTTGAACCCTACTCCACACAACCTTGCCCCTTCCTCAACAGGTCCCTCTTCAGGCTCAGTTGCCTTTCCTTCCAGCTCACAAACCCAGATATTTTCTTTACGTACCAGAAGTACCTGATAGAAGTTCGACAAGCAACAGTGAGCTTCGAACTTAGCGCTGCACAGCTCCAAAGTCAGAGATCTTAAAGTATTCTCTATATCACTCTTCAAGGGAAGGCATCCTGGAGCTACTGCAAAATGCTTGTTAGGAACCTGTAACCCCAAACAAAGCTTCTCATAGGCTCTGTACTGTACCAGCTGCTGTGGGGATGGGAAGAGGAGCACCTATGGGATTCCTTGATCTCCATATTTCTAGTACATGGGTTGGAGTAAAGCAAGTGATTGCATCTCCAACATAGGTTCCTGGGGACCCTGGTGGTGTGCTGGGAGGCCAAGGAACATCAGTATACCCAAGGCTCATCTTCCTAGAGGGTCAGTTGTACTAAGTAATTTTTGAGAGCGATGTTATATCAAAACACATGATTTTCTTTAAATAAGATCCAAAATGGGCATAAACTTTTTTGGGGGGATGAGGGCAGGGGAACAGGGACTCGCTCTATTGCCCCAGCTGGAGTGCAGTGGAGCAATCTTGGCTCACTGCAGCCTTCGCCTCCTGGGCTCCAGCAGTCCTCCCACCTCAGCCTCCCAGGTAGTATAAGCGAGTTGTTTAGTATAAGGAGGTGTTAAAGACACGCTAGCCTCAAGCAGAGACTTTCCCTGTGATGTAACCAAAAGGACAGGAAGAGTTTTGCAAAGGAAATAACTTTCTCTCTGTGTAATTAATTCCACACCTGAGGGCCCCTAAAATCATCTCATGTTCTACCCAAATCATTGGTACACATCCCACATTTGGGGCAACAGCATTCAAATCATAAAATACCCCCCCAAAAAGCACAGTTTCTGAGGTCTGGCCAACCACATAGTGAAGAACACTTGTTGGCGTCAACAGACTTGGGTTTGAACACCAGTCCCGATCGTTCCAGTGTGGGAGAGGTTGGCCAAGTGGGTCGACCTCATTGTGCACCACGTGGAAATGGCAACAACACTGGCTACCTCGCGAAGCTGTGGAGAGGGTCACATGAGATGAGCCTCAGGGGTGGCTTTGTGAACCCCCGGAAAGGCACAGACAGTGGGCACTGATGGGCCACATGCTGGGATAAAGGGAGGGATGCTGCATCCCTCAGTGAAAGACTTTGTTTTGTTCTTGCACCTGGTACCCAACCCGTGCCACATGGTTTCAAGATGGCTCTTGATTATTAAATGGTGCCACTGCTGATGATAGTTATACCAAACCACAGACCCCAAAGTATTTTTTTCTCTTCCACTGAGTCTTTTTATTTCAATATCAGCTGAGACTATTGAACCATTTGACACAGTAAAATATTTTAGAAAGGCTGTAGTAATACCCTGTATCTTGCTAACATTTTTACGGTTTTTAAGCCTTACCTGTTCATAATTCTAATATTTTGACCTTCATAACCACATTGTAGATTTCTAGGCTAGAAGTAGGCAGGGCAATTATCTTCAAACTGCCCTTGATCTTTTCCAGAATAAGAGGGATAAATAATTATTTTATGTATGAGTTGACTGGGATTCAGATTGACAGTGGTTCTAGAGTAAGCTCGGAAATCCTTTACTGTGGTGTTCTACTGGTAATTTTCTATTTCCCTGATTTCTTCTACATGTATGAATTGGAATTCTTCTTTGTGGAAGAGATTTTCCTTCTCCCCCATTGTTTTAAAACGTTAAAGAACTTAACTTTAACATTTCTCGTAGAGTAGGTTTTCTGGCAGTGAGTTCCCTCAGTTTTTGTTGGTCTGAGAAAGCCTTTGTTTCTTCTCTATTTTTGAAAGGTGTTTTTGATGGATATAGAATTTTGTATTGACAGGTATTTTGTAAAAATCAGCACTTTAATGATGTCACACCATTGCCTTCTGACTTGTATGGTTTCACATGAGAAGTCTGCTGTAACTCCTTTCTTGTTCCTGTGAATGTAATGTTCCTTTCTTCTCTGGCTGCCTTCAAGATTTTGTCTTTTGTTTTCTGCAGTTTGAATATAATATGTCTAGATGCGTGTGGTGGGTGTGTGTGTGTGTGTGTGTGTGTGTGTCTGTGTGTGTGTTGTAAAACCAAAGTAATAATTGCCACAAGCAAGATCCACCAATGGATGCTAAAAGTAAGGGTGTAGAAGTTTAAGCCACAAAGGATATTTGCAGTCTCAAAGGATCTCCACCAAAATATTTGGTAATTACAAAGAGAAAAATAGTAACTTTACAGTGGAGAATTCTGGCAGATATCAAATTAATCAAGTGACCAGAGTTAACCTCACCATTAGCACCTACCAACATTGTGTGCCACCTGACTGACGCATTGAGAAGGCACAGCATCTCTGCGGACCCCTTCACAAGAACTTCAGTCTAATCACGAGAAAACACCTGACAAACCCCAAATCGAGGGGCGTTCTACGAAGTAACTAATCAATACTCTTCAAAAATCTCAAAATAGGAAATATAAGTAAAGCCTGATGAACTGTTGCGGATTGGAGGAGACTGAGGAGGCCTGACAAATGAGGCAGGAGCACCACGGGCCTTCACCATCAGCATATTCCATCTGGATTTTTTAAGTGGAATCCAACAGTTCACGGACTCATTTCCTTAACACAGTGTCTGTAATTCAGTCCCAATACAGAGAACTTGCACGTTGCAAAGAAAATCCACCTGATGACAGTAATTATCCAAACTTCTGACTCACCTTTTTCACTGCCTTAAAACACATCTTTTGCCACTAACCAAACACAATTCTGTCAGCGGGGAGCCAAGCTGGGGTTTGGGAGGAGGTCAGGCCTCTTTCCACACAGTTCTGGGTTTATTTTCCATGAAGCCCTCTTCTTCATCCAAGAAGAAAGTGTCCTTCGTCCAAGGCCATTCCTATCCCAATGACTGCAGTCACACCCTGAGACGCAAGCCCATCTGGGACTATCTGGCATGCTTGCGGTCCGCAGAAATTGCTTGGAGGATTTCAAGAGTAGCTCCTTTGCTGCCATCACAGGAGTATGGGAGTATGAGGACACAGAGAACATCTACTACCTGGAGAGAGTAAGGAAGCAGAAATCTTGTGGTGGTTGGCCACATCTCAGGTTTACAGCCTGCCCAAAGGGTGTGTAATCCCAGCAGGTTAATTTTCTAGAACCCAAGAAGCAGGATGCATTCCAGGCCCTCTGTTTTCCTCTGGGAGCTTTTACAAGGCCAAAACATTGGACTGAAATGATGACAGGCTCAGCAGCTCCCTGATTACACTCTATCCTGGAGCTCGGAACCCATTTCTATAGGACCCATAATTGGATAGTCTACCAAACACTCCCCCAGAAATGTACCCCCAACCCATCAACTGACGACGGGTTACATGAAGGGCACCACTTACCATTTGCTGGCACACAAATATACCACGGGTAGGGGGTTGGTGAGAAGGAGAATGGAGATAGTTATTTTAACTCTCCCTTTCTTTCTGGGGAAAGAAAATGATTATTTTAAAGTCATGTTACTGGAGAAAAGTAACACCTGCCTCCAAGTCTAAGTTAAAGGTCACAGAACATCTGAATCACATTTCCTTTCCTTCTCCTTTTCCTTCTCCACCACGAGGGCCTTCTGGAAGATTCTCCTCTGGCTTTCCCAAATCTCCTACATGCCCAGCTCCAGCTATGGGGTGCCTCATGTCCTTGATTGGAGGCATTTGAGGTCAGTGCTTAGGGGGCTTCTCGATGCAAAGTCTTTGGAGCCTGGGGCTCCATCGAAGTCCCTCTGAATGAGAAGCGCTATAGGTGGGCCTGGAACTCTGCATTTCTAGAGAACTTCAGAGGTGTTCTGAGAGGGAGCTGCTGGCCTGCCTCATTCAGCATCATCAGCCTGGATCTGGGCGCTGCTTTTGAGTCTGGCCCGTTCTCCCCACTGGCGAAGGTTTCAGTCTGGGTCCTTCTGACTGAGTTGCCTGAGTTGTGTTGAGAGATCTGCTCACCGTCTCCACGCACTTGCCCCATCCCTACAGGCTGCCTAGTTTGGGGTCTGCTCATCCTCGTATAGCCTCTGTGTTACAAATTCCAACACCTTTGGCCTAACTCTCCTCCATTCAGCATCTGTGCAGGAGCCTGTTCCACCAGTGCCCAATTCTCAAACATTGTCCCCTCCCCTGTCGACCCAAGCATCATCTAATTTTGCTCAGAGTTCAGGCTGGAAGCTGCTTATGTCGTCAATGCTAAATGAGAAAGGGTCCCTGGAGCTGGCCAGAGCCAAGATATATGGATGGGCTGAGCTGAAGAAAGCAGACTGGACTCTGACAGAAGCATGATGTTAATGGATTGGCACAGCTAATCTGCAGAAAGAGGAGAGGATGGAGGCGAGTGGGGGCAGTGCGAAGTCTAGGGCTCAGGGTAGAGGAGAAAGGGGCAGACTCAGAGAAAGTTTCGGTCCCCACCACTTCCAGTTTTCCTGCTGGCCTGTGGCAGGCAGCCCTGACACACAGGGCAAGTAGGACTAACCACAGGAGCCATACCAGGTGGGGCGATGCCAACTTATTGGGCCACTGGGAGCACCCTGCTTCTATTATCTGTCCACCTAACAAAACACCCTTTGCCACTTTCTTAAGCCCCTGGCCCCTGGACGATCACCTAGGCCTGCCCTGTGCTCTCTGGGTAAACACTTTGCCAGCCTCCCAGTATCAGAGATCATGCCATTGTCTCCAAGGACCTGCCCCACCTCTAAGGGCTGCCTAGTCTGGGGCCCACGCCTCCTGTTCTGGTCTGCTGCGTTACAAATTCCAACACCTTCAGCGTAGCTGTCCCTCCTTGCAGGAGCAAGGAGAGGGGTCCGGAGCCAACAGACAGCCTTGGTCAGTCATTTGTCATTCTTAGTGCCTCTGTTTGCCAGGCACTGGGATAGTGGTGAGTGAAACAGACCCAGGAGCAATCCTGTCCTCAGCAACCTGAAGTGTTGTGAGAGAGGGCAGCAAGGGACCGTGTAAATGAATATGGAACTTCTGCCCCTAACCAGTGCTGGGAACAAAAAGGACGTGGAAGCCAGGTCAGGCCTCTGGCATCAGGGAAGAGGAACGGTTTCTGCTGAGCTGGTCAGAAGCCCAAGGGACAAACATAATCTAGGGGGCCTTAATCTAGGCCCATCACTAGATTAAAGGAGTGATGGGCCTCACTGGGGTCTTCATGGGCTGGACCGGATTCCCAGCTGGGCCACCTGAGAACCCTGGCCTTGAAACCTCCCCAACCAAGGCACTGGGTGTATTTGTCCATTTTGCATTGATATAAAGGAATACCGAGACTGGGTAATTTATAAGAAAAAATGGTTGATGTGGCTCACTATTCTGCAGACTGTACAAGAAGCATGGCACGAGCATCTGCTTCTGATGAGGCTTCAGGAAGCTTTCATTCATGATGGAAGAGAAAGGGGAGCAGGCATGTCACGTGGTGAGAGAGGGAGCAAGGGGCGGGGTGGGGGAGGGCAGGAGGTCCCAGACTCTTTAAAAACCAGATCTCCTGTGAACTAACAGAGTGAGATCTCACTCATTACTGTGAGGATGAGGATCGCACCAAGACATTCATGACGGACCCACCCCCATGACCCAGACACTCCCATTAGGCTCCACCTCCAACACTGGGGATCAACTTTCATCCGGAGATTTGGAGGGGACAAATATTCACACTATACCATGGGACAAAAGGCTCAGGTCATCCTGAAAAACAATCCTTCAGGCAGAGAACAGGGCTAGGACAGGCTTTGGACAGGTAGGACAGGCTCCAAATTAGACTCCTGGTTCCTGCTGGGAGGGCTGGGAAAAGTGGCCACTGCTCTCTGAGCTTCAGTTTCACCATCTATGAAAATGGAACTGCACAAGGATGACACACAAATTCATGAGACGTCCCATGAGCAAAGAAAGACCCAAGAAAGATGCACCCATTCTAACCAGAAAGATGCACTCCAGCCAGGCAAGGTGTCTCACGTCTGGAATCCCAACGCTTCGGGAGGTCAAGGTGGGCAAATCACTTGAGCCCAGGAGTTCAAGACCAGCCTGGGCAACACAGCACAACCCCATCTCTACAAAATATACAAAAATTAGTCGAGTGTGGTGGTGGCAACTGTAGTCCCAGCTGCCCACGAGGCTGAGGTGGGAGGCTCACCTGAGCCCAGGAGGTCAAGGCTCCAGTGAGCTGTGATTCCCAGCCTTGGCAACAGAGCAAGACCTTGTCTCAAACAAAACAAAACAAAAAAAGATGCATTCCACAGGAAGCCTGCTGGGATTCCCTCATGCATGGACTGACTCTCCACCCCAAGTGTCCTGATGGTTGCAAGGGCTGACACATGACTCTGCAAATCAGGGCACCTTGTCTACCAGGCACAGCTAGCACTATGCCCTGGGCCCACAATATCAGCAGGGGCCTGCAAAAATGCTTTAACCTTTTTTAAATCAGAAGAGCAGGCTGGATGTAGTGGTCCATGCCTGTAATTCCAGCACTTTGGGAGGCCCAGGTGGGCAAATCGCTTGAGTTCATGAATTTGAGACCAGCCTGGGCAACATGGTGAAACCCCATCTCTACAAAAGATACACAAATTAGCCAGATGTGGTGGTGCATACCTGTAGTCCTAGCTACTCAGAAGTCTAAGGTGGGAGAATGGTTTGAGCCTGGGAGGCAGAGGTTTCAGTGAGCCGAGGTGGCACCACTGCATTCCAGCCTGGGTGATAGAGCCAGAACTTGTCTCAAAAATTTAAAAATTTAAAATTAAATAAATCAGAAGAACACAAGAATATGATCTGCCCTTGATAATATTTCTCTCTCTACCAATACAATCATAAAATATAATTTTAATATGTTTTATAGAGAAAAGAGACCACAAAAGTCATACCACGGCTCTGCTTGAAGTACAGGTAATTGAAATTTCACTCTTAGTGATTTCTGCATTAAATGCAGGTCCCTGAGGACCTGTGGCTTCCAGGCTCCCTCGGGGTAAATGTTTGTCAGCCAGTGCTCCTAGTAACAGTGGAAAGAAATAGCCAGAGAGGGCAGGGCGCAGTGGCTCAGGTCTGTAATCCCAGCGCTTTGGGAGGCTGAGGCTGGCAGATCACGTAAGATCAGGAGTTCGAGACCAGCCTGGCCAACATGAAACCCATCTCTACTAAAAATACAAAAATTAGCGGGGTGTGGTGGCACGTGCCTGTCCCAGCTACTCGGGAAGCTGAGGCGGGAGAATCCCTTGAACCCGGGAGGGGGAGGTTGTGATGAGCCGAGATGGCTCCACTGCACTCCAGCCTGGGCGACCTCTAGGGGGCAGTGTTGACAGTGGTAAGGAGTGGCTGAAGGTACAGTCCATGATGTTGCTAAGGGTTGGACTTGACCTTAAGCACACTTTTTCTATTAGCTCCACTGGAAATGCCCTCACTCCATGCTAATTGGATTAATGGTAAATAGCATAAATACATGGACAAATGGGCTAACAGGTTAGTTTGAAATCATAAATGAAATTAAATGCACAGAGCCCTCATCTCTGGAGAAAGAGGCAAGATTGTAATCAGTGGAGTACGACCAGGCATCCCCACCTTCAGGGGGCTCAGTGCCTAGAGAGAAAGATGCAGAAGGAAACGAATAATCACAAACTATTTTTACACTAAAGGGACAGCGGGAATGGAGAAGAGGAAAAAGTTATGCCTCAAAGAGTCAGGGATGATTTCGCAAAGAGGCTGCACTTACAGTGGGTCTTGATGGATGTCTAGGAATTTGCCAGATGAAGAATCAATGTGAGATGATGAAGGAACATGACATTTGGACTCAAGCAGGCCAACACTTCAATCCCAGCCTTGTTCTTTTCTATCGATGTGACCAGAGACAAGTTATTTCACCTCTCTGAGATTGTTTCCTTATCCATAAGATACCTACAATTAGGAATTCCTTAGAGGATTAAAGGCAATAACATACATACAATCCCTGGCACGTGATAGGCTTTTTGTAAATAGTAGCTACTAAAAAGAGATGTGTTGGAAACTGAGGGTTTGTACAAAGGTGCGTTGCAAGCATGAGTCACACAAAACTGGGGAGAGGGTGGGCCGGAAGCGTGGGATTCCAGAGAACCTGGGTCTGAATCTCTTGCAGTCCTTGACGTATCAGCTGTGTGGCCCTGGGTGAGTTATTAACTTCTCTGCAACTGTAAAATGGGGTAATGACGGCACAGCCTTGGAGAGCTATTGTGATGATACAATGAGTTAGTGCAAGTAAAATGCCCAGTGCAGAGTGAGCCATCAGCAAATGGCAGCTATTACTGCTGTTTCATCATCCCCATTGCTTTTTTGTCATCATTGGGAAGAGGAAGTGAGGGACTGGGGCTGAGAATGAACAGATCATATCTGACCCTCCACCGATCTTGATATGCTATATTGATTGGTTTATCATCCCTTCATTGTCTCTCCCTATTAGAATATAACCTCCAGTGAGATGGGCTCGTTGTCTTGTTCACTGCTCTATGCCCAGTGTCTAGCAGAGCACCTGACACATAGGACAGTCGGCCCTCCCTATCCATGGATTCTGCATCCACGGATTCAACCATCCTCTGATTGAAAATATCCAGGGTCCGGCGTGATGGCTCACAGCACTTTGGGAGGCCAAGACAGGCAACTAACTTGAGTCCAGGAGCTCAAGACCAGCCTGGGCAACACGGTAAAACTCTGTCCGTACAAAAATATGCAAAAAAAAAAAAAAATTAGCCAGGCGTGGTGGTGCATGCATGTAGTCCCAGCTACTGGAGAGGCTGAGGTGGGAGGATCACCCAAGCCCGGGAAGTTGAGGCTGCAGTGAGCCGAGCTGTGATCACACCACTGCACTCCAGCATGGCTGACAGAATGAGACCATGTCTCAAAAGAAAATATTCAGGAAAACAATTCTACGAAGTTCCAAAAAGCAAAATTTGCATTTGCTATGCACTGAGTGCATTGAATCTATATAAATGAAGTGATGTGTAAGCATTGTCTCTCCTTCCACCTTATGCCCCTCATTCAAATTCTTTCTTCTGAGGAGGCAAGAACTGAGGTTGCTGCAGACCCATATGGATTCACCACCACTAACAGTACTATGCTAAACCCTTTTGTGTATTTTATTTCGCTTAATGCTCAAAGCAATCCTAAGGGGAATGTTTTTTTTTCCCATTAGACAGATGAAAAACTGAGACAAACTAGGTGGTCCGAAGCAATAGAAATGTATTCTCTCCCATAGTTTTGAAGGCTACGAGTTCTCTCTTTATAAGAACACCAGTCACACTGGAGTAAGGGCCCACCCTACATTAGTATTAACCCACCCAACTTAATTAATTATATCTAAGGTCATGCAGTCATTAGATGTCATTCATGTGACCATCCCCTCAATCCCCAGGTTTCTGTGGAGGGTTAAGGGAACACCTTCACTGCTATTTGAGTCTCACCGCGTGTCATAGCTTCAAGTAACCAGTGTCATTTGCAAACCTGGATGGAACCCCTTGGGGGTTTGTATCAGTTTGCTTTTGCTACAGTAATCCTACATAACAAAAAAGTCTCAAAACCTCAGTGGTGTACAACAATGAGCATTGGTTCGGCTCACGTGGCCCCGCTCTTGGCCACGTGTCTCTAATCTTCCTAATGAGTCTGCAAGCTGCCTGGAGCATTCTTCTCATGGTGATGGCAGAGGCACAAGAGGGCCGGTAGAGATGCAAAAGATCAAGCATAAATGATTAAACATCACTTCCATCTGACTGCATAACCAACACCAGTCACATGGCCAACCCAAAGTCAAGGGCAGGAAAATATACACCACCCGTGGAAATGAGGGGGTTGCAAAGTCACATTGTTACCAGAAAGTGGTCCCAATCCAGACCCGAAGAGAGGGTTCTAGGATCTTACACAAGAAAGACAGGGCCAGTGCATAACGTGAAAAGCAAATTTATTAAGAAAACAAAGGAAGAAGAATGCCTACTCCATAGGAAGAGCAGCCCTGAGGGCTGCTGGCTACCCATTTTTATGGATATTTCTTGATTATATGCTAAACAAGGGGTGGATCATTCATGAGTTTTCTGGGAAAAAGGTGGGCAATTGCTGGAACTGAGGGTTCCTCCCATTTTTAGACCATATAGGGTAACTTCCTGATGTTGCTGTGGCATTTGTAAACTGTCATGGTGCTGGTGGGAGTGTCTTTTAGCCTGCTAATGCATTATGGTTAGTATATAATGAGCAGTGAGATTGGCTGGAGGTCACTCTTGTTGCCTTCTTGGCTTTGGTGGGTTTCAGCTGGCTTATTTACTGCAACCTGTTTTATCAGCATGGTCTTTATGACCTGTATCTTGTGCTGACGTCCTATCTCATCCTGTGACTTAGAACATCTAACGTCCTGGGAAGGCAGCCAGTAGGTCTCAGCCTCATTTTATCCAACCCCTATTCAAGATGGAGTTGCTACGATTCAAATGCCTCTGACAACATGGCAAAAGGTGTGGATTCACGGAAAAGGGGAGATTTGTGGTCGTTCTCTCTCTCTTTTCCTTGGTACCTGGCCTGGCAGCATTTGGGGATACAAATGAGACATGGGAAGGTCCAGAGGACAACGGATTTGCTGACTTCTCTCCTCCCCCTCACTGGGATGAACTGGTGTTGCTTTGACTAGTCACACTTCAGTGTGTTGTGAAAAAATATTCACTGTACTTTTTCTTTACTTCATTGTATCTCATGATAATATTAATGATAATATAATTTACAGTTGTCTGGGTCTCGAAAGACTACAAGGCATTTATTGTCTTACTGTTCCTCATATTACCCTGCAAAGCATGCAGAGGGGGGAGTGAGCCCATGATGATATATAATTAATAACAACAGCAACAATAGCAGCTGGCAGTTCATCAGCTCTTGCTTTGTTCCAGGCACTGATGAACAAAATGGACTCATTTAAGACAGACTAACTGCTCATCACTGGGGCTCTGGAATCAGAATCTGCCTAGGAACCTCAGGGGGTCTGCTTCACAGCTGTGTGGACTGGGGCAACTTACTTAACCTTTCTGTATTCATTTCCTAAAGCTGCTGCAACAAATCACCACCAACTTGGTGGCTTAAAACAACAGAAATTTATTCTCTCCCACAGTTCTGAAGGTTAGAATGTAGAGACCTCATGATAAGTAAGCAACAAGGAGGAAGGGGCCCCAGGTTGGGGAGGGGCCCAGAGGGGAAGAACAATGAAAAATTGTTCTGAGAGACCAGCTCATCACAAATAAACTGCAGGCACCACAACTTCATTCTGCAGGTAGCCCCTCTGGCACAACCCATAAAACTTCCCTCCAGCCCCTGCCTCTTTGCAGACAGCCCCTTCTCTGCTGTGCTGCCCATTGCTTGATTGGTCTTTCTTTTCTTTTCTTTTCTTTTCTTTTTTCTTTTCTTTTCTTTTCTTTTCTTTTCTTTCTTTCTTTCTGTCTCTCTGTCTCTTTCTTTCTTTGTGTCTTTCTTCTTTCTTTGTGTCTTTCTTCCTTTCTTTCTTCTTTCTTTCTCCTTTCTCTTTATTCTTTCTTTCTCTTTCTTTCTTCTTTCTTCTTTTTCTTTCTCTCTTTCTTTCTTTTTCTTTCTTTCTTCTTTCTTTCCTTTTTTTTTTTTTGAGACTGAACCCAGGCTGGAGTGCAGTGGCATGACCTTAGCTCACTACAACCTCTGCCTCCCTGTTTCAAGTGATTCTCATTCCTCAGCCTCCTGAGTAGCTTGGATTACGGGCGCCCACCATCACACCTGGCTAATTTTTGTACTTTTATCAGAGACAGGGTTTCACCATGTTGGCCAGGGTGGTCTTGAACTCCTGATCTCAAGTCATCCACCTGCCTCAGCCCCCCAAAGTGCTGGGATTGCAGGCATGAGCCACCGCACCCAGCCCCATTGCTTTCTTGTAATGTATTTTTATACTGTCTCTAATAAATCTGCTTTTCTTTACCTACAACTGTCTTGGTAAATTCCTTTACCACTCATGCCACTGGGCCCAGCTAGTCACTACCTATGATATAGAAGTCCTCTCTTTATAAGAACACCAGTCATAATGGAGTAAGGGTCCACTCTGTGTTGGTATTAATCCACCCAACTTAACTAATTATGTCTGCAATGACCCAATTTCAAATAAGGTCCCGTTTTAAGGTTCATGGGTTTTGGGAGGACACTAGCCAACTCGGTACACTCTCAATGACTTGTTTCCTTCCTTTTCCATCTATGAAATGGTGCTGTTAATAGGTTCTATGTTAGAGGATTGATACGAGGACTGGGTAAGAAATGGCTGGACAGCTCTTGGTTCAGTCTGTCACACTGAAAGTGCTCATCATATAGAAACTGTCATAATCACTGTCAACATCATCTCCACTTCGTAGTTGAAGAAACCAGATCCCAAGAGGGAAAGTTGGTTGTGCTCCTCTGTGTGATGGAGCCAAGTTTTCTAATTCCTGAGCCAGTATGGCATGCATACAGTAGGTGCTTAATAAATGTTCCATGACAATGTAAACCAAAATTAATATTTGAAGCCCCTCAACCAATGGAATGGACCTCTCCTCTCAGGCAAGGCATCCCTAAACTATCCTGATGGGAAGTGGGGTTGGACGTGCCTCATTACACCCTCCTCCTTTGGGAATTCAGGCACAGCTGACCAGCTTTTAAAGACATTAAAACAGAGACCTTAAGGCCAATAAAGCAGACTCTCGGCAGCAATGAGATACCAACATGACAGATAGCAGGCCTTAGGAGAAATCAAAGCATTTTGCCCGAAAATATATTTCTTTGACATATATTGAAATGGCCTTGCAAAGCGGTCTCTTGTGGGGAAAACCTTCCCTTTCTAGGAATTTTCCTGATCGAGGAGAGAATTAACTAAAAGTCTGCCACTTTTTAAAGTCTAATAAGAAACATTTTTTTTTTTTGAGACGGAGTCTCACTTTGTCACCCAGGCTGGAGTGCAGTGGCGCGATCTCTGCTCACTACAAGCTCCGCCTCCCAGGTTCACGCCATTCTCCTGCCTTAGCCTCCCAAGTAGCTGGGACTACAGGTGCCCACCACCACGCCCGGCTAATTTTTTTTTGTATTTTTAGTAGAAATGGGGTTTCACTGTGTTAGCCAGTGAATCCGCCCTGGTTCTTGACCTCGTGATCCGCCCACCTCGGCCTCCCAAAGTGCTGGGATTAGAGGCATGAGCCACCGCGCCTGGCCAAGAAACATTTACAATTTAGTCTCTCTGAAGCCTGCAGCCTGGAGGTTTCATCTGCCTAACAAAAACCTTGGTCTTCACAATCCCTTGTCTTAGCCCCGACACTTTTTTCCATTGATTCCAGGTCTTCAGATAAACTCTTTCAACCAATTGCCAATCAGGAAATCTTCGAATTCACCTATGGCCTGGAAGCACCCCCTACTGCCCTTGCAACCCCTCTCTCCACTTGAAGTTGTCCCCACTTTCTGGACAGAATCAATGTAAATCTTACATGTATTGACTGATGACTTATGTCTTCCTAAAACATGAAATCAAGCTGTAGCCTGACCACCTTAGGCACATATTCTCAGTTTGACCACCCAATGGGTTCACCTTGCCTGCTGCCTAGACAGAGCCAATTTCTCAAGACAGGAGAATTGCAACAGAGAAAGAGTAATTCTTGCAGAGCTGGCTGTGTGGGAGACCGGGGTTTTATTGTTACTCAAATCAGTCTCCACAAGCATTCGGGGATCAGAGTTTTTAAGGATAACTTGGTGGGTTGGGTAACAGCTAGCCAGGAGTGCTGATTGGTTAGGTAGGAGATAAAATCATAGGGAATTGAAGCTGTCCTCTTGCACTGAGTCAGCTCATGAGTGGGGGCCACAAGATTAGATGAGCCAGTTAATCGATCCGGTGGTGCCAGCTGATCCACCAAGTGCAGGGTCTGCAAAATATCTCAAGCACTGATCTTAGGAGCAGTTTAGGGAATGTCAGAATCTTGTAGCCTCCAGCTGCATGACTCTTAAACCATAATTTCTAATCTTGAGGCTAATTTGCTAGTCCTACAAAGGCAATCTAATCCCCAGGCAAGAAGGAAGTTTGTTTTGGGAAAGGGATGTCATCGTCTTTGTTTTAAACTATAAACCATAATAAGTTTCTCCTAAAGTTAGTTCAGCCTACGCCCAGGAATAAGCAAGGACAGCGCGGAGGTTGGAAGCAAGATGGAGTGGGCTATGTCAAATTTCATTCACTATCTCAGTGACAATTTAGCAATGGCAGTTTCATCAGGACCTTCTGAGGCTGTGTCATGGGCATATCCTTAACCCTGGCAAAATAAACTTCTAAGATGATTGAGACCTGTCTTACGTACTTTTTGGTTTACAGCAGCAATCTGAAATCCAGTGGGTATGGAGCCCTGTGATCACTCAGGTTTGGAACCTAGAGGCCTAGAATGCAAGCCCCCTGACTATGAGAGCTTTCCACCTCTATCCCTGCTCCCTGGCTCTTCTCTGCCTTTAAAACCAGCTTTTTATTCCACTGCTCTCTGCTGGGGGTTAGGGCTGACACACCTGGATAATAATGTTTGCTACTAATTTTGCAAATGGGATTCCATTAATTAATCAGCCTGTTGCTGGCAGCTGCCTGGCTGGAATTCTTTCAGCAGCTGGCTTTTTGGCTGTTAAAATGCCACAGGGACTTGTTGCTTAATGCATTTTCCCAGGGAGTTTGTTCTGTCAAGAAGGCTTTGCCAAAACAGAGAAAGCCAAAACTCCTGTTAACGAATTGCACCTAATCTTATCTCCATGTGGGCTTCACTAGCTGATTCCTCCTGGGAGTTCAGGAAGCTTGTGGGAACATGTATGTATGCACTGGAAGTGGGGGTGAGGTCTGCTGGCATAATGTGGGCAAGTTTGGGCAGAGCTGGGCCCAAGCAGGTTGTGGTAGAGATAGAGGTCAGCTCAGAGGTCAGCTCAGATGGGGCTGTTTGGCTCTTGTCCTAGCACCCATCTGTACCACCCTCCCACCATGGCCTCAGTTCTATTCTCTGTCATTTCCCCCATACACAAGCCACTGGATCAGACTAAGGTCTCAGGAAACAGGCACAAAACAGACATGGCCACTGAAATCTTGGCTCAAACAGGGGATAAGGCAAACATAACCTCCCTAATTAAGTCAATGAATGAAAAGACCTTCAGAAAAGAAGGCAGGAACGCAATCTGCTGAGAGGATCATAAAATGTTTTATTGACAGGTGGCATCTGAGTGGGTCTAGAAGGTTGAATGGGAATTCAATGGCTGCTGGCAGAGTTACAAGCATGAGAAAAAGCAGGGAGGTGGGAATCCCAGGGCATATATGAGAAACATTGATTTCAGCCAATTTGGCTGAAAAACAGGGAGTTAGAAGCAACTAGAGAGGCGATAACAAATAATAATAACAATCCCCTCTGAGAAGTCAACCTGTAAATCAACAAGCACTAGAAAATGTCTACAAGCTCATCAGAGTCTCAGTTTCTTAATGTGATGGGTGATCCAGAAGCTATTAGTAAGCCCTCAGCAAGGGTGTCCCCAAGGCTGCGGCTAAAACACACTTCCACCCACAGTCCAGCCCCTGGGACTCCCTCCATTCATCCCATTTCATTTCATCCTCATAGCACCTGAGGAGGTAAGACTATACGCCTACTCTACAGATGGGGAAAGTGAGGCCCAGGATTTTGAGGTGGGCAACAACATGTTCAGGGTCTTGTAGTGTGAAGTGCTAAAAAAAAAAAGGTGAGTAAAGGAGGCAGATTTTTCCAATTAACTTACATTACAGTCTTTTCAGAGTTTTCTTTAATAATTCAATGCATGTGTTCATTGAGGTGCTGGGGATAATAGGGTGACCGCAGGCTAGGAAGGGAACTGACACAGAGCCAATGATTAGAGTAACACAGTGTTGCCATAACTTAGGGAATGGAAGGAGGGATTCCCAATGCCACCATGGAGCTCAAGGATGTCTTCCATGGAAGGTGAAGGCTGACTGAAATCTGAAGGAATCTCATCCTGTGCAGAAAGATGGACAGTGCCAGGAATTACAGGTGGAGGGAACAGCCTGTGCAAAGGCACAGAGACACAAAACACAAATTGACTAGAATGTAAGTTCCGTGAGAACAAGAGCTTTGTCTTCATCAATATGTCCAGGCCCTGGCCGTAATAGGTGCTCAATGAATATTGAATACATGAATGAATAAATGTATCAACAACTGAAGTTAATTAACTTTCAGGAAGAGTTCAAACCACAAATTGTTTTAATCTTTTCCAACTTGTGGTTTCACCCATGTCTTGAGGAATCCTCCTTTCCATGCCTTAGGCAGATCCCTGCGTGTCTGTCCCTTCTAATATTAAAAACAGTCACATTTTTGGAAGACTCACTCTATTAAGAAGTTCACTCTAGTCCAAAGCATTCTCCATCCCCAGCTCAGACCCAATTCATGGCTCAAGACCTCACAGTGGGGAAGGGGTAAAGCCTTTCCTTATTCCCCTCCTCTTCCTACTCTGCTGCTTCTGGTGTCCCAGTGTCATGGCATGGGGAGGAGGGATTCGAGGAAAAGTTGCAGTCTTTCATTGAATCAGCTGTCTGCAATGAGCTGCACTGCATTTTGTTTTGCTTGTTTGTTCATTTGTTTGTTTGTTTTTCAAGACAGAGTCTTGCTCTGTTTCCCAGGCCGAAGCATAGTGGCATGATTACAGCTCACTGCAGAACTCCTGGGCTCAGGTGATCTTCTCACCTCAACCTCCCAAGTAGCTGGGATTACAGGCATGCACCACTACCCCCAGCTAATTTTTTGTATATTTTGTAGAGATGGAGTTTCACCACATTGCCCAGGCTGGTCTTGAACTCCTGGGCTCAAGCAATCTGCCCATCTTGGACTCCCAAAGTGCTGGGATTACAGGTATAAGCAAGCACACTTAGCCTGCATTACATTTTGGAAGGGCCATTCTTCATTGTCCTGAACTGTTGCATACATCACAAGATGTCCAGCACCCCTACTCACTAAATACCAAGAGCAACCTCCCAATCACTGGGACAGCAGAAAACACAAACACCCCCTCATGCTGACAAATGCTCCCCAGGGAGTGATATCTGACTCTGAGAACAGAGTCACAGCAGAGGTATTTGCCAAGCTCTCCTGGCTGCCCCCACCTGGTAAAAATGCTAGCTCTTTCTTGAAGCACATTAGGGTTCTATAGAGGCTCCCTGTGGGGACCTTCACAAGCCCGGCCCCCTGAGTTTGGCCTTGCATTATCCAGATGACTTCTCATGATCCTCAGTTCCTGCCTGGGGATACAGACCGTCTCCCTGCTGGGTTTCCCTCACACTGGCAGACAGCCTCTTGGTCGGGATCCATCAAAGGTTTGAGTCAGCTAATTTCTGTGGCATTCACTTGTCCCAGGAGGAGTCACAGATGTGCCAGCTGCCCTGTGGCTGCCCTGTCTTTTCAGCAGCCACAACAAGCTGACTTCATCATCATCTCTCTGCCAGTGAGGGACAGACATCAATCTCTGTCCCTGTGGGTTTTGTCCATTCTCATGCTGTAATAAAGACACACCTGAGACTGGGTAATTTATACAGGAAAGAAGTCTAAAGGACTCACAGTTCCACATGGCTGGGGAGGCCTCACAATCATGACAGTAGGTGAAGGAGGAGCAAAGGCATGTCTTACATGGCAGCAGGCAAGAAAGCTTGTACGGGGGAACTCCCATTAATAAAACCACCAGATCTCCTGAGACTTGTTCACTACCATGAGAACAGTATGGAGGAAACCACACCCATGATTCAATTATCTCCACCTGCCCCTGCCCTTGATACATGGGGATTATTACAATTCAAGGTGAGATTTAGTTGGGGACACAGAGCCAAACCATATCATTCTACCCCTGGCCCCTCCCAAATATCATATCCTCACATTTCAAAACCAATCATGTATTCCCAATGGTCCCCCAAAGTCTTAACTCATTTCAGCATTAACCCAAAAGTCCATATTCCAAAGTTTCATCTGAGACAAGGCAAGTCCCTTCCACTTATGAGTCTGTAAAATCAAAAGCAAGTTAGTTACTTCCTAGATACAATGGGGGTACAGGCATTTGGTAAATATGCTCACTCCAAATGGGAAAAATTGGCCAAAACAAAGGGACTACAGACCCCATGCAAATCAGAAATCCAGCGGGGCAGTCAAACTTTAAAGCTCCAAAATGATCTCTGTTGACTCCATGTCTCACATTCAGGTCACACTGATGCAAGAGGTGGATTCCCATGGTCTTGGGCAGCTCCACCCCTGTGGCTTTGCAGGGTACAGTCCCCTCCTGGCTCCTTTCATGGGCTGGCATCAAGTGTTTATGGTTTTTCCAGGCTCATGGTGCAAGCTGTCAGTGGATCTACAGTTCTGGGATCTGGAGGATGGTGGCCCTCTTCTCACAGCTCCAGTAGGCAGTGCCCCAATGGGAACTCTGTGTGGGGACTCTGACCCCATAATTCCCTTCCACACTGCAGTAGCAGAGGTTCTCCATGAGGGCCCCATCCCTGTAGCAAACTTTTGCCTGGACATCCAGGCACTTCCATACATCCTCTGAAATCTAGGCAGAGGTTCTCAAACCTCAATTTTTGTCTTCTGTGCACCTGCAAGACCAACATCACAAGGAAACTGCCAAGACTTGGGGCTTGTGCTCTCTGAAGCCACAGCCTGAGCTGTACCTTGGCCCCTTTTAGCCACAGCTGGAGCAGCAGGGATGCAGGGCACCAAGTCCCAAAGTTGCACACAGCAGGGAGGCCCTGGATTCAGCCCAGGAAAACATTTTTCCCTCTGAGACCTCCAGGGATGTGATGGAAGGGGCTGCCATGAAGGTCTCTGACATGCCCTGGAGACATTTTCCCCATTGTCTTCTCAATTAGCATTTGATTCCTTGTTACTTATGCAAATTTATGAGGCTGATTTGAATTTCTTCCCAGAAAGTGGCTTTTTCTTTTCTATCACATCATCAGGCTGTAAATTTTTCAAACTTTTATCCTATGTCACCTCTTGAATGCTTTGGTGCTTAGAAATTTTTTCTGCCAGATATCTTAAGTCATCTCTCTCAAGATCAAAGCTTAACAGATCTCTAGGGCAGGGGCAAAATGCCACTAGTCTTTTTGCATAGCAAGAGTGACCTTTACTCCAGTTTCCAACAAGTTCCTAATCTCCATCTGAGACCACCTCAGCCTGGACCTTATTGGCATTTTGGCCAAAGTCATTCAAGAAGGCTCCAGGAAGTTCCAAACTTCCTCACATCTTTCTGTCCTCATCTGAGCCCTCCAAACTGTTCCAATCTCAGCCTGTTACCTAGTTCCACAGTCACTTCCACATTTTTGGGTATCTTTACAGCAGCATTCCCACTACCTAGTACCAATTTACTCTATTAGTCTGTTCTCATGCTGCTAATAAAGACATGCCCAAGACTGAGTAGCTTATAAAGGAAAGAGGTTTAATGGACTTATAGTTCCACATGGCTGGAGAGACCTCACAATCACGGCGGAAGGCAAAGGAGGAGCAAAGGCACATCTTACATGGTGGCAGGCAAGATAACTTGGGCAGGGGAACTCGCGTTTATAAAACCATCAGATCTCCTGAGACTTATTAACTACCACAAGAACAACAGTATGAGGGAAACAGTCTCCAAGATTCAATTATCTCCACCTGCCCCCACTCTTGACACATGGAGATTATTACAATTCAAGGTGAGACTTGGGTGGGGACATAGCCAAACCATATCACTGTGGGTCCCCCAACTCCACTCATATGTGTCAAGTTCCACCAAAACTTCTCCCTCCCCATGCTGCAACCCGATGCCCACACATGTCTGAAACTTAGCAAACCTGTAGCCAGGGAACCAGATGCCAGTCCCCCTTTCTTACAGGAACCCCCACCTCAAAGATGATTCTCCTTGAGCCTCACTCACTTAGCTTGGGAAGGAAAAGGGAAAATCCAAGCACTACCTACCTCCATATGTACTCTCCTCTCTACAATGTCTAGTCATCTGTTACAGAGGTTGTTATGGCAGCTGGTGGGAGTTGATAAGACTAAGCCCTGCAAGTGCAGGGCATATCTGGCACCTATCTTGGCACATGGAAAAACAGGTTTTGACCCAATTTCTGAAACAGCTGTGAATGTCTCCTTTCATCTCCTCTTAAAAATGAGTGAATATACACGATGTGTTTGGGGAACTGTAAGAAGTTTCTTGTACCTAGAAGTCAAGTTGCGTATAGAGAAAACAGTGAATGGGTCAGTTGGAATTCCAAAATGTGTGTACTGTTTATTATGTGCTCAGCTCTGCACTGTGGGCTCCCTATTAATTATCTCATTTAAAATCTAATTTTACAGAGAAAGAAACTAAGACTCAAAGAGGTCAAGTGACTTACCCAAAGTCATCCCAATGAGGTGGTAAAGAGTTGGGCTATGAACCAGGATGGTCTGGGGGCAGCCTTATTCTGAACTCCTGCTCTGATTAAAGTCAGGCTCTAGGAAGATCTATCCTGCTTGACTATAGCTGGGACCACAAACACCCATGGAGAGGCTTAGCCAAAAAACCAGAGGCTTAGTTACCTGAATGTCTATTATACCAACAACCATCATTCTCAGCCTGCAGGAAGCAACACTGCCAGTTTAATAACAAACTACTCCCTTATAAAACGAGTCCCACTAAGCCATTCTTCCCCCACACATCCTCTCCCTACACATGGGGTCAATATCTCTGTCCTAAGTCTCTTGCTGATGTCTGATTGTCAAATGTTGTCAAATGCAAATCAAATGCAGAGTAAAACTGAGAATCTTTCCAGTGATGCAGGACTTTGGGAAGCCCGTAACAGTGATGTCAGGAACTGCTCCCATCACAAGCAACAGTCTGGCCCAGGGAGGATCTGGTGGAGTCAGATCAGTTAATGCAACAAGATGAGGACTTCAACAGGGGGTCTGGGAGTAGAGACCCCAAAAGACAAAGATTGTACTGTGAGAATGTAGAAAGGCCATCCGGTATTAAGTTTTTTGCTAAAGTGACCTTTCTGTGTGTGTCGTGATAATCAAGAGGGAGTGAAAGATTTAGTATCAAACTCTCATATAAACTTGTCAGAGTAATTACTCTAAGAGGCCATCTCCAAATAATCAATATCAGATTTATTCTTTCTTCACTTTTAGAATTCATGCAGAGAGGTCATTACAACCTAAAATGTTATTATGTGTTAGTTTCATAATTACTATTTTTCAAAATTGAGTCCCAGTCATATTTTTTTCTCTACTTCCACCTTCTATTTCATTTCAGTCCTTGCTTTAAGGGACTAATAGGATTAGAACGGAGAGAAAAGATTAAGGTTAGAGAGACACAAAAGAGTCAAAGCTTTCATACTTCACCTGTGCCATGACAGAAGCAGTGAAGGTGGGAATGGCAGCTCGTGAGTGGTGTTACCAAAACTTGGTGGACGTGGCATGACTCTGCTGGGTCTGGGGAGGCTTCAGCCATTTCTTTATCCACATATATTCATTGAGTGCCTACCGTATGCCAGGAGTGGCACTGGGAACTCAGAAATGAAAAAGACCTTACACCTCATAATCTATTAGGAGAAGGAGATACACAAATAGGGCATTACTTTTCTTTTCTTTTCTTTTCTTTTCTTTTTTTTTTTTTTTTTTTTTTTTTTTTTTTTTTTTAGAAGGAGTCTTGCTCTGTTACCCAGGCTGGAGTGCAGTGGCACAATCTTGGCTCACTGCAACCTCTGCCTCTTGGGTTCAAGCTATTCTCCTGCCTTATCCTCCCAAGTAGTTGGGACTACAGGCACATGTCACCACACCTGGCTAATTTTTTGTACTTTTTAGTAGAGATAGGATTTCACCATGTTGGCCAGGCTTGTCTCAAACTCCTAGCCTCAAGCAATCTGCCCACTTCAGCCTCCCAATGTGCTGGGATTTACAGGCATGAGCCACCACACCACACCAATCATTACTTTATAATGTGATTAGAAAGGAAGAAAGCTAATAGTCAATGTCCAGGGAATTCTGTTGTTAGGGGTTGAATTGTGTCCCTCTCCAAAAGACATATCTTGACCTCGAGTGCCTCAGAATGTGGCCTTATTTGGAAACAAGGTCATTATAGATGTAATTATTTAAAATGAGGTCATATTGAAGTGGCTGGGCCCCTACTCCGATATGACTGGTGTCCTTCATTTTCGTTTTTATTTTTTTATTTTTTGAGGCAGAGTCTCACTCTGTTTCCCAGGCTGGAGTGCAGTGGTGCGATCAGCATGCACCAGCATGCTCAGCTAATTTTTGTATTTTTAGTAGAGACGGGGTTTTGCCATTTTGGCCAGGCTGGTCTCAAACTCCTGGGCTCAGCCTCCCAAAGTGCTGCAATTACAGGCAACAGCTACCTTGCCCAGCTAATATGACTGGTGCCCTTTAAAGAAGAGATTTGTGTGAAGACAGAGACACACAGGGAGATCACCGTGTGATGATGGAGGCAGAGACTGAACGTGTGCAGCTGCAAGTCATGGAGCACCAAGCAGTGCCAGCAACAGCAGAAACTAACAGAGACGCATAGAACGGATTCTCTCCTGGAGCCTTCAAGGGAGAGCATGGCCCTTCCAGATCCTTGATTTTGGACTTCTAGTCTTTGAAACTGTGAGACAATACATTCCTGTTGTTTTAAGACACTTAGTGTGTGGCATGTTTTTACAGAAGTCCCAGCAAACTAATGCATATGCTGAATGAAGAAGAGACAAGAGCTTCCTATTTATGCGCAAAACATAAATAGAAAGAATTCAAGGCATACCGCTACAAAAAATGGTCAAACCACCAAGGAAGGCAAGATAGGAAGAAACAAATTATCTACAAAACAACCAGAAAACAAATTACAAAATGGCAGTAGTAAATTCTTACTTATCAAGAATTACTTGGAAATTAAATGGATTAAATTCTCTAGTCAAAAGACATAGAGTGGCTAAACTGATTTTTTTAAAAGCACCAACTCTATGCTGCCTACAAGAGACTCACCTCACTTTTTAAGGATACACAGATTAAAAGTAAAAAGATGAAGAAAGATATTCCATGCAAATGGAAACCAAAAGAGAGCAGGGATATCCCATATTTATATCAGAAAAAAGTAAGCAACAAAACTATAACAAAAGAGGCAAAGAAGGATATTACATGATGATAAAGCAGTCAGTTTATCAAAAGGTCAGTTATCAAAAGGATATAACAATTTTGAATATATTTGCCCCTGACTTAGGGATGCATATATAAAGAAAATGTTTAAGAAACTGAAGGGAGCCCGGGCACAGTGGCTCATACCTGTAATCCTATCATTTTGGGAGGCCAAGGCAGGTGGATCATTTGAGGTCAGGAGTTCGAGATCAGCTTGACCAACATGGTGAAACCCTGTCTCTACTAAAAAATACAAAAAAAAAAAAAAAAAAAACACAAAAAAATTAGCTGGGCATGGTGGCATATGCCTGTAATCTCAGCTACTCGGGAGGCTGAGACAGGAGAATTATTTGAACCCAGAAGGTGGAAGTTGCAGTGTGTCGAGATTGTGCCATTGCACTCCAGCCTGGGTGACAGAGCAAGACTCCATCTCAAAAGAAGAAAGAAAGAAAGAGAGAAAGAGAGAGAGAGAAAGAAAGAAAGAAAGAAAGAGGCCGGGCGCGGTGGCTCAAGCCTGTAATCCCAGCACTTTGGGAGGCCGAGACGGGCGGATCACAAGGTCAGGAGATCGAGACCATCCTGGCTAACCCGGTGAAACCCCGTCTCTACTAAAAAATACAAAAAACTAGCCGGGCGAGGTGGCAGGCGCCTGTAGTCCCAGCTACTCCGGAGGCTGAGGCAGGAGAATGGCATGAACCCGGGAGGCGGAGCTTGCAGTGAGCAGAAATCCGGCCACTGCACTCCAGCCTGGGTGACAGGGCGAGACTCTGTCTCAAAAAAAAAAAAAGAAAGAAAGAAAGAAAGAGAGAGAGAGAGAGAAAGAAAGAAAGAAAGAAAGAAAGAAAGAAAGAAAGAAAGAAAGAAAGAAAGAAAGAAAGAGAGAAAGACAGAAAGAAAGAAAGAAAGAAAGAAAGAAAGAAAGAAGAAAGAAAGAAAGAAAGAAAGAAAGAAAGAAAGAAAGAAAGAAAGAAAGAAAGAAAGAAAGAAAGAAAGAAAGAAAAGAAAAGAAAGAAAAGAAAGAAACTGAAAGGAGACATAGATCTCAATACAATAATAGTAAGGGACTTTAATATCCCACTTTCAACAATCCAGACAGAAAATTAATAAAGGACCTGAAGAAATAGAAAATCTAAACAGATCAATAATGAGTATAAAGATTGAATCAGTAATAAAAAGTCTCCCACTAAAGAAAGACCCAGGACCAGGACCAAGTGCCTTCATGAGTGAATTCTTTCAAATGTTTAAAGAAGAACCAATACCAAGATTTTGCAAACTCTTCCAAAAATATCAAAGAAGAAATACTTCCAAACTCATTTCACAAGGCCAGCATTACCCTGATGCCAACGCCAGACAAAGGCATTACAAGAAAAGAAAATGTTAGGGTGATATATCTAATAAACCAAGATGTAGAAGCCGGGCTCACGCCTGTAACTCCAGCACTTTGGGAGAATTGCTTGAGCCCAGGAGTTCAAGACCAGTGTGGGCAACATAGTGAGACCCTGCTGCTACAGTTTGTTTTTTTTTTTAATTAGCTGGGCATGGTGGCACATTCCTGTAGTCTCAGCTACTTGGAAGCTGAGGCAGGAGGATTGCTTGGGCCCAGAAAATGGAGACTGAAGTGACCCATGATTGCACCACTGCACTCCAGCCTGGGTGACAGAGTGAGACTATGTCTCAAAAAATAAATAAATAAATAAAAATAAAATAAAAACAAAAAAAACACCAAAGATGCCAAAATTCTTCACAAAATACTAGCAAACCAAGTTCAACAGTACATTAAAAGAATCATTCACCATGATCAAGTGGGATTTATCTCTGGGATGCAAAGACTGTTCAGCAAATATGATATAGTTTAGATATTTTCCCCTCTCCAAATCTTACGTTGAAATGTAATCCTCAATGTTGGAGGTGGGGCCTGGTGGGAGGTATCTGGATTGTGGGAATAGATCCCTCATGAATGATTTGGGCTTCCCCTTGGTGATAAGTGAGCTCTCACTCTGACTTCACACGAGATCTGGTCATTTAAAAGTATATGACACGCCCCCCCTTGTCCACTTTCTGTTGCTCTCATTTTCACCGTGTGATGTGCCTGCTTACTCTTTGCCTTCCTCCATGATGAGAAGTTTCCTAATGCCTCCTCGGAAGCAAATGCCACTATGCTTCCTGTAGAGCCTGCAGAATCACGAGCCAATTAATTCTCTTTTCTTATAAATTACCCAGTCTCAGGTATTCTTTATAGCAATGCAAGAATGCCCTAATACAATATGCAAATCAATAAATGTGATACATCACATTAACAGAATGAGAAGCAAAAGCCATATAATCATCTCATTAGACGCAGGAAAAGCATTTGGCAAAATTCAACATCGCTTCATGATAAAAACTCTCAACAATTTAGGTATAGAAGGAATAAGCCTCGATACAACAAAAACCATACATGAGGCCGGGTGCAGTGGCTCACTCCTGTAATCCCAGCACTTTGGGAGGCCGAGGCAGGCGGATCGCCTGAGGTCAGGAGTTTGAGACCAGCGAGAGAAACCCTGTCTCTACTAAAAATACAAAAATTAGCTGGGCATGGTGACATGCACCTGTCCTCCCAGCTACTCAAGGATCCATCCTGAGGCAGGAGGATCACTTGAACCCGGGAGGCAGAGGTTGCAGTGAGCCAAGACCCTGCCTTTGCACTCCAGCCTGGGCAACAAGGGCAAAACTCCATCTCAAAAAAAAAAAAAAATGACAAATCTACAGCTAACGTCATACTCAAAGGTGAAAAGTTGAAAGCTTTTCCTCTGTGACCAAGGGCAAGACAAGGATGTTTATTTCCATCACATTTATTCAATGTATACCAGAAGTCCTTGCCAGAGCACTTAGTCAAGAGAAAAAAATAAAAGGCATCCAAATAGGAAAGGGAGACGTAAAATTGTCTGTTTGTTGGTGACATGATTTATACACAGAAAACCCTAATGACTCCACAGACCAAAAAAAAAAACTGTTAGAACTAATAAAGAAATATAGTAAAGTTGTAGGATACAAATATCAACACACAAAAATTAGTAGTTTTTATACATTAAAAAACTATCAAAAAATCAAGAAAACAATCCCAGTCACAATAGCTATAAAAATATTAAATACTTAAGAATAAATTTAAATGAGGTAAAAGATCTGTGCATTAAAAACTATAAAACACTGATGAAAGAAATTGAAGAGCCAGGTACAGTGGCTCATGCCTGTAATCCCAGTTCCTAGGGAGGCAGAGGCGGGAGGATAGCTTGAACCCAGGAGTTGGAGATCTGCCTGGGAAATATAGTGAGACCCTGTTCTCCACAAAAAGAAAAAAAAGAAAAAAGAAAGGAGAAAGAAATTGAAGAAGACACAAACAAATGGAAAAATGTACTGTGTTCATGGATTAGAATAATTAATATTGTTAGGCCAGGTGTAGTGGCTCACACCTGTAATCCCAGCACTTTGGAAGGCCAAGGTGGGCAGATCACCTGAGGTCAGGTGTTCGAGACCAGCCTGGCCAACATGGCAAAATCCCGTTTCTACTAAAAAAAAAAAAAAAGAAGAAAAAAAAATTAGCCAAGCCTGGTGGCAGGCTCCTGTAATCCCAGCAACTTGGGAGGCTGAGGCAGGAGAATTGCTTGAACCCAGGAGGTGGAGGTTGCAGTAAGCCAAGATTGCACCACTGCACTCCAGCCTGGGTGACAGAGTGAGACTCTTTCTCAAAAAAAAAAAAAAAAATTAATATTTTTTAAATGTCCATACTACCCAAAGTGATATGCAGATTCAGTGCAATCCCTATCAAAATTTCAATGTCATTTTTTTACAGAAATAGAAAAAAAATTCCTAAAATTCATATGAAACCACAAAAGACCACAAAAGGCAATTATATTAGTCCATTCTCACATTGCTATAAAGAACTACCTAAGACTGTGTAATTTATAAAGGAAAGAGGTTTAATTGGCTCACAGTTCCAATGGCTGGGGAGGCCTCAGGAAATTTACAATCCTAGTGGAAGGGAGAAGGGGAAGCAAGCACATCTTCACATGGCAGGAGTAAAAAGAGAGAAAAGGGGGAAGTGCAACACACTTTTAAGCAGTCAGATCTTGTGAGAACTCACTATCACAAGAATAGCAAAGGGAAAAATCTGCCCCCATGATCCAATCACCTCCTACCAGATCCCTCTTCTAACATGTGGGGATTACAATTCAACATGGGATTTGGGTGATAACATAGAGCCAAGCCATATCAGCAATCTTGAGCAAAAACAACACATCTGGAATCATCACACTACCTGATTTCAAACTATATTACAAAGCTATAGTAATCAAAACAACATGTACTGGCATAAGAAGAGAAACATTGCCCAATGGAACAGAATAGAGGATACAGAAATAAATCTATGCCTTTATGGTCAATTTACTTTCAACAAAGGTGCCAAAAACACATGATGAGAAATGAATAGTTTCTTCAATAAAGAGTGTTGAGAAAATTGAATATTCACTGCAGAAGAGTAAAATTTGACTCTTATCTCACACCATATAAAAAAATCAAGTCAAAAAGGTTAAAGACTTAAATGTAAGACATGAAACTGTACGACTGCTAGAATAAAAAGGAGAAAAGCTATGTGACATTGGTCTGAGAAGTGACTTTTTGGATTTGACCCCAAAAGCATGGGCAACAAAAGCAAAAATAGCGTGGGATTGCATCAAACTAAAAAGCTTCTTCAAAGCAAAGAAAATGATGAACATAGTGAAGAAACAAACTACAGATTGGGAGAAAATGTTTGCAAGCCATGTATCTGATAAAGGGTTAATATCCAAAATATATAAGGAGCTCAAACAGTTCAACAGCAAAGAAAAAGATACTCAGATTTAAAAAATGAACAAAGGACCTGAACATACATTTCTCGAAAGAAGACATACATATGGCCAACAAATACATGAAAAAATACTCAACATTATTAATCATCAGGGAAATGTAAATTAAAATCACAATGAGATATCACCTCACACCTGCGATAATGGCTAATATCAAAAAGAAGAAAGATAACAAATGCTGGTGAAGATGCAGAGAAAAGGGAACTCTTGTACACTTGTTGTGGGAGTGTAAGTTAGTGCAGCCATTATGGAAAACTGTATGGTGGTTCCTCAAGAACTAAAAATAGAACTGCAATATGATCTAGCAATTCCACTTCTGGGTATATATCCAAAGGATTTGAAATCAGTATGTCAAAGAGATAGCTTCACTCCCATGTTCATTGCAGCATTTTTCACAATAGCCAGGAGATGGAACCCACCTAATTGTCCAACAGATGATTAGATAAAGAAAATGTGGCATATATACACAATGGAATACTATTCAGCCTTCTGGAAGAAGGGAACTCTTTCATTTGCAACATGGATGAACTTGGAGGACATTATCCTAAGTGAAATAAGCCAGGCACAGAAAGACAAACTCCACATGATTTCACTTATATGAGGAAACTAAAACAATCAAACTTACAGAAGCAGAGAATAGAATGGTTGTTACCAGAGGCTAGGGATGGAGAGAATGGGGAGATGTTGGTCAAGTGGTACAAAGTTTCAGCAAGACAGGAGGAATAGGAAGAAATTTTTTTTGAGGCAGGGTCTCACTCTGTTGCCCAGGCTTCAGTGCAGTGACATATCATGGCTCACGACAGTCATAAACTCCTGGGCTCAAATAATCCTCCTGCCTCAGCCTCTCAAGTAGCTGGGACTACAAGCATGTGCCATCACACCCAGCTATTTTTTTTTTACAGAGACAAGTTCTTGCTATGTTGTTTAATTTATCGATAAGCTGATTCTCAGAGAGAAAAGAAAGGAAAATGGAGTCAGAGATTGACTGCAAAGGGCATGGGGGAACTTTAGACTCTATAAAGTGTTCTAGAACTTGATCGTAGTGGTAGTTTCATGAGTATATACTTTACCAAAACTCATTCAACTATATACTTAATATGGGTAAATTTTATGGTATATATATTATAGCACTGAAAAGGTGCTTTTTTTAAGACAAAATACTTAAACAGACATGGCACTTCATAGAAGAGCCCATATAAATAGCCAGTGAACCCATGAAAAAATGATCAACATCATTCGTCATCAGGAAAATACAAATTATAACCACAAATTATAAATACATTCCCAGCAGATTGGCTAAAAGCAAAAGGACAGGTAATACTAAGTGATGGAGAAGATGAGGAGAAACCAGAACTTTTGTACACTGCTAATGAGAATGTAAAATTGTACGACAACTATGGAAAATAGTATCTCTTAAAGCTGTGACCCAGCACTTCCACCCAAGAGACATGAGTGCATGTATCTACCAAAATATATGTATAGAATGTGCATAGAGGTCTTACTGGTAATAGCCAATGGTCAGAAATAGCCCATGTGTCCATCAACAGATAAACAGATGAACGTGTTGGGGTATAACTATTCAAAGAAATACTAGACAACAATAAAAAGGGAATGAATTGTTCATACATGCAACAACATAGATAAATCTCAAAAAGTATATTGAATGAAAGAAGCCAAATACCAAAATGTATGTGCCATTTGGGTCATTTATATGAAGTTCTAGAACAAGCAAGACTAAGTGATGGTGTTAAAAATCAGATCAGTGTTTGTTTCTGGATAGCATATGTATAGACTAAAACGATGCATGAATTCCAGCATTTTCGGGGGCCAACGCAGGGAGATTGCTTGAGCCCAGGAGGATCACTTGAGCCCAGGAGTTCAAGATCAGCTTGGGCAACATAGTGGGATCCTATCTCCAAAAAATAAAAAAAAATTAAAAAATAAAAAATAAAAAGCATGAAGAAAACTTCTGGGGTACTGGAAGGGTTTTATATCTTGGTCTGCATGGTAGTAGTAGTATGTAGATATAGACATATGAATGTATACATATACAATTTGTCATGCTGTGCAATTTATTTTTACTTATTTATTTTTGTACTTCATTGAGCACCTCAATTTTAAAAGTCCAATTTTTAGAAGTGGGTAAAGCTAGGAGAGAAAGTGGAAGAAGTAGTGGGAGCTGTCTTCACTGAGTTGCTGGCTCAAGTCACAGGACTCTCCAAGGGAGATGGAGAAAGTAACCAGTGAGGTCCACGACTGACTCTCCAAAATGGCTGTTATTGGAGAGGAGGGAGCCAGGCATGAGGAGGGGCAGCCAGTTGGATGAGAAGAAAGTCCAGATAAAGTGTATGCCAGGGAAGCAATAGACAGGGAGACTTTTCAAGCAGGTTAGTGATGTTGAATGCAACGCAGTGATCTAGAAGGATAAGGGCAAACATCAATATCTCAGATATTGTCCTATGAGAATCTCTGAGATGCCTTCCACCAACACCTTCATATTCCCCTGTTGGGAGGTAGCCTCGTCCTGCCTTCCTCAAGGGCAATTTGGAATGTATCAAGGCTTAAAAAAAAAAAAAGGCTAGGTGCAGTGGCTCATGCCTGTAATCCCAGCACTTAGCAGGGCCAAGGCGAGTGGATCACTTGAGATCAGGAGTTCGAGACTAGCCTGACCAACGTGGCGAAACCCCGCTTCTACTAAAAATATAAAAAATTAGCCAAGAGTGATGGTGGGTGGCTGCAGTCCCAGCTACTCAGGACGCTGAGGCAGGAGAATCGCTTGAACCTGGGAGGCAGAGGTTGCAGTGGGCCAAGATTGTACCACTGCACTCCAGCCTGGGCAACAAGAGCCAGACTCTGTCTCAAAGAAAAGAAAAAAAAAATGCTAACTTTGACTCACTCATTCTACTTCTAGAAATTTTTCCTACAGAAATTACTAAATGTGGGCACAAAGCTTTCTGTACATGGAATGCAATAAAATAACAGATAATTTGTGCTGAGCGTTTTGCAGGTATTATCTCATTTTATCATCAGAAAAGCTCAGTTAGATCAATGCTGATTTTAAACCTATGCTTAAAATGAGGAAACTGAGGCATAAGGGGGTTGAGTAACTCATTAAAGACACACTGTATGTAGGAAAGTTTGGATTTTAGCTCTGATCTTTCTGACACAGAGTCTCTGCTCTCAAATGTGAAAGCAGTATAAATGTCAAAAAATATAAGCTTAGTATAAATTATGGTATATCCAACAGCCAAAGTATTGCTTTATCATATATTCTTTCCCACTGGAAGGTCAGATTTGTGAGGACAGGGACTTTGTCTGGCTTTTTCCTCAATGCTTAAAACAGTGCTTGGCACACAGTAGACTTTCAAAAAATATTCGTTAGCCTACATAATAAAATATTGTGGGTTTTTTTCTTCTTTGAGAAAGAGCTGAAACTGTGGAAAAACAGACACACAGACACTCTTATCATGCAAGTGATTGACCTTCAATGAAAGGTGCATGCACAGCCTTGCCAGGTATCTATTGTTAAAGTGGGGGCATTGATTGGAAAAGAATGGGACGTGGCAACTTGGAATGGGGATGTGTGGGAGGACCCTGATGAAGCTGGGGACACTGAGTTTATAAACTCTGATGAAACTTTCTTACCAGAAAAAACAGCTTCCACACCCCCAGTAGTGGCAACATCCCCTCCACAATCCATGCTGCCATCAGCCTTTCCACCTTTGTCTGAGGAGATAAACCCTGTGCTGCCTGAGGCAACAGTGATGGCCTCTCCTGAGGCAGTTGCCAGGTTGATTAAGATAATATTGATTCTCCTCAGGAGCCACCCCCAACACCCCTGTCTGCTTCTAGACCTACAACTAGGCTAAAGTCCTGTCGGGCCCCTAGAGGTGAGGTTGAGAGTGTGGCCCAAGAGGAGGTGTGCAACACTCAAAAAGAACTGCTCGAGTTTTTTGATTTATATAAGCAGAAATCTGGAGGACAGGCATGGGAATGGAAATTAAGGGTGTGGGAAAATGGTAGAAGGAACATAGAGTTGGATCAGGCTGAATGTATTGATTTGGGCCCACTGAGTAGGGTGTCTGCATTTAATGCTGCAGCTTGGGGAGTTAAAAAAAAAAAAAAAAAGGTTCTAATAGGTTGTTTGCTTAGTTAGCTGAAATATAGATTAAAAGATGGCCCACTGAGAGTGAACTGGAAATGCCTGGTCTCCCTTGGTCTGATGTAGAGGAAGGGATCCAAAGGCTTAGGGAGATTGGGATGGTGGAGTGGATTAGTCGCTTTACACCTACTCATCTCAACTGGGAGGGTCCAGAAGATATAACCTTGACCAACGCTTTGCAAAACAGATTTGTGAGGGCAGCACCTGCATCTTTGAAGATCCCTGTAATTGCTCTTCTCTGTACGTCAGATCTAAGTGGGAATCACAGGCCCTCAACTACAAAATTTAAATGCAATAGGAATAATTGGATCCCGAGGTGACTGGGGCCAAGTGGCAGCACTCAACTGTTAAAAGTAAAGTGGGCGTAGCTACCGTAATGGACAACAGAGACAAAGCAGCAATCCAGAATAGTCTCACTCATGTGGCACTGCCTAATTAATTATGGTGTTCCTAGAAGTGAACTTGATAGGAAGCCTACTGCATTCCTACCTAATTTATATAAGCAGAAAACTTCCAGGTCGAATGAACAAAAGACTAATTTGAATTATAAAAACAGAGAATCATGGCCCCTCAATCAATTTCCAGACTTGAGCCACTTTACAGACCCAGAACCCCTTGAACAAATGGGGAGGCTGGGTCCCCTTGAGGAAGGACCCCACCACATTATTGACAATTTATGCTGTTAATCTTTCTCCATCCTTCCCCAAGGAGACCTCCAGCCTTTTACCAGGGTAACTGTGCACTGGGGAAAGGGGAATGATCAGACACTTCGGGGACTACTGGACACTGGCTCGGACTGACGTTGATTCCAGGGGAACCAAAATGTCACTGTGGTCCTCCAGTTAAAGTAGGGGCTTATGGAGGTCAAGTAATTAATAGAGTTTTAGCTCAGGTCAGACTTACAGCGGGTCCAGTGGGTCCAGTGGGTCCCCGGACTCATCTGATGGTCAGTTCCCCAGTGCCAGAATACATAACTGGCATTGATACACTTAGCAGCTGACAGAACCCCCACATTGGCTCCCTGACTAGGAGGGTGAGGGCTATTATGGTGGGAAAGGCCAAATGGAAGCCATCAGAGCTGCCTTTACCTAAAAAAAAATAGTAAATTGGCTGGGCGCAGTGGCTCACGCCTGTAATCCCAGCACTTTGGGAGGCCGAGGCAGGCAGCTCACGAGGTCAGGAGTTCAAGACTAGCCTAGCCAACACAGTGAAACCCTGTGTCTACTGAAAATACAAAAAATTAGCCAGGTGTGGTGGTGGGAGCCTTTAATCCCAGCTACTCGGGAGGCTGAGGCAGTTGAATTGCTTGAACACGGGAGGTGGAGGTTGCAGTGAGTGGAGATAGTGCCACTGCACTCCAGCCTGGGCAACAGTGCGAGACTCTGTCTCAAAAAAACAAAAAAGTAGTAAATCAAAAACAAAATTGCATCCCTGGAAGGACTGCAGAGATTAGTGCCACCATCAAGGACTTGAAAGATGCAGGGGTGGTGATTTTTACCACATCCCCCTTCAACCCCCCCATTTGACCTATGCAGAAGACAGATGGATCTTGGAGAATGACAGTGATTTATTGTAAGCTTAACCAAGTGGTGACTCCAATTGCAGCTGCTGTACTGCTGTACCAGATGTGGTTTTATTGCTTGAGCAAATTAACACATCTCCTGGTACCTTGTTTGCAGCCATCGACTTGGCAAATGCTTTTTTCTCCATTCTTGTCTGTAAGGCCCACCAGAAACAATTTACCTTCAGCTGGCAAGGCCAGCAATATACCTCTACTGTCCTATCTCAGGGGTATATCAACTCTCTGGCTTTGTGTCATAATCTTATTCAGAGAGAACTTGATCATTTTTCATTTCCACAAGATATCACAGTGGTCACTGATGACATTACACTTATTGGATGCAATGAGCAAGAAGTAGCAAACACATTGGACTTACTGGTGAGACATTTGTATGTCAGAGGATGGGAAATAAATCAGACGAAAATTCAGGGACTTTCTACCTCCATAAAATTTCTAGGGGCCAAGTGGTGTGGGGCCTGTCGAGATATTCCTTCTAAGGAGAAGGATAAGTTGCTGCATTTGGCCCCTCTTACAACCAAGAAAGAGGCACAATGCCTAGTGGGCCTATTTGGATTTTGGAGGCAACACATTCCTCATTTGGGTGTGTGACTCTGGCCCATTTATCAAGTGACTAGAAAGGCTGCCAGTTTTGGGTGGGGTCCAGAACAGGAGAAGGCTTTGCAACAGGCCTAGGATGCTGTGCAAGCTGCTCTGCCACTTGGGCCATAGGACCCAGCAGATGCAACGGTGCTTGAGGTGTCAATGGCAGATAGAGATGCTGTTTGGCACTTTTGGCAGACTCCCCTAGGTGAATCACAGTGGAGACCTCTAGGATTTTGAAGCAAAGCCCTGTCATCTTCTGCAGATAATTATTCTCCTTTTCAGAGAAAGCTCTTGGCCTGTCACTGGGCTTTGCTGGAAACTGAACGTTTGACTCTGGGTCATCAAGTCATGTGACCTGAACTGCCTATCATGAACTGGTTGCTTTCTGACCTATCTAGCCATAAAGTGGGTCAGGTACAGCAGCATAACACCATCAAATGGAAGTGGTATATACGTAATTGGGCTTGAGCACAAGCCCTGGCTGAAGGCACAATTAAGTTACATGAGGAAGTGGCTCAAATGCCCATTGTCTCCATTCCTGCCACCTGCCTTCTCTCCCCCAGCCTGCACCGATGGCCTCATGGGGAGTTCCCTCTGATCAACTGACAGAGGAAGAGAAGACTAGGGCCTGGTTCACAGATGGTTCTGCCTAATATGCAGGCACCACCGGAAAGCTGCAGCACTACAGCTCCTTTCTTAGGACATCCCTGAAGGACAGCAGTGAAATGAAGGGAAATCTTCCCAGTGGGCAGAACTTCGAGCAGTGCGCTGGTTGTGCACTCTGCATGGAAGGAGACATGGCCAGATGGGTGATTATATACTGATTCATGGGCTGTAGCCAATGGTTTGGCTGGATGGTCAGGGACTTGGAAGAAGCATAACAAGGAAATTTGGGGAAGAGGTATGTGATGGACCTCTCTGAGTGGTCAAAACTTGTGAAGCTATTTGTATCCCATGTGAGTGCTCACCAATGGGTGACCTCAGGAGAGGTGGATTTTAATAATCAAGTGGATGGGATGACCCGTTCTGTGGACACCACTCAGCCTCTTTCCCCAGCCACCCTGTCATCACCCAATGGGCCCGTGAACAAAGTGGCTATTGTGGCAGGGATGGAGGTTATGCATGGGCTCAGCAACATGGACTCCCACTCACTAAGGCTAACCTGGCTACAGCCACTACCAAGTGCCCAATTTGCCAGCAGCAGAGAGCAACACCGAGCCCTCAATATGGCACCATTCCGTGGGATGATCAGTCAGCTACCTGGTGGCAGGTTGATTATATCGGACCTCTTCTATCGTGGAAAGGGCAGAGGTTTATCCTCACTGGAATAGATGCTTACTCCAGATATGGCCACATACGGGTTTGCCTATCCTGCACACAATGCTTCCAAGGCTACCATCTGTGGACTCATGGAATGCCTTCACAACCATCACGATATTCCAACGGAATTGCCTCTGACCAAAGCACTCACTTTATGGCTAAAGAAGTGCAGCAGTGGGCTCATGCTCATGGAATTCACTGGTCTTACCCTGTTCCCCGTCATCCTGAACCAGCTGGATTGATAGAACAGTGGAATGGCCATTTGAAGTCACAATTACAATACCGACTAGGTGACAATACTTTGCAGGGCTGGGGCAAAGTTCTCCAGAAGGCCATGTATGCTCTGAGTCAGTGTCCAATATATGGCATTATTTCTCCCATAGCCAGGATTCACACATCCAGGAATCAAGGGGTGGAAGTGGAAGTGGCACCACCCACCATCACCGCTAGTGATCGACTAGCAAAATTTTCCTTATTAAGGAGTTTAATACTCCTTAATAAACTCCCCTTTTTGTGTGTGTGTGTGTGTGTGTGTGTGTATACACACATTCTATTAGTTCTGTCCCTCTAGAGAACCCTAATACAGATGGGCTTACTGGGACATAACCCCGTCGTAAGTTAAGGGGCATCTGTATACCTAACATAGTACGGAAAAGGGAGCGGGGAGAAAAAGCTTCTATGGGAAGAACGAATGGGTTTCTTTAGAAAAGACACAACAGTTTATAGGAGAACAAATGGGAAATAGAAAAGTCTGTGATTGTTTATGGAGGAGTGAGTGTCTTTCCATTTTCTTCACACCCATGAAACTCCCCCAGAGTGGGGATTTTTGGTAGGTTTACTCTTGGTCTCTATCCTGGGAGTAGGCCCACCCATGAGAAAGGAATTTCTGGCAGCTTCGTTTCCCAGAAGTTGCTGCTTTTAGTCAGATAAGGGAAGTTCCAAAAGGGCTTCTTTCTGCATCTGTTGACTCTCAAATGTCTTCATATAATCTTAGTAATAAATTAAAATAATCTTCATATCAATTCTGGGGTTCTCAGTAGTCCCCACTGTGTTTAAGCTGAGATCTGAAAGTTAAGCAGGAGGAAGCCAGGCAGAAATGTCTCCAAGCAAAAGTTGTACCTCCCCACCCAGGGCTGGCTGAGGCATTGAGTACCTGGATGGGAAGTGGAGTTGAAGATACATCCCAATCGGCTGGGCGCAGTGGCTCACACCTGTAATCCCAGCACTTTGGGAGGCCGAGGTGGGCAGATCACCCGAGGTCAAGAGTTCAAGACCAGCCTGACCAACATGGAGAAATCCCGTCTGTACTAAAAATACAAAATTAGCCAGGCATGGCGGTGCATGCCTGTAATCCCAGCTACTCGGGAGGCTGAGGCAGGAGAATCACTTGAACCTGGGAGGTGGAGGTTGCAGTGAGCCAAGATCGCACCATTGCACTCCAGCCTAGGCAACAAGAGCAAAACTGTCTCAAAAAAAAAAAAAAAAAAAAAAAAAAGATACATTCTAATCCTAAAACTCTGGATTTCCTTGAGACAGAAAGGAGATGAGAATTAAAATTGGGGCTCAACATTAGGCTTGGAGCCAGAATGTCTGAGTTAGACCTGACTGCCCATCAGCTGTGCGGTCCCAGACAGGTGATTTAATGTCTCTGAGCCCCAATTTCTCATCTGCAAAATGGGAGTGACACACCAACCTCAAAGCACCGTTGTGAGGTCGGATGAGCCGGTCTAAGAGAGCAGACAGCGGGCATTCAGCAAGTTTAAGTGGAATCTGAAGTCTGGCTTTAGCTCATCTCTTGATATCAAGCGCCCAAGGCAGGTTGGGGGTGGGGGGCCTGGGGTCCGAAGACATGGAGTGGTCTGGCTCCAGTCTGGCAGTGCCAGTCTCTCTCCAGCACGGGTGGCCAGGTGGAACCTGGATAGAGGGAGGGAGGGTGAGCCTGCAGACTGCAGAAGCAGCCCTGAAGACCAGGCTGTGAGGAGAATAGAGGCCAAATACCAGGCTTCTCGGCCAAAGAGCTCAAGGGCCACGGTGAGAAAGAGCAGGCCAGCCCCGGGAGTGGGTGGGCAAGGAGCGTCGGGTCCGAGAGCGCCCAGGGCGGTTGGAGGCTCCAGGGGCAGACACGTGCTCCACAGTGCGCTTCTTACCCGGGGAGGAACCGGCCCCTGCAAGGTATTTGGTTTGTGGCGCCCTCTGCTGGTGAATATCTGAACTGCATGCACCTGTCAGAACCCGAAAAAATTCGTTCCTTCTTCACAGGACGCACTCAAGACAGTCACAGGCAGCCTGGGCTCTAAAGCTGAGTTTAGTTTTGGTGGCAGATTACCAAGCCTCAGGTCATTTTACCCAAACACTTCAGTTGAAAAAAATCTTTTAACAAACTTGCCTGCCGGGCACTGTTTTAATTACATTACAAATGCCACCTGAAGTTATGTGAGTAGGGTCTATTAGTATACCCATTTTACAGATGAGGACACTGGCGCCGGGGCTCACATGCTGACATGCCATGCCAGCGGCAACCGGGGGGCACCCAGGAAACCCGGCCACAGGGCGCCTGCACTTCACCATTCCAGTACCTGCCCCTCATATATATATATATATATAACAGCTTAGTTGAGTTACAATTCACATACCATACAATTCACCCACTTAAACCCCACAACTCAGCGGTTTTTAGTGTGGTCACAGGTGTCTGCAGCCATCACCAGAGTACATTTTAGAGCATTTTAATACTCCCCAAAAAAGCCCCTTACCCATTTGCACTCACTCCCCGTCCCCTCCTTCCTACCCCCAGAAAACCACTAATCTTTCTTCTTTCTTTCTTTCCTTCTCTTTCTTTCTTTCTTTCTTTCCTTTCTTTCCTCTTTCTTTCTTCTCTTTCTTCTTCCTTTCTTTACTCTTTTCTTTCTCTTTCTTTCTTCCTTCTTTCCCTCCCTCCCTTCCTCTTTCTTTCTTTCCTTTCTTCCTTCCTTCCTCCCTCCCTTCCTTCTTTCTCTCTTTCTTTCTTTCTTTCTTTCTTTCTTTCTTTCTTTCTTTCTTTCTTTCTTTCTTTCTTTCTGTCTTTCTTTCTTTCTTTCTTTCTTTCTTTCTTTCTTTCTTTCTTTCTTTCTTTCTTTCTTTCTTTCTTTCTTTCTTCTCTTTTTTCTTTCTTTCTTCCTCAAAGTGTCTCTCTGTTGCCCAGGTTGGAGTGCAGTGGTGCAATCACAGCTCACTGCAGTCTTGACCTCCCAGGCTCAAGTGCTGCTCTCGCCTTAGCCTCCCAAGTAGATGTGTCCAAAGGCACACGCCAGAACACACAGCTAAGTTTCGTATTTTGTAGAGATAAGATTTCACCGTGTTTCCTAGGCTGGTCTCAAAATTTTGAGCTCAAGGGACTTGCCTGCCTTGGCCTCGCAAAGTGCTTGGATCACAGGCATGAGCTACCATGCCTAGCCCACCAACCTACTTTCTGTTCTCTATGACTTCACTTAATCTGAACGTTTCGTATGAATGGGAGCAAATAGTATGTGCTGTTTGGTGACTGACTTCTTTCATGTAACGCAATATTTTCAGGGCTCATTCATGTAATATATGCATCATACCTCACTCCTTTCATGTCTGAATAATATTCCCATGTATGGATATACCACATTGTGTTTCACATTCCTCAACTGATGAACAGTTGGGTTGTTTGCACTCTTTTGCAATTATGAATAATACTGCTATAAAATTTCATATACAAGTTTTGGGGGGACATATGTTTTCAATTTTCTCAGGTATGTACATAGGAGTGGAATTTCTGGCTCATATGGTAATTATGTTTAACCTTTTGAGAAACTTCTAGACTGTTCCCCTCATTATTCTTTTTAAAGGTAAGAACACTGAGTAAGGCCCCCAGATTCTCCTCCTACTTTCCCCACCCACCTCCAACCCCCAGCAGTCTGGGGAGGGAGAAACTTCCTGCTTACTATGGGTGGTTTCTGTCGAATCTGCTTTCTATGTCCTGAGGTCTCCCTGAAGCTTATGAAAGTCAAGAGCAGGTCATGGTAGCTCACGCCTGTAATTCCAGCACTTTGGGAGGTGAAGTGGGTGGATCATGGGGTCAGGAGATTGAGACCATCCTAGCTAACATGGTGAAACCCATATCTACTAAAAATGCAAAAAATTAGCCAGGTGTGGTGACACGTGCCTGTAGTCCCAGCTACTTGGGAGGCTGAGGCAGGAGAATCACTTGAACTTGGGAGGCAGAGGTTGCACTCCAGCCTGGGCAACAGAGCAAGACTCTGTCTCAAAAAAAAAGAAAGAAAAAAGAAGAAGAAAGTCAAGAGCAGAGACTCCCTGTCCTCTGCTTGGTGCCAACCTCCCCATCCCTTCCTGCAGCAATGAGTCCAGGACAGCCCAGCTGAATGGAGGAGATGGCAAAGAGCAAAAGAAGATGTTGGAGAAACAGGCATTGGTGAGTATTTAGAGGTGATTATCCCACCACGCCACCTAATGGGGGAACAACATGAACAAAGAGCAAAGGCAGGCTGGGTGCAGTGGCTCACACCTGTAATCCCAGCAATTTGGGAGGCCGAGGCAGGCCAATCACTTGAGGTCAGGAGTTCAAGACCAGCCTGGGCAACATGGTGGTATCCTGTCTCTACTAAAAATACAAAAATTGGCTGGGCATGGTGGCAGGTGCCTGTAATCCCAGCTACTTAGGAGACTGAGGCAGGAGAATCACTTGAACCCAGGAGACGGAGGTTGCAGTGAGCAGAGATCGAGGCACTGCACTCCAGCCTGGGCCAGAGTGAGACTCTATCTCAGAAGGAAAAAAAAAAGAACAAAGGCAGGAATGGAGCAGGAGAAGATATAGGGGAAGTCCAAGGAGCCAAGAGAGGAGAGGAGAGGTGACAAAATAAAAAAGTATGGAGGCCAAGGGTGACTGCCTTAGCCACTGCTCCTGGAGGCTGCCTGTGGTCTCCAAGATGCTTGGATAACTTACCCATCAGTGTCTTTTTTAAAGTTGAGCACCGAGTCTCATTTGCGTATGCATGTACTTATTATCTGTTTGTGAAAACAAATCTCCATATGTGTATTTATATACAGATGCCACCATAGAGGTCTTTCCACCTGGACATGCACTCCACTAGGGTCTTGGGATCTATTTCATGTTCCTCAGTTGTCCCTGTGTTCTCTTTCCTAAAATTTGATCTGTGGACTAAGCTCTGATTTTTATCTTGCCCAAATTCTCACCTAAGGGGCCTAGGGAGTCATGTCCTACACCCCATAAATTCTTATCAGATCTGTTTTATGTGGCCCTATATATCATGACTTACTTTCCAGTCTGACTTTGGAATAACATTATGAGACAAGGAAAAAAATATTTAATCCCAAAATTATATTTCCTTGCCATGCCTTGAAATTGCCCTGCAAAGTCTCTTGTAAGAAAAATCCACATTCTATAGAGAATCCCCTTCCCCCTTTGTTTACCTTCCTTTCTTTCCAGATCTAGGAGATAATCAGCTAAGATCCAGGCACCCTTTTAGGGCTAATAAGAAACATTTTATAACCTACTTTCTCTCTGAAGCCTGCTATCTGAGATTCCTCTGCACAACAAATTTGGTCTCCACATCCTTTATGTTAACCTGAACATTCCTTTCTATTGATCCCAGGTCTTCAGATAAACTCAACCAATTGCCAACCAGAAAATGTTTAAATTTACCTATAGCCTAGAAGCCCCTGCTTTGAGTTGTCCCACCTTTCTGAACCAAACCAATGTATTTCTTAAATGTATTTGATTGATGACCCATGCCTTCCTAAAATATGTAAAACCAAGCATTACTCTGACTGCCTTGGGCACATGTTCTCAGGATCTCCTGAGGACTGTGTCATGAGCCATGGTCACTCATATTTGGCTCAGAATAAACCTCCTCAAATATTTTACAGAGTTTGACTCTTTTCATCGACAATAATCTGGCGCCCAACATGGGGCCTCTGAGAAGACTCAGGACCCTGAAGGAGTTGCCTGAAACTGGAGCTAAGGAACCAACAGGAGCTCACTGAAGCCTTACTAAGTTTGAGCTTCTCCTCTGGTGGGACTGGTAAGTCCTCCTGAGTCTTGGACCTCCCATTTTGGTTGATGGTCCTTTATTTATCCTGGGCTGTTTCTCTCTCTCTCTCTCTCTCTCTCTCTCTTTTCTTCTAGGAAGTTGATTAAAACCTTAATTTTAGGTTCAGTGGTGCATTCAAAAGGGCCGGCCTTTATCCATTGCCTTTTCTCTCAAAATTAATCTCAATTGACTTGTGGGCACTGTGCTCATGGAACTGAACTGTTATTTTTCATAAGTAAATGAGAGACTGAGTTCTTCAGCTCCAAAGAGAAAGGACATTTTGCTCTTCCCAGCTGAAAGTCACCTCGGGGTGACTGGGGGCCTTGTGGGAGTGTCTGGGGGGTTGACCCACCCAAGACTTGCAGTGGCCCTATAGGAAACTCCCAACAAATATTAATTTAAAAAGGCTCGTCCAGGAAATATGTGTAAGGGCTGATCGCTCAGCCTTTTAAGCCCACTCAGAGGTGACAGACCTCTGAAGAGAGAAACTGAGACATGTAAGAGGGTGGAAATGACTCAGTGGTGACACACTGTGGAGTCCTGCCCACAAGCAGCACATATCAGTCCACCACACAAAACCTTAGGCCACAGGTCAGTTCTTATTTATTTATTTATTTATTTATTTATTTTTGAGGCAGTATCTCACTCTGTCACCCAGCCTGGAGTGCAGTGGTATGGCCTTAGCTCACTGCAACCTCTGCCTTCTGGGTTCAAGTGATTCTCCTCAGCCTCCCAAGTACCTGAGATTACAGGTGCATGCCATCATTCCCTGCTAATTTTTATATTTTTGGTAGAGATGGGGTTTTGCCATGTTGACAAGGCTGGCCTGGAACTCCTGACCTCAAGTGATCTGCCTGTCTCAGTCTCCCAAAGTGCTGGGATTAAAGGCATGCACCACCAGGCCTGGCCAAGTTCCAAAAAAAGGGGAAATAAAACCCTCCAAAAAAAAGAGGAAAGGCAAGGAGAGTGGCCCCCTATGGGCACCCAGCTAGGTTTAGGTTTAATAACTATGGCCTCTTTACTTCTGAGTATTTATGTAAATGGGAAGATCTTACTAAAAATGACCTAGGTCTAACTTTCCAAAATGGGGAACTTTTGATATCCCTAAATTGATTTTTTTGCACTCTAGATTAGAAAAATTAGGCTAAAAAATTGAAGAAAATGAATGGGAATTGTACTTTAGCTGGCACCTAGAATCATCAGAAAGAGAGAATAATAAGCTTTCCTCCCTCCAGGAAGTTAATTAAAAGTTTTTTGAAACTGTCTCAGAATTAAAGAAATTAGTAGAAGTCCCTTCTGAAATCAGGAAGACTCCAGAAACTGTCTCCCCTTCTGCTCCTCCTGACCCTCTTCTCTCTGAACTTCCTTGTCTGGGCAATTTCATTTTTCCTCCTCCTTCCCCTACTCTCTTGCCTCAAGCCACAGGGGGACCAGAAATAGCTGGAGAAAATAATACTGTAATTGTTCCTTTTAGAGTAAAACCCGCTGGCAGAGGGGATGCTAACATAATATATAAACCCTGGACCAAGTCAGACTTAAAGGCCCTGGTATCTGGATTCCCCAATCTGAAGTAGATACCTTTGGATTTGCTAAGGAATTCCAATTAATGCTTTAGACTTATGATCCAGGGTTCTCTGACCTGTATCAGCTGATGGAGTTACTGGTCTCCAAAAACACAGCTGCAGAATGGTTTAGAGTAGCAGATTAGAAACAGCCTTTAGAAGATTTTGATAAAATAGATGCACCTGGAAGAGAGAGATGCAGAGAAGCTTTGCAATCACCTCCGTGAAACTGTATCATGGATATTCCCCAAGGTTATAGATTGGGCAAAGTTGCAACAATGTAACATATGCCCAAATGAAACCATGCCTGACTTTTATATCAGGTTTGAAAAGTTTTCAGGAATACCTCCTAAAACTTCAAACATGGTAGAAGTGACATCTTACTAAATTCTGGGTTTATTCAAGGTTTGGATAAGGAGTTAGCAACCCTAATAAAGCAGAACAATGTGGCTTGGGCTTCCTTTTTTTTTTTTTTTTTTTTTTTGAGACGGAGTCTCGCTCTGTCACCCAGGCTGGAGTGCAGTGGCCGGACCTCAGCTCACTGCAAGCTCCGCCTCCCGGGTTTACGCCATTCTCCTGCCTCAGCCTCCCGAGTAGCTGGGACTACAAGCGCCCGCCACCTCGCTCGGCTAGTTTTTTGTATTTTTTAGTAGAGATGGGGTTTCACCGTGTTAACCAGGATGGTCTCGATCTCCTGACCTCGTGATCCGCCTGTCTCGGCCTCCCAAAGTGCTGGGATTACAGGCTTGAGCCACCGCGCCCGGCCTGGCTTGGGCTTCCTTGACCACTAGCCACCTAGTCACCTTAGCTGACTAATTGTCGCAAACAATCATTAAGAAAGAAAACGAAACAGTCTCTAAAATTATGAGTTTACAACTAAAACAACTTAGTAACCAAGTTGGGAGCTTGCAAGGGTCCCATGGTCCCCAGAGATCTAAGCCACCCCAAGAGGAAGCAATTTGCCACTATTGCAAAAAGAAAGGACTTTTGTTTGTTGTTGTTGAGACGGAGTCTCACTCTGTTGCACAGGCTGGAGTGCAATGGCATGGTCTGGGTTCACTGCAACCTCCGCTTCCTGAGTTCAAGCGATTCTCCTGCCTCAGCCTCCCAAGTAGCTGGGATTACAGATGCACGCCAACACACCTGGCTAATTTTTTGTATTTTGATAGAGACAGGGTTTCGCTGTGTTGCCCAGGCTGATCTCAAACTCCTGAGCTCAGGCAATCCACACTCCTCGGCCTCCCAAAGTGCTAGGATTATAGGCACGAGCCACCGTGTCCAGCCAAGAAAGGACAATTTGCAAAAGAATGCAAAAAACTTAAATGGGCGCTTGCACAAAGCGGGCAAAGGGCCCCAGAGGAAGGCACCCGAACAATTCAAAAATCAGAATAGGGATGCTCCGAGGGAATAGAGACGACTTTCCCCCTACTTCTAACTAATGCTTTAGGAGAAGTAGAACTACCCATAAATGGGGAAGATACCAAAGTCCTTGTCAACACCGGCGCTACGCTGTCAGTTTTTAACCCTACCTTGATTAAAAACCCTTTCCCTTGGAGTAAAGAAAAAGTCCAAATGGTAGAGGTTTCAAACTCTCCTATTGGAGCATTTAAATCAAATCCCCTTCCATTTCAATCAGGAAAACTAATGGGGCATCACGTTTTTCTTCTAGTAGATAGTGCCCCCATACACCTGCTGGGATGGGATTTCCTAGAGACCCATAATGCTCACACCTCGTTTTCACAGAGGGAGAAATGATACTCAACTTGGGAGACATAGAAGACTTAGAAAAGCCCACAAGTAATATTACGCTTGGGAAAATTAATCAAGATTCTGGACAGGAAAAATTAGAACCTTTCTTATCTAAGGTCCCAGACTCCTTATGGGCAAACTCTTCCATAGATACTGGGTGAATTAACTCAGCAGTCCCTATAGAGGTAACCATAAATCCATCCAAACCCCTGCCAAATGTAAGGCAATATCTCCTTAGACCAGAAGCCTTACTAGGAATCAAACCAATCATTCAGGACTATTTATACAAAGGACTCATAATACCCTGCACCAGCCCTTGCAATACACCAATCCTCCCAGTTAACAAGCCAAATGGGGGCCAGGCATGGTGGCTCATGCCTGTAATCCCAGCACTTTGGGAGGCTGAGGTGGGTGGATCACCTGAGGTCAGGAGTTCCAGACCAGCCTAGCCAATATGGCAAAACCCTGTCTCTACTGAAAACACAAAAATTAGCTGGACATGTTGGCAGGCACCTGTAATCCCAGCTACTTGGGAGGCTGAGGCAGGAGAATCGCTTGACCCCGGGAGGCAGAGGTTGCAACGAGCTGAGATCATGCCACTGCACTGCAGCCTGGCCAACAGAGCAAGACTCTGTCTCAAAAAAAAAAAAAAAAAAAAGCCAAATGGGAAATGCTGGAGATTTGTTCAAGACCTAAGAGTTATAAATAAAATAATAATTCCCAGACACCCTGTTGTTCCCAACTCCCACATCTTATTGTCCAATATTCCTATCATTCCCAGCCACTTCTCTGTAATAAGGTGGTGCATTTTTCAGCATACCTGTAGAGCAAAATAGCCAGTATATTGCTTTCACTTTGGAAAATCGCCATTACACATGGATAGTCTTACCCCAGGGCTACTCTCAAAGTCCCACCTTTTTTTTTTTTTTTTTTTTTTTTTTGGTCTTGCTCTATCGGCCAGGCTGGAGTACAGTGGCGCAATCTCTGCTCACTGCAACCTCTGCCTCCTGGGTTCAAGTGGTTCTCCTGCCTCATCTTCCCAAGTAGCTTGGATTACAGGTGCCTGCCACCATGCCTGGCTAATTTTTGTATTTTCAGTAGAGACGGGGTTTAGCCGTGTTAGCCAAGCTGGTCTCAAACTCCTGACCTCAGGTGATCCACCTACCTTGACCTCCTAAAGTGCTGGAATTACAGGCGTGAGCCACCACATCCAGCCTCTTTTATTTTTTATTTTTTATTTATTTTTTTTTTTACTTTAAGTTCTGGGATAGAAGTGCAGAACGTGTGGGTTTGTTACATAGGTATACATGTGCCATGGTTTTGCTGCATCCATCAACCCGTCATCTAGGTTTTAAGCCCTGCATGCATTTGGTGTTTTTTCTAATGCTCTCCTTAAAGTCCTACTTATTTTTCTCAAATACTAAAGACAGATTTAGATGACACTGAATTTTCAAATGAATCTACTCCAATTCAGTATATGAATGATTTATCATTGTGTTCATCCTCACTACCAAAATGCAGAGAAGGTACTGTCCACCTATTACAACAGCTTGCTTTTAAGGGACACAAAGTGTCAAAAGATAAATTACAATTTTGCCTTCTCCAAGTTAAATATTTGGGACACATGATTTCCTCAAGGTGGCTATTAATAAACCCTGAGAGAATCTCTGCTGTTATGATCTTTCCCATGCCCCAAACTGAAAAGCAATTAAGAGGATGCTTAGGGTTAACAGGCTATTGCAGGAGTTGGATTCCAAACTACTCCTTCATGACCCAACCCCTACAGAAGAAACTAAAACAGACCCAGGTGGAACCAATCCACTGGGAAGAGGGGGAAACCCAACACGAAAAGATCTAAAACAGACTCTCACCCAAGCACTTGCTCTAAGCCACCCCATTTACAGCCTTCCTTTTTCCCTCTTTGTACACGAAATAAATGGGAATGCTCTACGAGTATTAACTCAAAAACATGGTGACAATTACAGACCCATTCGTTATTTCAGTCAACACTTAGATCCAGTTGCAAGGGGGCACCCTCGTTGTATGAGGACTGTATCAGCTACAGCCACCCTATGCAAAACAGGGAAGAATTTGTTCTAGGGTACCCTCTGCCCATCTATGCCCCTCACTCTGTGAAATGTCTTCTTCTTTTATTTTGAGACGGAGTTTCACTCTGTCACCCGGGGTTGTAGTGCAATGGCATGATCTTTGTTCACTGCAACCTCTGCCTCCCAGGTTCAAGCAATTCTCCTGCTTCAGCCTCCGGAGTAGCTGGGATTACAGGCATGCACCACCACACCAGGCTAATTTTTGTATTTTTAGTAGAGACGAGTTTTCACAATGTTGGCCAGGCTGGTCTCAAACTCCTGACCTCAGGTTATCCGCTTGCCTCAACCTCCCAAAAGTGCTGGGATTTCAGGCATGAGTCACTGTGCCTGGGTGAAATCTCTTCCAAGCTCTCACCACACTCAATGCTATTCTGTTAGCCACCTTGTCTCTTATGAGGTACTCCTGCTTTCTGCCCCCAACATCACTTTGAAGCATTGTAACACTTTTTTTTTTTTTTTTTTTTAGACAGAGTCTCGCTCTGTTGCCCAGGCTGGAGTGCAGTGGCACAATCTGGGGTCACTGCAACCTCCGCCTCCTGAGTTCAAGCAATTCTCCTGCCTCAGCCTCCTGAGTAGCTGCGATTACAGGCACCTGCCACCACGCCTGACTAATTTTTGTATTTTTAGTAGAGATGGGGCTTCACCATATTGGTCAGGCTGGTCTCGAACTCCTACCTCAAGTGATCCACCTGCCTCAGCCTCCCAAAGTTTTGGGATTACAGGCGTGAGCCACCACATGCAGTCAAAGTGCTGTAACACTCTTAACCCTGCTACCCTGCTCCTCTTTCCAGGAGAACAAGAAGAGGAAGAGGAACATGACTGCAATCTACTAACATCTTACTCTCCCCTAGAGAAGTTTTACAGGAAACTCCCATTGATAATATGCTGAATTAATGTGGTTCATGGCGGGTTCTTATTTAAGGGAAAACCAGGGGCATTACAGGGCAGGATATGCCATCACTTCCATAGCAGACATAATAGAAAGTGCCCAGCTCCAAGGAGTCAACTCAGCCCAGATGGCTGAATTAATCGCATTAACCAGAGCTTGTAAATTAACTAAAGGAAAAGTGGCAAATATACGTACTGAGAGCTGATATGCTTTCGGAGTAGCCCATGATTTTGGCATGCTATGGAAACAGAGAGGATTTCTGACTTCATCAGGACAGCCCATATGAAATGGACACCAAGTCTCAGAGTTACTAGAAGCAATTCAGATGCCTAAGAAACTTGCAATCATACAAATTCCTGGGCACTCATAGGATAACACTGAAGAAACAAAAGGAAACTATCTAGCTAATGCTGCAGCAAAGAATGCTGGAAAGAAGGCCTGTCTTGTACGGAAATGTACCTTTCATCCTACAAACACCCGCACTGACATTCTTTTACAATGTCAACAAGCATCTACCCCTCAAGAGAAACAAACCTGGCAGCCAGGCATGGTGGCTCACGCCTGTAATCCCAGCACTTTGGGAGGCCGAGACGGGCGGACGACCTGAGGTCGGGAGTTCGAGACCAGCCTGACCAACATGGAGAAACCCTGTCTCTACTAAAAATACAAAATTAGCTGGGCGTGGTGGTGTATGCCTGTAATCCAAGCTACTCAGGACCCTGAGGCAGGAGAATCGCTTGAACCTGGGAAGGCAGAGGTTGCAGTGAGCTAAGATTGCACCATTGCACTCCCATGGGCATGGCCCATGACACAGCCCTCAGGAGGTCCTGAGAACATGTGTCCAAGGTGGTTGGGGTGCAGCCTGGCTTTATATATTTTAGGGAGGCATGAGACATCAATCAAATTCATTTAAGAAATACATTGGTGGCCGGGCGCGGTGGCTCAAGCCTGTAATCCCAGCACTTTGGGAGGCCGAGACGGGCGGATCACGAGGTCAGGAGATCGAGACCATCCTGGTTAACACGGTGAAACCCCGTCTCTACTAAAAAATACAAAAAACTAGCCGGCCGAGGTGGCGGACGCCTGTAGTCCCAGCTACTCGGGAGGCGGAGGCAGGAGAATGGCGTGAACCCGGGAGGCGGAGCTTGCAGTGAGCTGAGATCCGGCCACTGCACTCCAGCCTGGGTGACAGCGCGAGACTCCGTCTCAAAAAAAAAAAAAAAAAAAAAGAAATACATTGGTTTGGTTCAGAAAGGCAGGACAACTTGAGGGGGGCTTCCAGGCTATAGGTAAATTTAAACATTTTCTGGTTGACAATTGGTTGAGTTTATCTAAAGACCTGGGATTAATGGAAAGGAACGTTCAGGTTAAGGTTGTGGAGATCAAGTTTCATTGTGCAGAGGAAGCTTTCAGAGAGCAGACTTCAGAGACAGCAGGTTGTGAAATGTTTCTTATCAGACTTAAAAGGGTGTTTGGCTCAGGCCAGGTGTGGTGGCTCACGCATGTAATCCTGGCACTTTGGGAGGCCCAGGCGGGTGGATCTCAAGGTCAAGAATTCAAGACCAGCCTGTCCAAGATGGTGGAACCTCGTTTCTACTAAAAATACAAAAAAATTAGCTGGGCGTGGTGACGGGCATCTGTAATCTCAGCTACTTGGGAGGCTGAGGCAGAGAATTGCTTGAACCCCGGAGGTGGAGGTTGCAGTGAGCCAAGATTGTGCCACTGCACTCCAGCCTAGGCAACAGAGCAAGACTCCGTCTCAAAAAAAAAAAAAAGGAGGGGGTTAGTGCCTGGTTCTTGGTTGATTATCTCCTGGATCTAGAAAGGAAGGAAGGAAAACAAAGGTGAAAGGGGATTCCTATAGAACGTTGTTGATTTCTCCCACAAGAGACTTTGCAGGGCAATTTCAAGGTATGGCAAGGAAATATAATTTTGGGGTAAAACATTTTGATTTTCTTCCTTGTTATGCCAGAGTCAGATTGGAAAGTAAGTCATAATATACAGGGTCAAATAAAACCCATCTGAGAATTTATGGTTTGTGGGGCATGACTCCTCAGACCCCTTAATAGGAATTTGGGCAAGATAAAAAAAATCAGAGCTTAGTCCTAAGAATCTATGCAATCTTCCTTGGTATAACTTTCTAAAATGGGTGTGGCCGTACATTCCCTTGCTAAAGCCAGAAAAATGTTTTACTTGTTCATTCTCATTCTCACAATCTCCTGTGTCTGCCTACCCCATACTTCTTCTCTTTTCAAACCTGAAATTTTCTCCTGGTCCCCTGCAAACCTCAGCAATCTTCCTGCAGGCAGAGCCCACATCATTTGGTATGATACAGACGGGACAAAATGAAGACTGTTATATGGAACAGCACCATTCTAAACATTCCCCGAGGTTCCCCCTTCTTAGGGTATCTCCATTATAGGGCTGCAACCAAACATGACGCCCTGCAGGAATACTCACCTAACAATGCCTCAGGACATCACTGAGGGGGTCTAACCAGGTAGAACGTTGCATAACAGTAGATATTGAGGATAATCAGTTGAGGCAATTGCCTGGTTATAATGGGAAAAATCTAACTGCCGTAGCATGGCCTGTCCAAATAACCACCAGTCCTGTGCTTATGGCTGGATGCCCCTATCCAGGACCACAGGTGCTGACACTGCCTTTGAGGAACTATTTATGGGAGTTAATTAGGGGACAGAGGTCCCCGATGGGACAAATTCCACCCTAAGACCAGGGCGCTTCTGGGAAACCTTATGGAATACCCAGGCAAGGGTGTACTGAGGTGTAACCTCCACTCATGTAACAATTATATGGGATACCCAGCGGTTCTGGATTGACTCCATTTATCCAAATTGTACAAATGCCATCAGTATACAACAGCAACAGCATTCCTGGTGGATACACCAAAATTGGCCACCCAAAAAACTAAAGCATGACCTCAGTGGAGGAGTTGGAGCTGGGCTAGGCATATAGGGGCAAGCTGAGTTCATGGCTAATGAAGAGACATTCTTTAGAAAAAAATTCCCCATTGAAAATAGACCACATAGAAGGAATGCTATTCCAGGAAGAAAGAAAAGGATGGGAAGCTGCTTTAAAAGATAACACAGCACTCATCAAATGGATAAAAGAAACCAGAAAAACCATGAAAACATACTCCCAAAACCAAAGATGGGAACGAGCATGTATTCTTACCCAACAGGGGCTCATATCTATTTTACTACATATGGAATCTGGGGTGGCTATGAAGCAATGGCCTACAATCCTCAGTACTGACGCACAATCCAGTCGCCTATGGAAAATATTTGGTCCCCCAAACTTATGGGGATTTTTGCACAGTAAACGTGACCTTAAACATTGTATTCTCAGCTGGGCACAGTGGCTCATGCCTGTAATCCCAGCACTTTGGGAGGCTGAGGCGGGCGGATCACCTGAAATCGGGAGTTTGAGACCAGCCTGACCAACGTGGAGAAGCCCTGTCTCTACTAAAAATACAAAATAAGCCAGACGTGGTGGCTATGCCTGCAATCCCTGCTATTCAGGAGACTGAGGCGGAAGAATCGCTTGAACCCAGGAGGCGGAGGTTACGGTGAGCTGAGATCACGTCACACCATTGCACTCCAGCCTGGGCAACTGAGCGAAACTCCATCTCAAAAAAAGAAAGAGGCCGGGCGCGGTGGCTCAAGCCTGTAATCCCAGCACTTTGGGAGGCTGAGACGGGCGGATAACGAGGTCAGGAGATCAAGACCATCCTGGCTAACACGGTGAAACCCCATCTCTACTCAAAAATACAAAAAACTAGCCGGGCGAGGTGGCGGGCGCCTGTGGTCCCAGCTACTCAGGAGGCTGAGGCAGGAGAATGGCGTAAACCCGGGAGGCGGAGCTTGCAGTGAGCTGAGATCCGGCCACTGCACTCCAGCCTGGGCGACAGAGCCAGACTCAGTCTCAAAAAAAAAAAAGAAAAGCAAGCAAGCAAACAAACAACAACAACAACAAAAAAACCATTGTATTCTCAGAGCACAGGCACCAAAGTTAAATGAGGCTCAAAGGTACTCTGTCATCCAACTGGCAGACATTGGGACTATTGTAAACAATACAAGAATACTCCCTCTGGGAAATACTCCCCCTGGGCTATTTCAGCTGATAATAACACATGGCATCCATCTCCCTTTCAGGTTGTGAAAACAGAAAATGAGAATGGCTATGCCCTCAAACCACTTGGAAGCCTGAGTTTTCCCAGACTTGGCCTCTAATATCCACCCCCATGGCACATAGCATCTAGTGTATGGGGAAGGGCCATGTCTGTTGGGAGGGATGACAAAACGATACTTTTTAATTATATGACTTCTCTTGTGACAAAACCTCTTTCCACGCCCCCGCCCCCCTCCCTATCCAAATACCAGTATTTGGGGCAATACAAAAGTGGTGGGAAAAATCGATTTGTCCACTGTTAACAAGTCCTACAACAATTTAGACATTGAGGGCCAGGCGTTCCTTGCATTTGATTTATACCCTCCTCAGGATGCTATACCTGTAGCAATAAAATGGCCGGAAGAGAGATTAAATTTATTGGACTCTGATTTAGTGTTGGTACTATAATCCTCAAATAAGATTTATCATAAGGTTCAAATGACCCTTGATAAGGAGGGTAAACACATTGTGAGTCTGACCAAAGAATATGATGATGCATGCAGTGGTTTTTTGGCTGGTTAGGTTGTGTACTGCCCCCTGACTCTACCTATAACCTTCTTGGATGCCTAATCTTTGCCATCTTTATGGTATTTGTCACTGTATTAGCATTATAGATCTCTTGTAAATGTTATGCCAAATACAGCAAAAGGAAGAAGGCACAATTAAAGACCCAGATGATAGCTTGCAAAATAGATAAATTTGGAACTTTTTTTTAGACCAACCCTAGGCCTGACTCCTGCAACGGGAACTACAGGTAACTGCCACCACGCCCAGCTAATTTTTTCTTTTTTTGTATTTTTAGGAGAGACAGAGTTTCACCATGTTAGCCAGGCTGGTCTTGAACCCCTGACCTCAAGTGATCTGCCTTTCTTGGCCTCTCAAAGTGCTGGGATTACAGGCGTGAGCCACCGCACCCAACCTTGATGACCTATCTTTTGCATAAAATGAATTGACATGAAATGCATCAGTCTTGACAGAGCCTCCTTGGAGAGTAAAGCAAACAAGCATTGGTAACAGACATTGAGGCTGAAAATGACTTTTTAAAATGCATTTAAACAGGCGAAATACCTGCCCTTAGGACAAAATGTAAATTAGAACAGCAGAAGCAATATTGGTTTGTAATAGTCTTTTCAGGGTAACTACAGGGTTTGCTGGGGCTACTCGATATTTCAGGATGCTTTAGATAAAACAAAAACCCATTGATTAAACCCTAACTTAATTTCTTTCAGATTTAGCATGTATTATTCAATGCGGTTGCTAAAAGTTATTTTTATCCAGTCATATGAAATATTTATTCTGATTGTCAGAATAAATTCTCATCTTATTTCATCTTTAAAAATGTTTTTGTTTTCTACTTCCTATTTTTGAAATGTATTTGCCAGAAAAATTAAATTTTAACAATCCTATATATTTATTTTCTCTTCCCTGAAATGAAAATGTTTAATCCTGATAATATCTTATAAAATTAATGTAATTATTCTGATTTTTATGCTTGATTCTTTTTTTTTTTTTTTTTTTTTTGAGATGGAGTTTCGCTCTTGTTGCCCAAGCTGGAGTGCAATGGCGTGATCTCAGCTCGCTGCAACCTCTGCCTCCCGGGTTCAGGCGATTCTCCTGCCTCAGCCTTGCGAGTAGCTGGGATTACAAGCATGCGCCACCACGCCCGGCTAATTTTGTATTTTTAGTAGAGACGGGGTTTCTCCAAGTGTTAATTTAAAAATTCACACACACACATATTTACCCAAGAATACCATACATTTTATTATAATCCTTGCTTCACAGATAACTCATATTTTTAGCTACATAATTGCATTATTAAAAATTAAGAGAAACAAATATTAATTTTTTCTTACTATATAACTTTATAAATATATTATTTTAATTTTATCTTAACTGTTTCTGATTATTTGTCTTATGAGTTGCATTCTATAATTTATCTCTGTCATTCTAAAAATAATATTTCTTGATTTACATATGAAGAGGTTTGTGTAATTGAAAAATAAAAGTTGAGGGTTTTTTTTTTTTCCTCCCAAGTAATAAATCTGATTTGGCTAAATGGGTTGAAGTGGAGCACTAATTTTCCATTGGACATTTTTCAGAAATAGAATGCTCTAAAACTCTGCTGCTCCATGGCTTTGACAAAAATGTATTTAAAGAAAGTTAACTTTTAAATTCCTATGATCTTAAAATATTATGAAAAACATTGTATTTCCAGGCCAGGTGCGGTGGCTCACGCCTGTAAACCCAGCACTTTGGGAGGCCGAGGTGGGTGGATCACTTGAGGTCAGGAGTTTGAGACCAGCCTGACCAAGATGGTGAAACCTCCTCTCTACAAAAATTACAAAAATTAGCCAGGCATGGTGGCAAGTGCCTGTAGTCCCAGCTACTCAGGAGGCTGAGGCAGGAGAACGGCTTGAACCTGGGAGGTGGAGGCTGCAATGAGCCCAGATCGTGCCACTGCACTCCAGCTTGGGCAACAGAGCAAGACCCTGCTTCAAAAAAAAAAAAAAAACTGTATTTCCAGGGGTATAATAAGATTAATGATATTAAAAATTTTCCAGTTCTTTTTCAGGCTATCAGTTTAAGCTCTGAGTGAAAGAGTAACATGTCTTCATGGATAGTATTTGGTAAGTCATGGGAAAGCCTCTTGGGTGCATTTCCCAGAAACTGAGAAACTGAATGACCCTAATCACTGGCGAACGAATTGTTTTGCACCTACAGTGTTTTCTAGTTCCTGGCAACCACATTGAAGAAAGACTTATTTCAAATTATCATTAATAATAGATTTTGTGGATCAATCACTGTGTGATTTTTTTGTTTAGGATATAGGATTGGAAAGAATTGCATGACATTTTCATCACAAAATTATTTTCTTTCCCGTTCATGTGAATGAGAATTCTCAGCCCAAACATCTGTAAACAATAACTAACGAGACTAGAATTGGTGCTGAACCCTGCCTCATTCTGACATTGTTATATCCATCCATGGATAGGTGAAATGAACACTAACTTACCACAGACTGTATATCATCTTGATCAAGTGCGTACTGGTGGTAACTGATAATAACTCCAAATCCAGAAAACATTTTTAGCATGCAGGACCCAAAAGACACAGAAAATAAAATACATGAAAAAATTCTGACTTATAAAACTTTTGCAAAAATGTGCGAGAGGTCAATCAATAAAATGTTTTTCAGCATCAACATACACGATATTAGGATAAAAGTATGCATGATAAATGGAATGGAAATGTTCACTTCAAAGGGAAGAGATGAAAGCAAATATTTTCAATGCTAGAAAAAAGCCTGCATACATAAGTTTGAAATGGATGAAATATCAAACTATCATGACAGTTAGATTCCTTTGTGTATATACATTAAAGTGTCAATACTTAAAACTTTCTGGCAAGTGGATCATTTGCAGCTATTTAAACTTATATGAAATTTAGATGCTAACCTAGAAATGTGTCAAGAAATACATTTTGCAAATTACTTTTGAGAATGCATGAAGAAATGTGTTTGAAGATCACTGTACCACTCTACCAAGAGATTATAAATTTTGAGTGGGATATGGGACCATCTAATATATGCACTGAATGAGGGCGCCAATGGCAATTTGTATATTTAAAAAAAAATACTAATAAGGCCAGGTGCGGAGGCTCACACCTGTCACACTTTGGGAGGCCGAAGTGGGTTTATCACTTGAGGTCAGGAATTGGAGACCAGCCTGGCCAGCATGGTGAAACCCCATCTCTACTAAAAATACAAAAATTAGCTAGGCATGGGGATGGGTGCCTGTAATCCCAGCTACTTGGGAGGCTGAGGCAGGAGAATTGCTTGAACCCGGGAGGTGGAGTTGAGCCAAGATTGTGTCACTGCACTCCAGCATGGGTAACAGCATGAGACCTTGTCTCAAAATAATAATAATAATCAGAGTAGCTGATACCTAGAGCAATTGTCCTATGCCAGGTGCAATTCTCAGCATTTTACTTTAGTCCTTAAACAATGGCACCATGAGGGAAGAACTATAAAGGTCCCCATTTCACAGACGACAGAACTGAGACACAACAACACAGCTCACTGGTGACAAGGCTGGAAAGGAGACCTGGAGGTGGGGCCCACATTGTTAACCCCTTGGCTGTTTGCCTAGTAATTATTCTTATTTTTTAAATAAAAAGTCATTCTGATGGCTTCTTCCAACACACGAATGGGCCCCTGGGCCACCAGGGCGTGGCTGCCCGGCTTTGTAGACCTCTGTTCTGGAGTTCCGGCTCTAAAAATGTGGTGTATGAGCCACCCAGCCTCAGAATCCCTTGGGGTATCCGTTAAAATGTAGGTGTCTGGGCCCTGCCATGGGCCTACAGAATCACAGTCTCTGGGGGATGGCACCAGAGTCTGCATTTTGTCAGCATCTGGGCTGGTTCTGATGTGCTTGAGGTTGCGGGAGGGCTATTGAACAGGATGCACACTTGCCTCTGGCACCTGCCCTCTGTCCACCTCGGCCCCGCCCCCTCTGTCCACCCTGGCCCCACCAGGGTGGGAGGTTGGAAATTGCAAGTGGAAAAGAGGGAGAGTTGTGGAGATGGCTGTTAACCAGGTGGGGAGGATTGAGAGAGTCAGCCATAAGGCAAAATCGATGAACGGGGACGGGCGCGGTGGCTCACGCCTGTAATCCCAGCACTTTGGGAGGCCGAGGTATGCAAATCACTTGAGTCAGGAGTTCAAAACCAGCCTGGCCAACATGGTGAAACCTCATCTCTACTAAAAATGCAAAAAATAGGCCGGGCGCGGTGGTTCACGCCTGTAATCCCAGCACTTTGGGAGGCCGAGGCGGGCGGATCACAAGGTCAGGAGATCGAGACCACGGTGAAACCCCGTCTCTACTAAAAATACAAAAAATTAGCCGGGCGCGGCTGTGGGCGCCTGTAGTCCCAGCTACTCGGGAGGCTGAGGCAGGAGAATGGCGTGAACCCGGGAGGCGGAGCTTGCAGTGAGCCGAGATCGCGCCACTGCACTCCAGCCTGGGCTGGGCGACAGAGCTGGACTCCGTCTCAAAAAAAAAAAAAAAAAAAAATGCAAAAAATTAGCCGGGTGTGGTGGCTGGTGCCTGTATTCCCAGCTACTTGGAAGGCTGAGGCAGGAGAATCGCTTGAACCTAGGAGGCAGAGGTTGCAGTGAGCTGAGATCACACCACTGCACTCCAGCCTGGGCAATGAGAGTCTCTTAAAAGAGAGAGAGAGAGAAAGAAAGTAGGGTTGCTATGCATTAAGAGGGCACTTCCTCCATCAGCATGTCCTCCAGAATTAAGGTCTTCAGTTTTAGTCCTCAGCCTATATTTCTTTGCACGTGTCACCATCTCAGGAACCCCATACTTTTCCAGGTTATACACAGATTGCCTAGACCTTCCATACCACACTGGCATTGCTTTCAGCAGTGTGTGAAGGGATAATCATCTTGCCCCATCCTATCGTGTGATTTCATGTGTCATGTACACTAGATGCCAAATTTGTTAACAGAGGTCGATAGTGCTAAGACTTTCCATTACCGTGTTCCAGTAATGATAAAAAGGAAGAAGTGTACCTGTTGTGTGTTCATAAGGGAAATATTTTTAGTATTTCACAACTAAAATCCCTAAATTAATCTGGAGCAGAAAAAAAAAATCCATCTCTCCAGAAACATGCAGCATTTTGAGCACTTGTTAATGGAATTTCCAGAAATAGAAGGGATTCTTGCCATTTTTCTGATGTCCTGGAGGGTGTAACAAATGATTAACTTTACCAATCAGCTTCAAGAAGAGGAATTTAAGACATCTGGCATCATCACAAGTCACAGGTCATCAGAAAAAGACAGGTTTAGATGACTCATTACACACACACATACTCCCAGGTGTGCAGGTTAATTCCAGAAGCTGAATAATAACTGAAATATTTGTGCAAATGTATATGTCAACTTCCCGGTTCCAAATGCCATTCCAGTTTTTAGAACAATAAAGTTCTTACCAGTTATAAATTTTGCATAATTTAAATATTGTATATTTTCACGATTGTCCTAGCTCTTTGACAGTTGGGGTCATTGTCTTAAGTTGTTCACTAGCGCCTCATAACGGGTATTCAAAATTTCTTTCAAGTAAAATATTTATAAAGTTCACGTTATGCCTATAAATTACTGCGTTGCCCTAGTTCGCCCGCACAAGCCCTTAGAGCACAACTTGGTCTGCGCACAATTTGGTTCCTATCGGCTTCCGTAGCGTCCCTAACGACTTCCGCCTCTGGCGGGCCGCCGTGGTGGAGGAACTTCCGGCAGCGGCAGCTCAAGTGGCCAAGGCAAGATGGTGAGTGACTAAGGATTTCTTTCCGCTGGTGGTCGCAGTGCGATGGGGTCGCCGCGGCCTGAGGCGAGAGACAGAGGCGGCTGCCCGAGGAACTGGGACTGCCCTCTTCTCCTCCTGCCGGCCTGATCTTCTCGCCGGGTGGAGGCTCCCAGGGACCGCGCTCAGGTCCACCGCGGGCCAGGGCCGACTAGCGGGCCTTACCCGGGGGTCCTGGGGCCGGGGCTCAGCGCAGAGAGGTCTCCTGCGTGGGCTTGTGGGGCGGCAGAACGGATCAGGTCCCTGGCTTTGCTGCTCCGCCGACCAGGGCTTTGCTGATCCGCGCTGGGAGTTTCGGGGGCGCCTCCTCGAGTCACTGGGAAAAATGCTTTTTGAGTCGGGCAGCCGAAGGGTGCTGGAGAAGAGGGTGGGATTCGTTCCACCTGAGGAGGGGAGAGCGGAGTCGTGGAAGGCCTTTCGGAGCTGGCGGCGTTTGAAGGAGGCCTTAAAGACGCTATTATGACAGGCGGAGCTCAAACGGAAAGGGCCCGTGGTGCAGTAGTAATAATAAAAACAGCTAGCATTTATTCATCAATTCACTAAACAAGTATTTACTGAGCACTTGGTGTTTTCTTGTTGTTGTTGTTAAACTTTTGGCTAGCTTCTGTTCCAGACACTGAGGATACAGGGGGTGAGCGGGATTGATGAAGTCCCTGCCTTCATAGTGCGTACATTCTAGAGCAGAAGGCAGACAATAATCAGAAATATGATGTAAGGGGTGGGGTGGTCATTGTTGTATGGTTATTGTATAGAAAGGGAAAACATGGAGGGGTGGCTGCTTTTTATAGAGTCAGCGAATGTCGCTCTGAGGAGGTGAAATTTGCGCGGACCGAAATTGAGGGAGTAACCCCTGCAGATGTCCGAGGGAAATGTCCAGGCAGAAGATACAGCACATGCAAAGAACCTGAGATGGGAATGTTTAACCTGTATCATGAACGCCAAGAACGTCAGATCTCATAGAAGTCGTTTTGTTTTGTTTTTTTGAGACGGAGTCTTGGTCTGTCCAGGCTAGAGTGCAGTGGCGCGATCTCCGCCTCCCGGGTTCAAGCGATTCTCCTGCCTCAGCCTCCCAAGTAGCTGCGACTACAGGCGCCCGCCACTACACCAGGCTAATTTTTGTATTTTGGTAGATACGGCGTTTCACTATGTTGGCCAGGCTGGTCCTGAACTCCTGACCTTGTGATCCGCCCGCCTCGGCCTCCCAAAGTGGGATTACAGGCGTGAGCCACCGCACCCGGCCTCATAGAGGTCTTACACGGATTTCTGGGTAGTATTCTAAGCATGTGCCAAGTACTTTTCCAGCATTTTCTCATTTATTACAACAGTTCCCTCGAGGTAATTACTACTGTCCTTATTTTGATAAGGAAGAAATGGAAACACAGTAAGTGGCTGTGCTGCAACACAAACCCCATCGGTTTTTTCTAGAACAGTAGAGAAACACCTGGGTTTTGACATTCAGCAAACCTGAGTGTGATTTCTGGCTCCATCTCTGACAGGCTTTGTGACAACAGGCAAGTCATTTAAGCTCTCTGGGACTTAGTTTTCTTATCTGCAAATGGTGGGGGGGTAATGATAGTACCAATATCATAGTGTTTGTAAGAATTCAGTGGGATAATACTTGGGAGAATATTTAGGACACTGCTTGGCATATAGTAGGGGTTCAGTAATTGGTGTACTTGTTATTTGAGACTGAGAAACATGTAAAATGCCCAAGAGGTGAAGAAGTGTTGGTGTATTCATTTAGAAGTGCTGCGTGGGGCTGATCTGAGGGAGCTGAGTGGGCCCTTCTAATCAGGAAGTTCACTCATCTTCATATTTAAAATGCCACCATTTCTGAGACATTGTTCAGTGTTAAGCTTTGTCCTATAACTGAAGGGCCTTTTAAAATCTGGAATCCCACTGAGTTTATTAATACACTAAGTTCTTAACACCTTAAAGTGATAGAGCTTTTCAGATTGAGAAGAAAGACCTGCCCGGAAGCCCCCTGACTTTAGGGGTAGGAATTAGATAAGGTGCTATTGGAAGGAAAGTCTTCTGGATCTTGGTGTGATCTAAGTAAGGGGTAAATGATTGGTAAACATTTTCCAAGCGTGTAAAATGACTTAGCTTTCATAGCCTGATTTTATGGAATATATTCTTGGTAGCTTCAGTCTGGTAGTTTCCTATCAAAAGCTGGGAAGGTCCATATTTTCCCCTCAAGAGGGGGTGATCTTAAGACTCTCAGCCTCTTTGGTTATATCTACTTCTCAATAGAGTTGTTCTTGATTCTAAGATGCAATCAATTGCCAGGTGTACCGGTAATCCATCAAACATCTTTTCGGGGAAAAAGAAATTCTGCCACACTAAATGCACACATTGACTGCAAGTATTACCTCTTGCGTTCAGAAATGTTGAAACGAAGGAGAAATGTTACAGACTCACAGGACACGTTACAGACTCACAGGACAGTATGAAGGCATTCTTTTCAAGTGATCATATTCTGAATTTACATCTGTGTCTGATTTTTCTCCCACAGGGTCAAAGTCAGAGTGGTGGTCATGGTCCTGGAGGTGGCAAGAAGGATGACAAGGTAAATATGCCAGATTTGTCCTGTGATACGAGCAAATTATAGAAAATGTGGTCTCGGCTGAGAAGTTCTATGGGGATTCATGAGTTTTAAAAAGTAGAGTGATCCAGTAGTTTTTAAACTAGCCTGTCCTACAGATAGAATAAGTATGCTTATGCTTTAGAAAAGGTTATTGACCTAACCATCAAATAGGTATTTAAGTGTGTAAAAGTAATGACCTTATAGAAGTATTAAAGTAAATTGCCTATAATTTTGGTGTCTAATATCCTGAGGTATGAAGATTGCCTCAGGTTACCTAAACTTTTGGCGTATAACTTGATTCTTACCCCTCTATACCTTATTGGAATAATATGACTCATTGTCACTTATGTGTGTGGTAAAAAGATTATATTTATTTTCATTTATTATTATTATTTGAGATGGAATCTTGCTCTGTCGCCCAGGCTGGAGTGCAGTGGTGCGATCTTGGCTCACTGCAACCTCTGCCTCTGTTCGAGCAATTCTCCTGTCTCAGCCTCCCGAGTAGCTGGGATTACAGGTGCCCACCACCACACCCGGCTAATTTTTGTATTTTTAGTAGAGACAGGGTTTCGCCATGTTGGCCAAGCTGGTCTCAAACTCCTGACCTCAAGTGATCTGCCTGCCTCAGCCTCCCAAATTGCTGGGATTACAGACGTGAGCCACCGCACCCAGCTTACATTTACTTATCATATTTACTTATTAAAATTGCAGGAATGTGAAACAAGTCAGGTTTTTAATAACATCCTAAAAGATAAGGAAAATTGTACCACCTGAAAATAGATGATGGTGGTACAGAAATAAATTTGTGTTTTAATATGATTTTCATGTGACTTTTTTTTTCCTGCTGTTCTAACAACTCAAGGACAAGAAAAAGAAATATGAACCTCCTGTACCAACTAGAGTGGGGAAAAAGAAGAAGAAAACGAAGGGACCAGACGCTGCCAGCAAACTGCCACTGGGTAATGACATGGCTCCTCCTTGCCATCTTTCCAGTTCTTAGGAGAAACCGTTTCTGTGCATGCAGCTTAGAGTCTGAAAGGGGAAACAGGAAGTAGAGGGCAACTGAAGCTCTAGCTTTGTGATTCAATTTCACCTAACTCTTGAGTGTGACATTCCTCTAGGTTGGCATACAAGTTATCTTTTGTTTTAAAATACAGTATTATATGATTGTGTCTCACTTTAAGAAATGTCACCATTTTTCTTTAAAGGCTCCTTTAGTGGATTAAAAGTATAGTGTTAACTTGGGAGGCTAAGGCAGGAGAATCACTTGAACCTAGGAGGTGGATTGCAGTGAGCCAAGATTACGTCACTGTACTCTAGCCTGGATGACAGAACAAGACTCCATCTCAAAATAAATAAATAAAAGTATAGTTTTAAATTACAAAACGCAGGTTGAACTTTAGTAACTCAGAATCATGTGTATTTGAAATGAAATGCCACTGTGTTGAAATTCAGATCATGCAATGCCTGAAGTTACAATAAAATTTTTCAATGGCTTCCTGCCGAACATAGAATAAAATTCATACCAGACAACCTGACCCAGCCCACCTCTCCGATCTCAGCCCTGCCACTCCCCCTTGCTCATTGGACACACTGCTTGCCTTATGTTTTTTTGACTTTTGTACATATCAGGGCCTTTGCCCTCACTCATTCCTCTGCCTAAAATCTTCTTCTTCCCCCAGTTCTAATCATGGCTACTTGCTTCTCATCATCTCTCAGGCTTCAGCTCAAATACATCCCCAAACCCTCATCTAAATATGCTCCTCCCTGCTTAGAAGAAAAAACTAAGAAGAAATACTTAAACTACTTTAAAAAACATTGTTCAGTTAATTGAAGGAAATCAGTAAAACCAGCCATTTGTTTACCATAACAAATTGGTATGGTGCTGGTACAGAAAAAGACAGGCTACCAGAACAGAGTAGGAAGTCCAAAAACAGTCATGTTACATGGATATTTAATATACACTGAAGGTGCCACTTCAGGTCTGTGGGGAATAGGATGGGTTATTTAATATGCAAGGCATTTCCATCAGAGAAACGCAAATCAAAACCACAATGAGATACCATCTCATACCAGTTAGAATGGCGATGTGGAGAAAGAAATGGGAACACTTTTACACGTTGGTGGGACTGTAAACTACTTCAACCATTGTGGAAGACAGTGTGGCGATTCCTCAAGGATCTAGAACTAGAAATACCATTTGACCCAGCCATCCCATTACAGGGTATATACCCAAAGGATTATAAATCATGCTGCTATAAAGACACATGCACACGTATGTTTATTGTGGCACTATTCGCAATAGCAAAGACTTGGAACCAACCCAAATGTCCAGTAATGATAGACTAGATTAAGAAAATGTGGCACATATACACCATGGAATACTATGCAGCCATAAAAAAGGATGAGTTCACGTCCTTTATAGGGACATGGATGAAGCTGGAAACCATCATTCTGAGCAAACTATTGCAAGGACAGAAAACCAAACACCGCATGTTCTCACACATAGGTGGGAATTGAACAATGAGAACACTTGGACACAGGGTGGGGAGCATCACACACTGGGGCCTGTTGTGAGGTGGGGGGAGGGGGGAGGGATAGCATTAGGAGATATACCTAATGTAAATGACGAGTTAATGGGTGCAGCACACCAACATGGCACATGTATACATATGTAACAAACCTGCATGTTGTGCACATGTACCCTAGAACTTAAAGTATAATAACAAAAATTTTTTTAAGTATATATAAAAGGCATTTCAAAAATTTTTGTCCAAAGAAAATGAAATTAGATTCTTGACTCTTGCCAAATGGAATACAGGTATATGTGTGAAAATAAATAAATGAAAATTAACCTTAGGGAAGAAGAAAGTTTTTGAAGTAAATGGGAAAACCCAGAAACCATAAAAGAAAAGATTGACATATTTGTCTATAAAAATGATACAATTCCCAGCACTTTGGGAGGCCAAGGCGGGTGGATCACAAGGTCAGGAGATTGGAACCATCCTGGCTAACATGTTGAAACCCCATCTCTACTAAAAATCCAAAAAGTTAGCCAGGTGTAGTGGCATGCGCCTGTAATTCCAACTACTCAGGAGGCTGAGGCAGGAGAATCACTTGAACCCAGGAGGCAGAGGTTGCAATGAGCTGAGATGGTGCCACTGCACTCCAGCCTGGGTGACAGAGCAAGACTCTGTCTCAAAAAAAAAAAAAAAAAAAAAAAAGACACAATTCCTCTGTGACTTGAGACTTCAAAGCCAAAAGAAACAATAATACATGGAAAACATATTTGCCATATATGTGATAAACAGGGTTAATATCCCTGATATTTCAAAATTTTACAAATAGATGAGTGTGTATACAGCCAGCATGCGACAGTGTATATACTGGACTGAGAAACATATGTAACTTTTTATTAGTACCTATGGGAAAAAATGAACCAGACCCAGGTATCTGATGGGTCAGTAGCTTTTTTCTTCTTTATACAGACTCTTCAGCCAAGGGGCTAGCTATTTGGTCATAAACCCCATCCCCATTTTGAAAGTCTTGATTATATCACGGCCAAACTCCCCTTTCCATTTTGGCACCTGCTTACTTAGAGTTACTAAACTGAATTTTTCTGAAGCTATCTCCAACAAAAATGAGCTTATTTTAAAATCTTAATTCCTTTCTTGCAAACTTCAGGGTCCACGTATAATGAAACTTGATATTTTAATTTCAGTGACACCTCACACTCAGTGCCGGTTAAAATTACTGAAGTTAGAGAGAATTAAAGACTATCTTCTCATGGAGGAAGAATTCATTAGAAATCAGGAACAAATGAAACCATTAGAAGAAAAGCAAGAGGTGAGTTGAAAAGTTACTTCATTTTCTTTTTTACAAATTGAATTCTATTTAGAACCTAAAATTGTCAACAAATAAATGAAATTCAAGTAGTTGAACCTGTCCAGGCTTTCATGAAGTATTATTAGTTGCCTTTTACTAAGCATCAGCTGCTTTGCAAATCTACTGAACTATCAGGATCATCTACTTTTAGGTCTAGTCTGCTTTTTTCCCTTGGCATTTTCATACATAGGAGGAAAGATCAAAAGTGGATGATCTGAGGGGGACCCCGATGTCAGTAGGAACCTTGGAAGAGATCATTGATGACAATCATGCCATCGTGTCTACATCTGTGGGCTCAGAACACTACGTCAGCATTCTTTCATTTGTAGACAAGGATCTGCTGGAACCTGGCTGCTCGGTCCTGCTCAATCACAAGGTGAGGTGATAGTCTTTTTCAAAAGCCCATGGAAGTGCTTTCTCTTTTCACTTAGATCCATCTTCCTGTCCCATGGAAGTAGATCACCAAAGCACTCCTGAGGCAGGAGAAGGATGTCATGATTGGCATCGCTTTGCTGTAAACAGATCCAGCGAACCTCACGTTCCTGTGTTAAACGTTGATGTTTCCTGTTAGGTGCATGCCGTGATAGGGGTGCTGATGGATGACACGGATCCCCTGGTCACAGTGATGAAGGTGGAAAAGGCCCCCCAGGAGACCTATGCGGATATTGGGGGGTTGGACAACCAAATTCAGGAAATTAAGGTATGATTGGTAACCATCTCTGGGTTTTTTCTGAGTTTTGGTTTCTGCTGTCCCATTTAGGATACTTTGGAATTGTTTGATATGTTTGCTTGTTTATTAATCAAACCAGTAGCTGAGACAGAGCTTGCCAGTTGTGGTATTTTTGTATTTGTTAATACTGAGTTAGGTGATAGAAATAACAATCAGTTGTGTGATGGTTCCTGCAGCAGCTGCAGCTTCATTCTTTTTATATGTAATGTTGACTGCATTGTCTGTGTGAATATGTAATGTTTCTGACTGTGTTGACTTCAGTTGTGTTTATCTGGAAGCCTCCAGTGCTTTATGGAGCTAGCATGTGTACTTGCACACATTTAGACAGTGGTGGGGTTGGAGCATAATCCCAGTGCCTTCAGCGGCCCTGGGGGCTGCAGGGGATATGGTCATTGAGGATGGCTGTGGGCTGTCTGCATGTTCTTTCATAGGGAAGTCATTCCGAGCCATCACAGATCTCTGCCAAGGACCTCTGAGGCAGCTGAGAAATAGCCATAATGTCCCTAGATGGGAAGAGCCTTTCCCGGTCCTATCTGTAGTTTAATTGAAAAGGGTGAACTTTAGCTTTCTTAAGTCTCTCTTGCTCAAGAAGAGCTCCAGGCTGACTTCTACTAGAAAGTAAAAGGGGAATTGGGTGTGACAGGGAGATGGAACGGGTGCAGGGAACTCAAGTAGGACAGGTGTCATCTTCAGTATGTCTTTGCTGCTAATAGAAATCAAGCACATTGTCTCTAAGAAGAGGAATTGAGATTTTTACTTATTTTTGTTGAAAGCAAGATATTCTTATGTTGCCAATTAGTAAATATGCTAATAATTTCAGTAAAGCCTTTCATTTTTACTACTTTTCATAGGAATCTGTGGAGCTTCCTCTCACCCATCCTGAATATTATGAAGAGATGGGTATAAAGCCTCCTAAGGGGGTCATTCTCTATGGTCCACCTGGCACAGGTATGCTCTGTTTTTGACACTTTCCAGGCACCTAGCTGGTCTCTTGAGTAGCAGCATTGGCTAGTTATAATTACTGAACTAGTAAGTGAGGACACCACAATTCCTTAGTTTAAAACAGGGCTGCTCAACCTTGTCTACATGTTGGAATCACCTTGGGAGCTTTCAAAATACTGATGCAAAAAAAAAAAGCCTGAGCAACTTGGCGAAACCCCATCTCTATAAAAAATTAGCCGGGTGTGGTGGTGCATGCCTGTAGTCCCAGCTACCCAAGAGGCTGAGGTAGGGGGATCACCTGAGCCCTGGAGGTCAAGGCTACAGTGAGCTATGATCACACCACTGCATTCCAGCCTGGGCAACAGAGTGAGAACCTGTCTCAAAAAAAGAAAAAAAAAATATGAAAAAAAAAAAAATGATGCCTGGCCCCATCCCCAAAGATTTTGATCTATTCATCTGGAGTATGGCCAAGCCTGGGAGCCATAGTGGAGAAGTGCTACTTTAAAAGCTCTATTCTGAGCATGGTGGCTCATGCCAGTAATCCCAGTACTTTGGGAGGTCAAGGTGGGTGGATGACTTGAGGCCAGGAGTTCAAGACCAGCCTGGCCTATGTGGCGAAACCCCGTCTCTACTAAAAATACAAAAACTGGCTGGATGTGGTGGTGCACATCTGTAGTCCAGCTACTCGGGAGGCTGAGGCAGGAAAACCACTCGAACCTGGGATACAGAGGTTGCAGTGAGCTGAGATCATGCCACTGCGTTCCAGCCTGGGTGACAGAGCGAGACTGTCTCCTAAAAAAAAAAGCTCTATTCTGCTGTATCAGATTCATTTAAGCAGTCATTTGAGAGAATTGACAGTGTTCCTAAGAGGATCCATGCTGAGGGGTGCCCACAATGGAGAGACTGGGAGACGCCTGTACCCAGAGGCCGAGAGCTAGAAGAGATCGCTCTCCTACAGCCCCTCAACTTACAGCTTAGGAAATTATGTTTCAGAGCGGCCGGTGACTAGCCCAAGGCCCCTCTGGGAGTTGAGCTAGTAACAGGGCTGGAGCTGGAACACAGGCCTCCTGACCCACAGCTGTAGGCCCCCTGTGGGGCTCTAGTACTAAAGGGGCTGCGGTACAGGGCTGGGAGGCAGGACTGGACAGGCAAGTCTGTCAGAGGAGCAGGCAGCTTGTTCAGTGAGCCCTCTGACCACAGAAGCAGCCCAGGGGCTAGACTTGGCTGCTTCTGCACTGTAAGATCCTATCCACTGAAAAGGTCCTGTTTATTTTCTGTTCACCTTCCCTCACTGATGCTTTCAGGGAGCAGTTCAGCCTTTGCACCTGCTACTCTGCCTGTCTAAAAGGAACATCATTGCCACATGTTACAAAGCTGAGCTTTGTGTCAACCATCCCATTTCTGGGAAGTCTTCCCTGTCACATACCATCTAGCTGCCTCCACACTCCTCCTGTGCCGGCCTGAGGCTGCCAGTTCTGCCCCTAACTGCCTCTTTATCCTGAGGCACCCACCCAGCTCTTGCCAGGGTCCTCACAGACCACCAAAGGGTCCTAGGTCTTCCAATTCAAAAATTCTCAAGTTGGGCACTCTTTGCTGACTCTTGTTTTTCTTTTCTTTCTTTTTTTTTTTTTTGAGGCGGAGTTTCACTCTTGTTGCCCAGGCTGGAGTGCAATGGCATGATCTTGGCTCACCGCAACCTCCGCCTCCCGGGTTCAAGCGATTCTCCTGCCTTAGCCTCCCCGGTTCAAGCGATTCTCCTGCCTCAGCCTCCTGAGTAGCTAAGATTACAAGCATGTGCCGGCTAATATTGTAATTTTTTTAGTAGAGACAGGGTTTCTCCATGTTGGTCAGGTTGGTCGTGAACTCCCAGCCTCAGGTGATCCTCCCGCCTCAGCCTCCCAAAGTGCTGGGATTACAGGCATGAGCCACTACGCCCGGCCGGCTGACTCGTTTTTAACCTGAAAGTGAAATATCAGCAAGTAGAGCAGTATTGGAAATGATGTTTGAGCTCTTCCCTGAGATCAGTGGGAGGAACTGCCTCTGCCTTGGAAGGGCATGTCACAGCAGCTCTCACTGTGGGCTTCATCAAGAGCTGGTCCTGTCTCAGCTGTCTGAGCTGGCAGCAAGCCCACCCAGTAGCTACTCTTCTGGAGCAGCGGGCACTGCATGCCTGGAGCTCAGGAACACTGTGTGTGTCTCCTTAGGGCCAAAGCTAGGATTCCCAGACCTTTTTTTCCAGCCCTGATCGTTTCCTAGGAGTTTAGTTTGGCTCTCCAGCCCTGGGTTGGGTGGGTCAGGTTAATGTATGCAACTTTGAAGGGGCCCAAGAAAGGCTCAACCAGAGAAAAAAATGAGATTTATTTCATTAATAGTACGAAGCATTTCTTCATACGGGTAATTATAGTTCGCAGTTCTTCAGGGGAAACTGGGTCAAGGTTGGAAAATAACCAAGTAAAAAGTATTTTCTGATGTTATCATGATAAGTTTAGGAAAATAGCTAAGGATAATCCAAACATGTTAGTAGATTTTTCTAAATGTCCTCTTGTCTACTCAGGACAACGGAATGTGGTGACACCTGAATTGGTGACATGCCTTAGCATGGGGGCCCACCTGTTTTTGGTGTCCATTTAAGGTGGTAATGATACGAGTTTTTAAGTTAAAACAGCACTTGAGGTGTCTTTTTAAATCTTTTTTCATCTAAAATAGGTAAAACCTTGTTAGCCAAAGCTGTAGCAAACCAAACCTCAGCCACTTTCTTGAGAGTGGTTGGCTCTGAACTTATTCAGAAGTACCTAGGTGATGGGCCCAAACTCGTACGGGAATTGTTTCGAGTTGCTGAAGAACATGCACCGTCCATCGTGTTTATTGATGAAATTGACGCCATTGGGACAAAAAGGTAGACTTTCTCATGCTTATTTTGCCTTGTTTAGAGGGAACACCGCATAGTTCTTCTCTTGAGAATGAACCATCTCGGGGGGCTCTCTCTGTGGCCACAGTTCTTGCCGTGCGTGGCCTTCCATGGATGCTTTAGGCTCTGCTCTCCCAGGAGCCAGGTAACAACTGCCCAGGAGCTGTGAACGTCTGGAGATTGTTCAGTTGTGAATAACCATGTCTTGAGCACACACCCTGAGCCAGGACCATCTGGACTCTAGGGACACAGCTGTGAGCACAACAGCCTCTGCCCTGGAGGAGCTCACAGTCAGGTTGCAGGGATCAGACACCAAACATGGAAACAAAATAAATGATACAGTTTCAGGCACAGAAACTGCTATGGAAAAATATGATCTGTAACTTGGCTGATGGGGAGTGTCAGTCCATTTGTGCTGCTGTAACAAAATGCCTTGGGACTGGTATTTTGTATAAAGAATAGAAAATGTATTTCCCACAGGTCTGGAGGCTGAGAAGCCCAGGATCAAGGCACTGGCATTGATGTCTAGTGAGGGCTGCTCTCTGCTTCGGAGATGGCACTTGTTCTGCAAAGGGGACACATGTTCAGGAGACAAATGGAAGAGCAAAAAGGGCCTATGCTAGTTCCCTGCAGCATTTTTATAAGGAACACATGCTGTACAAGGCCTTTTTTTAATAAGGAACTCATGCAGTATAAGGCTCTGCCTCATGCCTTTTAGCCCTTTCCAAAAGGCCTCATCTCTTAACCACCTAGTAGGGATTAAGTTTCAACACATAAATTTGGGGAAATACATTCAGACCATGGCAAAGGGTGCTGAATTTATTTTTTTCTGAGCGTAATTGAGGGAGTGCCATGTGAGTTAAACAGGAATGTTTGTTAAGGTGTTTTGTCACAATGAAGTCTTTGCTGTAATTTCTCTTGAGCAGGTGATCAGTTGGGTCTTCATTCCTTCCCTTTTTTTTTTTCCCAAAGATATGACTCCAATTCTGGTGGGGAGAGAGAAATTCAGCGAACAATGTTGGAACTGCTGAACCAGTTGGATGGATTTGATTCTAGGGGAGATGTGAAAGTTATCATGGCCACAAACCGAATAGAAACTTTGGATCCAGCACTTATCAGGCCAGGTTAAATTTGCTTTTGTTTCGTCATGGAGATTAATGTGTTTATATATTTAAATGTGCTTTGGGAGGCCTATAAAATGATACATAAAAAAGCAAAAACTGCAGTGAAACTTAGGATAATTTACCAAAAATAGGTCCCCTTGAGATGAGAGTTAAGAGAACATGATAGTCTATGCACCTCGGCCCTTTGAATTCCAGTCTTATGTCTTGATCTTTTCTTTTCCATAATATTCCTTTTTTAGCCTCAAGAACTGGCTGCTTTTTCTGGAAGAAATAATTCATGTGATGGTAGGATTTGTTGTTTTTACTTTCAGGTAGCATCAGAAGAAACAGTGATTTGTTTGCTGTCTTTTGTAATGTTTTTAACACGATAGGTCTGTCCAATTTCACTCAGGACTTGCTCCTTTCATTTATTTCTGAAGGTAGCAAAGTAGACAGAGTTTCTTTTAAATGAAGAGAATTCAAATGTAGAAATTTACAAACTACAAAAATGTATGGTTACTTTTTAAGATTTGGACATCCTTCCCACAGAATACTGTCTGACTGAAACTTCATATGTAAGGAGATGGGCTGAGGCCTCTGAGCCATGGCCAAGCCTGGGTTTTGATGGTGGTGTGACTTAAAAACTTTTCATACCTGCAGGCCGCATTGACAGGAAGATTGAGTTCCCCCTGCCTGATGAAAAGACGAAGAAGCGCATCTTTCAGATTCACACAAGCAGGATGACGCTGGCTGATGATGTAACCCTGGATGACTTGATCATGGCTAAAGATGACCTCTCTGGTGCTGACATCAAGGTGAGAGCCTAGCCATGTCAGCTCATTTCTGGGAATGTGGCTGTCAATCAGGAAAAAGTCTATACATGCTCTTGGGATGGTGGTTGGCCTGGACAGATGGGTGTCTGTATTTTAATCATCATATTGGTTTATGATTACATCCAAATAGTATATGTGCTTGTTATTTGAAGTCATTTTTAATGCATCATTTTATGCAGTGAATGACCCTAAGGCTGTAGCCACAAGGCTGAGTTGCTGGTACTAAGCTGCCTTAGGCCCAGGTGACTTTCTCAAGGTGTGTCCAATGTAGCTGCTCAGTCCCAGGTCAAGGGAAGGATATGTCCTGGGAGAACTCTCCCCAGAGCTGCAGAGTGGGGACCAAGCACCCACCGCATTCATGTCCCAATCTGTGTTCTGGAAGGTTCTACCAGATTACACCTCTTGATTTTATGACAAATGTACATGAGTTAGGACATTTCCTCCCAGCTGACCAGAATTTACAGCAAGGCCTGGCAGTGTTGAATATGGGTTCAAGCTGCTTTCCCTGGGAAGAACTGGGTTTTTGTCGGTCATAAGTGCCATGGTTAGGTAGGGACAGCACAAGCAGTGCCTTTCCAGGTCAGCACCTGCCCTGAGCCCACGGATCATTGGCAGTTAGTCGTAGAGAACTAGGTGTCTCTGTTGGTGAGTAAAATCTATCTTCTTTTTTAAAAACTGAAAGATCTTAACATTTTATTTTTAAGATAAAAACTTACTTTGACAATTAAGCCTTCAAAAAAGTTGCAACAATAGCACAGTGATTTGCCAAGAGTTAACATTTTACCGATTTGCCTTTTCTCTTTCTATACACAAAACTTTCACCTGTACCATTTGAAGTAAATGACCTGATGGCCATCACCAAACAAACTTCCGCGCCAGGATTGTGTTTTTTGCCACATCATGTTTTTGCCACAGTAATTACTGGCCAAAAGAAAAAGAAAACAGTAACCCATGTAACATGTTCATTTGCTGTCCCTCTCTATCTATTTCCTTCATTTCTCTTTCCTTTCTAAACAGATCAGTCCTAAAACAATAACAGTAACCCATGTAACATGGGTTATTGTTTTCTTTTACTTTGGGCAAGTAATTACTGAGAAATTAAATAGATTGGAATAAATGCTATACTCTATAGTATTATTCCATAGTATAGATACTGCCACTTAGAGTATCTAACCAGAATACATGTTCTCTTATGACTATAAGTAAATGAAATACACATATACTGTCAATTGCCTATAAGTTTCAGGGCATAATGTCGTTTGTTTCCTAGGAATATTATTCTCTTTAAGGAAAGTGGTGCTGTAAGAATTTACTGACCTGCCAAGCCACATAGCTTGTTAGAACCTAAGCCAAAACTAGAACCCACAGCCCCGACCCTTAGGCCAGTCTTCTTAGTTACAGTAACTCCCAGTTTAAGCCACTTCACATCCTTTCAGAAAATAGGGTGCTTAAAATATTTTTTAAAATCAAAATCTTTCCCAAATAAGCAATTTGTGTTTAGTCTAGGTGTCTTATGCTTTATTTCAGAATAGATTTTTTTTTTTTGAGATGGAGTTTCGCTCGTTGCCCAGGCTAGAGTACAGTGGCATGATCTTGGCTCACTGCAACCTCCACTTCCCGGGTTCAAGCAATTCTCCTGCCTCAGCCTCCCGAGTAGCTGGGATTACAGGTGCCTGCCACCGTCCCTGGCTAATGTTTTCTATTTTTAGTAGAAACGGGGTTTCACCATGTTGGCCAGGCTGGTCTTGAACTCCTGACCTCAGGTGATCCGCCTGCCTTGGTGCTGGGATTACAGGTGTGAGCCACTGCGCCCAGCTTTAGAATAGCTTTTTCGGAATTCCTTGTTAGAATAAAAATAAGTATTTCACTTTCTGAACACACTGTTCTTTCTTACAGGCAATCTGTACAGAAGCTGGTCTGATGGCCTTAAGAGAACGTAGAATGAAAGTAACAAATGAAGACTTCAAAAAATCTAAAGAAAATGTTCTTTATAAGAAACAGGAAGGCACCCCTGAGGGGCTGTATCTCTAGTGAACCACGGCTGCCATCAGGAAAATGGTTGGGAAATTTCTCAATCCCTGAAAGGGATGAGGTTCTGGGAGTTGCCTAGAGGAATCCCTATTCCCATTGATTTTTATTAGCAAAGCATCCTGTGTCTTTTGGAGTACGATGTGTAAATGCCCATTGGGTGGTCTGTCTGTTGGTCACTCTGCAGCAGTCTGCTTCCCAATAAAGCGTGCTCTTTCACAAGCACTTCCTGTTTCTGCAGTCTCCACACACACCTACCGCTCAGCAGCAGCCTGTGGGTGGACCCAGCTGCAGGGAAGCCTGTGGATAGGAACTCAGGCTGCAGTCACAAGGAGTGTGGACCTCACTATGCGTTCCCCGCGTCACACCCCCAGAGCTGGCGTTCAACAGTAATTACAGCGGGAAATGGTCACTACCACAGAGCCAGTTGTTTAATAAAGGCTGAATTAATGTGGCTGTTGCTTCTAAAGGAAGTCCAGCATTCCTTTTGGAAGTTTTGTGGACCATGCGTGTTTCAGCACTCTGAGGGCAGAAAATAACTACTGGTGTTCCCAAGAGACTGAGGATTCCTAGAGATATCTTGAAAGCCCTTGTTCTTGGGCTTAGAAACCTCATCCCTTTCAAGGTGTTCAGAAACATGTCAGAACTTCCCCTTCCCTTTCTTCATCTATTTCCTTCATTTCTCTTTCTGAACAAATCAGGCCTAATGCTATTAAGTGGGGCAGATCAAGGTAAGCATTCCCTCGACAGGTGGCCTGGCGTGGGTTGTAGGGGCCCATGTTGAATGAGGAGGGTGTATTCGTTTTTTGTTAATACCATAACAAGTTACCGCAGGCTTTAAAAACAGCACAATTTGGCCAGGCACAGTGGCTCATGCCTGTAATCCCAGCACTTTGGGAAGCTGAGGCAGGCGTATCACAAGGTCAGTAGTTCAAGACCAGCCTGGCCAACATGGTGAAACCCCATCTTTACTAAAAATACAAAAATTAGCCATGCATGGTGACGGGCGCCTGTAGTCCCAGCTACTCAGGAAGCTGAGGCAGGAGAATCGCTTGAACCCAGGAGGCGGAGGTTGCAGTGAGCTAAGATCGCGTTGTTGCACTCCAGCCTGGGTGACAGAGCGAGACTCCGTCTCAAAATTAAATTAAATTTAAAAAAATAAAAGTGAAAACCACAATTTAATCTCAGTCCTGTTGGTCAGAAGTCCAACACGGGTGTCTCCAGGCTAAAGTCATGCTGTTGGCAGGACCGTTCTCTCTGGCGTCTCTAAGGGAGAATCCGTTTCCTTTCTGAGCATTGTTGGCAGAATTCTGTTTCTTGGAGTTGTGGGGCCGAGGTCAGCATTTCCCTGCTGGCTGCCAGCTGAGGCCTTTGCCAGTCTGTGAAGGCCACCCTCCCTCCTGACTCGCGGCCCTTCATCTTCCGCCTGCAGCAGCAGGCCCAGTCCCTCTCTCCAGCTGACCCTTCTTTCTCTCTGCCTTTTCTACTCTTAGGGACCCTTGTGATTACATTGGACCCACGCAGATAATCCAGGATAATTTCCCTGTTTTAAAGTTTACAATCTTAATTTTTATCTGCAAAGTTCCTTTTGCCATGTAACATCCACAGGTTCCAGGGCTTAGGGTGTGGCCATCTTTAGGGGCGCCACTCTGCCTACCACAGAGGACATTCACACATGGGGGTGGCCCAGTGCAGGGTGAGGACAGGGTGCTCGTGGGGAAGGCGGGTGTCAGCCCAAGCAGGGTGTGGAGCTGTCTGTGTGGAGAAGCACCACAGCACGGGGACTCAGCATGGGCAGGGGGAGGGTGGCATCCATGTGGGGTGTACGTGCAGGGCTGGGGTGGTCCAATACGGGGAGTCAATGTGTGCAGCCTGATGTGCAGTGTGAGAGCCCAAGTGGGTGAGGAAGGCATCTGCAGGCACGGGCTGGTGGCAGGGGAGGGAGGCTGCTTATGTATGGAGGCAGTCAGGTAGGGAAACAGGACGGTGGGCGCCAGGTTTCTCTGAGGAGTTAAGACACAGAAAGGAGAAAACAAGAAGGACCCCTGTCCACTGGGAGCGCCTAGGAACAGTGACACCCCAGCTGCAGCAAGCACCCCGACCCAGACCTTTGCTTCTATGTAGTATTCTCCATTAAAAGGAGTGAGGGCTGATTCCAGGGCTAGGCAGGGAAAGGACAAGATGAACCCAAAGTCTGTTTTGCCAGAAAGCAAGGAAGTGCTCAAGGAATGATAGGGACATGTCCAAAGGACACCGAAGCCTATGTGAAGGGACTTCCACTGGCCAAACCTGGGACAATCTGAGCATCCCAACAGCTAACTATTAATGGAATTCAGTACAGCCCTTTAAATAGGGAACTACACACACATACCACTACATATGAATTGATCTGAAAGTCTGCTGAGGAAGGGGTGTTTACAGAGTTTGAGAGTATCCCACAAAACACCGTTCAGTTAGAAAGGAAAGTCCCACTGGAGAAGTGCAGCAGACACCGTCTTCGCCAAGTGGTCAAAATGCACATCGGTAATGGGCACTTTGACAGTACGTGCCACCCAAGAGTGTCACTGCTGTCACACTCCTGCCAAAGATGCTTAGCGTGAATCCAGTGATGAGGAAACACCAGGCAAACACAAACTGAGGAACATTCTACAAATTCAGAACATTTCAAAAGTATCCATACCTTGGAAGTCAAAAAGCTTCCAGTCAGAAGACCAAAGAGATGACAACCAAATGCAGCTCCTGCTCCTGAACTGGACCTTTTCCTAGAGGACGTGACCGGCCTGAGGACCCGCTGGGAGTACCGTGTCCATGCCGACTTCCTGCTCAGTGTCTGTATCGTGAGCGGGAAGCAGACTCTCGGCAACTGCCTCTCACGTGGTTCAAGAAAGAAAATTCTTTGTAACGGACTTGCACCTTTTCCGGAAGTTTGAAATTAAAAAAAACCAAAAAACAAAAAACCCAGCACATCAGTATTGCCTTTTCCTTATTGGTAATAGCTGAGCCTTTTCCTCTAGAGGGACAGTCTCCCTCATGTCAATCCTACAAAAGCAGCTAAAGCAAATGCCAGGGCCTAGAGTGTCAGGGTAGCGGGCTGAACCGTAGCCCACCCCAGCTGCTTCTCCAGTTTGCTTGTTGACCAAAATGCTGAAATTACCGTTTCAGCAGTTGGCCACTGAGGCCTGCGGTGCCAAGTGCAGGGATTGCAGGGGTAAGTGCTTGTGAAGTAACAGAATTCCCATAGCAATTTCTTCCCTGGCTTCCTACACTGGTGAGCCGGACAGGGAGAGCCCTGTCTGCCTGCAGAAAACCCACCGGCTCTTTGGAGCCCTTCCTCAGCAAGACCATTTAAGGTGAACTCTCCCATCACTCCCTCTGCAGCAAGCCCAGCTTCACTTTTCCAACGCAAAACAGTACGTGTGCCTTACAAGTAGTAGCTGCCTCCTCCTACTGGGGACACCGCACAGAGGTGCCTGCTGGCCTCATTCCAGGAAAGAACACTGTCCCAAACCCGCGGCGGGCCGACCACTGTGGTCTGATATGATCAGTGGCTCCTTTGAGGAAACGAGCGCTCCTGATGAAACGCATGAGCCACTGTTTGACTCGAGCTCAGACCCCCCTTCTCAGCCCTCCGAGCTGATGGTTAGTCTTGGGAGGCACGGAGTCGTCTTTCAGAACTTCATGTCAGCAATCTCAAACGGGCTTTTAAAAAACAACAGTGATGCTCTCGACATCTTGTTGGTCAGGCCTGAGTTCTTCAGCAGCCCCAGGGCACGCTGCCCCTCCAGCTCCAGGCGGAGGCATCGCGGGCTAAACTCAGGGAACTTTCCACGCACCGCTTGCAGGCCAGAACATCAAGCCTTAACTGCGGGTCTGAACACAAGAGTAAAATCTGCTCACCAGCCTGGGGAAAACATCCTAGTGCTGAAAAACCAGCCCTTTATCTCAGAGAGGGCCTGGCAGGGCCACCACGCCACCAGCGGAGGGGACTCACTCACCACACAGGGGCCGGTGCTGGCTGCACACAGGCAGAGAATGAGCAAGGACGTTGCCACACGTCAATCATCATCGGTTTAATGACCCCTTGGCATGACTCTCTGGCTATATACAAATATACACATATTCACATATATAATATGTAAATAGCTTTTGTGTCATTTACACACCCAAAAAGTGTGCAAGATGTGAAGAGGCTGACAGCCCACATTATTACTATCGAGAAAGAACATTTCGAAAGCTGAGGTCTCCCAACACACATGTTCTCCGCTCACGCCTCCTAGCTCTGCAGGGTGGGCAACTTGGCCTTGCTGCTCTCTAATCCTCCAGCAGCAGCTCCAGCTCCTCCAGCGGCAGGCGCACCCGGAGCTCCTTCTCAGTCATCAGGTCCAGGATCTCCTGCATCTCGTCGGGGAAGTACTCCACGGCGTCCAGGTATAACACCTAGGGGCAGGCAGGAAGGCCACCCCACTCAGCCTCCACTTCCTGTCAGCCTGGAGGAACTCAGGAAGCAAGGGCCAGGTTCCTGGTGACCCTGCCATCCTGTCGCCCCCCACGGCCCCTGCTCCCCTTGGCTCAGACTTTCTTAACTCGGGCAGCACTGGGCACATTCAGGAAGGACACCACATTCGCAAAAGCGAGCAAACGCCAAGCGAGGCCTTCTCTTTCAAAAGGGGGGCCAGGAATTGCTGGCTGTCACCCTCAGTTTGACTTCTGAGTGTCACCTGACCTGGGCCCTCACAGCCGGGCTGGGACATGATCCCAACTCTTTCAGCATCTGGGCTGAACTCAGCAAATGCTGGGAAACCTGCTACCCACGGCAACACTTCCATGAGCTCCAGCCCCAGGCAGGGCCAGGCTCTGACTCCACAGGGGACAGCTCCACCAGGAAAAGGCTCTGGATGTACCTTGGGACAGGGTATGGCATCCATGAGCTGAACATCCCCGGTGCCGCGGAGCAGGCCAGGAAGACACTAGCTGGACGGAGCCCTGGCGGGAAGTCTTCGGGAAGCTGAAGACACCATGGCCTTTAACACTTACCTTTGCCCAAGGGCAGTTCTGAAGCGCTTTGTAGAATACACCTTTGCTTCTTTCTTTATTTCCTAAGGAAACCTGGGGTGAGGGGGAGAAAATACAAACATGATTCATTGACACACAGAGGCTAAGGCTACACAAACGCCCTTGGATGATGGGCACAAGCCCCTCAGCTTCAGTGAGCCTGCCTGTGCGGAAAGCCTGTCACCGTCACAGGGGCCGTGGGATGGGGGCAGGTGCCAGGGAGCACTCTCAGAAGCCACTGCTGTATTGGGGTTGTTTCCTCCCATAAAAACGGCCCAAGAGTGTCAACCCTGAACACGTCTGACTTTTTAAAGTCTCGTATCTCCTCCTCTGCTGTGGGCTGTCACGTCTGGGTGTTATAACAGTGCTTGAAACCAAGCAGCGTCGGTGAGATGAGGCTGAAGACCTTATACAAATAGAGAAAATCTTCTACGATACTTATCTTAGAAAACATAGAGAAGATACTTGCTTTAATACTTGCCATTTTCTGAAAACCATCTTTTAGAGAAACGAGGCGGCCAGGACGGTGATCACTACCTTACTAAAGGTGCAAGTTCCATCAGCAATCTCAGCATCACTGTGTGGATATTCAGCACGTGTTCTCTAGATATAAAACCCTCCATCGCGACTCAGCCACACAGCCTCCTTCCCAGCCCAGTGTGGAAGGAGACCCAGCCTGGGACCTCCGCTGACAACAGCCCCTCTCCAGCCCCTCCAAGGAATCACAGCTCACACAGGCAGCTCCACAGGTAGCTGGCTGTGCAGCCAGGAGTGGGCACAGGCAGGGCTTGTGGGGCTGAAGTTTCTGTGTTTCCATCCACCCCGTCCTTCAGGCTCCCCTCCCTCAGAAGAGTGTTCTAGGGGACACCAACCTTGCCCAGCCAAGCGGCTGGGGCACAGCATCCAGCCCAGGACCAGTGAGGGCTGCTGACCGGCCTCCCAGAAACCTGAACAGTGGCATCCAGGGACTCCAATCTCCAATTTACATCTCAGGAACTCCATCTACCAAGGATGGCCTCATTCCTTTTTCAATTTTTTTTTTTCACGGTCTATGTTGCCCAGGCTAGCCTTGAATTCCTGGGCTTGAGCAATTCTCCCACCTCAGTCTCCCAAGTAGCCAGGACTCCATGGCCGGTCCTTCTCAACTGTTAACTCCCACAGTCACAGGGACCGGAACTGTGATAACCTTGCTTCAGGCAAGGCCCAGTCTGTCCCCAGCCTCTGCAAGTGCCACGCACAGGGCCAACTGTGAGGCTCGGAGGACTCCTGAGTGTCCTCCCTGGTGGGAGCCTCCAGTTCTGAGGCTGAGCCTCTGAATTTATAACCAAAGAGCCATTGAGCGCTGTCTTTCCTTCCCATGCCAATATACTTCAGCGTCCTTTCCTAAGATACTGACAAAATTTAAGACTTTTTTTGTCGTTTTTGAAAGAAAGAAGAAAAACTTTATGACTGTACTTTCTCAACCATGCACAGCTAATCCTGGAACCCAACAAATCCAGGTACACCAAATCCAGGCTGGCTAGCCTCCATCAGTGCTGGAGACGCCCCTACTGTATGGAGGTATGGAAGGGCTTGACGCCAAGTGAAAGCTTGCTGTGACTATGTGTGGCTTCCGTCCATGATTTCATATTCTGAGACGTGGCCTGTGTGTACCTTTGCCTTCTGACTGGCGCAGAGTCTCAAGGGAGGGAAGAGTTCATGGGTGCTATCTGGCTCTCCTGGTCCTCCTTCCTCACCTTCTGAATTGACAACTGAGACTCCTCATGAAATTCCTAAGTCAGGACTGAAACATAACAGAGGGGGCAACTCTTCTTTGCTGGAGTTCCCACGGTACTGTGTCTGCCACCCCACGGGATTGTGGCCAGGTAAATGTCTCCTCAGGTGGACTGGGAGCATCTCAGGGAACCAACAGGGTCTTTGCTGGGAACCTAAGAAAACAGCTAATGGAGGAGAACTGCCCTGATGGGTCCCCGAGTGAGTGTGTGATTCGGCCAAGGGCAGTCTCCCAGAGGGAAGCGGGAATGGAGACTTCATACAGAGGCCTTTCCCCTCACACGAAGCCCCAAGAACTGAATCTCATACAAACTGTCCGAAGAACTCAGCCAACAAGATGCTGGCCAGGCACGGGGGCTCATGCCTATAATCCCAGCACTTTGGGAGGCTAAGGCAGGCGGGCTGCTCGAGCTCAGTAGTTCAAGACCAGCCTGGGCAACATGGCAAAATGCTGTCTCTACAAAAATACAAAAATTAGCCCAGCACGGTGGTGCGCACCTGTGGTCCCAGCTAAGGTGTGGGGGTTGCTTGAGCTCAGGAGGTTGAGGTTGCAGTGAGCTGAGATTGCGCCACTGCATTCCAGCCTGCATGACAGAGCAAGACCCTGTCTCAAAAAAACAAAAAATGCTCACGACTCAGACCTGAGCTGGGCCATTAATAATTCTCCCCCGCAGGACCACGGGGGAGACGAGTGACAGTGGCGGGCAGCTGCCTGTCGGCTGCATCACTAACGTCCCAAGTGTCTGAGCCCTCCGTGTAGAGAAGCTATCTGGTTTCTCGTAATCACTTGTTTTGGCATTTGTCTACCTTCTTAGCAGATGTGTGATGCCTCCCCATGGGGGAAGCAACATCTCTAAGAAAACGAGGAAGCTGAAGGTCTTCAGGCTCTTGCAAATTTTGATTCTCTTTTTTTAATCTCCTTATAAACAAATCTGAGCAACTGTTACCTTATACAGCTTTTTAACTAATTTAACAAAACATGACCAACCTTGCCCAAACAAAAAAAGATCCATTTCTATAATGCTCCCTCCTTGTGCTCCTGAGAGAAGACGGACACTCTGCTGAGAGGTTTACTGATTTATCTCTGATAGATAAAAAAAGGGGGCTTCTTTTCCCACCCACCAGATCTTGTAAATGATGGTCTTTCAATATATACCAATTCCTGCCAGCTGTCAACAGGATGGAAGAAGTTATACTAGAGGGTAAAAGAAAATCTAATGATTCACAATTCAGAAATGCCACTGTGCCCTTTTTATTTAAGACGTCTTTCATCAATCCCATGAAATCAGCTAACTGGCTTATATACTCATAGTTCCTTCTTTATTGTGTAGGCAGACGACCAAATTAAAGGATTTTAAGTATCTTGAAAATAACTGCAATTTTAGCTAAAACAACAAAACAATAAACAAGCCAGGCGCAGTGGCTCACGCCCATAATCTGAACACTTTGGGAGGCTGAGGTGAGTGGACTGCTTGAGGCCAGGAGTTCGAGGCTAGCCTGGGCAACATGTGAGACCCCATCTTTACAAAAAAATAAAAAAAACCAGCCAGGCATGGTGGTGCATGCCTGTAGTCCCAGCTACTCAGGAGGCTGACGTGGGAGGACTGCATGAGCCCAGGAGGTTGAGGCTGCAGTGAGTCGTGACAGTGCCATTGCAGTCCAGCAGCCTGGGCAATAGAGTAAGACCCTATCTCAAAAAGAAAAGAAAAGAAAAAAAGTTTGGTGGAGAGTGTTAATGTATATGCAAAACAGCGTATTTGAAAGTCTCTCCTACAAGTGAGGTTTTAACCTGCTAAGTTCCAACATTAGTGGAAAATTTTAACTGCTGTTTGTCCAATTCCTTTCCCTCCCATATTCTCCATGGCCAAGAATAAGCTTTAATTCCTTCAAACTCTTTTTTTTTTTTTTTTAGACGGAGTTTCGCTCTTGTTGCACAGGCTGGAGTGCAGTGGCGCAATCTCAGCTCACCACAACCTCCGCCTCCCGGGTTCAAGTGATTCTCCTGCCTCAGCCTCCCGAGTAGCTGGGATCCCAGGCATGTGCCACCACACCCGGCTAATTTTGTATTTTTAGTAGAGATGGGGTTTCTCCATCTTGGTCAGGCTGGTCTCGAACTCCTTCAAACATTTTTACAGGGGAAAAAAGTGCAAACAAGCAAATACGCTTGCATGCATGTTGCAAGAGTGTATGTATGTGCATATGTATAAGCATGTATGTATGTGCACATGTACACAAAAAGGCACAATCGCACAACCAGCCTCACAGCCCTCCTCCAGGGAGCCTTAGCCTTCCCCCTGGCCTGCCAGGCTCTCTTCTCCTGCCTCTTCAGACACCTGCTACCTTCACCTTGCATGCTGGCCCTAATGTGATTTTTCCCTGTGTTAACAAAGTGCTAGGAGCCTGCCCAGATGCCTCAGGAACTGCTATGGGCACTCTGCTCTAATTGGTCCTTAGTTCCAATACTACCTTTCCAAAAAGAGAGAAATTCCCTAAGGGGTCAGATATTTTTTTCAAAGCCAACAAGCACTTTTTGTCCACAACCCAACCAAACTAGGCTAATGGCAGATTCTTAGTAAAAATATGGTACATTTGTACCTTACCCTGCCTCTACCTGTAAAAGACTGGGCAAGTTAAACTGGCAAATGTGCGAGCTCCACCATTTTAAACGTAAAGATGGGTGGAATCTTTATGCTGGGAATATCAGGGAGCATCTGCCCTGCTCCCTCAGCTGAGCAGCCTGATGACAGGAGTGGAGGTTTCACTAAAACCCTGGGCTCCTGACTCTGCTGCCTCAAACTGCCGTCTCTACCAACAGCAGCGTCCTGCCTGCAAGTTTCCAGCTCACACACGAGTCAAACCATAAGATCAGAGCTTCTGGGTCTGAAGAATAAATGTTAAGAGAAATGCACAAACTTTTGCAGTTTTTTTTTTTTTTTTTTTTTTTTGAGATGGAGTCTTGCTCTGTGGCCCAGGTTGGAGTGCAGTGGTGCAATCTTGGCTCACTGCAGCCTCCGCCTCCCGGGTTCAAGCGATTCTCCTGCCTCAGCCTCCCAAGTAGCTGGGACTACAGGCGCCTGCCACCACACCCGGCTAATTTTTTGTACTTTTAGTAGAGATGGGGTTTCACCGTGTTAGCCAGGATGGTCTCCATCTCCTGACCTCGTGATCCACCCACCTTGGCCTCCCAAAGTGCTGGGATTACAGACGTGAGACACCGCGCCCGGCCGGAAATGTTGATTTTAAAAATTACATTCTAGATTGCATTTTTTTAAAAAAAAAGACAAGGTCTCACTTTGTCACCCAGGCCCGAGGGCAGTGGTGTGATCATAACTCACTGCTACTTCAAACTCCTGGGCTCAAGGAATCCTCCTGCCCCAACCTCTGGTGTAGCTGGGACCAAAGGCTCACACCACAGTGCCCAGCTAATTTTTAAATTTTTTTGTAGAGATGCGGTATCGCCATCTTGCTTAGGCTGGTCTCGAACTCTTGGGCTCAAGCAATTTTCCCGCCTTGGCCTCCGAAAGTGCTGGGACTACAGCCTGAACATTGCACCCATCCTGAACCTTTTCTTTTAAAAACAAAACAATCTGGACCTAGAAATTCCTATGAGCAGAATGAAAAAGAATATAGGTCTCTTTCAAAGGAAAGCTCTTAGACCATTTTGCAAGTTGCCAACTTAAGTCAACTTAGAGAAACCCACATTAAATCCTATTGCACTCAATAGCCTAGTAACTACTCTTCAACTTCGTTCTACCAAATATTTTGAGGAGACGGACCACTTGCAACCTCTTCCCAAGTCCTGAGAGATCTGACATTATCCCATCAGGATTCCGTAGGGATTCACCAATGCCAAGAAGATGAGAGTGAAATGTGGCCTCCCAGCTCTCTTGGGCAGGGGCTTCTGGACAGCCATACTTTCTCATTAATGAAGGAAAAGGTAGAGCTCTGCATGAACACAAAACATCTCAGTATTTTCTTACCAGAAAGTTCAAATACATCCTCCACAGCAAGGGGCACTGGCTGCCACTGTCACTGCGCATGGCGTTTTCAAACAGGGCTTGGATCCGATGCGTTAAGCCGGTCTCAGGAATTGTGGCGTGGATCTCTCTACCGTCTAACCTGCAAGGCAAAGGCTCATGTGACTCTGACACAGTTCTCTCATGCTACATCACAGGAGGGAGAGATGCCTTAGTGATGACAAGTGTCAGCAACAGCCGGATCAGAGAGAGTCAGGGAAGAGAAGTCCCTCAGGCACAGGGCGCTGTGCACGGGGCTTCTCCAAGGCCAGGAGAAGGCACAGGCAAGAGTTCTGTGGTTTCTACACCACACCAAGTCTGAGTCTGTCTTGAAGTCACACCAAAACCCCCCCGCCCGTTTTCTAAAGAAAGCTACCCTTTGCCAGGCACAGTGGCTCACGCCTATAATCCCAGCACTTCAGGAGGCTGAGGTGGGTAGATCATGAGGTCAGTAGTTCAAGGCCAGCCTGGCCAATATGGTGAAACCTCGTCTCTACTAAAAATACAAAATTTAGCAGGTGCCTATAGTCCCAGCTACTCAGGAGGCTGAGGCTGGAGAATCGCTTGAACCCGGGAGGCGGAGGTTGCAGTGAGCTGAGATCGCGCCACTGCATTCCAGCCTGGGCGACAGAGTGAGACTCCATCTGAAAAAAAAAAAAAGAAAGAAAAGAAAGCAAGCTACCCTTTAATCAGCAGAATGCAAATTCCACTTTACAGGAAGAAAAGACCTTTTGATTTATAGTAGAGAAAGCAAGGCTCACATGGAGTGAACAAAATCCCAATGAAGGAATAAAAAACAAGTGAAATATTATTCAAAGACAGTTTTGGCTAATTTATAAGGTCAGAGTGAAGCAACAGCAAAGATTCTGGGAAAACAATGATGCCTAAGCTAATGTGTCCCCCAGATTAACATTTAACCTTTAGAGAGAAAATACTGGATCAGGCCGGATGCCATGCCTCCCTCCTGTAATCCCAGTACTTTGGAAGGCTGAGATGGGAGGACCACTTAAGCTCAGGAGATGGAGACCAGCCTGTGCAACACGGCAAAACCCCATCTCTACAAAAAATAATAAAAAAATTAGCCAGGCGTGGTGGTGCCTGTAGTCCCGGCTACCGGGGAGGCTGAGGTGGGAGGATCACTTGAACCCAGGAGGTCAAGGCTGCCGTGAGCTGAGACTGCACCACTGCACTCCAGCCTGAGCGACAGAGTGAGACGCTGTCTCAAAAGAAAAGAAAAAAAAGAAAATATCGTATCGAAGATGGTATTTAAACATGACAGTGCTGTCACTAAGAATGCTGACAAAAGCTCCCAGTCGTTACACACTTTGTGCCAAGCACTTACCTCACTGACCCCTCAGAGAGACCCCATGATGTAGCTTCTTCATGCCCATTTGACAGAGGGGGAGCTATGAGAGGGGAAGCGGCCTGCTCGAGTCACCCAGCCGAGAAGAGCTGGCACTGGAATCCAGAGCTGCCGCCCAGCCCCTGTGCTGTCAGCCATCAGGCTTCCGTGACGGCTTCTCAGCATTCCCGTGGTCTGACGGCCACCACCCACGCACACAGAAGCAACATTCACACTCCCGAGAAGCACACCCAGGCGACCGCCACCAACCCCTCTCCTGAGAGGCGCCGCTACTTTGTGACTCGATCACCTTTCAAACCATTTTTCTACGACACCTACAGCCCCACAGCAGGTGTTCCGGGCACCGTGCCGTGTTCATCCCTGTATTCCTGAGACCCGGCAAGGTGGGGGGAACACAGCAAGCATTTCATAAACATTGGTGGGGCACACGAACAGGACGGTCTGGAATTACCTCTGGACAGTTTCCACCAGTCTCTTCCTCAGTTTCTCAGCTTCAATTGCAAACAACCAAGGCTCCAAGGCTTTGGCAGACCTGGTGATTGTGTCAAAAAATCTCCTGGTCTTGCTGGCACTGTGGGACTTATTCTGAATCTGTACATAGGACCTCCAAAGAACCTGGTTGCCCGGATACAACTTTAAAGCCTGTGAGAGCGCCTCTCGCAGAGGGGCCAGCGGGTAGACACTCACTTTCATGTGGAACCTCAGCAGGCTCGTGTGCATCAGTGTGATGGCTTCGAGAACGCTGGTCCAACTCTGGGAGCTGGCACTGTCCCCCTCGCCAGAGCCTTCTGGGAAAACATAACTGTTCAGTTTTGCAAATACCTGTTCGTATATCCGCACAGCAGCATCAATCCCTGTGGTCAAATACTGGAAGAGCATGAAGCATTTAGCCAAGCTAATTAGGCGGCTACAGGAATCGGTGGGAGCTGGATCGGAGACACAGCTGTCACCCAAACAGTCCTGCAGCGCATGCTCATAAGCCTTTCGCGCTTTCAAAATGTGAACAGCCAACACCTGTCCAGTGTAGGGCCCACAGGGGCTGCTCTCAGTCAGCTTGGTTAATATGTGAACAGCTCGGGCCGTGGCAGCCCCTCTCACTTCCGGCGACAGCTCCACCTCCAGCTCAGCATAGAGCAGACTGAGCTCACAGAGGTCGGAGTCTTTCAGTTCTCTGCTTCCTGCCATGCCGAGTGCTGTGTCAAAAACTTTTCTGGCATCCTCCGTGTTGCCAAGCAACCACTCTAGATGTGCATACTGCTTCCAGAGGCAAAAGTTGTTGCGGTTTTCTGGCTCCTTAAGGAGATTCTTGGCTAGTTTTTTGCAGTTCTTCCCTTGTGACTTTAATCTCTTCTTGTTTTTAGTGTGCAGACACCAAATTACCTACAGGGAAAAAGAGAAGAATGACCCCAGGCGCTCTGTAATTAAGACGTCCTCTGCTGCCAACGGTAGAAAGCACTGACAGGGAAAAAGGCGTCTATACTTCCCCCTTTATCACGGGTCTGGTAAACACTGAGGCTCTCTAAGCTGGAAAAGAAATGAGGATTTTTACCAGGGCCATAACTGCCCAAATATACAATCCAGGGTTCCAGCTGAAATCTCTATAAACAAGGCTGATACCTACAAATGTTCTTCTCCAAAGAGATGTGGCCACAACATTTTAACATACTATTTCAATACAACCTGGTGTGTGTAATCTGTAGTTAAAGCTTCAGAACTTGGGTGCCAAGAGAGCCAATACTAACTGTGGCCAGCAGAGGACAGAACAGCTGACTCAGACTCATTTCTAGCAGAAAGAGGAGGGTAAGTATTACAAGTAGCTTATCTTTTATTTATTTATTTATTGAGATGGAGTCTCACTCTGTCACCCAGGCTGGAGTGCAATGGTGTGATCTCAGCTCTCAGCAACCCCCACCTCCCAGGTTCAAGGGATTCTCCTACCTCAGCCTCTTGAGCAGCTGGGATTATAGGCATGTACCACCACACCCAGCGAATTTTTGCATTTTTAGTAGAGACGAGGTTTTGCCATGTTGGCCAGGCTGGTCTCGAACTCCTGACCTCAGGTGATCCGCCCGCCTCGGCCTCCCAGAGTGCTGGGATTATAGGTGTGAGCCACCCCGCCTCGGGCTCCCAGAGTGCTGGGATTATAGGCGTGAACCACCCCACCTCAGCCTCCCAGAGTGCTGGGATTATAGGTGTGAGCCATCGCGCCCACAGCTTATCTATTTTAATAAACCCCTGAGTACTCTGACGCTGCTTTAAAACTGTTCTGAGCACTCACTGCTCATATATGGACGGGGACCGGGAAGTGCAAGATAATACAATAAACAGCTCGAGAGTCACTGAGGTAGCCTGACTCATTCCTGTCTCACTCCTCTTCGCTGCGGCCCCTCAGAAGGGCAAACACACACAAGGTGCCTTCAGGGTCACTGGAGGAGGCGGTGCTGGGGCATATTCCAGGGAGAGCACTCAGAGGCTTACAATCCCGTTTATAAACACTGACATGAAATGAAAAGTCCCCAGACACAGGAGGACGAGTCTGGAATTACCTTTGCAATCTCATACTGTAACCAGGAGAAGCAGAGCTGGGACTTCTCTTTGCCTGAAAACAAAGGCATGACAAGGTGGAAGACATTGCGGATGAACTCCTCGCCCTCTCGGTTCTGACCCCTGGTCCAGCGAGGACAGCCCAACCGATCCATGCGGCCAACAGAGCTAGCCCCGGAAAACGAGGGGTTGAAAAAAGTCAAGGGCTTTTCATCGTAAAGTCCATTATCAAAGATGCTGTTCTCATCCATAGCCAGATAAAGACAGGAGGCTGGAGGAGTAAGGCCAGAAGGCACACCCAAGAACTGCAGGAAGGCCTCCACCAGCTGGAACTGAAGATTGTGGCTGGAAAGTCTGATCAAAGACTGCCCAATATCATCAAACAACACCTGCAACAAAGGCAAAATAAAGCGACCCATGTCACAAAACCAAACCTGCACATTTTTCACAGTTCTCTTTATGTGCATGTACTAATGGTTCAACATTATTCAAATTAAATTCGTTTTAAATAGACAGAAGCTTAGCTCTCTGTTAGCAAAAGCCAGAGGCCTCTCAAGGCAACCTGGACAGCTGGAGAATAACTGTTAGGCAGCCCTGTGGTGCCATTAACATTTCCACACATGGGAAAGCCTGGGAAGGAGAGAAGGCTTGAACAGGTTTAAGCCAGAAGCTTTCAAAGTATCCTGATGGATTTGTAGAAAATCTAGAACATGCTCACTTCTGAAAGCGTATATAATTGCTTTTGTACTTTGATAATGCATGATGGTGAAAAATTTTTATTGTACGATGGAAGATAAGAACTTTACTATTTGTGGTTTCCTTGTATAAAATTACTCCAAGAAATGAAAAATATGCTCAAAACTAGATAAACAGACTCAAGGTAAGAAGGAACCTACAGGAGCAATGGAGCATGTTAAAAGCAATTATAAGAGCTTAATACTAACTGTAAATGTCTGTAGCTGAGTTCATGTAATAATTTAAAAACATAAGGCCAAGGAGGCCACCCTTTTGTGTCCTGGTGCTGCTTATCTGACTGGTCTTTGTGGCTCTCAGCAAAGAGGAAATCATAACATAAGCACAATAAACTAGAGTATGTGGGATTCAATCAAAACCATCAATTAATCAGAAAGCTGCTTCTCTATGTTAAAAATAAATTAGAAAGCTTTTCTCCCCCAGGCTTTGATTACGGAAAAAGCTAAATGGCAAGAAACTGCTCGCAGCAGCAGTCTGCTCCAGAAATCTGCTTCCAGGAGACTGCTGGGACTCCAAGCCTTGAGAAACGACTTCCAGAAGGGTGGCTGTGAACTCTACCAAAGAAAGATTCCACTGTTCTGCAGACTTTCAGCTTCAGCGAGGCGAGAGGCCTCACGGGCAGTCCCCTCTCCAAGACCGCCAGTGAGTTGAGGCTTCCCTAGAAGCTGGCCCCTCCTTCCTCCAGAGATCACCTCTGTCTCTATCCCCACTTCTCTGTGTCCTCACTCCAGTCTGGCCACCCCATTCCCCACTCCTCAAACGCTCCTGGCACTCTGGGGCCTTCACCTGTGCTGATCCCTCTGCCCAGAGCAGACACTCTGTCATCAAACAAATATTCCTTCCGCATCCAAGAGGATTCACTGAGCGCTCACCACAGGACGAATGCTGTTCTAGGCACTGACGTCACAGCAGTAAACAAAGGGGATAAACTCCTTGCCTTCAGGGTACCTCATTTGTAGAAAAGGTTACAGAGCTCCAAGACACAGAGTTGGTATCTTGTGAAACTGGATCAATTCCAGGTATCAAGATAGCATTTCTTCATTTTAATTTAAAACCTCCAGAGCTGCTGGCCACTAAACATGGGGCAGCATGTAGCAAGTCACATGGTAACAGTAAATGAGATAACACAGGTGAAGTGTCTGGCATGCCACAGGTATTCAATAAATGCTAGTTTCTTCTTCTGCAAGACACGCTGATGCCAACTGTCCAACAAGGACCCTACAGCCAGTCCCTCTTGTCTTCTAGAGTTCAGTCTGTATCTGCTACAGCTTCACGGACCCAAGAGTGGGGTGGGGAAAGTGGACACAAGGAAAGAATCTAGGACGGTGATTACGAGTTTTTTGAATAATCTGTATGTATCCCACAGGGTTCCACATGAAAAATTCACTGAATGACCTGGAAGTCAATCTCCAGAGGGGTGACCACAAGGGCCCATCCACCTACTAGGGGACAGGAGCTCTCTGGTCAAGCGCCTATATGCTTCCTCATCACCAGCAGCCAAGGAAATTCTACACTGATATCCAGCAGGAAGGAAGTTTCACAGATGAGAACAGGAACAGGTTACCATCTCCTAAGCTAGCCAACTGCTAAGAGAGCTCCAGCGGCCTCCTTTCAGATAACCAAAGTGCACGGGAAAGCAGGCAGAGGCCCCCGGTCAGCTTCCTGCCTGGGGCGGAGGATACATGCCTGTCTCTCGGGATCCTCACAGTCTTCCTCAGTTTGCTTCTTGGTCTTATCAGGGCGCCAGGGCCGCCAGTGCCTCTGGTCTCGGGAACGCTCAGCAGCAAGCCAGATCTGCCACCGGGGCAGAGTCTTATCTTTTATTTCCTGGTCATCCTCTTCTGGTTCATCGTCATCCTCATCTAGACAAGAATGAGACTTCTTCACCTCATCAGCAAAGAAAACCACCATCGCGGCCGGGCGCGGTGGCTCAAGCCTGTAATCCCAGCACTTTGGGAGGCCGAGGCGGGCGGATCACAAGGTCAGGAGATCGAGACCACAGTGAAACCCCGTCTCTACTAAAAATACAAAAAAAATTAGCCGGGCGCGGTGGCGGGCGCCTGTAGTCCCAGCTACTCAGGAGGCTGAGGCAGGAGAATGGCGGGAACCCGGGAGGCGGAGCTTGCAGTGAGCCGAGATCGCGCCACTGCACTCCAGCCTGGGCAACAGCGTGAGACTCCGTCTCAAAAAAAAAAAAAAAAAAAGAAAACCACCATCGCCACTCAATCAGCCTGCTATGTCAGGGATGGCTGGGCACCCGCAATGCCAAGATGTGTAAGAGCCATGCCAGCCTCCCAGGATACTCAGTGGCATTTAGGACCTCCCTTGTAATCAGTCAAGTCCTCAGGAAACCACGGAAGACAAGGTGATAAAATCAAATTATTTCTAATAGTATAGTGATTAGAATGGAAATGACACAGACTCTAGAACAGTACTGTTTAGCAGAATGCTCTGTGATGATGAAAATGCCGTATATATCTGCATTAACGGGGTAGCCACATGTGACTCACTGGGCACGTGAGATGTAGCTAGTAAAGGAACTGAATTCCTTTTTTTTGAGACGGAGTCTCGCTCTTGTCGCCCAGGCTGGAGTGCAGTGGCGCAATCTCGGATCACTGCAACCTCCGCCTCCCGAGTTCAAGCAATTCTGCCTTAGCCTCCTGAGTAGCTGAGATTACAGGTATGTGCCATCACACTTGGCTAATTTTTTTGTATTTAGTAGAGACGGGGTTTCACCATGTTGGTCAGGCTGGTTTCAAACTCCTGACCTCAGGTGATCCACCTGCCTTGGCCTCCCAAAGTGTTGGGATTACAGGTGTGAGTCACCACACCTGGCCTGAATTCTTAATTTTATTTATTTTTAAATAGTCACATGTGGCTAGAGGTTACTATATTGGACAACATAGTTTTAGAGTGCTAAATGACATTTAATGATGGTACTAGTTTAGATTTTCTTAAGCCATCAGAATTTTTAGCCAGGGACCTTGTAATTAATTATGACCTGTGCTCACTAGAGCTTGCCTTTAAAAAAGCCAAATCAGGATCTCCAATAATTTATTTCACCTTGTTTCCTAACTCTGAACGTGCAGAATGGAAGAGGAGGAAAGCCAGTGTCATCTGTAAAGTTCAAGGTTAAAAAATAAAGAAGGTGTATAAATGGTATGGCCACACAGGAAATCATTTTGGCTGTTTCTTACAAAACTAAACACACACTCAGCATAACTGCACTCTTGGGCACTGATCCCAGATAAATGAAAACCCATGTTTACACAAAAACCTATATGCTAATGCTCAGAAACAGCTTTATGCATAATCGCCCACACCTGGAAACAATCCAAACATCCTTCAGTAGGTTGAACAGTTAAGCTGTGGTCTATTTACACAGTGGAATACTACTCAGCAATAAACATGAACAAACTACTGATATATGCAACAATTTGTATGTATCTCAGGGAAATTATGCTAAGCTAAAAAAGCCAATCTCAAAAAGTTACACAAAAAAACAACTGTTCCCAGGGATGCGGACAAATCGGAACCCTGGTGCCCTGCTGCTGGGAATGTAAAATGGTGCAGCTGCCGTCTGCTGCATGGAAAACAGCACGGCATACTAGACACAGGATTATCGTATGAGGCAATTCCACTGCTGAGTATCTACCCAGGAGAACTGAAAGCAGAGACTCAGACAGATAGTGTACACCCATGTTCAGAGCAGCATTATTCACAACGGCCCAGAGGTGGAAGCAACCAAAGTGTTCACTGACAAATGAATGGCTAAACAAAATGTAGTATATACACACAGTGGAGAAGTGTTCGGCTTTAAAAAGGAAGCAAATCCTGGTGCGACATGGATGAACCCTGACAACACTGTGCTAAGTGGAATCAGCCAGTCACAGAAGGTCAACTACTGTGTGATTCCACATCTGCCGGGCTCCTAAAGTAGTCACATTCATAGAGACAGAGAGCAGAACGATGACTGCTGGGGCCTGAGGGGAGCGAGAAATGAGGAATTTGTCTTTAATGGGTACAGAATTGGGGAGGATGAAAGAGTTGTGGAGGTCGATAGAGGTGATGGCTGCATGGCAGTGTGAATGTACTTAATGTCACTCAACTGTATACTTAAAAATGATCAATTTTATCATATATATTTTACAACTAAAACAATTTTGTTAATCAGTTATATACCTTATGATTCCATTTATATAACCTTCATGAGATAACAGAAAACAGACAGAGAACAGATTAGCGGTTCCCAGGAGTTAGGGAGGGGAAGGGGCAGCTGTGGCTAAGAAAGGATAGCGCGAGGGAGCCTTGCAGTGGTCAAACAGTTCTGTATCTTGACTGCGGTAGTGATTACACAAAGCTACACACGTGACAGAAACTGCCTGGTACTATAGAAACACACACACAAATGAGTGCATGTAAAATGGTGAAATGTGAATCAACTCTGCAGATTGTACCAATGTCGTTCCCTGGTTCTGACACTGTACTGTGGTACCACCACTGGAAGGAACTGGGTGAAGGGTGCACAAAACCTCTTGGTACATTTTTTCTACTTCTTGTGACTCTATACTATTTCAAAATAAAATATTTTAAAAAATGTAAATGCATAATGTGTATCTATAGTATAATATATACTGTATATATTAGCATTATATATAGTATATATTAGCATAATGTATATATTAGCATTCTATTATTCCACCAATATTCTGCCTAAATGCTCTTCTGAGTTTCTCAGAAAAGAAAACTAAATTTATTTATCACTTTCTTCTAAAGATCTATGTTTAAAGTATCCTTTAATCACTCTGAAAAACTCTTATAAGAGATACTACCTTTGTGAGTCATACATCAGACTTAGATACCTGAATTTACTACATGAAAGACTCAAAAGATTACATGGCTTTGGACAGACATTCATGTATAACAATTACATAGTAACAGAGAGTGAGGGCAAGAGAGAAGAAACATGCTATGAAAAATGCTCGACTGCCTGATGTAATCAACTACCCTTTAAACGCTAACCTTTCAGGATGAATAAGAGAAGTTAAAAATAAAATAAAAACAAAAACAAAAACTGTTATTAATTAGGTTTGCTGGAATCAAGAAAATTTTCAGCCTTTCTTTTGACCCTCCTAGTTTTTTGGAGGACTTCCACTAAATTCATTAGAAAGAAATTCATAAATTCAGCAGAAGTTTCTCCATAATGGAAATGTGTGAGAAGCTTGCAGAGAATGTAAATACCAACACAAGTCTCTAACCTGATGCTAAAAGTCAAGGTTTTGGTATTAATTTGCATTCCCTTTTGGAGAAAACTAACTTTACACCTGATTTTAAGTGACCATTAGACATCTGGAAACTTATCACAGAAGTAAAATTAGTCTGTGACACTGCTATGAAAACTTTATTGTCACAGAAATGCAGAATACAGCAAACTGTGTAACAGATACTATGCATTGTAATGGGCTCGTTCTCTAACAAAAACCAAACAAAACCAAAACAACAAAAAACTAAGCCTAAAAACACAGACCTATGCTAAGTCAGTCACTCAGAGAGGAGAGTTGCTAATCAGACTTCCGTGTTTTGGCCCTTGCTTATGCAGTCTTGCAGACTCAGTGGCTGAGTGCAGTACCTACTTCCGTTTCATGCAGGCTGTTTTTCTTCATACGTAAAACCACTGGTCGGCCTGATGAATAGTTCTCATTCTTTTTGGAAAAGAACACTCCAGGGAAATCTAAACAGCTGAGACTCTGACAGCCCCAAGTGAGGCATGATCACTGCCTGACAGCACTGCCCAGAGGAGAGTTACCGAAAACACCTGAAGGGCCCTCTTGCTTCTTGTGGTAACAGAGACGCTCCCTGGCCCAGAGCTCTGAACTGTCATGCAAGACAATGCCTAATCCAAAGTTTTCATGGTGCAAATGAATAAACAAAGAAAGGCCACACCTGTGGAAAGAGGCTTACTGAGCCTAGGCAGGGAGCCAGTCTCCTGAGTCCTTGTCCATCCCTCTTTCCCTATGGAACTTTTGATGAAACCATCTGCCTGGCAGATCTCTCTGCTGGAACTGCCTTTGCAGGGAGTGAAGCAGTTCCTGAATGTCTAAGAGTTGTGCTGTCCAATACATCGCCATTAATATGTGGCTATCAAGCACTTGAAAAGTAGCTAGTCTGGGCTGGGTGTGGTGACTCACATCGGTAATCCCAGCACTCTGGGAGGCAGAGATGGGTGGATTACTTGAGGTCAGGGGTTCGAGACCAGCCTGGACCAACATAGTGAAACCCTGTCTCTACTAAAAATACAAAATTAGGTGGGCGTGGTGGTGCATGCCTGTAATCCCAGCTACTTGGGAGGCTGAGGCACAAGAATCCCTTGAACCTGGGAGGCAGAGGTTGCAGTGAGCCAAAATCGACCCACTACATTCCAGCCTGGGCGACAGACCAAGACTCTGTCTCAAAAAAAAAAAAAAAAAAAAAAAAAAAAAAGGAGCTAGTCTGCACTGAGATTTGCTAAAAGTGTAAAATACACACCAGATTTCAAAGAGTACTAAAAAGAGAATGCAAAATACCTAGTTAATAATTTTTTTTCCTTTTAAAGCATGCAATTGGCATCTGAATCTCTGGTTAATAATTTTAAAATATTGATTACATGCTGAAATGCTTTGATATACTAGGTTAAGTAAAATATACTATCAAAATTAACATCATCTGTTCCTTTTTACTTTTTTAATGTGGCCACTAGAAAATTTGAAATTACACAAGAGGCTCACATTATATTTATACTGGGCAGCTCTGTGTTAGAGTATAAATCTGGAAAGTATTTTGGGGTCATTTAGAATGACAGTTATGTAAATGCTAGGTAATAATTACTTTACAGTAGTCCTAAAAAGGTATTTTTCAAAGTATCTGTTGGTCTGTACATTGACAGGATAACAAAAAGACTGTCTGAAATACACACTAAAAAAGAATGGGGTTGGGCGTGCTGGCTCACATATGTAATCCTAGCACTTTGGGAGGCCAAGGTGGGCAGGTCAGGTGTTTGAGACCAGAGAGACCAGCCTGGCCAACATGGAGACCCTATCTCTACCAAAAATACAAAATTTAGCTGGGCGTGGTGGCAGGAGCCTGGAATCCCGGCTACTCAGGAGTCTGACGCATGAGAACTGCTTGAACCCAGGAGGCAGAGGCTGCAGTGAGCCAAGATCGTGCCACTGCACTCCAGCCTGGGTGACAGAGCGAGACACTGTCTCAAAAAAAAAAAAAGAATGGGGAGGGCAGCTATTAACAAGATTCCTTCTTCAGTTGCAACCTTTAAAAGGAAAAAGGAAAATTACAGAAACTTTCAAATCCTCAAAGCATCATGTACTGAAGGAGTAAGTCAACTGCTTTAAAACTTCTAAGGGGAACCCATGACATCTACTTAACATTTTTGACATTTTGATGTTTGTGCAATGTTCTGAAGCTACTGATAGCTTAAGTAGATAAACAAATAATCAAGAGGACATAAAAACAAATTCCAGAAGAAAAAAATGTACACGTCTTCACTGAGAGGGACTTACCTGGGTTGATGACCACCCAGCCACCTCGTTCCTGCTGGTGCATCCATGCCTTCCAGCCTCGGGCTCCTTTCTCCCCAGCCCGGGGCTCTCCACTGTCCCAAAAGGGCTCAAAGAATTCCACCTGTTCAGATTTTAGAATGGATGTTAGACCTCACTTGTACAAAACTGCTGAGTCAGTGGGCAAAATCCGTGCTGGTGGACATAAGAGAAGCTTATGATCCTTGAAATCATGTTTGCCATCAGTCTTTGAAGTAGATACATGCTACACACCCCAAGATAGAAAAAAGAACTATCTAGTGTGGCAGGCAGCTTCCAAGATAGCCCCCATGACACCACCCCTGCCTCGTGGTTTTCACACTCGCATGTGAGCTGGACCTAGTGATTCTAACACACACAATATGGCAAAAGTGACGGAAGGTCACTCCCGAGATTAGGTTACAAAAAGACTAGCTGAGGTTCAGCAAGAAGGGTCTCCAGCTGGGTAGGAAGGGAGTGGTTTCCTAGTTCTCATCCTGCCAGGCCAGTCTAACCAGGGACAGTGGCACTGCCAGTTCACCTAGTGCCACTGGACCCCCAAGCTAATTCCTAAAGTCATGCCGCTTTCAAGGTATTTTGAGAGGAAGGCTCCAACAAGAAAGATCATGAGCTCCTGAGCACAACCATATCTTAAGTAACTATATATTCCTAACACCTGGCACAATACTCACTGCCTAGCAGGGACTCAGTAAACGCTTGTTGGCACAGATCTGAACAAGGTAGGCAACCAGGGAGTAGAAAGGTCTGCATTTTTTTTTTTTTTTTTCACTCTTGTTACCCAGGCTGGAGTGCAGTGGCGTGATCTTGGCTCACTGCAACCTCCGCCTCCTGGGCTCAAGCAGTTCTCCTAAAGCAGTTCTCCTACCTCAGCCTCCCGAGTAGCTGGGATTACAGGCATGAGTCACCATGCCCAGCTAATTTTGTATTTTTTTAGTAGAGACAGGGTTTCTCCATGTTGGTCAGGCTGGTCTCCAACTCCCAACCTCAGGTGATCTGCTCACCTCAGCCTCCCAAAGTGCTGGGATTACAGGCATAAGCCACCGCACCCAGCCTAAAGATCTGCATTTTAAAGCCTGGCCCCATTAGCGCCTCCCTCATTCATTGGGGCATTAGGTCTGCAGTGTGTGGTAAGCAGCTCCCTGGCAATAAATCTTTCCCCATGGAACAGAATGTGAACACAGCAATGAACAGAAACGTGATCATGTTACTGACTCGAAACAGGACTGTAAAAGTGAGCCAATAACCTACTCAATAAAAGCTTTCCTAAGAAACCTTTTGAAGAGGACAAGCAGGCTTCCAGTGGACACAGCATGGGCCAGGAGCCACAGGATTCTCCAGCCTGAGCCCTGGGCAGTGCCATGCATGCCTGGAAGAGTATGGCGTCCAGGAGAGTCATGTCAGGGCAGGGCAAATGTCCTGACACGTCAGTCATCCTCAGGAAGGGGAACCAGGAAGATGACGCTCCCTCTTTAGAGGTCTGGTTCTTGTAAGAGTGAAGAAAGAAAGTTTACTCAAGAAAGGATTTAAAAAAAAAAAAGTGTGATAAATGAGTATAATCTATTTGTTTATTCCACAGAAACACAGCCCAGTAATATCAGACCTGCCTGTGTGAAATCACGCTACTGTGTTTATGGTAACAATGTCTCTCAGTCAAAAAAGCAATATGGAATATTAAGTAAGAAACTATATTCCAAATCTGTCATGTAAATACTTTGGAATTACAAGTGCTGTTCGTGTTTAAAACCTCAAGCACGTGGATCTTTGATGGGTCACATTCGTAGGCAGAACCCTCCACCCATCTCTCTGTTCTTATCACGGTGGGTCTTAGGAAAGGGGCAGGGGAGGGGGTGAGAGAAATTCTGATCCTGACCTACAAGCCTCCTTAGAGTCAGCTGAGAATTCTGTAGTACAGGCTATTCTTAAAATCTCACAGCATGTCTTAAAATCACTCTGTTATATGGCTTACTAATGATCGATTAGAGTAATTTAACTGGTATAATTCTTTAATCCCATTTTTTCTAGAGGTAGCATCATGATAAAAAATGGTCTTTACTGGCAATTCATGAAACTCCCACATGATGGAGACCTTGGCCTCTCAAGAAACACTTTTGAATGTTCACCATAAACTCATATATTCTATTTATCTTCCACTAGACATCTTTACAGAGTAGAAAACTGAGTTTTCTTTAGTGCAAAAAGGGAAAAGATATGTTTTCTTATATGCGTAGCTCTATAAAAATTCTTTATTTCTTCACTTATCTTCACTTATCTCAAACACTGGCAATGCTCGCTTGTCATCTAAAGGATTAACCCTTCCCCAGTAAGATTCACTGTTGACAAGGTGCCTTTGTGTAATTTCATTTGCAACGCTACTGAAGATTGTGGGTAATTAGAAGGTTAACTGGGGAAGTGACACAAGACCCAAACTAGAATGCATACGGGTGGAAGACAGTAATACAAAGTTTAAAATGGCATGACAACTTATTCCCTGACTGGGGGAGTTAACCTGTATTGAAACAAAGGTGGAAAGGCGATGGAGTGGAGAGGGGAAAGGGGGGGGTGAGGAGGGGAGGGGAGGAGGGGAGGGGAAGAGGGGAGGAAAGAAGGGGAGGAAAGGAGGGGAGGGGAGGAGGGGGAGTGGAGGGGAGGAGTGGGAAGCGGAGGGGGGAGGGGAGGAGAGGAGGGGGAGGGGAGGGGAGAGGAAGGGGGAGAGAAGGGGGAAGGGAGGGGAGGGGGAGAAGGGAGGAGGGAGAAGAGGAGGAAGGAGAGGAAGGAGGGAGGGAAAAGAAAAGGAAAAGGAAAGAAGGCAGGCAGGATGACAGGGTGGGTCCTCAGACAGCCTTTATGTTGGGAAGGAGGGGAAGCGTCTTTACCTATCCATATCTCACCACTTTCATTACAAAACTTTCCTCAGATCACTGGACTATTTCTGAGAAGTCCTCCTCAGCAGACTGATATAAAGGAGGATATGATATTTTAAAAACACTACCACACCACCTCTCATTATCCACACCACCTCTCATTATCCACACCACCTCTCATTATCCACACCTTCCCCCTCTCCCTCCCTCCAAAGAGCCAGAAAGAAAGAGATGAGGCGAGCAGAGCTGGGTACCTGTCCTTTGGTAGGCAGATCTTTCACGCTGTCAGGTTTGAAGAAGGTGAAGTCCACCATGGCCTGGAACAATGAGACGGCCTTCTCAGAGTGGCCGGCCTGCCGCAGAAAGTGGCACTGCTGAAGGAAGAGTGCTGCGAACAGGAGGGCAAAGGGGAAGAAGCCAGGTTGATACCAGTAAAGGGAAAGAATGTACTTCTCAAAACAGGCAATTAACACACTGAGAACATCTTTTACTTGCAATCACTGTTAATTTACAAAGCTGTGATACGTATCCTGATTTAAAGGGTCTCACACAGTATTATAAACCAAGTATGTTTGTTCTAATTTTTGTATGAAACCACAGAACACAAATATTAACAATAAAAACTATATATAGTACATAAAAATAAGTCAAGAGGTTGGTCTGAATGCTATCAAATAATCAGAGCTCATTATTACAAGAAAATGGTAGAAACAGGATGGCGTAGCAGATTTTTATCAGGAAGCAAAGAGCTGTATTCAATTGATCACTAGATGGCATTATTCGCCAGCAACTTTCATCCTATGTTCAGAGTCGGCTATAAAAAAATCAAGGTTCCATGTCTGAATATTCCAGTTCATCTTACTTGTGGTACAATTCCAGCTACTAAATAACACTAAACTATTTGAGTAGATCACAAACAGTAACAAAGTCAAGACTCTGTGTCAGTGTGATAAATGCTTATTATTTTGAGAGCAATGTATTTCTATCTTTAGATGCCAATAGTAATCAATACTCAGTAACAGGGGTTGTGATCAAATAAATGCTGGACATTGAGCTAGACTTGCCACAGATTATCTCGCTTACTGTGCACCACAGTCCTGTAAAGCAGGTTTATAGTATTGTTGCTGATGGAGAAACTGGGACTCAAAGAGGACCTGCCTAAGGACACACCAGAGCCAGTGAAGGGCAAAGCCTTCAGGATTCAAGGTCAGGAGTGATACTCTCTGGCTCAGCAAAACATGCAGCCTCCAACATCTCAATGCTGTCAAAATTTGTATCCCAGGCTCCTTCAGGACAGATCAAAAATGTTAGCAGCATAATAATGCCCAAAACTTCTATTTATGCAGTGGTTCCCAGTCAGAGCATCTCACAGACATCACTGCCTGGGACCCTATAATTGGGTGAGACAGGCACACGCATCTTAACAGATAAGGCCATCGACTGCCAAAGCAGTTAAGAGATTTGCCTGTTTACTTGGCTAATCAGCAGAACCTTGTCCAGTGATATCTTAACTCTACTGGCTCTACTGCCCCCATCTGCCCTGGGAGCTGGGGGCAAATTTGTTATCAAAAAGAGTCGTAATACTTTTTTTAAAAATCAGTTCTGCCTGTAATCCCAGCACTTTGGGAGGCCGAGACGGGCGGATCACGAGGTCAGGAGTTCGAGACCATCCTGGCTAACAAGGTGAAACCCCGTCTCTACTAAAAAATACAAAAAACTAGCCGGACGAGGTGGCGGGCGCCTGTAGTCCCGGCTACTCGGGAGGCTGAGGCAGGAGAATGGCGTAAAAACCCGGGAGGCGGAGCTTGCAGTGAGCTGAGATCCGGCCACTGCACTCCAGCCTGGGCGACACAGCGAGACTCCGTCTCAAAAAAAAAAAAAAAAATCAGTTCTACCAAACAATTCAGACTTTTTCTAGAATAAATCAAAAATAGATCTTCATTTTCAAGTAAAGCCAAAAGAAAGTCTAACTCCTCCCACGTAACTGGATCTGGTTATCTCCTTACCAAACATGGCCTCCTCCGTGCCAGGCAACGCAGGGTGAGATAAGATGCTGCCGTCCTTAACAGCAGACAAAGTGCTCAAGCATTTTCCATAAAGACTGTGAATTTTTGATATCGAAAAGGTACTAAACTGGCTCTGGCAAAATAAAAGGTATTTCTGCCAAAGGGCTGTATTATTGGGATGCAAAAATATCAGTTTCTGCCACTCTTTGACCAGAGTGGAGGGCTCCCAGAACTCTGTGCAGAGCTTCAGCTTGGCCAGTTTCAGATCCACACTGCTCTGGTTGCTCTCAATGGCCCGCTCCAGAATGGCCAGCTTCTTCTCCAGAATGAGCTTCAGGGACCTCTTTCGCTTTTCCTGCTCTCCTTCCTCGATGGCATACAGGCCAGGACTTTTCATGACTTCGTCCTCAACAACAAAAACACCAAATGACAAATGCAAATGGACCTGGGGGATCCTCAGAGTTTCAACAAAGCTTAGTGATTTTCTTACCACCCCCTAGGGACTTTCTTAAACCACCGGTTCGCCACATTTTCTTTTAAAGAACACTTGGATCCTAAGGTGCTTGTGTCACCTGGTATGTCTGATCTTGTGTTTCTCACTTAACTGTCCATTCTCTGCCATTTTAGGCTTTGATTTCTGTATCAATGATTGGCATACAATGCCTTGAAAGTCTTTTCTGAAGAGCAGACCTTACCAATAAAAGGGCCAAATGTGGCACAAAATATGGTAATTGTATGAGTGGTTCAAAATGAGAGACTCAGACAAACCCACAAGTTTTCGAAAGGGAATGCATGGCTCTAACTGGGTAATACACTGAGCAGCCCTCTCTCTTTCACAACTCTGTGAGCTCTGCCTCTTCTGTTTGTACTTCAGGAATGCCTTTCCCTATCTGGTGAACATCCCTTCTTCTTTCAAGATTGTGTTGTTGAACTTTACCTTCTCCTTCTTGGTAGCTCTTTCTCCTCCCTCAATGCAAATCATCCCCTCACTCCACTCCCAAGTTACACATTACAGTGTTTACTACCCCAGGGTTGCACGTATTCTTCACATGTCCACTCTCCTCACTGGACTCTGAGCGAGCTCAGGGCAAAGCCTCTAATAATCTTTGTATGCCCAGTGTCAAATTTCCTCATTAGCTCAAAAATTGTTGCAGAGTCCATCAGTTTGCCCAAAACCAGGAATGTCCTTCTAAGGTAAGAGAACTGGGATGGCAACACATACCTGAAAAGCAACGAAGGCCATCCACAGCTGCGTATCCCGAGGATTCTCCCGCACCCGCCTGTTAAACTCCTCCACCTTGGCCTTGAGAGCCGCACTCTCGCTGTCTGGCTGTGTGTCTGGCTGCTTTGATTCCTGCTCTGGAGGACCCTGTCCTTGTAGCCACTGTGTGGTTGACTGATCATAAATCCCCAGAGGATTCAACCAGGTTGTAACAGGAGCCGCATCTTCCAAGTCCTTCACTGGTATAAAAGAGATGGGCTCAGATGAGGGAGGTTCAGTTTTACTGCTGATGGCAGCTCCGTCAATGTTCATTAATCCCACACTCTTCTTAGTAAAATAGCGTTCAACCTGCTTGCGTGAATGCTTCTTCTCTGTGGAAGTCCCTTCCCAAGATATGCACTGCTTCTTAGGGTTAATGCCAAGGCAGGAGTCTCCTTTCCTCTTGTATCTGATATTAGAAAAAGAAAAAAAGTTACTGAGGGAATATGTGTACTACCTCTGAATGACTGAAGGCGCATTAGACCTCAACTCTTGTTACGCAGGTTCACTGCACAGATCCAAATTCACCTTACCTTCAGATTGTTTCTATCTGGAGATACACAAGGACTAGCAATTAACTTTTTTTCTGCCTGGCTGACTTCCTCCTATAACACTTCAACTCTTTGTTAACATCTCATGAATTTCAGATCATGCCTGTCTTCTAGATCTTAGTAATTTCTATTTTCCTGGAGCCTTGTAAAGAACTGTCACGCACATTATGTCATTTGATCATCACAGCCATATGTGACAGGCAAGGCAAAAATTATCATCCCCTCTCTTAACTGTTCCTAAATAAGGACACTGAGGCCTGGGAACCTGGATCATCTGTCTCCTAGACCAGTCCTGTTTTCTCAATATTTTCCTGTGTCCCTACTTAAGAAGGTAACATATAGGCCTAAGATTCTTTTTTTAATCCTGAAACAAAGTATGTCAAATGAAATTACATTTAGTTATTTTCTACTCTAGAGGAAAAGAGGTTGGGTTCTAAAACGCTTTTATGGAACGTGTAGGCGTCCCCAGAGTTAACAAACACATGACTACTGAATATTTGCACAGGCAAAAGCTAAGGAAAATTGTACATTCTTCTGTATGTATGTTAGCAAACAATTCAATTTTAAAAATGGGCAAAAGATCTGAACTGAAATTCCACAAAAGAAGACATGAATAACCAATAAGCACATAAAAAAAAATACTCAACATCATTAGTCAACAAGGACATGCAAATTAAAACCACAATGAGGTACCCTACACACCATCTAGAACAGTTTTAAATTAATATTTAAAAGGCTGACAACACCAAATGTTGGTGAGTAACCTGTGGAGGAACCAGGACTCTCATCCGCTGTCAGCGGGAATGTAACCTGGTATAATCACTTTGGGAAAAGATCTGGCTATTTCTTAAAAAACTCAACACAGACCTAACCTATGACCCAGCAATTCTATTCCTACATATTTACCCAAGAAAAAGGAAAGCATATGTCTACACAAAGACGTGAGCACAAATGTTCTTGACAGCTTTATTCCTAACAGCCAAACACTGAAAGAGTCCACGTGTCCATCAATAGAAGATGGATAAGTAAACGAAGGTACAGCCATACAATGGAATACTACCAGCAGTAAAAAGGAGCTACTGGTAAGTGCCTTATGGACGGATGATCTCAAAAACATTACGCTGAGTGAAAGCAGCCAGATACAGAAGAGTACTTTGGGAGGCTAAGGTAGGCGGATCACGAGGTCAGGAGATTGAGACCATCCTGGCTAACATGGTGAAACCCCATCTCTACTAAAAATACAGGGATTACAGGTGTGAGCCACTGCACCAGTCTACAAAAAAATTTGTAGGGTTTCCCTCTGTTGCCCAGGCTGGAGTGCAGTGATGCAATATAGCTCACTGCAGCCTCAAACTCCTTCAGCAGTCCTCCTGCTTCAGCCTCCTGAAAAGCTGGACTACAGGCACACGCCACCACACTCAGCTAATTTTTAAATTTTTTGTAGAGACACAGCCTCACTATGTTGTTAAGCCTTGTCTTGAACCCCCGGCCTGAAGCAATCCTCCTGTCTTGACCTCCCAAAGTGCTGGCACTACAAGTGTGGGTCACTGCACTTGGCCAAAAATCTTTATATATGTAAAGTCCTTAGAAGAGTGTCTGCCATACAGTAAGGGTTAGATAAGTTTAAACTATTATTTTATCAAAGTTGGCTCCTAAACATAAGCCAACTATTTTATCTGGTGTATAGCCAAAGAAATAACAGTCTATTCCAAAAACGGAGAAAAAACGGACTGAGCTGAACTTCACTATCAGACAGTATATTAGTCTTAAGGAATTTTCCAAATATAGTTTGACTCTAATTTTCTCAAGTTATACACTAACTTTAGAACCTAACCCCTGCTCACCACAATCCTCCCGTACACAGTGTCACAGCGGGATGCTCATAGGAGTAGAGGATGTGCTACTCTATACGGAGTTAAATCTGACCTCCTGGAACTTCCACTCATTAGTACTGGTTCTAACTTCACAAGCCACACAAAACATTGTCAATCCAGCCTCCAAAGGGCAGTCCAACCAAGCTTAAAAGACAATGATCGGGGGTGGGATGGGGGAAAAAAAGAAAAAAAAAAACAATGATCATATCTCTGCCTAGGCTAAATGCCCATCTAGTCCTTACATGACAGTGCTAGTCAAATTTTAAGTGTTCATCTTCATTTCAATGCTCTCAGTGTATCAGTGTTCCCCCTAAAGTGTGAAAATTCAGTACCCGACACAAAATTGTTAACTGCAGAACCAGTTCAAACTACTTCAACTTTGTCAATAACAGAACGATGAGTTGTTTTTCAGTTGCATGGACCCACAGCTCGCCAGTCACAAGCTCGTGCAGGTGAATCAAGTGTGCTCAATTGGTGACCCCAAAGCCAGGGAACAAAAATGTTAATTAACCACATAGGGAACCAAGGTACCTGAACCAAGGAGCACGGACCAAATTAAGAAGTGAGGGGAGTTGCTGCCACATGAACTTAAGAGCCAAGAACCCACAGGCCAGGCACAGTGGCTCACACCTGTAATCTCAGCACTTTGTGAGGCTGAGGTGGGTGGATCACGAGGTCAGGAGATTGAGACCATCCTGGCTAACATGGTGAAAGCCCATCTCTACTAAAAATACACAAATACAAAAAAATCAGCCAGGCATTTACCTTCCCAGAGTCCATGCATGTGAGTTGGGTCAGGTGCACTGGCCCAATGGAAAAGAGAAAGAAAGAATAAAAGCTAGAGAGAGTGAAGCAAATGAAAGATACAAAGTGGGATGGAAGAATTAAATCCAAAGCTCCAGGCAATCAAAATGAATGCAGGTTGAATAAACTTGGGCAAATTTTAGTGGCATATGGAAAAAAAAAATTAGTCGGGCATGGTAGCACATGCCTGTAGTCCCAGTTACTTAGGAGACTGAGGCAGAGAATCATTTGAACCCAGGAGGCGGAGGTTGCAGTGAGTCAAGATTGCGTCACTGCACTCCAGCCTGGGCGAGACAGCGAGACTCCGTCTCAATAGAAAAAAAAAAAGAGACAAGAACCCCACACTGTCTGTCTCCATAACCCAATCAAATCACGCCTCGATGCAGTTTCCTATCTCCCTCACAGTTACTCTCTTCCTCTAAAACACAGACCCCATTTGGGGGAGACAGATTCAAGTGCTGCCTCCTGTTGACCTTGCAATAAAGCTGCTGCTTCTCTCAAAAGCTGGTGCCATAGTATTGACTTCTATGCACTTGAGGCATGAAGCCCATTGCTCACTGACAGTATTCTCACTGTCTTCTGACCAGCTCAGACGGCCATAGTATCAATATCTTCTCAGAACTGGACACTAACAGTTACTAATCCAGCTACTAATCCAGGCAAGATGTGTCTTGTGTAAACTTTACCAAATGGCTAGGAAATCACAATGCCCTAAGCCCTTTAGCAGTGGCATCCTTGAGGTTTAGATTAATAAGGCTGTTTCCAATTACTTTCTTCCTAAGTCTGTGCTATTCATTAGCAGAAGCTCAAGAGCCACTCTTTGTTAGTACGTTCTCCTCTTTTCAGCTATTAATAAATACTAACCCTTTATGTTTGCATACCAATTTCCAATTCCATATCAAATATTCTGATATTTGAGCACAAGCCATGGCAGAAGTTGCAATTTCCAATTTACAAATGAAGCAACAGAGGCTCAGACAGGTCGGATGACTTGCCTGGAACTATATTGCTAGTAAATGGCAAAGTCAGAATGAGAACCAGAGTCCTCTGTTTCCAAATCTAGAAAACCACACACCCTGTCTCATCTTTCTGCATGGGCAGGGAAAGAATATTTGAAATGTGAAGTCAGAGACATGAGGGTTCAAATCCCAACCCTGCGGCTGCCTGGCTGCATGATCTTGTGCAGTTAACCTCTCCGCAATTCCTTTTCCTCATTTGTGAAATGAACAGGGTTCTCCTCCTCCTCCTCACAAGCAGCTGTGAGGATCAGACAGGCTGACTTAAGTGAAACCACACACACAGCACCATGGCCACTACCTCATGTCCAATCTCTGTTTGTTGACTGCCCATCTTTTTTTTTTTTTTTTTGAGATGGAGTCTTACTCTGTCACCCAGGCTGGAGTGCAGTAGCACAATCTTGGCTTACTGCAACCTCCATCTCCCAGGTTCAAGCGATTGTCCTGCCTCAGCTCCCCCAGTAGCTGGGATTACAGGCATGCGACAACATGCCCAGCTAATTTTTGTATTTTTAGTGAAGATGGGGTTTCACCATGTTGGCCAGGCTGGTCTAGAACTCCTGACCTCAAGTGATCCACCCACCTCGGCCTCCCAAAGTGCTGGGATGACAGGCATGAGCTACCATGCCTGGCCCCAACTGCCCATCTTTTCTTGGGAATCTACCACATCTGGGTGTGCCTTTGGTGGCACAGAAAACCAAGTAATACCTCAAGGAGCATTAAGATAACTCAAAAATACATGAATACATTGAAAATATAATAGTCATTTATGCTCAACCATAAAGTTTCCACTGATAGTAGGTAGATTAAATATGTACTGAATAAAACAACTCATCAGGAAGGAAATTTTAGTTGGAATTGCTTACATGGTGAGGTATAATGTCAGGATAAGTGACAACAGGATTAAAAGTTGGAGACACAGCAAAATAATGGAAATGGAAATTTATTTCACAAAGTCATTAGTCTATAAAGAATAATGATCTTCAAGATCTCCTCTTGTCTTTGTATTCTAAAACTGATGATTCTCTGTCTTCAATTCTCATTATCTGTAAACTGTTTGGGAACAGATTGTGTGTTACTGTTCTTTATGTTCCTCACGATTTCTCACAAAGTACTAAATGTCTAAAGCAGGGGTATCAGATACGGTTTGGCTGTGTCCCCACCCAAATCTCATCTTGAACTGTAGCTCCCATAATCCCCACATCGTGGGAGGGGCCTGGTGGGAGGTAATTGAATCATGGGGCAGGTCTTTCCTGTGCCATTCTTGTGATAGTGAGTGTCACGAGAGCTGATGGTTTTATAAAGGGCAATTCTCCTGGTTTTATAAAGAGCAGCCACCATGTAAGATGTGTCTTTGCTCCTTTTTCACCTTCTGCCATGATTGTGAAGTCTCCCCAGTCATGTAGAACTGTGAGTCCATTAAAACTCTTTTTCTTTATAATTTACCTAGTCTCGGGTATTTCTTCACAACAGTACGAAAATGGACTAATACTGTACCCAATCTTTTGGTTTCCCTGGGCCCCATTGGATGAAGAATTGTCTTGGGCCACACATAAAATACACTAACACTAATAATAGCTGATGAGTTTAAAAAAAAAAAAATTCACAAAAAAATGTCATAATGTTTTAAGAAAGTTTACAAATTTGGGTTGGACAAGTTTGGTCTAAAGGGTTTAGTAAGTACTCAAATATTTTTGATTGCCAGATTAGAGGGGAAAAGTTCAAACTCTATTACTAAAGCAAGTATCACCTATTTTTTATGATTTTTTCTTATGATTTTTATGATTATCTGATGGTATATGCTAGAAACATTTTGAGAAAGTCCTTACCACTAAATGTCATTTTTTAAATGACAGAAGTTGGGGATGGATAAATAAAAGCTTTGCCACTTTAAAAAATTGCATATAGGTTAGACCAAATGGTTACCAGATATCTGTCACAATTAATTATTACAAGGTACTTTTGGATTCACTTATTCAACAAATACTTATTGAACGTCTACTGTGCCAGGCACTATGGCAAGCACCAGGAATAAATAAGATTAATCTGACTTGAATTCAAGCATTAAGCTTTCATTTTAGAATATGAGATAAGACACGTGCCTGAACAATGCAATAAATAAAACCCAACAGAACTGATGAAAGACAGAAACAGGCAGACAGACAGTGCCAAGAGAGTTCCGAGGAGAAAAAAGTTACTTTCCTACAGCGAAAACTGGGGCAAAACAAGGTGGCTACCTTGCTATATCCCCTCGGTAGAGAGACTTGTACTCCCAGTTCGCAGGATCTGGTTTCTTATCTGTTCTGAAGGTTTCTCCCGTCACAGCCTGAATGTCCTCAAGCCAAACAAAGCGATGTCCAGTATCAGCTGCAGCATTATTTCCTTGACTGTGAGACAAAGGAAGAAGAAGGGAGAAGCACTTTAAAAATCTTCCAGTGACACAGTTGGCATTTTCAGCAATATGAGAGTTAAACACCTCAAACTCCACATAGCATCAAACACGCCCGAGTACATAAAATGTACATGTGCTACAGAGATGGAAGAGGACTCTCACTCTGGGCAAAGAGTTTTAAAAAATAAAGCAAAACCTGTCACCACTAAATGACACTCTACCAACAAAAGTCTTCCTACCTCAAAAATTAACCTGAAGAATATAGGTATACAGGAGTTCTTTTAAAATGTTTCATTTAGATTACTGTAACCTGAATTTCAAATATATTTATAAACAAAGTCTTTAAAGTATTCCTGCTCTGAGGCACCTTAGAGGGCTAGGCAGAGGGAACTCCCACACCTCCCAAGGTGACAACCACTGACATTCAAGTGCACTGCCCTAACTTCACCTAACTTACTTGAAAGTGCCTAGATAGTTTATTCCAACTCAAAACCTCTCAAAAAAGCCATTGCTCTGAACTGTTCAGCCTCCAACATTACTTAGGCTTGGTCTCAGCCTCATTTTTATAGTCTGGACTCTGTGTTTGCCATTTTGCTTATACGTCTGGACCTTGTACATAAAGGGCAGAATCACGAGGCTCCCCTGAAGACAAGACCCTAATCTATCTCTCTGAACCAATGTGTAGGCTGGCAGACTTTCAGCTCAGATACAAAAGGAACCACTCCCGGGGCGTTAAGTGAGAGGGAGGGAAGGTTTTTCTGGCATCTAACATCTTCTTCCTCTAAAGAAAATCAGTTCATAATGCTGCTGACACAAGAAGGTGCCAAAGTAGTCAAAACAGCCATTAACTGTTGCTCCATCTCTGCTTTTCAGCTCTGCCCAGGTACAAACAAAGATTCTGGAGGCTTCTTAGTTATTCTTGGCAGGGAATACAAGGGAATGGCATTTCAGGAACACTAGCTACTCAATAAATAGTTGTTGAATGATGAGCCTCAGGTTAATGTATGGAGATTTCAACACATTTCCCTTCAGAACAACTGCAGAGGGCTCTCTGTCAACAAAAGCCGTAAGGGGCAATGAAAAGATGGAGAGCCTACTGCAAACTGATTGATGCATTCAAGAAAGAAATGGAAAGCCAACTGGGAGAAAAAAAAGGAGAGGCCAGCTGCAGACCACCCCTGAGGAGTCAACAGGTCCTTTCCTCTCCCCTTGGTGGTACTGAGCTAAGGAAGCAGGATGTGGTAGTCTGGGCTGTGTGCAAGGAAGGAGCTGCCTCCACCTAAAGGTGAGGGAAAGCTCATCCCAGAAACTCAAGGTCAGTTAGTAGCTGTGGCCTCTGGGGAAGGTCATTTGTCATCACCCTGAAACAGAGTCTCACAGGGTCTGCTACCCTCATGAACCCATTTTCCTGACATCACAGAAAGACTCTCACAACTCACTAGTATTGCAGTCCTTGTCTATGTGGAAATAAATAATTCTTCCAGGTCACCTTCTCAGGAAGAGAATACATAAGTTAATAACAAGACAGTAAAACAGAAGGACAAGAACAATCTTAATAAGGATAGTCTACAAAGTATCAATAAACTTAAAAATGCTATCTGGATCATAAAACTATCAATAGGCTATAAAGATTCCCTGACATGATTAAGCATAGGCTGAAATTAACTATCCTTCAAGTTCTAAAGACAGTTTCTGTGTGGTTTCGGGAAATCCTTTAAAACTCATTGTCCCCAGCTATAAAAAAGGACAAGTAGCTAAAAGATGAGTTTTGGGAAGACATAACAATTAAAGTAGCTTGCTTTAAAGACACAGTAAAAAGTAAGGATACCAATAATATATTCATTCATTCACGTAACAAAAACGAATTCAGTGCTTACTCTCTATCGAGCCCTGTGCATCAAGTGCTGTGGGAATATAGTGGTAAGCAAGACAGGCCAGATTCCTACCCTCAAAAATTCAGTCAAATTCAGAACCTTTTTGCTCAACCACTTTATTTTTTCCTCTAAAGAGCAAGCTTGGGGGCTGGGCGCGGTGGCTCATGGCTGTAATCCCAGCACTTTGGGAGGCAGAGGCAGGCGGATTACCTGAGGTCAGGAGTTCGGGACCAGCCGAGTCAACATGGAGAAACCCCATCTCTACTAAAAATACAAAAACTAGCCAGGCATGGTGGCACACGCCTGTAATCCTAGCTACTTGGGAGGCCGAGGCAGGAGACTTGCTTGAGCCCAGGAGGCGGAGATTGCAGTCAGTTGAGATCGTGCCACTGCACTCCAGCCTGGCTGACACAGCAAGACTCTGTCTCAAAAAAAAAAAAAAAAAAAAAAAAGCTTGGGTTACAGGTAGAGCTCTCCAACACTTATCTGTTATCAGAGGGATCCCATAAGCCTGCAGTGACTGTCTCTTGGAATGGAAACATTAAGGGCCAGTTTCCAGACTTGCTCCAACACAGAGCCCTCGCTGACATCAATGGGACTTCTAAGCACACAATGGAAGTAACTAACTCCTGAAGGCCAGGTGCAGTGGCTCACGCCTGTAATCCCAGCACTTTGGGAAGCTGCAGCAGGTGGACTGCTTGAGGCCAGGAATTCGAGACCAGCCTGGCCAACACGGCAAAACCCCATCTCTACTAAAAACACAAAAATTAGCTGGGTGGGGTGGTACGTGCCCGTAGTCCCAGTTACTTGGGAGGGTGAGGCAAGAGAATCGCTTGAACCCGGGAGGCAGAGGTTGCGGTGAGGCAAGATCATACCACTGCACACCAGCATGGGTGACAGAATGAGACTCTGTCTAAAAAAAGGAAAAAAAAAATCCTGAAGAGTTGCAAAAATCTCAACAGCACTATTTCTTTTTTAGCGATGTTCTAGACAGGTACCTAGGTTTTCTCTCTTCTAGACCATATAAGCAAAAAAAGGAGAAAGTTAAATGAGCAATAATTCAGGTAGTTTTACCATATACCACCTGTCCCACCCACAGGCAAATACCCCCTCTACTTAGGAAGACATTCAACTAGGCACAGAGAAAAAGGTGTATTGAGCACCTATGCTGTGGCCATCCTGTAGAATGAATTGAACAATATGCTGAAGGTAGAAAGCAGAGTAGGCCGCAGTGGCTCATGCCTGTAATCCCAGCACTTTGGGAGGCCGAGGTGGGTGGATCACCTGAGGTGAGGAGTTCAAGACCAGCCTGGCCAACACGGTGAAACCCTGTCTCTACTAAAAATACAAAAAGTTAGCTAGGCGTAGTCGCAGACGCCTGTAATCCCAGCTACTCAGGAGGCTGAGGCAGGAGAATCACTTGAATCCGGGAGGTAGAGGTTGCAGTGAGCCGAGATCGCGTCACTGCACTCCAGCCTGGGTAACAGAAGTGAAACCCTGTCCCCCCGCCAACAAAAAAAAAAAAAAAAGAAGGAAAGCAGAGTAAAATATGGGAGAAATAAAGCCCCCAAGGAATGGAAATACTGTAGTCATGAGCTGTTTTCCACACCTTCGACATAGTGGTCTTAAACAAATATGAAAGAGAAAAGGAAAAGGCCAAATGTAACAATTATTTAAGTGCTATGTTAATCTTAAAAGGGTGTGTGATCATGTATACACACAGGAGTTGATAGCAGTGACTGAATGAAAGATAGATGAAGGCAGAGAGAGATGCTTCCCTTACCCTGAGCGTGGAGACCCACGGCCCTCAGAGGGGGATCCCTTATCTGTGAGGTGCACTGGCTCACAGACCCGCCGCGGCACATCTGCCATCTTCTGAAAATCCCAAGGACTTGTTGTCTGAACCAGACTCACACAATCATCACTATGTCTAAATAACATTTCTCAAATAAAATCGTGTCCTTAATTTTTTCCCTTCTCTTTTTTAAGCTGATATAATGGTAGAGCTCTCTTCTGATTGAGTGACTACATGGTTATTTGAGTATCTAATTTGTGACAACAATTAAGGGAGAAAAACTCAGGACTTAAAATATCATAGGTGCTTGAGAACAGCAACCTACTTCGGTTTCTCAGATTCCCTTTTACTGCCTACGACGCCTCTGGAAGGTTTGTCCTTTTCAGAATCGGTGTCTGTCTCAGACCTGCTGCTACTCGACTGCCCATGCTTCCTCTTTGTTTTCTTATGATGCTGATGCTTCCTTTTTTTCTTTTTCTCTTTCTTCTTTTTTCTGCTTATTTGTTTGAGCTTTTTGTCAGTGTCACTTTCATCCGAAGGCTCTGATTTCAGAGGACTCCTGTTTGGGAAAATCAACATTAGAATTACTTTCTAAAAAGATGTAGGAAAAATAATACTATGTAAATAAGTCAACAAATATTTAAGAGGGAACTCTATACATGTTCACACAGATTTACTATTTGCCCATATATTATACAGTAACTTCCTGGATTACACCTTACCTGCAAGACTCAGGAATTGGACCTAAAATAAAAACAGGTGAAGAAATTCTAATTTTAATAGTTTCTAAACCTATACTTTCATACTTACACATCTTTAAATGAAAGTAACCTACCACTTATCAAATATAGTATTTTTTAAGACATTATTAAAGGTTGACTGGTGTGGAGACTCACTCCTATAATCCTAGCACTTGGGGATGCCAAGGCAAGAGGACTGTTGAAGGTGCTCGGGAGTTTGAGACAAGCCTGGGCAACATAGCAAGACCTCATCTTTATTTTAAAAAAAATAAAAACAAATTTCAAAAAAGAAATCATTATAAAAGGTTTATTTTCAGTGCCACATATTATGTCAGCATGTCGTTAATAGAAAAAAACAAAACATTTAATTGTGGTCCGTGTTTTCGGAGATGACAATGAGCTCTTCTTCCTCATTACTGAAATATCTAATATCTACCAGCTTCCTCTCACGCATCAACTATTCTCAATTTCCAGAGGCTTCTTACACATTTAGAGTATGGGGTTTCATAGCCTATTAACCCTATTAATGAAATCATCTAGTCTATATTTGTGAGAGAACTTATTTCTCAGTTCAATGATCTAAAACAAAATTCTTTCACAGTTGAGGAGAGATGTGTGCCATCTTGCTTTCCCTGATGTTTTCATGCCATTTTTAATCTTATACAAGCTCCCTCTATTTTTACAAAAGGGTTGAAAATGCAACTAAAAAAAAATCTGAATTATGATATTCTAAAGGTTACTAATGAGGCTAGTAAAGTTACTTGAGAATCACAATGATGCCATTTCCCTCTTGGCCTAATTACAGGCACTAACTGTGTCACGTACTTGCCACTGCAAAGCAAAGAAAAAAAAATTAATACAAGAGGTAAGGGAAAATAGTCAAAGATCACCTCATTACTTTAAGTAAGAGTTTTACATAGCTCTTTTATTAGAGTTTTCTAAGGAGCATCATTTCAGCTAAGCTATAGATAGTAAACTGACAAAAATGAAAACACATCTGTCAAACAAAAACTACCTTGTCAGCGGTGACCCTTCAGAAACAGGGGCTGGGGCTGCTTCAGTCTGTTGGCTCAGGGACGTTATGGATCCAACACAAAAGCTTGGGTTGCTCAGCCAGTCTAACTCTGCACAGGCAAAAGGAGAAAAGATCAATGAAATTAGTTCAATATGATTCTAAAGCAGGAGATCTATCCATCTTATCAGCTGACATCCTAATTCACAGCCAATGTCAGCCAATTTTGAACAGTCAGTCCAAAGTCCACAGAAGCTGAACAGAATCCATGAAATTTTTATTTCACAGGGCATGGCTTTAAAACACCCGAAAATATTCAAGACCAAAATCCTTCCATGATATCAAGCTGCAGCTTAAGCAAAAGCCATGTAATAAGTATGGGCTAAAAGGCAACAAGGCATTATGCATTCCATCCACTCACACCGTCTAATGAGTGTGACAGCTTCCAACGCATTAGGTTTTTATGACCTCAAATTTGATTCAGACAATTCCTAAAAGTTAAAAAATCAAACTGGCTGGGCGTGGTGGCTCACACCTGTAATCCCAGCACTTTGGGAAGCTGAGGAGGGCAGATCACTTGAGGCTGGCAGTTCGACACCAGCCTGGCCAACATGGCGAAAAACTGTCTCTAGTAAAAATACAAAAATTAGCCAGGGGTGGTAGCACACGCCTGTAAACCCAGCGACTGGGGAGGCTCAGGCAGGAGATCGCTTGAACCCAGGAGGCAGAGGTTGCAGTGAGCCAGTATCGCGCTACTGCACTCCAGCATGGATGACAGAGTCAGACTCCACCTCAAACAAAACAAAACAAAACAAAATCAAATCATGCATAAAAGCCCACCATGCTTAATATTATTACAGAAGATTAAGATATTTTTAAAAATATTCCATGTTCTACCTTAGTACACTAACTTAACAAACCTTTCCTTATAATAGTACTCTTCTTTGGAAATAAAAACCCAAGATGTCAACTTTTAATGTAAAATTATATAAATGTTAATACTGTGGTGATTATCTCTAGGTGATTATATTAAATGTCTAAAGATTTTCTTCTTTCTGCTTATCCATAATTTCTTACTTTTCTACAGTGAACTATTTCTAAATTACTTATTTTCTAACTTTTAGGAGTCTTAGCTGTGAAGGGAAGAAAAAACATGGGATGGCAGCAGCAAGGGAGCCCAGAGTGGGGTTTGTATTTTGTCCTGTTTTGTTTTAGGATGGGAGGCCAGCGAATATTCATATCCTGAAGAGGAAGAACCTGTTAAATGGTTGAAGATACAAAAGAAGAGGGAAACTGCATTTTTGAACAGTTTTATTGAGATATAATTTACATACCATAAGTTTCAGCCATTATTCATGTACAATTTGACAGATTTCTAGTATATTTACAGAGTTGCGCAGCCATCTCCAGAACTTTAAAACATTTTCATCATCCCAAAACAAAACCCCAGACCTATTAGCAGTCCATCCCTATCACCCACCTCCTGCTTCCCTGCCCCGCCCACCTCACCCCTAGCCAAACACTAATCTGCTTTCTATCGCTCTAGATTTGCCTATTTTGGACATTTAATATAAATGAGCTCATATAATATATGCGGTCTTCTGTAACTTTCCACAAAGTTTTCAAGGTTCATCCATGCTGTAGTGTCTATCACTAACCGCATTCCTTTTTATTGTCAGATAATATCCCATTTTATGGATTTACCACATTTTACCTGTCCGTTAGTTGATGAACACTTGGATTATTTCTTCTTTTTAGCTATTATGAATACTACTACTCGGAATATTTCTGTACAAGTTTTCATATGGACATATTTTCATTTCTCCTGAGTGGACACCTAGGAGCAGAACTGCTGGGTGATACGGTAACTCATGTTTAACATTTTGAGCAACTGCCAGATTGTTTTCCAAAGTAGCTGTACCATTTTAGATTCTCATTAACAATGTACAAGAATTCCAATTTCTCCATATCCTTTTTTGTTATATTATCTTTCTTATTACAGTCATCCTAGTGGGTGTGATGGGTTATCTTGCTGTAGTTTCGATTTCCATTTCCCTAATGACTAATGATGCTGAACATCTTTTCATGTGTTTATTAGCCAATCACAGATATTCTTTGAAGAAGTTCTTTATTCTGGATACTAGCTCCTTACAGTAACTGTATTAGTCCGTTCTCACACTGCTATAAAGAAATACCCAAGACTGGGTAATTCATAAAGGAAAGAAGTCTAACTGACTTGCAGTTATACATAGCTGAGGAGGCCTCAGGAAACTCACAATCATGGTGGAAGGCAAAGAGGAAGCAAGGACCTTCTTGATGTGGTGGCAGCAGAGAAAAGAGTAAAGAACCAAGGGGGAAGGGCCCCTTATAAAACCATCAGATCTCATGAGAACTCACTCACTATCGCGAGAACAGCACGGGACGAACTGCCTCCAGGATCCAATCACCTCCCACCGGTTCCTCCCTTGACACTTGGGGATTATAGGGATTACAATTCAAGATGAGATCTGGAGGGGCACACAGAGCCAAACCGTATCAGTATTTGCATCTTAGTATGGAGGAGACACCAGAATGTATGCCTCCTGACAACAGGTGCTGTTTTAATCACTGGCTTATAGTAGGTGTTCAACAAATACTTGTGAGAAAGAAGGAAAAGAGGAAGGAAGAAAAATCCCAAAGAAAGGAAGGAATATTAAACAGCACAGAAAAAAGGGAAAGAAGTGACAGATTCCAACTTAAGTGCCTACAGCAGGCCAAACACCAGGCTAATCACTTAAATCCTTTTCATCTTTTAATCCTCACAACAAGGCTCTATGGCAGGTATTATGATCACCATTTTATAGAAGAGAAAACTAAGACTCAAAGGGGTTAAGTAATTAGTAAGGTCATACCTAGTAAATGCTAAACAAATGTTCATGCAACTTTCTACTGTTTTTTTCCTTCTGAGGTTGGTTCCCTTCACTTGGGCCTAATTCCTGGCAAAAGATATGTGAAACTAGTTCCTGTTGCTCACTGAGATCAAAATTATTTCCACAATAATCAGATTCTATCTATGAAAAAGGAAAAGTGGAAAAAGATGGAACAAACAGAATTCAGGAAAAGATGCTCTCAAACAATTCCAGTATATTTCTACATAAATATTCTAGATAGTGATGACAGCTGGAAGAAAATGTAAAGAAATACATACAGCGCGAGACTCTTCAAAGAAAGTCCTTCAGAAGACACAAGAAAGGCTTTTTAAATTTGAGCAATGGGGTCTTGCTGTGTTGCCCAAGCTGGTCTCAAACTCCTACGCTCAAGCAATCCTCCTGCTTCAGCCTCCCAAGAAGCTGGGACTACAGGCATGCCACCACTGTGCCAGGCTTTTAAGGATGCAATTGAGGCTTTGCTGTATGGCACTACTATGGGGGAAAAAAATTCAGAAAGAAAGAAAATTTGGCCAGTGCATCTATTATACTAGCACTTCGGGAAGCTGAGGAGGGAGGACCACTTGAGCCCAGGAGTTCAAGACCAGCCTGGGCAACATAAGGAAGACTCCAACTCTACTAAAAAAAAAAAAAAAGAAAGCTCTTGGGTTTTGAACCTGAATCATGATGGATCCTCTGTGACCTTCATGACAATCGAATGACCTTCTGTGGAGCAAAAGATATTTTCACCTGACAAGAAGTTGTGTTTTATTTTATTTTTTGATAGCATATTAGCAGTAGACATGCAGGGAATATCAGAAGTAATACTCACTGTATGGCAGGCTTGGAAAGATTTTGGAAGTCCTCTAGTCCATGAATTTTCAAACTTTTCTTAGCCAAGGAACTCACTTTTCAAAGAGAATCTTGCAGAGAAGTCCAACATGAAGAACAGAAAAGGCAGGGATGCTCTCTAGTTGGGAGTTCAGAGGGAGGGGCTGGGTCTGAGATGGCTCTTCAGAGCTCAGCCTGGACACCACCCCCTCCCTTATAGACCAACAGCTGGAGTCCCAGCTGTGGCCAAGGGCAAGCATCTGAACCTGAATCTGTGACTCTTCATCCAGTTCTCTCCATCCCACACCATGGGAGCTTCTCTTCACTTTCTCAGCTAAGGGGGCTTGTTCTCCTAAAGTCTCCCTGCAGTTAGTACACGGGGCTCTTATGGCAATCTTCACATTGTAATCTCATTATCTTCCCACTATACTCTAAGCCAAGGGTCAACAACTCAAATCCTTATAGGGACCAGATTAGTAATGACTACTGTGATACTACACAAGTGGCAAAAGAAAAAAGAAACACCACTGGCTTACAACTCTTATATCCAAGTTTCCAGCTCCCTCCCCTCCTCCCACCTGTCACTTCCCAAACTATAGGCCCCATGAGGGCAGGGCCATGACTATTCTCTACTGTATTCCCAACTCCTAGCACAGTGCCTTGGTACAAAGCAACTGGACTCGATAAATATCTGTTGAATAAATAAAATGAATGGGGATATGCACCACATCTTTGCATGTTTATACTCCAACACCTAATCAAATGAACTGAAGAAATTTGAAATCTTCAAAAAAAATCCATTATCTAGGTATAAAGTACAACTAGTATAATTCTTCCTTTCTTCACTGTAAATGTATATTTAATCATGACATAAGTTGCTGAACACCAACTCCACGCCCAGGCACAGGTCGAGGTATTGGGGGTACAGTGGGGAACAAGAAAGGTTCTGCTCACATGGGGCTTATAATTATAACCTTCACTCTCAAATAAAAACTTGCATTGTTAAATTCAATTTTAATTCAACAGAATTCTGGAGAAAGTGATCTGAGATGAACAGACGCTTTATTAATCAGATTGCAAAGTCCTTTTCAACAGTTACATCCTCACGTAATTTACATACTTGATGGATATAAAATGTGTACATAGGTAATTGTGCCAATACTAAGCAAGATGTAACATTTATAGAGAAGACCAGCAGCACACCAAATACCTACAATTTAAGAAAGAGAATCCCACTGGCTGACAAGGCTTTTGTCCTTGCAGGTTAGTAAATTACGAGTTAGAATGTGCCTGGAGGCCGGGCGCGGTGGCTCAAGCCTGTAATCCCAGCACTTTGGGAGGCCGAGGTGGGCGGATCACAAGGTCAGGAGATCGAGACCACAGTGAAACCCCGTCTCTACTAAAAATACAAAAAATTAGCCGGGCGCGGTGGCGGGCGCCTGTAGTCCCAGCTACTCAGGAGGCTGAGGCAGGAGAATGGCGGGAACCCGGGAGGCGGAGCTTGCAGTGAGCCGAGATCGCGCCACTGCACTCCAGCCTGGGCAACAGCGTGAGACTCCGTCTCAAAAAAAAAAAAAAAAAAAAAAAAGAATGTGCCTGGAAATTAACACTCTGCCATACATTTTATTATGCATACACACCAAGCAATGTGGAAACATCAGGCAGAAAAACCACATTAGAACTACTGCCTAACAAAAATAGGCAGGTATCTGGTAGAAATGTAGCATGTATAAATTTTCAGCGTAATTTAACAGAAAATAATATAATGAATCACCACTGAATAATTTCAGCTGAAATACTTTTTATGAACATTTATTATGTAACCCCATTTCTCCATCACTAGTGAAAATGCTTTAATTCTATTACACATAGAGGGAGGAAGGAATTGCCATGAAAAGATCTGAACTTTAAAATAGATTTTTAACTATAATTGGATAAAATATCCAAGTTCTACATTCATTCCCCTTCTATTATAACGAAATAGCACTGATTACTAGTTCCTTTGAGTGAACTCAGAGGTAAGTGCTCCTCCTGAGACGGTAATTCAAAAAACATTTCTAGGGCCAATTGTATAAATAAAGTAGTGTATATATTACGGAAGAGATTTGTTCCTTTAAAATAAATAAGCCTAACAAAGGATCTGGGAGCACAAACTTATTTATACAAAAAGCACCAGCAAACATGGCTGAGAACTGCATTTAAGATGATTATTACAGAGAACCTGAGCAAAGTCAGCCCTTCCACAGCAGTTAACCTACAATTTGAAGAGGCCCAGGAATTCCAAAGGTATTATATAAAGGACCAAAACCCCAATGTTCTAATATCATAGCATGGTTTATAACACAAGTTCTGTAGTTAGAAGGACCTATGTTCAAACTGGTGGTTTCTTGGTTGTGCAACTCTGAACAAAGTAACTTCTCTGAGTCTCTTTTTTTTCATTTGGCAATTTTTTACCAACAGCCAGGTATTGGTCTAGGTGCTAGGAATGCACGATGAGTAAGACAAACCCAGCACTCCCTTCATGGAGCTACCCTACTAGCAGTCACTTCTACGCAATGTGACAAATGCAGAGAGAGAGAAAATAGACAGGGAATAATGAGAGCACGCTCCCTAATTCAAACAAGGTCTGAATCAGAGAAAACTGCCTTAGAAAATATCTCAGCTAAGATCTAAAGGAGGAGGAGTGAAGGAAATATGCTCCTAGAAAGTGTCTGGGAAATAGACACTGAGAAATAGGAGAAGTGATTGTGGCTTGGACATTGGGACTGAGGGGAAATGGGGGCAAAATGAAGCAGGAGAGGTAGGGCCTTAAAAAACATGTTTGAGAGCTTAGCATTACCCTAAGAGCAATGGGTAGATGGTCATGTTTTGAATGAGAGTGACAAAATCAGATATACTGTTTGAAAGATCAGCAGCAAAGAACAGCATTTAAGAGCACACATTTTAGACCAGGTGTGGTGGCTCGTGCCTGCAATCCCAGCATTTTGGGAGGCTGAGGCGGGTGGATCACTTGAGGTCAGGAGTTCGAGACTAGCCTGGCCAACATGGTAAAACCCCATCTCTACTAGAAATACAAAAATTAGCCAGGTGTGGTGGCGCACACCTGTAATCCCAGTTACTCAGGAGGCTGAGGGAGGAGAATCGTTTGAGCCCTGGAGGCAGAGGTTGCTGTGGGCGGAGATGCCACTGCACTCTAGCCTGGGCGACAGAGTAAGACTCCATCTCAAAAAAAAAAAAAAAAAAGAGCTAACACTTTGAAGCTAAATTGCCTGAGTTCAAATCCTGACTCTGTGACTTACTAACCATGGGACCTTCAGAAGTTACTTACCGGCTCCCTCTGTGCCTACATTTGAAGAGTATTAATTTCATAGAGTTGTTATGAGAATTCAGTAGGTTAGTAGTTGTAAGGCATTTAAACCAGCCAGTGTCACATAGTGTTGTTTTTAAATAAAGACATTTAAAAATTCTTGCTACAGTGTGGCGAGTGGCTCAGGGAGCAATGGTAGGACTAGTGGTGGGGACGCTATTTTAGGAGGCTGTTGTAGTAATCCAGGGGACAAAAGTTAGGTAGTGGTAGTAAGACTACGGAGAAACTAAGGACTTTCAGAGTTGTTTGGAAGGACTAAAGAACTGAATGGGTGTGTGTCTAAGTTTCGGTTTGGGTGAATGGTAGTGCCATTTTCTGATGTTTGCACACAAGAAAAAGGTTTGGAGGAAAAAGATAATGTGTTTAGTTTCTTCCCCAAATACGGATAATATGCTTCATATAATATGAAGATTAAATAAACTAATACACCATCTTCCATTCCAAATCTGTCAAATATTTGATTCCCAAGCAACAATGTTTTAGGGTACACAATCCTAGTCAACAATCTGAGGGTAGGAAGAAAAGCTCCAGAACTGAAGGGGTCAGATACTGGGCGCTCTCTGCTGCTCTTGACACAATGGATGCTCCTATTTCTGTTGGTCGAAATAATGAATTTTACTAAACATAGCCCCACCAGGCTCATTACTGAATGTGATACCTACTTAAATCCTGGCCTCTTTGTTTTTTTTCTAAGATGGAGTCTCTCACTATGTCACCCAGGCTGGAGTGCAGTGGTGAGTTCTCAGCTCACTGTAACCTCCAACTCCCAGGCTTAAGCAATCCTCCCACCTCAACCTCCCGAGTAGCTGGGACCACAGGAACACACCACCACACCCTGCTAGTTTTTGTTGTTGTTATTAGAGCCCAGGCTGGTCTCAAACTCCTAAGCTCAAGTGATCTGCCCGCCTTGGCCTCCCAAAGTGCTGGGATTTCAGGTGTAAGCCACTGTGCCTGGCCCTTGGCCTAACTTTTAATGGCAGCCAGAAAGAGGAGAACAGCGCCCCTCTCACTCATTTTGGTATTGGCTGTCTTTCCTGTCCAGGAGTTTAACATTTTTTTTTTAATTGAAACTCTGCACCCACCTCTTGCTAACACTATTTTACATTTTTATAACATTTTTATAGTGTAAGGCAAAAAGTACACTGCTTCTATTTATAACAGTAAAAGACTGGAAAGAGTCCAAATGTCCTTAATAGGGGACTAGTTGAATAAAGCATGTGACAGCCACACGATGGAGTTCTGTGCACTAGTAAAAAGAAATGAGGAAGATCTCTATAGAGTGTAGAGCGATCTCCAGGATCCAAGGTAAAATGCAGAATAGTACGCATTTAAGAAAGAGAGGGGAAATGTAGTTGCTTATAGAAAGGAAGAAAAAAAAATGGGAAGATACCATAGGATAATGAAAATGTTAGTCTGCAGGGGAAGGAAAGTGACAGGTTGGATAAACAGAGATGGAAGGCTTTTCTTCTCTGAATATACCTGGTTTACAATTTTAACGTCAGACTAAGTGTTTCATAACATTATAAAGCAAAATCAAATTAAAAAGAAAAACAATGCCTAAAAATGGAAAACATTTACATTTATATCACCATATATCAAACTGGTGATAAAATCACACAGGGAATTGTTTCAAGTGATTTTCAAACTCAGTAAATTGACCGCATATCCACTGTGGGCTATGTCCTTAAAACAAATAGAACCATTAAAAAATCTGAAACTGTTAGTATTAGTCACATTAACACTGTTATTTTGAACATACACAGAAATTTTAAAATTAAATCAAAGAAGTAAAAGTTTCATAATCTTACATTTGGAGTGGAAATACTAATATGAATTCCTGATGTATTTTTCTCTTCCCGGTTCCATCCACTGAAAAAGTCTAGAAGTAATGACAACACAGTGGTGATGATACCCCTAACAACCCAGTGTGTGGTTTTCATATATCCATACCATTTTCCACTAAAAGAAACCAGGGGCCGGGCGCGGTGGCTCAAGCCTGTAATCCCAGCACTTTGGGAGGCCGAGACGGGCGGATCACGAGGTCAGGAGATCGAGACCACCCTGGCGAACACGGTGAAACCCCGTCTCTACTAAAAAAATACAAAAAACTAGCCGGGCGAGGTGGCGGGCGCCTGTAGTCCCAGCTACACAGGAGGCTGAGGCAGGAGAATGGCGTAAACCCGGGAGGCGGAGCTTGCAGTGAGCTGAGATCCCGCCACTGCGCTCCAGCCCCGGCGACAGAGCGAGACTCCGTCTCAAAAAAAAAAAAAAAAAAAGAGAAATGGCCAACTCCAGGCCACAACAGAAAATATAAGTGATGATTCCTGGACATCTCTTTGGACAGAAAGCAAGAAAGCTATTAAATAAAGATGATTGGGTCAGGCCCGGCATGATGGCTCATGCCTGTAATCCCAGCATTCTGGGAGGCTGTGGCGGGAGCACCGCCTGACGCCAGGAGTTCAAGATCAGCCTGACCAATGTAGCAAGACCCTATCTCTAAAAACATAAATAAATCAGCTCAGTGTGGTGGTGCACACTAGTAGTCCTAGCTACTCAGGAGGCTGAGACAGGAGGACTGCTTGAGCCCAGGAATTGGAGATTGCAGTGAGCTATGATCGCGCCACTACACTCCAACCTGGGCGACAGGGTGAAACCTCATCTCTTTTAAAAAAAAAAAAAAAAAAAAAAAAGCCTACCTGCAATGTATTGAAATATAAACGTTAAAAATTCATGACTTCATAATGAAAACAAAAGACTTCATACCTCACTGGTCACCTCTAGAAGTTACTGGGACCCCAACTCATTATTCTGAAACTAACGAAAGGAATGAATCAACTAATCAAGTAATTATCCTAGGCCAGGCGAGGTGGCTCACGCACTTTGGGAGGCCAAGGCAGGTGGATCGTTTGAGGTCAGGAGTTTGAGACCAGCCTGGCCAACATGGTAAAACTCTGTCTCTACTAAAAATACAAAAATTAGCCAGGAGTGGTGGCACATGCCTGTAGTCCCAGTTACTTGGGAAGATGAGGCAGGAGAATCACTTGAACCACAGGTGGAGGTTGCAGTGAGCCAGATCTTGCCACTGCACTCCAGCCTGGGCGACAGCTAGACTCTGTCTCAGAAAAAGAAAAAAAGAAAAAAGTATTTATCCTATATTTCCTTCCTAACTAAACTGTATTCAGCGTATCCCAATAGTTCTTCATAGAATAACTGATGTTAATAAATACAGGAGGAATGATACGATTAGAAAATAACCATTTTGCAACCTCAATGAAATAATAATGAATCTAAACAATAATCATAAATGGCTGCAAAAATCATTAGCTGTAAGGTTCACGGGCTGCTTCATATGGGATGAAACAGGTTGCAAACACATGAATCCACTGGTCAATCTTAACATCACTAAAACAGAATACGTCAGACAGGGCATCCTCCTGATATGATTCCATAGCAAGTGCACTGCTCCCCCAATGAGGTACTTTCAACAAAAAGATTAAATCTGAATAACTAATTGACTAGAGCTAAATACCAGTTTATATGAAATACTGGGATACAGAAGCATGTTAAGTGACACTATGAGGATTTGGTGGGAAACATTTACAGGACAAATAACACGGTTTCCTCAAAAAATCGACCACATGGAATGAAGGAGAGGGAAAAACTGACCTATATTGAAAGAGACCTAAGGCATACATCCACAAAATGCAACGTTGGCTTTATTTTGGAAATTGACTTGAACAGTCCAACTGTAAAATCCCATTTTTGAAACATCTTGTGAAATGTGAACACTGACTGGTAAGTGAAAATGACCAGAAAAGAATTATGGCTTGTTTTCACTACAGGAGATAATGTTGTGTTTACATTTTTTCAAAAGACAATACTTTATAAAACATACTTTTACACACATTTTCCTGATCGTAGATATCCAGAGGATGTCAAATAAATATTATTTAAGAGTAAGACTCCTCTGCAAAACTTCGATTTCCCCCTCTCAAAATAAAAGGATAAAGCTTTGTTATTAAAGATTACTACCCTCCATCACCACCAGCCCAACCATATTTCCCAAGGCTCCTCTTTATGCCACTATATCTCCAGACAAACTAGATGATTTGCAGTTCTCATGTTTTTCTTCTGCAGGACTTGAAGGCCCTGGTATACCCTTCCACCATCTTTATTTGTCCAAATCCTACTCTCCTGAAGATCCATCAAAACTTAGCTCCTGGCTAGGCACAGTGGCTCATGCCTGTAATCCCAGAACTTTGGCAGGCTGAGGCAGGAGGATCACTTGAGCCCAGCAGTCTGAGATCAGCCTGGGCAACATAGCAAGACCCTGTCTCTACTTAAGAAAAAAAATAAAGAAGCAGGCCAGGCACATTGGCTCATGCCTGTAATCCCAGCACTTTGGGAGGCCAAGGTGGGCGGATCCTCTAAGCTCAGGAGTTCCAGACCAGGCTGGACAACATGGTGAAACCCCATTTCTACTAAAAATACAAAAAATTAGCCAGGTGTGGTGGCGCACGCCTGTAATCCAAGCTACTTGGGAGACTGAGGCACAAGAATCACTTGAAGCCGGGAGGCAGAAGTTGCAGTGAGCTGAGGTTGTACCACTGCACTCCACACTGGGTGACAGAGTGAGACTGCCTCAAAAAAAAAAAAAGTAAAAGAAATAAAAATTAGTTCCTACATAAAGCCTTCTTTGAACCTTCTATTAGAAGTAATTATTCCTGGGCTGGGTGCAGTGGCTCACAAGTGTAATCCCAGCACTTTGGGAGGCTGCGGTGGGCAAATCACTTTAAAGTTAGGAGTTCGAGACCAGCCTGGCCAAAATGGTGAAATCCCGTCTCTCCTAAAAACACAAAAATTAGCCAGGCATGGTGGCGAGTGCCTGTAGTCCCAGCTACTTGGGAGGCTGAGGCAGGAGAAACACTTGAACCCGGGAGGTGGAGGCTGCAGTGAGGCAAGATCGTACAACTACACTCCAGCTTGGGCGACAGAGCAAGACATGGTCTCAAAAAAATACATAAATAAATAAATAAAAAGAAGTAATTAATCCTGTAGTTAACCTACGATATGTATAACATCCTATCTTGTACTATACACTTTTTAGGTGCACTCATGCATTCGTGCAACACATAATTATTAAGTAACTACTATCTATCTGTACATCTAGAAAATATTTATTTAACACCTATTATATTTTGGACCTGTGCTGGGGCTAACTATGCTCCAATGAACAGACAAACACTGCACAACCTGATAGAGATTACAGTCTAGTAAGGGAAGACTACAACTTTACACAAGAAATTACTCACAATTATAAGAAACAGGACGAGCGCAGCGGCTCATGCCTGTAATCCTAGCACTTTCGGAGCACCAAGGCAGAGGATCGCTTGAGCTCAGGAGTTTGAGACCAGCCTGGTCAACACAGTGAGACCTCGTCTCTACTAAATATTAAAAAAAATTAGCCAGGCCTGGTGGTTCACACCTGTAGTTCCAGCTATTCATGAGGCTGAGGCAGGAAGTTGAGCCCAGGAGTCTCAGGCGGCAGTGAGTTATGACAGAGCCACTGCACTCCAGCCTGGGCAACAGAGTGAGACCCTGTCTCAAAAGAAAAAAAAAAAATTAGGAGAAACGTTACAAAAAGTGTAGGAACTATATGAGAGGATGTAACAGACGTGTAAGACTCAATTGGGCTCTGTCACATATGGCACATAATTTAGAATTACTTTTTTTTTCTTTTTTTTTAAGAGACAAGGTCCGCCCCCCAGGGCAGGATGCAGCGGCAAGATCATGGCTCACTGCAGCCTCAAACTTCTGGGCTCAAGCAATCCTCTCAACTCGGCCTCCTGAGCAGCTGGTATTACAGGTGTGTACCAGCATGCCCAGCTTTAAGAGACAGGAGTCTCGCTCTGTTGACCATGATGGTCATGAACTCCGGGGCTCAAACTAGCCTTCCACCTACAGGTGTGGGCCACCGCTCCTGGCCAGGATTAATTACTTCTTAAATGAACTATGTACCCCAATTTTGAACAATGCAGCTCTGCTGGAAATGTCTGGGACTTAAGAAAAATGTGTAAAGCCATAACCTGATATACAGTAGGCCCTCAAGAATAAAAGTTAGTTCTTTTCACTGGGTGCTGTGCCCGTCCAGAGAGAAACTGATTAGATTTTGGATACTGATCGCCTAGCTCTAGGCTGCTAAGTAATACCAACCTAATAAGCATTTCACAAATAAGTATAACAGGAAAGGAAGGAATACGTAATAAAAACATTCTGCATTTGCATCAAGGGTTTCCTTGAGATGTCGAGTATCACTATTCCCAATTTAAAGACGAAGTAACTGAGGCTCGAAAAAAGAACAGGACCTAACAACATCGTAGAGAAGTCCCAGCTCCAGGGCATCTGCTGGTCTCTCTCCACCCCTCCATAACTCTACAACCTCGGCCCAGAACAGGCCTTTGGGCCCCAGACCTCGGAGGAGGTCTTGAGCCTTTCCCAGAAGGCTTTGCAGCGCCGCGGAGAACTCTGGGATACAAAAATCCAAGGCAAAAGGCTAGACCTGGGCCCGAAAAACGGCCTCTTAAGCCCCCCAAGTGCCTTCTTCGGCTCGTTTGTGTGCTTACCTTTCCTGGAGCTCCCGCTATCGGGAGCCTCACTAATTCCCGCAAAGGCCGGGAACAGCGCCATGACCACAGGCCGTACCGCAGTTCCTCTCTATAGAGATGGCGTCGGCGAGCGAGCGTCGGTCTGATGACCCCGGCCGTCGCGGTACACTCTGGGAAATGTGGTTTTCGCAGCGCTCGCTGGGACTTGACCCTGAAGCGGGAGGGGCGGGGCCCAGAGGGGAGGGTGGACAAGGGACGGGGGCGCGGCGGGGCAGGGCGAGGCAGGGCAAATCAGGGCAGGGCGGGGCCAAGGGGGGCGGGGCGAGAAGTGACGGGTTTCTAGTGGTTGGGACCCTGTGAGAACCGGAACTGCGAAAACCGGGGAAGGGACTTGTTCACGGCGGAAAGGGACTAAGGAAATTGGGATTCCAATTCGACCCCTAAATTCACACTATCCTTGCTAACTGGGTCAACTTAAACGCTCTAAGCATCTGTTTCCTTATCTGCAAAATGTTGAGAAGATTAAATGAACATATTTATAAAGGGCCTAGCATTGAGTCCGGCCCATGAAAAGCACTTAATATGTGTTAGTTATTATGTGAATTACGATTGCAAGTTCGGCTCAAAGTCATGTGAGATATCCAAACTTCAATCAGGTTATCATATCAAATACCCCACAACAAGGAAAAATGGAAAGTCCCATCAAGTTCAAGGGTCTTTGATAATTATAAAATACCTGTCTATGAAGCATTCTTGACCCTGGTTCCCCCCACCGAAAATCTAATCACACCTGCTACCAGAAATATAGAGAATAAAGGAACAACTTAGAAGACTTTGTACCACCAAGAAACAATTAGCCAAATTTAGAATGTGGGAAATTACAGAAAACAACCGTGCTTCCTTCACATATCAATGGCTTTAAGAGCGCAGGAGATTGTAATAGATACGAAGATCTTACAGACACATCAAGCAAATGCAATGTATCTTTGGCCTCACCTCATTATGATTCTGATTGGACAAACTGTAAAAAGACCTTTTTAAGGCCGGGCGCGGTGGCTCAAGCCTGTAATCCCAGCACTTTGGGAGGCCGAGGCGGGCGGATCACGAGGTCAGGAGATCGAGACCATCCTGGCTAACACGGTGAAACCCCGTCTCTACTAAAAATACAAAAAGAAATTAGCCGGGCGTGGTGGCGGGCGCCTGTAGTCCCAGCTACTCCGGAGGCTGAGGCAGGAGAATGGCGTGAACCCGGGAGGCGGAGCTTGCAGTGAGCCGAGATCGCGCCACTGCGCTCCAGTCTGGGCGACAGAGTGAGACTCCGTCTCAAAAAAAAAAAAAAAAAAAAAGACCTTTTTAAGATAGATGGAGAAATAAGAAGGTACGCAGAGTACAAGCAATTCGTAAGTAATTCTTGTGAATTCTGTTAGAATTACTAAGGTACTGATATCACTGAGGTGACCTTTATGTATTTATTTTGAGACAAGGTCTCCCTCTGTCGCCCAGGCTGGAGTGCAGTGGTGCGATCTCTGTTCATTACAGCCTCAAACTCCTTGATTCAAGCAATCCCCTCACCTCAGCCTCCCAAGTGGCTGGGACCACAGGCTACACCACCATGTCTGGCAAATTTTTTTTTTTTTTTTTTTCAGGTAGAGGCAGGGTTTCACCATGTTGCCCAGGCTGGTCTCGAACTCCTGGGCTCAAGCGATCTGCCCCCCTCAGCCTCCCAAAGTGTTGGGTGCCTGTGCCTGAGCCACCGCACCCAGCCTGAGATGACTTTTTAAAGTTCTTATATATTAGAGATATATACTGAAGTATTTGCAAGAGAAAATAGGTAGGTAAATGAAGATATATTTATTAGGATCCCAGGGAGTTAAAGATCTGTATTAGATAGGAAATACATTAGAAACCAGAGATGCAAATGTAATAATCTAATCAAGGAATGGATAGACTCTAACGAAGGCTGCAGACCTGCATAAGAATTAGGTTCTATGAGTCCAAAATAGACACCCTTAAAGCTTTGAAGTCCCTGGCAGAGTACTTACAAAAAGGAGCTTAGTATGACAATAGGGGCAGTAATTCCTGCATGTCTTCAACTTTAAATCTCAGGTTCTACCAAAATCTTTGACTCTAAGTTACCTCAATTAATTGGGGCAGCATTTGTCTTTCTCAGCAGATCACTTCAGGTAACTGGGATGGAAATAGTCTATCCCAATGCCTCCTATCTTTCCACCCCAGAAAAGTAAGAATTAATATGGAAGTTTTAAGAAATTAAAACCATAATAATGTTTCTGTAATACGAAGGAATCTGGGTATTTAGGTATATTGTGTACTTAAAAATGTATAAGAGAATGTTGCTCAGGAGACCCTTCTCACAAGAACAACTTAGGCCGGGCGTGGTGGCTCAAGCCTGTAATCCCAGCACTTTGGGAGGCCGAGACGGGTGGATCACGAGGTCAGGAGATCGAGACCATCCTGGCTAACACGGTGAAACCCCGTCTCTACTAAAAAGATACAGAAAACTAGCCGGGTGAGGTGGCGGGCGCCTGTAGTCCCAGCTACTCGGGAGGCTGAGGCAGGAGAATGGCGTAAACCCGGGAGGCGGAGCTTGCAGTGAGCTGAGATCCGGCCACTGGACTCTAGCCTGGGTGACAGAGCGAGACTCCGTCTCAAAAAAAAAAAAAAAAAAGTAAAGCAGGCAGCTAGTCTGTCCAGAAAAAAAAACAAACGAGAGGCTGGGTGCAGTGGCTCATGCCTGTAATGCCAACACTTTGGGAGGCCAAGGTGGGAGGATAAAGTGTTTGAGACCAGCCTGGGCAACAAAGTGAGATACCGTTTCTACAGAAAAATTTAAAAATTAGCCAGGCATGGTGGTGCATACCTGTGGTCCCAGCTACTCGGGAGGCTGAGGCAGGAGAATTTCTTGAGCCCAGGAGATCAAGGCTGCAGTGAGCCATGATCGCACCACTGCACTCCAGCCTGGACAACAAATCGAGACCCTGTCTCAAAAAAAAGAAAAGGTAAAAAAAAAGGAACGGAAAAGAGGTGGGTATGAGTGAGAGCTAAAAACTATAGAAAACAGCCTTTAGGTCATTCCAGAAGACATGATATGAACAAAAGGATCGGCAAGAGGCAGCTAGATACAAAATAGGTAGGTAGTCAGTACTTGTTTGTTGTCAAAATACTGCATATATAATTCCCACTCACTTTTGGAAAAGGATATTATAGAAAAGGAATAGGGGACCAGCCATGGTGTCTCATGCCTATAATCCTAGCACTTTGGGAGGCTGAGGCAGTTGGATTGCTTGAGCCAAGAAGTTCGAGACCAGCCTGGGCAATATAGTGAAACCCCATCTCTATCATTTTTTAAATAAAACTAAAAAAAGAAAAAGGAATAGGTAGTGAACATGTTTTGTTTAGTTTAGTTTAGTTGGCAGGCTCCTTTCTGAATCCACAAGAAGTCTTGTCGGTACAATGTGGTCTGGCTGTCCCAGCCCCATCTGACGGGTTAGGATAAGTGCGTGACCTAGCTCAGTCATGTCCTTAGTTGATAGGTGCTCAACCCAGCTCTGACCCAAGCCAGGCCAAGCAAAGTTCTTTTCCATGAATTTTGAAACTAGAACTGAAAAGGAAAAAGTTATCTCTCTTTGTGTGTAGACTGCAAGATATAATAGTCCAGGAGTAGAGATGCAGAGTAAACTGCCTGTGGAGAGAAGATAAAACCAGGAGTGAGCTGGACAGGACGGGCCCAGGGTTTTGGAACTCAAATTCTAATTCTCCCTGGAGCTCAGCCTCATTCCTAGGCTTGGGTTCTAGGAAACAGCCCAATATCCTTATAATACATTTCACATTTCAGTAAACAAATTCTGTCACTTGCTACCTAGAGTCCTAAATGATACAGAATGAACGAGTGAATGAATAAATGATACCATTTCCACACTCAAAGTCACAATCTCAGAACCTGAGGATACTCCAATTGTTGATAGTTTGAATGACAAATGACACTTTTAAAATGGTCTACTCAGAACATGTATAAACAAACTCCATTCATCTGAAGAGGGAAAGAATCCTCACTCACTGATCAAGAAAACCGGAGAAACAGGTCTATCAACTCCATCAATCTTAAGGAATTTTCTGGTAGTTCCTATGAAGTCAAATGAAAGAAAATGTGCCCTTTGGAAATCAGAAATATCAGCAAGGAAATCAAACAGCCTGAGCCGCTTCACTGGTGTGATCTTTTTTCTGTTTTATTTTATTTTGTTTTGTTTTGGGGTTATGGGGGTCTCAGGTTGGAAATGTCTCAATATGTGGACACAATCCCAAGTAACAGATCTTCAGTCATAGTTAACCAGCCTATTTATGCCTAACTCACAATTCACGCAGTCCAGAACCTGCTAAAATATGTAAAGTTATGCAGAAAATAGAGAAGAGGGACACCAATAACACTTAATAACTATACTGTAGTCTAGAATAATCATTAAGAGAACCCTGCTTGGGTTTACTGTCCTAAATGGAGGCTGGGGTACATTTTTAAGAGCCTTGGATAAGAGTGACTTTAACCAGAGTTTTATTTATTTTTTTATTTTTTATTTTTTATTTTTTTTTTTTGAGACACAGTTTTGCTCTTGTTGCCCAGGCTGGAGTGCAATGGCACAACCTCAGCTCACTGCAGCCTCCACCTCCCATGTTCAAGCGATTCTCCTGCCTCAGCCTTCCCAAGTAGCTGGGATTACAGGCATGCGCCACCAATCCTGGCTAATTTTGTATTTTTAGTAGAGATGGGGTTTCTCCATGTAGGTAGGCTGGTCTCAAACTCCCGACCTCAGGTGATCTGCCCACCTCGGCCTCCCAAAGTGCTGGGATTACAGGCATGAGCCACCGCGCCTGGCCCTAACCAGAGTTTTAAAAGATTAAATCAATCTTCTTGGGTAGCTCACTCTTAAACTAGCACTTCTTCCCAAGATGCTCTGAAACAATTTTCAGCTTTCGTTGTGATTATAGCTCTTCCAGAAAGTGATAGGTTTTGTGTTATGTTGATAGGGAAAGAGATCAACGAAACAACACAAACCTCTTTTTTAAAAACTAATTTACAAATAGGCAAATAGTTAAATCACCACTGTTCAGGCTGCCTTTCTTTGACTAGAAAAATGACATTTTAAGAACTGGTTTGGTCCCAGTCTCCATTTAAAATTTCCTTAATCTTGTTGATGTTTGTCTCTCTGGCAATTCTCCTGGCTTGTGGGTGCCCATTTTTAAAGTGTGGTCAGAGGTGTTGGCTGGTTCCTATCTTCCCCCTTGTATTAACATCTGCACCTCTCTTCATTGCCTCCTCTCATTGCCAAAGAGAGTGAAAGTGTGAATTTTTTCACCTGTAAATTTCCAGTTACAGGGGAAAGTATCCATATTAAATTTGTTTTCACCTTTTGCCTATTTATTTAGGAATACAGAGAGGAACTATTCTCTCCTACCATTTTAAGCATGATGCAAGAAAAGTTTTCAACACAGAAAAGTATAAAAAAGATGGGAATGATCACCCATGTTTCCATTACCCAAAATAAAGACAAATATTATTTTGGAGTTTGTTTTGTTTTATATTTTATTTTATTTTACATTTTTAATTATTCAGACAAGTCTCCTTCTGTCCCCCAGGCTGGAAAGCAATGGTGAGATCACAGCTCACTGCAGCCTCAGCCTCCTAGGCTCAAGGGATCTTCCTGTCTCAGCCTCCTGTGTAGCTGGGATGACAGGCGCACATCATCATATCAGGTAATTTTTAAATTTTTTGTAGAGATGGGGTCTCATTTTGTTGCCCAGGCTTTGTTTTGTTTTCTTAGAGATGGAGTCTTGCTCTGTTGCCCAAGCTGGAGTGCCATGGTACGATCATAGTGCATTGCAGCCTCAAATCCATGGGTTCAAGCAATCCTCCTGCTTCAGCCTCCTGAGTAGCTGGGATTACAGGTCTTTCTTTCTTTTACGTTTTTCCTGTATCTTAGATCATGGATAATTTTTTTCATCATAGTTGTGATTGCTCTTTCTCTTAATGTTATACAAAAGCATTTCTGTTTTATTACAAACCTCATAAACATGTATTATTAGATTGGTGCAAAAGTAAGTGCGGTTTTCGTGTGGTTTTTGCCATTCCTTTCAATGAAGAATAGCATTGAAAGGATGCATAATATTTCATTCAATGGATGGAATTACAATATACTTAATGACTCCCTGTAGCTAGGTATTTAGCAAACCTCACCTCTTATGTCATCTCATCAGTGTTATCTATGAGTTCTCCAAACTGTGAACTGGCTGGTCAGGATTGTCAACCATAGGATTTTATTTTATTTTATTTTTTGAGACAGAGTCTTGCTCTGTCACCCAGGCTGGAGTGCAGTGGCCGGATCTCAGCTCACTGCCACCTCCGCTTTCCGGGTTTAAGTGATACTCCTCCCTCAGTCTCCCAAATAGCTGGGATTACAGAAACCCACCACCATGCCCAGCTAATTTTTGTATTTTTAGTAGAGAGGAGGTTTCACCATGTTGGCCATGCTGGTCTCAAACTCCTGACCTCAAGGGATCCACCCACCTCTGCCTCTCAAAGTGCTGGCATTACAGGTGTGAGCTACTGTGCCCTGCCAACCATAGGATTTTAAGTTGTAGCTTGTCCACCAGCAGCCAAGACATTGTTGATGACGAACAGCCATTTCACTGGAGCATGAGGAATGAGGTGGGAAAAAAGCAATCAAGAGGGGCACAATGACACTTTCTAAAAAGATAAATATGTCTGGGTGCGGTGGCTCACGCCTGTAATCCCAGCACTTTGGGAGGCCAAGGTGGGAGGATTACCTGAGGTCAGGAATTCGAGACCAGCCTGACCGACCTGGTGAAATCCCGTCTCTACTAATAATACAAAAATTAGCCAGGTGTGGTGGTGGGCGCCTGTAATCTCAGCTACTCAGGAGGCTGAGGCAGGAGAATCGTTTGAACCCGGAAGGCAAAAGTTGCAGCGAGCTGAGATTGCACCATTGCACTCCACCCTGAGCAAGAAGAGTGAAACTCCATCTCAAAAAAAAAAAAAAAAAGCAGACAAATACAACTTCAGATAATAAAGGCAAGGTTCTACTCAAAGCATATTCAGCAAAGGCCATATGCTATGTGTCAAAGGTACATACGGACATCTCAACAAACAAGTCTGCCTGAAGAGTTAAGTGCAAAGATGATCTATAAATGAACAAAGGATTACTACCAGCACCGCGGAGGTGGAGATTAACTCTGCCCCTTTGGATGAATCCAAGGAAGTGGAGCTACTTACCCGGCTCTTACAAATGAGAAGTAGTCCCTGGGACAGATGAAGGAGAAAACAAACATAGGCCGAGAAAGCAGCATGCACAGAAGTCCCAGGTTATAAAACAGCAAGGTGTGTTCAAAGATCCTCAAGGGTTCTCTGGCCGCAATGTGATAGGAGAGGCTGGGGGCCTGCAAAGACTGTCTGGGATCCGGACATGAAGAACTCTGATGTCATAGGTGGTTTAATAATTTGTCCCTAGTTCGGCTGGGCACGGTGGCTCACGCCTGTAATCCCAGCACTTTGGGAGGCCGAGGCGGGGGAATCACGAGGTCAGGAGATCAAGACCATCCTGGCTAACATGGTGAAACCCCACCTCTGCTAAAAATACAAAAAATTAGCCGGGCGTGGTAGTGCACGCCTGTAGTCCCAGCTACTCAGGAGACTGAGGGAAGAGAATGGCTTGAACCTGGGAGGCGGAGGTTACAGTGAGCCGAGATCATGCCACTGCACTCCAGCCTGGGTGACAGAGCAAGATTCTGTCTCAAGATAATAATAATAATAATAATAGTAATAATAATAATAATAATGGTTCTTCCCGGGTGTTAAACTCTAAATCTTTGGAGTTTCCCCAGTGATAGGATAGGAGTGTCTTTGTTATTCATGGTGGCCTACACCTGAGTTTATGCTAACAAGATAACTCAGATGGCGGATGCCTAGAAAGACCAACTCTGTGATTAGAGAGGAGGGGTTTCTAGCCAGCCCGACCTCTAGGGAGTAAAGGTAGCTAGAGGCTGAATTTGATCATATTGAATAACGTGCCAGTAATTCAGTCAGTCCATCATTCCTATGTCATGAAACCCCAATAAAACTCTAGACACAGGCTGAGCAAGCTTCCTGGTCGGTAAACACAACAGCATGCATCCTGATTCTCAGAGGGCACAGAAATTCCATATTCAGGACCCTCTCAGAACTGTCATTGGCTGGTCCTGATTGGTATCTTTTTTTTTTTTTTTTTTAGGCAGTCTTGCTGTATTGCCCAGGATGGAGTGCAGTGGTACAATCTCTGCTCGCTGCAACCTCTGCCTCCCAGGCTCAAGGGATTCTTGTGCCTCAGCCTCAAGTAGCTGGGATTACAAGTATGCGCAACTATGCCCGGCTATTGTCTGTATTTTTAGTAGAGATGGGGTTTCGCCGTGTTGGTCTCCGACTCCTGGCCTCAAGTGATCCACCCACCTTGGACTCCCAAAGTGATAGGATTACAGGCATGAGCCACCGTACCTGGCTTGTATCCTTTATAATAAAACTATAATAGCAAATATAGCACTCTCCTGAGTTCTACAAGTCATTCTAGGGAATTATTGAACCCGAGGGTGCCATGGAAACTCCCAAATTTGTTGCCACTTGAGCCACTGGGTGCCACTGGCTCACACTTGTAATCTCAGCACTTTGGGAGGCTGAGGCGGGAGGATCTCTTGAGCTCAGGAGAGTTTAAGACCAGCCTGAGAAACATGGTGAAACCCCATCTCTACAAAAAATACCAAAAATTAGCCACGTGTCATGGCACATGCCTGTAGTCCCAGCTACTTGGGAGGGTGAGATGAGGATCAGGAAGAGCCCAGGAGGTCAAGGCTGCAGTGAGCTGAGATTGTGCCAGTGCACTCCAGCCTGGGTGACAGAGCAAGACCCTGCCAAAAAAAAAAAAAAAGAAAGAAAAGAAAAGAGAGAGAAAGAAAGAAAAGAAAGAAGGAAGCAAGGAAAAGAAAGAGAGAAAGAAAGAAAAATAAAGAAAGAAGGAAGGAAGGAAGGAAGGAAGGAAGGAAGGAAGGAAGGAAGGAAGGAAGGAAGGAAGGAAGGAAGGAAGGAAGGAGAGGCTGGGTGCGGTGGCTCACGCGCAATCCCAGCACTTTGGGAGGCCGAGGTGGAAGGACCACCTGCGGTCAGGAGTTCGAGACCAGCCTCACCAACATGGAGAAACCTGGTCTCTACTAAAAATACAAAATTAGTCAGGCGTGGTGGCACATGCCTGTAATCCCAGCTACTCAGCAGGCTGAGGCAGGAGAATTGCTTGAACTCGGGAGGCGGAGGTTGCAGTGAGCCAAGACTGTGCCATTACACTCCAGCCTGGGTAACAAGAGTGAAACTCTGTCTCAAAAAAAAAAAAAAAAAAAAGACAGAAAGACAGAAGAAAAAAAGAAAGAGTGGGTGGCCTGGGGACCTCTGGAACTTGTAGCTGGCATCTGAAGTCAGGGTGGTCTAGTTGGGAACTATGCCCTTGAATCTGTGGAGTCTGTGCTTACTCTGGGTGCCTCACATAAGAATGGCACTGTCGACTGGGCTCAGTGGCTCACGCCTGTAATCCCATCACTTTGGGAAACTGAGGTGGGTGGATCCCTTGAGATCAGGAGTTTGAACCAGCCTGGCCAACATGTTGAAACCCTGTCTCTACTAAAAATACAAAAATTAGCCAGGCATGGTGGCACATCTGTAATTCCAGCTACTAGTGAGGCTGAGGCAGGAGAATCACTTGAGCCCAGGAGGTGGAGGTGGCAGTGAGCCAAGATCAGGCTACTGCACTCCAGCCTGGGCAACAGATTGAGACTCCGTCTCAAAAAAAAAAAAAACAGGAATTGCGTTGCAGTATTTCATAATGCATACATCTTATTTTGAAAAGTTTTAGGCCGGGCGCGGTGGCTCAAGCCTGTAATCCCAGCACTTTGGGAGGCCGAGACGGGTGGATCACGAGGTCAGGAGATCGAGACCATCCTGGCTAACACGGTGAAACCCCGTCTCTACTAAAAAATACAAAAAACTAGCCGGGCGAGGTGGCGGGCGCCTGTAGTCCCAGCTACTCGGGAGGCTGAGGCAGGAGAATGGCGGGAACCCGGGAGGCGGAGCTTGCAGTGAGCCGAGATCTGGTCACTGCGCTCCAGCCTGGGCGACAAAGCAAGACTCCGTCTCAAAAAAAAAAAAAAAAAAAAAAGTTTTAAGTAAGGAAATACCAAATACTTGTGTCAGAAAAACCAGTCTGCGACAGTATAAAGAATGGATAGACAGGGTAGAATATGAAGGAGGGTGTGTTGCAGATGGCTAGGAATCGGGATGATCAATAAACCAGGCCAGCATACAGTGATCAGGAGTGAGACTGTTCTTTTTGAGTTAACTTTTAGGACAACAGTGTGTTTAAGAGAATGAATTACAAACATATCTGTGAAATATGTGTGCGAAGAGGCAGATGAAAGAGCAGCACCCCCAGGATTTAGTTCTGCATGTGACCAGCCTGGCGTGGAACAGTTGGCAACTTATCACTTTAGATTACTGGTAGGCTAAAGGATTTGTTTTTTGTTTGTTTGTTTTTGTGTTTTGTTTCGTTTTTGAGACAGAGTCTCGTTCTGTCACCGGGCTGGAGTGCAGTGGCGCATCTCAGCTCACTGTAACCTCTGCCTCCCAGGTTCAAGCAATTCCCCTGCCTCAGGCTCCCAAGTAGCTGGGACTGCAGGCACGTGCCACCACGCCTGGATTTTTTTTTTTTTTTTTTTGTATTTTAGTAGAGACAGCGTTTCATCATGTTGGCCAAGATGGTCTTGATCTTCTGACCCTGTGATCCGCCCTCCTTGGGCCTCTCAAAATGCTGGGATTACAGGCGTGAGCCACCGTGCCAGGCCCAGATTTGGGTCTTTTAAAGATACATTTTCCTTTTGAGTTTTTGGGAAGAATTTAAAAATACAAAATAATAAAACAGGCCAGATGCAGTGGCTCATGCCTATAATCCCAGCACTTTGGGAGGCCAAGGTGGGCAGATCACTTGAGCCCAGGAGTTCAAGACCAGTTTGGGCAATGTGGTGAAACTCTGTCTCTATAAAAAAAATATAGGGCGGGCGCCTGTAGTGCCAGCTACTCAGGAGGCAGAGGCAGGAGAATGGCGTACCCGGGAGGCGGAGCTTGCAGTGAGCTGAGATCCGGCCACTGCACTCCAGCCTGGGCGGCAGAGCGAGACTCCGTCTCAAAAAAAAAAAAAAAAAAAAAAATTACCCACGCGTGGTGGTGCACCCCTGTGGTCCCAGCTACTTGGGAGGATTGAGCCTGGGAGGTTTGAGGTTGCAGTGAGCCAAGATCACACTACTGCACTCCAGCCTGGGTGACAGAGTAAGACTCTCTTTCGAAAAATGAATTAATAAATAATGATAATAATAATCATAAAACAAATGATTAAGTGCTCTCTCCCACCCCCAATTTAGCACATGCTAAGATTTTCTTCATTTGTTCTATTTGTGCTTATTTGCTTTTTATTTAAATCAATGACTCTCAACATGATGGTGTGGGGAGTGGGGGCGGTGTGGGGGAAGCAATTTTATTTCCCAGGGGACTTTTGGCAAAGGCTGGAGATACTTTGGGTGGTCACAATTTGGGGTGCTGTTGGCATCTAGAGGGGAGAGGCCAGGGATGCTGCCGAACATCCTACAATGCCCAGGACTGCCCCTACCACAAAGAATTACCTGGCCTCAAATGTCAGTAGTGCTGAGACTGAAAAACTCCAATTTAAATAAAATACATAAAATATTATAGATAAAATCGAAGTCCCTTGGTACCCCTCCCCAAACCCGAATGTACTTGCATCCACTATCTCCCCCAAAACAACTGCTATCATGAGTTAGGTCTAAGGACAGAGGGGTTTTGTGTATTCCAGCCAAATGGAATTCTGCAGATAAATCCAGTTTTATAACTAGGGACAAAAAATCACATCAGCACATATTGGTGTTGTACCTGATTGGTTTACCGACTAATTCCATCCCAGGCATGACATCGATTTCCCTTAGTGAAAAATCATCCCTATTTGCTTCTTATTTTGAAGGCGTTTTTGTATTTAAAGAATCAAAATTCAAGTCAGGGCCCTTAAATTCAAAGACCTCAGCAATGAAATGTTGCATGGTGGTGACAGTCATTTAGACGAAGCAACATTCCTAGTGCAGTTCTCCATCCTGCCTCATTAGAGATGCTTATGTCATGGACAGAACCTCCACAATGCAGCTTGATTGGCTTAAGCAGAAGACAGATCTTTCCGTGTTAGACCGAAAGGTGGCATCGAGGATGGAAATTCGCCCCCTTACTTTTCACTATCCTCAAATGTTTTGCTAACAGATTCATCAGAACTAGTGAGAGCAAAATGTCTTTCAACATCTCTCAAGAGTATCAAGCAGCTGACTGCAACTTTTCACATTCCTTCAGCATATGGGCTGTATAATCTACAGGGGATTCTGCCGAATATGCTGATAATGGTTTCCTCCTTGACCTTCAAGCTAATTATCACCAGGGAATCTTTAATGCTTTAAAAGTACATGTCACTTGGCCGGGCGCAGTGGTTCACGCCTGTAATCCCAGCAGTTTGGGAGGCCAAGGCAGGTGGATCAAGAGGTCAGGAGTTCGAGACCAGCCTGACCAACGTAGTGAAACCTCATCTCTACTAAAAATACAAAAATTAGCCGGGTGTGGTGGCGGGCACCTATAGTCCCAGCTACTCAGGAGGCTGAGGCAGGAGGATGGTGTGAACCCGGGAGGTGAAGCTTGCAGTGAGCCAAGTCCGCCACTGCACTCCAGCCTGGGCGACACAGGGAGACCCTGTCTAAAAAAAAAAAAAAAAAACATGTCACTTATTTTGCTCACAGATCAGTGGTTTAATAAATGCCAGCGTATATGTTAAATTTTGTTAACGTTTAATATCTTTTTTTATCAGCCAAAGTGCATTAAAAATTAAAATTAATTCCCACTTTCCCATTTTTATGCTGTCGGGTAATGTTATTTTACATCGTGCTGTAGTGGACGTTCAGTGCTTTGAATTAATGCACTTGGTGATTTATTTACCGCCTTGGGTGTTAGTCATTACTTTTTCAATTACTGTAAAACTTTATGCATCACAGCATGATACTCTGAGAAACCAGATAAACAGTGCTGGGGAGATTTTCTTTTAAATGGGATCCAGTAATAAAGACAAAAGACTACATTAGAATCTCTAATGTGCCAGCCAGAGACATTGGTTTCCATGCTTGTGAGCTTGTGAATCACCTTCCAGAAGTGAACCTTTCCCAACCAGAATGCATGGGAAATCCTGGTCTTCTGCCTTTGAGTCACTGTACAAGTCATAGCAAGCCATCCTTATCCACAGAGCTCAAAAGCAGGAATCTCTAGCATCCAGCGTATTAGCAAGAGGAAGCTGAGATTTTGAGAGGACTGACATTGTGTCATATCATCCTACAAACCTTTAGAAGTGCCATCAGTGATTGCTATGCTATGCACCAAGACCTCAATGTGTCCACGCATTTGATTTCTTTTCCTATATTTGATAAAGCCCTGACAAGATTCCTAGCACTGTCCTGTGCTCTAGGGATTGAGAGCATATAACAGCAAGATGACATGCTCCCGGGGGAGGTTTTAATCTCCTGGAAACCCTGTGTCATTGCCAGGAGGGGCATGCCACTGGAACATGGTCCCTGCTGTAAAACTCACAGGGAGGTGAGGCTGAGGCAAAGAAAGGTTAGAGGAGGCCTCATTGGGCTGCTTCCAGAAGCACTTCTAGAGCAGTGGGGAGCGAGGAGGAGCCGTTGGCAAGGCGACAGAAGCCGCAAATGGGCTCAGTGGGAGTCCAAATTCAGCACCTGCAAGCCCGGCTAGCCTGACTGTGGTAAACACACAGCCACAGGGATTCCAAGTAGTCCCTGGAGCGAAGGTTTCTTCCAGTCTGTTCAGCCCACTCTGCCTGGTGGTCCTAGATCTACAGTTATTTAAAATGTGCCGATGAAAAACAAAAGGAAAAAAATGTGCCAATTGAAAGGGAAGTGTTTCAGGACAGGTGCGTTGCCTCATGCCTATAATCCCAGCATTTAGGGAGGCAAAGGTGGGAAAATAGCTTGAGCCCAGGGGTTCAAGATCAGCCTGGGCGACATAGTGAAACCCACTTGTCTTTTTTCTTTTTCTTTTCTTTTTTATTTTTTGAGACGGAGCTTCACTCTTGTTGCCCAGGCTGGAGTGCAGTGGCGTGATCTCAGCTCACTGCAACCTTTGCCTCTCAGGTTCAAGCAATTCTCCTGCCTCAGCCTCCCGAGTAGCTGGGATTACAGGTGCCCACCACCACACCCGGCTAATTTTTGTATTTTTAGTAGAGATGGGGTTTCACCATGTTGGCCAGACTGATCTTGAACTCCTGGCCTCAGCCAGGTGATCCACCCACCTCAGCCTCCCAAAGTGCTGGGATTACAGGCGTGAGCCACCACATCTGGCAATTTTTTTTTTTTTTTTGAAGGGGAAAAATTTTATTAGGTCCAGAAATCAAAGATGACTTAGGGTAGAATTATGATTACGTGCAGAATTGGGTGGTTAGAAAAGAAATCAATCTATTGAGGTCCAGCCTAAGGTTCTGATAGCCAATGGGTAGACACAATGAGAGTAGTAGTATTCCTAGAAACCAGGATAAATCTCCAACTCGTGTGAGTTTATTTTATTTTATTTTATTTTTTTGAGAGGGAGTCACGCTCTTGTTGCCCAGGCTGGAGTGCAATGGCACGATCTCGGCTCACTGCAACCTCTGCCTCCCAGGTTCAAGCAATTCTCCTGCCTCACCCTCCCAAGTAGCTGGGATTACAGGCACCTGCCACCAAGCCCGGCTAATTTTTGTATTTTTAGTAGAGACGGGGTTTCGCCATGTTGCCCAGGCTGGTCTTGAACTCCTGACCTCAGGTGATCCACCCACCTCGGCCTTCCAAAGTGCTGGGATTACAGGCGTGAGCCACTGTGCCCGGCCTACTTGCATGAGTTTAATGAACCAGGTAGATTATTGTATATCTGCCCTTATCCCATTCTCGGTCAGGTGAATTTTCTTGCTCATGAAGTCCACATTGAAAGCAGCATGCTCAGAAATGGAGGTGAAACCCCCTTCTCTACAAAAAATTTAAAAGTCCTAACTACTCAGGAGGCTGAGGTGGGAGGATGGCTTGAGCCTGGAAGTTTGAGGCTTGAGCTCCTTCCCTGAATCCTCCTTGACTTAAACCTGTCCCTTTGATGAGGCCTGTGTAAGATCCTCCAGGAGCTCCTCACTCAGGACAAGTGCCCACCAAGCGGACCCTGTTTCCTCCAGCTGAGCAGAATCAAGGCAGGTTTGGATCATTTGCTTTTTTGGAGCCAAGGAGAAAAATCTTTTGCTTCAAGTCTTATTGTTGTGGACCCAGGAAATCTGAGACAGGTCTCAGTTAATTTAGAAAGTTTATTTTGCCAAGGTTGAGGACGCGCCCGTGACACAGCCTCAGAAAGTCCTGACAACATGTGCCCAAGGTGGTTGGGGCACAGCTTGGCTTTATACATTTTAGGGAGACACGAGATATCAATCAATATATGTAAGAAGTGTGTTGGCTCTGTTTGGAAAGGCAGAACAACGTGAAGCAAAGGCAGGAAGCAGGGAGGGAGCTTCCAGGTCACAGATAGGTGAGACGCAAATGGCTGCATTCTTCTGAGTTTCTGATTAGCCTTTCCAAAGGAGGCAATCAGATATGCATCTGGCTGGGTGTGGTGGCTCACACTTGTAATCCCAGCACTTTGGGAGGCCGAGGTGGGCAGATCACTCGAAGTCTGGAATTTAAGACCAGCCTGGCCAATATGGTGAAACCCCATCTCTACCAAAAAATAGAAAAATTAGCTGGGCATGGTGGTGCATGCCTGTAATCCCAGCTACTCAGGAGGCTGAGGCGGGAGAATCGCTCAAACCGGGAGGTGGAGGTTGCAGTGAGCTGATCGTACCACTGCACTCCAGCCTGGGCGACAGAGCAAGACTCTTCTTAAATAAATAAATAACTAAACAAATGACAGACTTTGGGAAACCAAAGATGCGGGATTCCTTGAGGCCAGGAGTTCGAGGCTGCAGTAAGCTATGACTGTGCCACTGTACTCTAGTCTGGGCAACAGAGTGAGACCCCATCTATAAAATAAATAAATAAAATATAATAATTCCAGTTTTTGCAAGGTCTGGAGAGTGACGGTCTTTTAGGCCTATTATGCCATATCCACCCTAATGGGTCCCAAAGGCTAGGTAGCCCCTGGGAAGTAAAGACTACTTTTGGCCTCTGAAACTGACACAGAAAATTATTTTAGCAAATAAACCTCTCTGCCCAGAAATACCCAAATAATGCATTCTAACGTGTCTGCTTTCAGGTTATCTGAAGAACCCGGATGGAGAGATCAAGTACAAGTTATAGTGAACAGAGGGTGTAGGTTCTGAGAGTCATGACTGGCGTTCATAGCTGGGGTGGATATGGCATGGTCAGTCCCAGCCTGGACCCATGCAGTGTTCTGTGTGGCCTGTCCAGGGACCACCAGACCCTTCGGGAAGGTGGCAACGGCCTGGGAGGGAGACTGAGGGAAGATTCAGAGAGACCTCCCATCTCAGTGTCTGGAATAGGTGTGTCACTTTGCTCCCAGTCAGAACTGATCAATTCCCCAAGTCCAAATGTCAGAGTTATGATTTCTTGTACAAGGTGAATGAGAGCCCCAGATATTTTGGAAACTAACCATATTGTTTTCCCTTACCTCTCTTAGGAAAGCGGTCACCAAAGAGTTCCCATCTGAGTACAGGTTACAGGGTCAAAAGACCCTGATGCCCCAGCTGCCAAGGGGGTGATTTAGGCAGAGAACCTAGAACAGCAAAGAGGCGTGCTATTTCGACTCACACTGCTTCCACGCAGCAAAGAGGTGCTGGGAAAGCGATTTTGAAAAGTTCAGAGATCTTGACGTGTCTGTTCATCTTAAGCTTATTATAACTATAATTTTATTTTATTATTTTATTTTTATTTTTGAGACAGGGTTTCACTCTGCTGCCCAGGCTGGAGTGCAGTGGTGCGATCTCAGCTCACTGCAGCCTCCACCTCACGAGTTCAAGCAATTCTTGTGCCTCAGCCTCCTGAGTAGCTGGGATTACAGGCATGTGCTACTATACCCAGCTAATTTTTGTATTTTTTGTGGAGACAAGTTTTCGCCATGTTGGCCAGGCTGGTCTTGAACTCCTAGGCTCAAGTGATCCGACTCCCAAAGTGCTGGGATTACAGGTGTGAGCCACGGTGTCCAGCCAAGCTTATTATAACTGTAATTTTAAATTATCTTCTTCTATTCTGATCTTGACTCTTACAACTGAATTTGTAAGCTTTATAATGAATATTAGTGGAATAATTTACTTAGGAATTCACCTGGTGTCTATTTTTTTTGTATGGTTTTAATCACAGTGATTCCATACTCTTCTATGACTGTTACCTGCACAAGTATTGCCCCTATTATCTATTTTGGGAAATACTTAATTGCTGTCTGCTTCTGTGTTAATTCAGGGAGCTCATTCATTCTCAAAATAGAACCTCTGCGATTTAACCAAATGACTCAGATCTCTGCCCCCTGCCCCCCACATGCTGCGAAAAGCACAGCTCCGGTCACATGTCCTGTTGCATGAAAATAAACTTGTTAAATTCTTTCCCAAACTACTTCCTCTTTCAAGTTTCCCTATTGATTTCCATCAGCTGCCCTGTGCAAATATATCTCTTCCCTTTGGGATCCCAAATTCATTTATTTTTCTCACCCACAGGGACTCATGAACCTCCCCAAATTACTTAATATATGTATGCATATTTTTCTGAAGACTCATCATTTTCATGCTATTCTCAAGGAATCCATGGCTCTCTCCTCCTCCAAAAGGATCAAAATGATCTGCCATTTTAATCCATGCCATCACCACGTAATACTAGTGTAGCAGGATGAGCGGCAGACAAAACTCCTCAGACACCGAGTTAAAGAAGGAAGGGGTTTATTGGGCCAGGGGCATCACCAAGACTCCAGTCTCAAGAGCAGAGCTCCCCGAGTGAGCAATTCCTGTCCCTTTTAAGGGCTCATAACTCTCAGGGTACGCGTGAGAGGATCATGATCGGTTGTGCAAGCAGGGGATACATGCACCAGTAATTAGATCGGCACAAAACAGGATAGGGATCTTCACAGTGCTTTTCTCTGTCTGTAATCTATAGATAACATAACCAATTAGGTCAGGGGTCGATCTTTAACTACCAGGCCCAGGGTGTGGTGCCAGGCTGTCTCTTTGTGGATTTCACTTCTGCCTTTTAGTTTTTACTTTTTCTTTCTTTGGAGGCAGAAACTGGGCATAAGACAATATGAGGGGTGGTCTCCTCCCTTACTAGTACTACTAAAAGCAGCTGGGCGCGGTGGCTCACACCTTTAATCCCAGCACTTTGGGAAGCTGAGGCGGACGGATCACTTGAGATCAGGGGTTCGAGACCAGCCTGGTCAACATGGTGAAACCCCTTCTCTACTAAAAATACAAAAAAAGGCCGGACTCAGTGGCTCACACCTGTAATCCCAGCACTTTGGGAGGCCCAGGCAGGCAGATACGAGGTCAGAAGATCGAGACCATCCTGGCTAACACAATGAAACCCCGTTTCTACTAAAAATACAAAAAAATTAGCTGAGCATGTAGTCCCAGCTACTCAGGAGGCTGAGGCAGGAGCATGGCGTGGACCCGGGAGGCGGAGCTTGCAGTGAGCCCAGATCGCACCACTGCACTCCAGCCTCAGCGACAGAGCGAGACTCTGTCTCAGGAAAAAAAAAAAAAAAAAAAAAAAAATTAGCTGGACATGGTGATGAGCGCCTGCAATCCCAACTACTCAGGAGGCTGAGGCACGAGAATAGCTTGAACCCAGGAGGCGGAGGTTGCAGTGAGTCTAGATCGTGCCACTGCACTCCAGCCTGAGCAACGGAGCAAAACCCTGTCTCAAAAAACAAAACAAAACAAAACAAAAACCAGCATCCTGACTAGGTCCCTCCCATCTCCTCCTTCCAGCCCATTCGGGACAAGGACGCAACATTATTGCTTCAATCTATGGAAGACAGGGGCTAGCTGCTCTCACTCCTGTCTGTCTGAAAGATCTGCAGGAGTCTACAGCCATACCACCCTGAACACGCCCAGTCTCGTCTCGTCTCGTCTGAAAGGTTTGCAGGAGTCAGGCTAGTCTACTCACCTTGGCGCCACCACTTCACCTCTATTCCTAATTTGTTTGCTGCTTTCTTCCCAAGAACCCCTCCCATACCCACTTCCCCACACCTATCCACACTTCAAGACCCAGTAAAAGATGCTTCACACACCAAGACCGGCCCAGAGAGAGTTTGGTTTCAGACGACAGAATAACTGAGTGGGCATGTGGCTCCGGAGTATAAATATTTGGAAATGTTAATATGATATATATCGTAATACATAATAATATTATTATAATAAATGTTAATATATAATAAACATTAGAAAAAAAATCTGCAAAGAGCTTAAACCCTTGTAAAAAGATGAACTCTCCAAGGTAAATAAAAGCAGAAAGCAGTCAAGTGCTTATTCTCAATTTCTACTGCACTTAGGCGCCTAGCCCAGTACTTAGGCGAAACTAGCACTTGACATTTACGGAATAAATGTGGAATGTTATATTGAAAATAAAACATATGGAGGCCAGGTGCGATGGCTCATGCCTGTAATCCCAGCACTTTGGGAGCTGGAGGCAGGTGGATCACCTGAGGTCAGGAGTTCGAGACCAGCCTAGCCAATATGGGGAAACCCCGTCTCTACTAATAATACAGAAATTAGCCGGGTATGGTGGCACATGCCTGTAATCCCAGCTACTCGGGAGGCTGAGGCAGGAGAATCACTTGAATCCGGGAGGCAGAGGTTGTGGTGAGCCGAGATCGTGCCATTGCACTCCAGCCTGGGCGAAACTCCATCTCAAAATAAATAAATAAATAAAAACATATGGAGCTGGGCACACCTGTAGTCTCAGCTACTCAGGAGGCCAAGGTGAGAGGATGGCTTGAGCCCAGGAGTTTAAGTCCAGATTGGGCAACATAGCAAGAACTTGAACCTAAAATAAAAGTTAAAAACTAAAAATAAATGCCTAATTAACTTTTGAGAGGTGCTCAACTTCACTAGCCTTCCTGAAAATTCAAATTTAAATAATACAATACCATGACCTAACCTTCAGAATAGCTAAAATGAAAAGAAAAGAAAATGCCAGGCTGGGCGAGGTGGCTCACACCTGTAATCCCAGCACTTTGGGAGGCCAAGATGAGCGGATCGCCTGAAGTCAGGAGTTCAAAACCTGCCTGACCAACATGGTCTCTGCCAAAAAATACAAAACTGGCTGGGTGAGGTGGTACATTCCTATAGTCCCAGCTACCGGGGAGGCTGAGGTTGGAGAATCACTTGAACCTGGGAGGCGAAGGTTGCAGTGAGCCAAGATCACACGACTGCACTCCAGCCTGGGCAACAGAGCAAAACTCTGTCTCAAAAAAAAAGAAAAAGAAAAAAGAAAAAAAAAGAAAATGCCCAGATTGATAAGGATAGGGAGTAACCTACACTCATGCACTGCAGGTGGGGATGTAAATTGGTACAGCTACTATGGAAAACTGTATGGCAGCACCTACTAAAGCTGAACATATGTATATCTATCACCCAGCAATTCCACTCATAAGGATGTACAAACCCCCTTCAAAAAATAGCAAGACCTAGGCCGGGCGCGGTGGCTCAAGCCTGTAATCCCAGCACTTTGGGAGGCCGAGACGGGCGGATCACGAGGCCAGGAGATCGAGAGACGATCCCGGCTAACACGGTGAAACCCCATCTCTACTAAAAAATACAAAAAAACTAGCCGGGCGAGGTGGCGGGCGCCTGTAGTCCCAGCTACTCGGGAGGCTGAGGCAGGAGAACGGCGTAAACCCGGGAGGCGGAGCTTGCAGTGAGCTGAGATCTGGCCACTGCACTCCAGCCTGGGTGACAGAGCAAGACTCCGTCTCAAAAAAAAAAAAAAAAAAAAAAAAAAAAAAAAAAAAAAAAAAAAAAATAGCAAGACCTCATCTCTAAGAAATAAAATAAAACCCCTTCCTATCTAAAGGGGATTGGGAGTTTCACATGGTCAAAATTTGCCAGCAAAATATGCCGAACAAAGTACTTTGTAAAACGTAGATGAATTATTGCCCTAGTCCTTGCATTCAAAATGGTTATTTACAAAAGCATCGTAGTTGCTAAGCAACTTAAAGCAGTGCACTACATGTCAAATGACATGTTTAATAGGTGTATAGTAAATACACACGTTCATAGTCACATTTATCATAGATATGATTACAAAATCAATTTAAAGTGGAGAGAAAGAAAATACACTTTGAATTAATAATTAATAGTCATCTCAGGCATTTGATTAATTATTATTAAAAATGTAACTAACTCCGGGCATAATTATTTAGGAGAGAATTCGGGTCTTCTTAGAACACATTCTAAACTGATATTGTTGGTCTCTAAGGAGTAAATGTGCTCACAGCTAAGTTAGGTGTTCAATATTATGAATCAATATTAATTTTAAACTTGGGCTGAAGAGAGAACAAAAAATGGGCTAGTGCACAGCTACGTAACCATTCTCTCGCCTGTTATGCAGACAACTCCAAGTTACCTAATTTTTTTTTTCTTTCAGACAGAGTCTCACTCTGTTGCCCAGACTGGTGTGCAGTGGCATGATCTTGGCTCACTGAAACCTCTGCCTCCTGGGTTCAAGAGATTCACCTGCCTCAGTCTCCTGAGTAGCTGGGATTACAGGTGTGCACCACCACGCCTGGCTAATTTTTGTATTTTTATTAGAGACGGGGTTTCACCATGTTGGCCAGGCTTGTCTTGAACTCCTAACTTAAAGTGATCCACCCGCCTTGGCCTACCAAAGTGCCGGGATTACGGATGTGAGCCACTGTGCCCAGCCCCAAGTTGCCTAATTAGGTGTTACTGAAATGGAAGACCAAGCAGGAAGCTGGTGGCTCAAAAGATGGGGCTTGTTCTTCATGTCCATGGTGCTCACTAGTAGAAGGTTCAGGCAAGTGCTTATCTTTATTTGAAGAGGATAATGGCTAATATCAAGGCCAGGAAAGTACAGCCACTTGCATAGGTCCCAGCCTCCAGGCACATAGCAATGTTAGACCAGGCCTCACCTGACAATCTATGCCTTCCCCAATCTGCAGCAGTTCTGTGTCTCTAAGTTTCCTTCTGGACTTAAGCCGGCCCCTTTGGGTCTCCACACACAGAGGGCCTGCTAAAAACCTTTCCACTAAGCTTCTAAGAGCTCCAGAAAGAAACCACTGGAGGCCGGGCGCAGTGGCTCATGCCTGTAAGCCCAGCACTCTGGGAGACCAAGGTGGGCAGTCACCTAAGGTCAGGGGTTCGAGACCAGCCTGGCCAACATGGCAAAACCCTGCCTCTACTAAAAATACAAAAATTTGGCCGGGCGCGGTGGCTCACGCCTGTAATCCCAGCACTTTGGGAGGCCGAGGCGGGCGGATCACAAGGTCAGGAGATCGAGACCACGGTGAAACCCCGTCTCTACTAAAAATACAAAAAATTAGCCGGGCGCGGTTGTGAGCGCCTGTAGTCCCAGCTACTGGGGAGGCTGAGGCAGGAGAATGGCGTGAACCCGGGAGGCGGAGCTTGCAGTGAGCCGAGATCGCGCCACTGCACTCCAGCCTGGGCGACAGAGCGAGACTCCGTCCCAAAAAAAAAAAAAAAAAAAAAAAAAAATTAGCTGTGCATGGTGACACATCCCTATAATCCCAGCTACTTAGGAGACTGAGGCAGGAGAATCGCTTGAACCCAGGAGGCGGAGGTTGCAGTGAGCCGAGATTGTGTCACTGCACTCCAGCCTGGACGACGAGTGAGACTCTATCTTAAAAAAAAAAAATCACTGGAGCCTTCCACCAAACCCTCATCCCCAAAGCTGGCTGGCCACTGCATTCCACCAGTGCTCAGACGACACAGCGCAGCTGCGCCCTAAGCCCAGAGGAGAATTTCAAAACAGGAGAGCTCACAACAGCCACTGCTCCTGTGTAAAATGTTACAAGAGATGACAAGGAGGTCTGGAAAATCTGAGATCTGAGCCACAGACCAGGCAGCTGGCTCTTAGCCTGGCTCCTCCCAGTCCGGGGTAGGCTTCGCGGGATCCCAGCCCTTCCAGCTATTGGTGACGGTGGAAACACCAAACAAAAGAGAGCTGGCTTTTCAGGAGGTGCAAGTAGGGTCCTTTAGGATAGTGGTCCCTAATGGTCCCCAACCTTTTGGCACCAGAGACTGGTTTTGTGGAAGACAGTTTGTCCACGGGATGGGGCGGGGAAGGGGGAGGGGAGATTGAAGGGAAGGGATGATTTGGGGATGAAACTGTTCCACTTCATATCAGGCATTGGATTCTAATAAGGAGCCTGCAGCCTAGATCCCTGGCCCGCGCAGTTCCCAAAAGGGTTTGTGCTCCTTGGAGAATCAATGCCGCTACTGATTCAACAGGAGATGGAGCTCAGGCGGTAATGCTCGCCCGCCCGCCGCTCGCTGGTCTGCTGTGTGGCCTCGTTCCTAACAGGGCATGGACGGGTGCTGGTCCACAGCCCAGGGGTTGGGGACCCCTGCTTTAGGAGTTCTGAACACCTACGTGTTTGAGTATTACTGGGAAGATATGATGCCAATATATTGGATTTTTTTCCTTATACAAATTGATCCTCCACCCTTGCCAGACCCTTCCCATTCATTTCCTTTGGAAACAGTCTACCTTATCGCCCCTACACTGTTACCCAGTTGTGTACTCAGGGATCCCAGTTTACTAGACCCCTTTGTCAAGCTCAGGGAACACTGGCAAAGAATGGAAGGAAAGGGCCAGAACTGCAGAGGTTTTATGATGCAGGCAGTGGCCAAGGTCTGGGACGTGAAACTTGCCCGGGGTGCCCATGACTTCAGGAAAATCTTGAAGGTGGCTCGGCAGAACACTCACCTTCATTCCAGTATAGCTCAGGAGAGCCCTTCTCCTGATGAGCTCTGGGCAGGCCCTGTCCTTCCCTGCTCCCTCACCCTTTTACCCTTCCTCACTGGTGTAGGCAGATGTCCCAATTTGTCCGCAACCAAGGCAGGGACAATGGGCTGAGCTGACTCATTTAGGAACAGTAATTCTTCCCAGAGAAGATTCCCCATTCATTTAGACACTGAAGCAATTATTTGCGGGCTGACACTTGTAATTACCTTTTACTGCAGGTAGGTAACTGTTCCAGGCTAATAGGATTACTGGTTTCTGAAGGGCTTTTGGAACAAGCAATTTTCAAATAGTCAGCACAGCATGTTCAATGAACTTTCCACCCAGGGCAAATTCTTTCCTCTGTGGCTCCTCATGACAGGCAAGGTGTGGATTCCTGGATGGGGGGCACTTTGGAACTGCAGGCGCATTTTTCTTCCATGCTCCTTTGTTTATAAATGGGACCTGAGCAAATTATGCTTGGTTATATTTCGTGGGCTTGCATGTAATTATTCTAAAATTTTCAACTGTTCTGGAAGTTGGCATTAAATTATATCAACCAACCAATCTTCTTAGCAATGGCAGGGAAAATCACTTTCCCAGTTATGGTACCTCATGGTTACTCCTCCCTCTATACCACACATTTCTGAGGGGAAGTTAAAAAAAAAAAATCCAGGCTGAATGTGGTGGCTCACACCTGTAATCCCAGCACTTTGGGAGGCTGAAGCAGGAGGATCACTTGAGCCCACGAGTTTGAGACCAGCCTGGGCAACATGGTGAAACCCTATCTCAATGAAAGTACAAAAATTAGCCAGACATGGTGGTGTGCACCTGTATCCCAGCTACTCAGGAGGCTGAGGTGAGAAGATTGGCCTGAGCCCTGGAGATCGAGGCTGCAGTGACCTGTGATTGTACCACTGCACTCCAGCCTGGGTGACAGAGTCAGACCCTGTCTAAAAAAAACAAAAACAAAAACAAAAAAACAGGCCTTTTAGTCAAGGTTTTTTGTTTGTTTATTTGTTTGTTTTTTTGAGACGGAGTCTCCCTCTGTCACCCAGGCTGGAGTGCAGTGGTGCAATCTCAGCTCACTGCAACATCCACCTCCCAGGTTCAAGCGATTCTTCTGTCTCAGCCTCCTGAGTAGTTGGGATTACAGGTGTGTGCCACCATGCCTGGCTAATTTTTTTTTTTTTTTAGATGAAGTCTGGTTCTGTCACCCAGGCTGGAGTGCAGTGGTTCAATCTTGGCACACTGCAACCTCCACCTCCCGGGTTCAAGCAATTATCCTGCCTCAGCCTCCTAAGTAGCTAGGATTACAGGCGTGCACCACCAAGTCCAGTTAATTTTTGTATTTTTAGTAGAGATGGAGTTTCACCATGTTGGCCAGGCTGGCATCGAAATCCTGACCTCAAGTCATCTGCCCACCTTGGCCTCCCAAAGTGCTGGGATTATAGGCATGAGCCACTGCACCCAGCCTGAGTCAAGGTTTCTAACAAGATAATCAACTGTTGTAGACTGTAAATAATGATTTTACAACAAGGTTCTCTATTTGATGAGAAAAAGTCCATTTGAATGCTTGTCAATATTTGATCCTATCAGTTGGTTTGACATTTAGCAGTTTAAAAAGCACATCCACAGTCTGTTGGAAAGACAGTGTTTCTTGCTGAGAAGGCTTCTGAGGTATTTGGTGGTGGTGGTGGTTGTTCTTGCTTACTGAAACATTCCCAGCAACTCCACTGTCCATCTATTAGTTAGACAAACTCTGAGGGGGTCATAACCTTTCTCTTTGTTTGCAGGAACCATCCTGCCACCTGCCCTGAAGAGGCTGCAAAATGGCCAGGAGGAGATTGGGAGAATTTAATCCTTGCACCTCAAGAAGAAACAGTTCTACTTTTAAATAGAAGAGGACAGTGAGTAGCTGAGAATCCAGGGAGCGTGAACCATGTAGACTGCCAATTTGGAGAGTAGTTTTTAGACTTCTAGACATAGTCAATGCCTAGAACTTGTAAAGAAATTCTGTTATCAGTAATATGTACTCTCGATTTGGTTTGTTGGTATGCAAACTCATTCAAGTCTGGGATCTGCAGAGAAGGAATTGTAATCCCACAACAAATGTCATTTGCAGCCCTTAGAAATAAAAAAAATACTCATGTATTGTTAGGAAAATTGAGAATATGCTACATAGCAATCTCCAAAGCCTGAAAAATGCTTAGCTGAAGATCTGATTTTATTTATTTTTTTGAGATGGGGACTCACACTGTCACCCAGGCTGGAGTGCAGTGGTGCAATTAAAACTCATTACAGCCTCAAACTCCTAGGCTCAAGCAAACCTCCTCAGCCTCTCCGGTAGCTAGGACCACAGGCACATGTCACTGTGCCTGGCTAATATTTTATTTTATTTTTTTGTAGAGATGGAGTCTCACCATGTTGCCCAGGAGGGCCTCAAACTCCTGGGCTCAAGCGATCCTCCCACCTTGGCCTCCCAAAGTGCTGGGATTACAGGTGTGAGCCACCGTGCCCAGACTGAAAACCTGAAAACAGTTTTAAAATTTTCTTTTACTATTTAAAATTATAAAAACCTTTAGATTTACCACAACCTTTGCAAATCATTCTGTTGGGGGCAACTAAAGTCATCCTCAACTGTGAGCCCCCAGCTCTACAGTATCAGGGGAGTAGTTTGCAAATTGAGAGCATGTAAGTAAAAGTACAAGTTTGGAATCAGACAGAATTGGGTTCAAATCACACTCTAACACTTCAAACCTGTGCAGAATCATTATCTACCTCACAAGGGTGGAGACAATGAGATCACACATGTGAAGTACTTAGTACTATGCCTTGTGCATAGTAAATGCTCAAACTGTGATTAACACATTACTTATACTGAAGAGTCATGCTTCCTTTATGACATATGCCATTAACATTTCTGAATGACGCGCACACCATTTGCTAGCCAAGCCTCCTTTATGGCAGATCTAACCTACTGGGATTGAGAAAGTTTCTAAGGTGCCTGTGACACCTATGCCATCATAAAATGTCAGTCCAGGCTTTGGTCCCAAAGGGGCCACTGCACCTGCATCACCAATGCTTGTTTAAAAAACTGGTCTTAGCTGGGTGTGGTGGCTCACGCCTGTAATCCCAACACTTTGGGAAGCCAAGGCGGGAGGATCACTTGAACCTAGGAGTTCGAGACCAGCCTGGGCAACATGGCAGAACCCCGTCTCTACTAAGAATACAAAAAATTAGCCGGGCACAGTGGCAGGCGCCTGTAATCTCAGCTACTCGGGAGGCTGAGGCAGGAGAATTGCTTGAACCTGGGAGGCAGAGGCTGCAGTGAGCTGAGATCACACCACTGCATCCCAGCCTGGATAAAAAAGCGAGACTCCATTAAAAAAAAAAGAAGAAGAAAAAAAAAAAGCTGGTCTTGGCTGGGCGTGGTGACTCATGCTTATAATCCCAGCACTTGGGAAAGCAAAGATGGGAGGATTAATTGAGCCTGGGAGGTTGAGGCTGCAGTGAGCCGTGATTGTGCCACTGCACTCCAGCCTGGGTGACAGAGCAAGACACTGTCTCAAAAAAATAAAATTAAATTAAAAAGCTGGTTTCTGCCTGGTGCCATGGCCCATGCCTGTAATCCCACTCTTTGGGAGGCTGAGGTGGGAGGATCACTTGAGATCAGGAGTTCGAAACAAGTCTGGCCAACATGGTGAAGCCCCATCTCTACTAAAAATACAAAAATTAGCCGGGCATGATGGCAGGTGGCTGTAATCCCAGCTACTCTGGAGGTTGAGCCAGGAGAATCACTTGAACCTGGGAGGCAGAGGCTGCAGTGAACCGAGATCGTGCCACTGCGCTCCAGCCTGGGCAACAGAGTGAGACTCCATCAAAAAAAAAAAAAAAAGCTGGACGGGCGAGGCTGTGCTGCAGTAACAGACACACACTAAAAACGCAGCAGTTTAACACTGAAAAGTTTGTCTGTCCCTCATGTAAAATCCACTTTGGGTTTGAGAATCCTGCAGGGAACCTGTCAAGCAGGGGTTTGGAGCACGCTATTTCTTCTTCGTGGCTCCACCACCTGGAGACAAGTTCCCTTACTGCTGCTCTGGTGGAGAAGAAGAGAGTGGAAGCCCCTTCCACGTTTACTCACAAGCTGGTGGCTGGAACTTGTTCCAGGAGCCCGCTCAGTGCCAGGGGCTGAGTAGGAGTGAGGGGTTGGGAGCGGGGAGGCTGGGATATCTGATGAGCGTTGAATGTCTCTGCCTCATCTACTGAATCAGAATCTCTCAGGGGTGGGATCCAGGACTCTATTTTCAAACTTCCCAGCTGATTATAATGTAAAGTTAGTCATTACAGTTGCTGTGATTAACTATTACTGGGACTTTTCCTTTATGGGATGAATAATTTGAAATAGTGGAAATGAAAGAACAGTTCTAGGCTGGGCCCGGTGGCTCATGTCTGTAATCCCTGCACTTTGGGAGGCCAAGACAGGCAGATCACTTCAGGTCTGGAGTTCAAGACCAGCCTGGCCAACATGGGGAAACCCCGTCTCTAATAAAAATACAAAATTTAGCCGGGCACAGTGGCGGGCGCCTGTAATCCCAGCTACTCGGGAGGCTGAGGCAGGAGAATTGCTTGAACCCAGGAGGCAGAGGTTGCAGTGAGCCAAGATCATGCCACAGCACTCCAGCCTGGACGACCGAATGAGACTCCATCTCAAAAAAATAAAAAATAAAAAATAAGGCTGGGTGCGGTGGCTCAAGCCTGTAATCCCAGCACTTTGGGAGGCCGAGACGGGCGGATCACGAGGTCAGGAGATCAAGACCATCCTGGCTAACACGGTGAAACCCCATCTCTACTAAAAAAATACAAAAAAAAAAAACTAGCTGGGTAAGGTGGCGGGCGCCTGTAGTCCCAGCTACTCGGGAGGCTGAGGCAGGAGAATGGCGTAAACCTGGGAGGCGGAGCTTGCAGTGAGCTGAGATCCGGCCACTGCACTCTAGCCTGGGCGACAGAGCGAGACTCCGTCTCAAAACAAAAACAAAAACAAAAAATAAATAAATAAATAAATAAAAAATAAAAGAGTAGTTCTGTGAATATAATAATTGAGAGTCTAAGTGTTGGGCTTAGACTAAACTAAGCACTGGGCTCTTTCCTAGCTGTCATTGGTGTGTAGCTCTTAGATACAGATGCCTCCCAAATCTGTGTTTCTGGCCCAGACTCTCCCTGACTTCAGGCCTATACACACTGAGGGTCTCACAGGTGCTTCAAACTCAGTTTGTTCGTCTCTACCAAACCTGTTCCCGTGTCCAGGGACAGTAGCAATATCCATACTCCTAGGGGACTTCTAAGGCTTCCCAACTTAGGAGTCTTCCTTGTTTTTTGTTTGTTTTGTTTTGTTTTTTTGAGACAGCATCTTGCTATATTGCCCAGGTTGGAGTGCAGTGGTGTGATCTTGGTTCACTGCAGCTTCTAACTCCCAGGCTCACATGATCCTCCTGCCTCAGCCTCTTGGGTAGCTGGAACCACAGGTACTCAACACCATGCCTAGCTAATTTTTTTTTTTATTTTTTGTAGAGACAGGGTCTCGCCATATTGCCCTGGCTGGCTCGTGGGCTCAAGCAGTCCACCCTCCTCGGCCTCCTAAAGTGCTGGGATTACAGGTGTGAGTCACGATGCCCGGTCACCTCTTATTTCTTTTACTCCTCAAATCCAGGCAAGACATGTTCCTATGTCTTTACCTTATACAGCATCTCTTCCCTTCTCTCTCCCTCCACTGCTGCCCCTTAGTCCAGGGTCCTGTCATCAGTCACCTTGTCCTCCTGCCTAGTCCAGCTTCTCCCTCTTCTTCCTCCCACATCGCTGTCAGGATATCATCATTCTTTTGCACAATAAGCGTCTCCTCATCTTTTACACGACTCCTCTCGCTGAGATGCATTTTTTGATCTTATTCTTTTTCCCTGAACTGTTCCCCAACATACTAGTCTCACGCACCTGTAGTTTGCACTCATGTGTATATGTCTTTCCCTCTGCTAGAGTGCAAGCCCCATGAGGGCAGATGGCATGTTCGTCTCTCTCAACATGGTATCCTCGGAGTCTAACATAGCACTCAGTACTCAGTAGGTGTGAGATAAGAAAGGAATGAGTTAGGGTATTGTAGGTGCCATATAATAGTCTATTGAATGAAAAAATAAGTGAATATCTCAAATATTCATTAAAGGATTTCACCAAACTCAAAATAATAAATTAATTTAAATTGACTACTTGAGCTGGGCACGTGGCTCATGCCTATAATCCTAGCACGTTGAAAGGCTGAGGCTAGTGGATCACTTGAGGTCAGGAATTTGAGAGAGAGAGAGATATATATATTTGTTATATATATATATCAAAAATATATATATTATATATATATCAAAAAATATATTTTTTATATATATAAAATAAAATTGACTACTCATCTATATGAGTTTGGCCATTTTTTTTCCCTTTTTATTTTTATTTTTTTTATTTTTTGAGACTGAGTTCTGCTGTTGTCACCGAGGCTGGAGTGCAATGGCATGATCTCGGCTCACTGCGACCCCTGCCTCCCGGGTTCAAGCGATTCCCCTGCCTCAGCCTCCCAAGTAGCTGGGACTACAGGCGTGCGCCATTACACTTGGCTAATTTTTTTTTGTATTTTTAGTAGAGACAGGGTTTCACCATTTTGGCCAGGCTGGTCTCAAACTCCTGACCTCAGGTGATCTGCCCGCCTCAGCCTCTCAAAGTGCTGGGATTACAGGCGTGAGCCACCATGCCTGGCTAGCCATTTTCCTTTAGAGGACTTGATAATGAAATCCGTCTTCATTGGAAACCGTGTTCTGCAGCTATGATTGAAGACACAAAAGGAGATGAAGAGAATCATCATGTCCAGGGTGTCTAGGTAGCGTTAATTTACAAGAAGCGCTCCATTGTAATTTGCAGAAAAACAATTTTGAATAAAATCAAAGGAATTAAAAATAAAATCAAGTGAATTAAAAATAAACGGCTTGAGTGAATTCATCCCATAGTTCAGGAAGAGCTAACAACAGAAAGTGATGTCATTTTTCTCAATTCACTGCATAATCCATAAATATTTATCGGAGTTAAAATAGTAGTGTTCATATTTGTTATAATCCTGAATATCTACAGCCGTACTTATCCATACATAATAAAAAGTTAGCCAGAATTAATTCAGAATTTATTTCTAGGAATATGTGTATAAGCCATTTATTACACAGTATGTCTCCCTTTTTTTTTTTTTTTTTTTTTTTTTTTGAGACGGAGTCTCACTCTGTCGCCCAGGCTGGAGTGCAGTGGCCGGATCTCAGCTCACTGCAAGCTCCGCCCCGCCGGGTTCACGCCATTCTCCTGCCTCAGCCTCCCGAGTAGCTGGGACTACAGGCGCCCGCCACCTCACCCGGCTAATTTTCTTGTATTTTTAGTAGAGACGGGGTTTCACCGTGTTAGCCAGGATGGTCTCAATCTCCTGACCTCGTGATCCGCCCGCCTTGGCCTCCCAAAGTGCTGGGATTACAGGCTTGAGCCACCGCGCCCAGCTACACAGTATGTCTCCTATCTTAAATAATAATAAACTTTTACTACAAAGCATGAGGAATTTTAGTCTATTTCCTCACCTCTAAATCTGTTCTTTCATATCTTTATGAAAGATATGCAAGATATCTTAGCACCTCTACCTACTAAAGATTTCCCCAAAGATGATCCAAAAATTGGAGACCTTACAAGAGAGGGTAATGTTTTATTATGCAGATAAAAACAGATGAATGGAGGCCAATGAATTAGAAATAGTGGCTGGGTGCAGTGGCTCACGCCTGTAATCCCAACATTTTGGGAGGCCCATGCAGACTGAACGCTTGACCTCCGGAGTTGGAGGCCAGTCTAGACAACATGGTGAAACTCTGTCTTTACGAAAAATACAAAAACTAGCTGGGCATGGTGGTGTGTGCCTGTGGTCCAAGCTACTTGGGAGGCTGAGGCAGGGGATTTCTTAAAAAATTAGAAATTGGCCGGGCATGGTGGCTCACGTCTGTAATCCCAGCACTTCAGGAGGCCGAGGCAGGCAGATCACTTGAGGTCAGGAGTTTGAGATCAGCCTGACCAACATGGTGAGACCCTGTCTCTACTAAAAATACAAAAATTAGCCGGGCGTGGTGGCACGCTCCTGTAATCCCAGCTACTCAGGAGGCTGAGGCAGGAGAATTGCTTGAACCTGGGAGGCAGAGGTTGCAGTGAGCAGAGATCACACCACTGCACTCCAGCCTGGGTAACAGAGCTAGATGCCATCTCAAAAAAAAAAAAAAAAAAAAAATTAGAAATTGGCTGGGTGCAGTGGCTCATGCCTGTAATCCCAGCACTTTGGAAGGCCGAGGTGGGGGGATCACCTGAGGTCAGGAGTTCAAGACCAGCCTGGCCAACATGGTGAAAACCCATCTCTACCAAAAATACAAAAATTAGCTCGGTGTGGTGGTGGGTGCCTGTAATCCCAGCTTGTTAGGAGGCTGAGGCAGAAGAATTGCTTGAAAAGAGGAGGCGGAGGTTGCAGTGAACCAAGACTGTGCCATTGCACTCCAGCTGGGGTGACAAGAGTGAAACTCTGTCTCAGAAAAAAAAAAAAAAGAAATAGTACATAGAAAATATTAATTTATCAATAATTTTCAGTAATACATGAAATACTTAGAAACTATAGATAAGAAAAATAATACAATTAAAATCAGTCGTAATACTTCCAAATCAGATGACTACTACTAGCATTTTGGTTCTTTCCCCTATGAATAAGTGCATCTTAGGGAACAAAAGGTAGGGGCATCATATGGACATGATGCTTCAGAGAACCTGACTTTTTCACTTACCAGTATACCAAGAACATCTTTGCCTGTCACAATCTTACTACAACATCAATGACATATTACAAATCCATTTTAATTATGTTGTTGTACCATTCATGGATGACTGCTCTCTGATAACACTGTATCCCATTTAAAAATATTATCTAAAAACTGAAATTAATATCTATGAATTAAGTATTTATGGACACCCATTATTTTTCCTTAGGATAAATTATAAGAAGTGGAATTGCTGGGTCACGAGGAGTCAAGATTTTAAAACTTTTTTTTTTTTTTTGAGACAGAGTCTCGCTGTCACCCAGGCTGGAGTACACTGATGTGAACTTGGCTCACTGCAACCTCTACCTCCTGACTTCAAGAGATTCTCCTACCTTAGCCTCCCAAGTAGGTGGGATTACAGGCATGCACCACCACGCCTGGCTAATTTTTGTAGTTTTAGTAGAGACAGGGTTTTGCCATATTGGCCAGGCTGGTTTCAGACTCCCAACCTCGGGTGATCTGTACACCTCGGCCTCCCAAAGTGCTGGGATTACAGGTGTGAGCCACTGCGCCCGGCCAAGACTTTTAATAGACCTAGTTTAATGTATAACACTGATTAGCTCCAGAAATATTGTATCAATTTATACTTTAATCTTTATGGTCCCAGGGCCGGGAGCAGTGGCTCACACCTGTAATCCCAGCACTTCAGGAGGCTGAGGCAGGTGGATCACCTGAGGTCAGGAATTCAAGACCAGCCTGGCCAACATGGTGAAACCCTGTCTCTATTGAAAATACAAAAATTAGCTGGGTGTGCTGGCACGTGCCTGTAATCCCAGCTAGTCAGGAGGCTGAGACACAAGAATCTCTTTAACCCAGGAGGCAGAGGTTGCGGTGAGCCAAGATTGTGCCACCCCACTCCAGCCTGGGTGACAGAGTGAGACTCTGTCTAAAATATATATATATGGTCCTTTGTGTTTGCTTTCTGTTAAACTGTTGAACTCATTTATGCCAGAGGTTGTAATTTTTAAAATTGCAGACATGTGTGAAAAATGAGACCTTGGCAATGACCTTGAGCAGTAGGATATAAATAACTCCCATATGCTTAGTGTTCCAATAATGAAACACTAGGCATAAATGGGCCTTTGTCCTTTTATTTATTTATTTATTTATTTATTTATTTTATTTTATTTTTAAACAGAGCCTCTGCCCAGGCTGGAGTGCAGTGGCACAACCTCTGCTCACTGTACCTCGACCTCCTAGGCTCAGGTGATCCTCCCACCTCTGCTTCCCAAGTAGCTGGGACCACAGCTGCATGTCACCACACCTAGCTATTTTTTTTATTTTTTATTTTTTATTTATTTATTTATTTTTTTGAGACGGAGTCTCGCTCTGTCACCCAGGCTGGAGTGCAGTGGCTGGATCTCAGCTCACTGCAAGCTCCACCTCCCGGGTTCACGCCATTCTCCTGCCTCAGCCTCCCGAGTAGCTGGGACTACAGGCGCCTGCCACCTCGCCCGGCTAAGTTTTTGTATTTTTAGTAGAGACGGGGTTTCACTGTGTTGGCCAGGATGGTCTCGATCTCCTGACCTCGTGATCCGCCCGTCTCGGCCTCCCAAGTGCTGGGATTACAGGCTTGAGCCACCGCGCCTGGCCGCTATTTTTTTTATTATTTGTAGAGACAGGGTCTCACTATATTGTCCAGGCTGGTCTTGAACTCCTGGGCTCAAGAAATCCTCCTGCATCGGCCTCCCAATGTGTTGAGATTACAGGAGTGAGCCATAGTTCCCAGCCTTCTTATATATGTATTAGAATTCTTCATACATACGTATATAGGATGTTACACAGATCTATGACATATATTCTGCAAATATATTCTCACAGATTGTTGTGCATCGTTAAGTTTTTGCTTATGTTGGAATGTATTGTCATGTGAAAGGTTTTGCAATTTCCTTTTAGTCAAACCAGCTTATTTTATTGTTTCTGCTTTTGATGTCATGCTTAGAAAAGTCAAGGCCATCCCTAGAATATATAAATATTCATCAAAATTTTCTTCTAATACATTCTAGTTTCAATTCATACATTTAAATCTTTAATCTGAAATTTTATGCTGATGTATGATGTAAAATAGAAATCAAACTTTTTTTTTCTAAACACAAGCTGGCCAATTGTCTCAATTTATATCATGAGGTAGAGGCTTGGAAGAGGTTAATTTCCACTAAAGCAAACTAAGATTCCAACATGTGCTATATCCTCCTTCAAAGCCCAGAATCTTAGCTTTCTGCTTTCTAGAGCACTATCTGTGCTCCTGGACATTCAGGAAGAGGTGTCAGCAGTTCCTCCTAAGACACCTCTGCTTTTGCCACATTCCTAGACTATCTTGGATCTCTGACCGAATGGATTCTGGAAGCAGTCATTGTCATGGTGCTCACTCAGTCCCCAGTCCCTGGTCAGCTCCCTCGTCAGAAGCTTGGAAGACCTGTCAAAGCAGAACAGAGCGTTCCAGGGCGGCACGGTTTGGGGGAGTAGTGGAGGCAGAAGGGATGACACAGATCTTTCCCCCCCAAAATCGAATACATATGCCTAGGATACCACTTCTGTGAACCTAACCTAAAGAAATACTTTCCCAGGCCAGGCACAGTGGCTCACGCCTGTAATCCCAGTACTTTGGGAGGCCGAGGTGGGCGGATAACAAGGTCAGGAGATCGAGACCATCCTGGCTAACACAGTGAAACCCCATCTCTACTAAATAATACAAAAATTTAGCCGGGCGTGGTGGCAGGTGCCTGTAGTTCCAGCTACTCGGGAGGCTGAGGCAGGAGAATGGCGTGAACCTGGGAGGCAGAGCTTGCAGTGAGCCGAGATTGCGCCACTGCACTCCAGCCTGGGCGACAGAGTAAGTTTCCGTCTCAAAAAAAAAAAGGAATACTTTCCCATGTGGACGAAGATGGAAGAGTAAAACTGTTCACTGCAACATTATTGTTAACAGCAAAACACATCAATGGAAAACTGGTTACATAATGATACATCTGTATTATGGGATACTTTGCAGTGATTGAAAAGAATAAAAGGGAGAGAAGAAGGGAGGAGAAAGATAAAGACTCCAAAAACATATGAAAAGAAAAAACCAAGACATAGAATATTATGTACAATATAAACTGGTTAATGTAAGAAAACCCACAAATATGTAAACATATATATATTTATATTCATGAATATATGTGTATGTATATACATACACATCCAAACATACATATTCATATACATTCATAAATATAGAAGTATTTCAGAAAAGATATTGAAAAGATGCAAACCCCACTGAGAAAAGAGTGGATGGAGTTGATAGGGGAGTGCTAGAAAGAGATGGCAGAGGTTTTTTTTTTTTTAGGATTTTACCCTAAATACTTCTGTATTTTAAAAATCTTTTTTTGTTGTTTTTGAAACGGCATCTCACTGTGTCACCCAGGTTGGGGTGCAGTGGTGGGATCTCCGCTCACTGCAACCTCCGCCTCCTGGGTTCAGGTGATTCTTCTGCCTCAGGCTCCTAAATAGCTGGGATTGCAGGTGCCTGCCACCATGCCCGACTAATTTTGTTTTGTTTTGTTATGAGATGGAGTTTTGCTTTTGTTGCCCAGGCTGGAGTGCAATGTCACGATCTTGGCTCAATGCAACAACCTCCGCCTCCTGGGTTCAAGCAATTCTCCTGCCTCAGCCTCCTGAGTAGCTGGGATTATAGGCACCTGCCACCATGCCTGGCTAATTTTTGTATTTTTAGTAGAGACAGGGTTTCACTATGTTGGCCAGGCTGGTCTCAAACTCCTGATTTCAGGTGATCCCCCCACCTCAGCCTCCCAAAGTGCTGAGATTACAGGCATGAGCCTCCGTGTCCAGCCTAATTTTTTTATTTTTAGTAGAGACAGGGTTTCACTGTGATGACCAGGCTGGTCTTGAACTCCTGACCTCAGGTTATCCACTCACCTCGGCCTCCCAAAGTGCTGGGATTACAGAAGTGAGCCATTGCACCCTAAAAATCTTTTACAATAAAACATTTCAGGAAATGCATATGTAATTTCTCTCTTTCTCTTTTTGAGACTGGGTCTGATGCTCAGGTTGGAGTGCAGTGATACAATCACTGCAACCTCCACCTCTGGGGTTCACGCTATTCTGCCCCTTCAGCCTCCCAAGACGCTGGGATACCAGGCGTGCACCACCACACCCTGCTAATTTTTTTCTATTTTTTGGTAGACACGGGGTTTCACCATGTTGACCAGGCTGGTCTAGAACTCCTGACCTCAAGTGATCCACCCAGTTCGGCCTCCCAAAGTGCTGGGATTACAGGCGTGAGCCACCATGCCTGGCCGTAATTTCTTAAAAGACAAAAATTAAAAAGAAAGGTTTTCATGGAAACCCTAAGGCTATATACACCAGGATGAACTGGAGTGTTCCTGAGTTGGTCACCAGTTGGGACTCAGTCTTTCATTATCAGTAGCATCAGTGAGCCCAAGCAGGCTCAGCTGAAAGCCAGCCTGCACATGCATACGTGGGGCACAAAACTGGATGTAGAAAATGCAGAATGAAATACATTAGAACACGAACACACTAGAGAATGCCCAGAATGCCCATATCAAGGATCAATTTAATCTAGAATTCAAAAAACAAAAGGAGCCATAAATAGTGAATACAACAAGATGAATCATCTCCCAAATGGAGAAGACTCGATGGCCTTTGTTCTGGGTTGAACCTGGACTATGCCATGCATGAAATAATCATATAACTTTTTTTCCCACTGCCTCAGAAAAAACAAAACAAAACAGAAGAGCAGCAAAAAAATTACCTGGGTGTGGGGGTGCACACCTGTGGACCCAGGTATTGGGGTACTGGGGAGCAGGAGGATCCTTAAGCCCAGGAGGTCGAGACTGCAGTGAGCCATGATCACATCACTTCACTCTAGCCTGGGGAACAGAACAAGACCCTGTCTAAAAAACAAACAAACAAAAACAAAAAGAAGAAGAGGAAGAACAAGAAGACGATGAAGAAAGAAGAGGAGGAGGAGGAGGACGAGGAGGAGGAGGATGAATGCCTTGAAGTGATTGAAAATTACAAAGTTTTTTTTTTTTTTAAAGTGGGAATGATCACCTATTTTGCCACTTTGGCATGTCTCATGATTTACTAATCAGATTAGTCTTCATCTGTTTGGGCTGTTATAACACAATACCATAGACTGGGTGGCTTATAAACAACTGAAGTTCACTTCCCACAGTTCTGGAGGCGGGGAAGTCCAAGATCAAGGTGTCAGCATGTTCTGTGTCTAGTGAGGGCTTGTTTCCTGGTTCATAGACAGCTGTCTTCCGGCTGTGTCCTCACATAGCAGAAGAAGTGTAGGAGTTTCCAGGGTCTCTAATGCCATCCAGCCCTCATGACCCCATCCTTGTCCAAGGTCCCACCTCCTAATACCATCACACTGGGGGGTTAGGATTTCAACACGTGAATTTTGAGGGGACATGAACATTAAGTCTATAGCAATTACCAGAACTGACTTACTAAAGACTTGACCCTTTGGATCCTTCTATATTCATAGCAGCTGCCAGATTAGACTGACAAATAGGGAAGTAAGGAGCCCCCTGTACCAGCCTGCAGCATCAACCCAGTTCTAAGGCCCATTTGAGGCAGGAGTGGGGATCTCCCATCTAAGACACTGGAAGCCCGCTTTGCTTTGTCACACTGGAAAGCCAGGAGGGCAAGACGGTGGGCACAGTGATCCCTTACCTGTCAAGCGCCAGAGGGAGAGCACTCAAGTGACCCTGCTCCTCAGATGTTGACTCTGTTGAGGGCAGAAGCACACAAGGGTTGGGAGGGAAGCAGAGAAGCAGTGGATCCTGAGGAAAACACTGCCAGCACCATCTTTTACAAATCCTCTCCTTGCAAATTTATTTCCCACTTCCTTTGTCTCTTTAACTCAGCTCAACCTTTCCCAGGGAATGTGTCCTGGACCCCCTGGCTGGGTCCAGGTGGTTAGATACACACAGCACTGTTTCTCCTTCATAACATTTACCACAGTAATGACTTGACATTGCTGCACATAATTATTTAACAATACCAGAGTCTCTCATGAGACTACAAACCGCAGGAACTGTGCCTTTCTTTAGCTCATCTTGGCATTCCTGTGCATGGCACATATAGGAGTTCTATAAATAGGTGCTGGATAAATGAATGAGAGCGAGCAGGAGGAGGAGGCATCTTGGAGATGAGACTGGAGGCTAAGACCTTAAAAGAAGTCAGGATAAAAAAGAGTTTAACTTTAACCTGATATAATTTCCAGAAGGGCCCTAGAATACATTTGCTGCCAGATGATTCTATCATTCCATAACTAGAAAAGTTTGAAATGTACATGCTCCTGAGAGAGGTAAGACATTAACCTAAATTTGCATTTGCATATTAATAACACTTTCTTTCCAGAAAAAAGCGTGCAGAGAGATTATGCTGTGGAGAATACTAAATCAATACCCTGGGCCAGGCGCGGCGGCTCACGCCTATAATCCCAGCACTTTGGGAGGCTGAGGCAGGTGGATCACCTGAGGTTAGGAGTTCGAAACCAGCCTGACCAACATGGTGAAATCCCGTCTCTACTACAAATACAAAAAATTAGCCAGGTGTGGTTGTGGGTGCCTATAATCCCAGCCACTCAGGGGGCTGAGGCAGGAGAATCTCTTGAACACAGGAGGCAGAGGTTGCAATGAGCCGAGATCATGCCACTGCACTCCAGCCTGGGCAACAAAAGTGAAACTCAGTCTCAACAATAAACAAACAAACAAACAAACAAATAAATAAATACCCTGAATATCTGAAGGTGGAAGCTGTGGCTTGATGACCATGGAGGAGGAAAAGTAAAGACCATGGTAAATGGTGTCAAAAACCATTCACCATTCTTATGTCATAGTTTTGCTAAAGGTCACCTTACTGTTGGTCAGAAACAAACCACAGTTCACACTGGTCAACGAGACCCCTTTGCAGTGCTGCATGGAATTCTAATGCAGTGCTGCATGGACGCTGGGCAGGCACTGGCAGCCAGCTACTTCCTCTTTCAAGTAAATGCATGCTAAGGGGTGGTGGAAGATGTGCATCTGGTATCCACCCAAAAGGAAGAATCATGCCCTTGAGGTCTGATCACAAGACTCTTCTGCTGTAATTAAAATGGAATAATCTTCACCATCAACCAACCTCCAGATTCTACAAGGTACTGCCACCAAACCTGGCTAGTTATCGAAGGATAGTCATCTCTTGGGGAAGATCAAACTCTAGAACTCAATAAAAGAAATGAACCTCACAGCCTATTAAAAAGGACTTCCTGGCCAGGCACAGTGGCTCATGTCTGTAATCCCAGCACTTTGGGAGGTGGAGGCAGAGGGCTCGCTTGAGCCCAGCAGTTTGAGACCAGCCTGGGCAACATGGTGAAACTCTGTCTCCACAAAAAAATATGAAAATTAACTGGGTGTTATGGCACGTGCCTGTGATCCCAGCTACTCCAGAGGCCGAGGTGGAAGGATCACCTGAGCCGCAGGAGGTCAAGGCTGCGGTGAGCCACGATTGTGCCACTGCCCTCCAGCCTGGGTGACAGAGTAAGACCCTGACTCAAGAAAAAGATTTTAAAAAAGAACTTGCTGAAGATTGTACAAAAAGAAAAGAAACTTGAAATGGATAATTGCTTTTATTAAGCTGCAGGAGTTGGATTTTTTTCTCTCTCTACTGTCAGGATGTCTTTAAGACACCAAGGTGGGAAACAGATTTTTCCGCATAGCCCCAACTCAGGATACATTTCCATGGACAATGACTGGATACCCTAAAAATGCCCCCCATTCATACCCTCTGAAAGTGTTAAGGTTAATTGCATAAAAGATCATTTGAAGTTTACTAAAATCTTAGATTCTTAGAAAGGATCTCTGAGTACATCTGGATTATTTTTTATTAATAATAAAAAAATTCTATGGAATAGCAAGGATGATCCTCAACTTATGCTTGAGTCTTCACAGAAATAGGATCTATGCAAGATGAAATGGACCAAAAAAAAAAATGAAAAAGGATCTAGTTTGCTTCTTTTCTAGCCAACTTATTCCCTTATTCCATTATTAAGCAATTCTGCTTAACAAGCTTTTAAAATACATCTTATTACACAAGGTCCTATATAGCCAACTGGCTCAATTTAAATTTACACTGGTACCTTGTTCTCCCAAAAGTATTGCCTAAAGAAAAATATTTTAGTTGCATAATTAAGTAAAAGGCAAAAAATTGGCAATGATTTTATTTCTGGACTTATGGCCACTGGAACATGCCTGTGGCAGGAGAGAAAGTAAACTAAACTTTGAAATTAAATAGATGGCTATACATTTATGTCTTGACATGTAAATTACACATTTGCAGTCCTTCACTGAAGCCCAGTTTCAGATTTATTTTACTTATTTATTTTTTAGACAGGTGTCTCATTCCGTTACCCAGGTCAGAGTGTAGTGGTGCAATCTCGGTTCACTGCAGTCTCCGCCTCGTGGGTTCAAGTGATTCTCCTGCATAGCTGGGATTACAGGCGCCCACCACTACGCCCGGCTAATTTTTGTATTTTTAGTAGAGATGGGGTTTTGCCATGTTGGCCAGGCTGGTCTGGAACTCCTGACCTCCAGTGATCCGCCTGCCCCGGCCTCCCAAAGTGCTGGGATTACAGGCGTGAGTCCCTGCGCCCAGCCCTATGTTTCAGAATTATTTAAAACCTTATCTTTTTTATGTGAAACTTAGAGCCTCACAAAACACTATTTGTGAGGTATCTTTCCCATAGTGATTTATTTTTGTGAACAAAATTTCATTTCTATAAAATATATTGTTGGCAATTAGTATAGTCATTTAATTTTATGACTGTGTATTTTAGGAATAAATGCATTCCCCAAAGGGGCACTGACATATAATTAGCAATAGAAATGATGTCACTGCAATAAGGAAATTCAAAGTGGCTAAGATTCCAGATAGTCCTGCAGAGGTCTATAGCCTATGGATTATTAAACACTGCCACCTGATAAAGGGGGGACAAAAAGAACAAAAGCAAATGTACATGATTTAGAAATTCTGAAACATGATTTAAGTAACTGGAAGTAGAAACAAAAAGCTTTCTCAAATATGTTTTAAGTAAACTATCAGAGTTAGCCTACAAAATAATACTTTTTAACTTTGACCAGCAATTTAAAACTTTTAAAGTATTTACAACAATCTTAAATATATAATCAGTTTATACAAAAAAAATAGGCCAGGCATGGTGGCTCATGCCTGTAACCCCAGCACTTTGGGAAGCTGAGATGGGAGGACTGCTTGAGCCCAGGAGTTTGAGACCAGCCTGGGCAACATAGTGAGACCCCATCTCTACAAAAAACTTAAAAACTAGCCAGGTGTGATGGCATGAGCCTGTAGTCCCAGGTACTCCCAAAAATCAATAATAAGACTTGATCAGCTCAAGAGGAAATTCTAAAGAAAGGGGATCTGGTAATTAAATCATGAGATGTGTCTTGGACCTCCTGGCATCAACCTTCTGGGAGGCAGCAGGAAGGAGATAGTCTCAGCCAATGTCTCTATTCCACAAAAAAATGGAGCCCTGAGAAGCTAAAATGGTTTGGATAGAACTCCACAATAGTTCTCTCCGATTGATACGGGCTGCCTATGTTTGATTCAGTTGTAGGAATCCATATCAATGAAAATTAGTTATGGCAGGAGCTTGCACTGTCAGCCATTACCCACTATTGCCTTCTACTACACTATAATTACATTTCCACTCGAAAGGGATTAGGACCTCCACAAATACTGAAGTGTACTGAAGGTAAATTGAAAACCAGTGGGAAACAAAATGCAGTTTAAAAAGCTTCACACAACCAGCAACCTTAAACAGAAGAACAACCATTTTGCCCCAGATCAAATCTCAGGATGCCCATCAAAAGCAATCCTTTGAGTATTTCAGGGTCTTAAATTGTATTGGTGGGAAGGAGGCAAAACAATTCTATTTGGATTTGCACTGAACCAAAGTTAAATTAGGGACAAATTCCATAATTTAACTGGGAATCAGTGTCTTTTTCCCTTGTCTTTTATATACTTTTTTTTTTGAGACAGGGTCTCACTCTGTCACTCAGGCTAGCACAATGCAGTGAAGCAATCATGGCTCACTGCAGCCTCAACCTTCCAGGCTCAAGCAATCCTCCCACCTCAGCCTCCTGAGTAGCTGGGAGTACAGGCACACGCCACCATCCCTGTCTAATTTTTCATCTTTCATAGAGACAGGGTTTCACCAGGTTGCCCAGCCCAGTCTCAAAACTCCTGGGCTCAAGCAATCCTCCTGCCTTAGCCTCCCAAAGTCCTGAGATTACAGGTGTGAGCCATCGTGTCCAGCCTATTTACAGTATTTCTAAAGTTACAGCTTTGAAAGAGTTGAAAAGTGTTTTCACTATCGAACTCTACCCATGCTCATTGTGAACAGAAGTTCTGTGTTTTGGATCCTCTATGTGACAGAAGATAAATACTAAGTGCATCAGCAGAGGGTGGAGGAAGTGAATTCCATAAATGCTCACCCTAATGTTTTCTGCAACAGAAAATCATCTATTCTCATCTTTTTTCAGCTATACAAAAAGAAAAAAGGAAGACTGTTTCACAATCGTGGATGAGTAGCTGATCATAGCTTTCATAAAATACACATACCAGCACTTCCGCACAATTACCTTGAAGAACCAGTTTCTTGTTCCAAACATTTCAACAGCAAAAGACCTACCTGTAGCCAGCCATTTAGAAAGTGAAATATTGCCTAGAAAATACTTATTGGAATCAATAAACAATTAAAATTGGGGCTGAGGAAGTTCTTAGATTTACTTGATTTTTTTTTCCCACAGATTTAAAAGAAAATAAATTTCAAAATACTGTATAAATTCCTATGGATACAAGCTACATATACATAAGCAGGTATTCTCTTAATTTGTGTCAAAATTATCTCCTGACACCATCAGACATACTACCCCTTCTGGTAGTACCATTCAGGATCCATAAGATGGCAGGCCTAGATTTCACAGTAGTAATTAAAAGTGTATATACATTGATTTCTTTGGGAAAAAAACCTCATATTATCAGTAGCATGTGGCTGGTAACAATCTTAGGGGCATATATCAGATTAAATTTGTAAATTAAAAAACATAGCAACTATTACCAGGTTAATGCATGCTATTAATTCATATTGAATCACAAAATATTATTGCCGGAAGAAATTTAAGATCATCTACTTTAGTCCTGCCTATTTCCATGTAAAGAAACCAGAGTGCAGATGTCAGAACTTTGCCCAAGATCACATGACAAAGCAAGTAGCAGAGAGAGGACCCGAATCCTGGTCTCCTTCCTCCCAATCTGTATCAGTCCTATTGTTCCCAATATTTCTTCAACTCCTCATGGTGGCATCAAAGTCCAAATGACTGCTCTGCTGTCCAGCCCTATCCTTGCAGTTTGCCACAGATTGCTTTTTCCTTGTCAAAGGAGTCACTCATGAGTCACCACTTGTCCTATCTGGACTCCACATGGAAGCATGGAATTCCACAACTCTCTTCATAAACCAGTTGTGTGCGTCTCAAACTGGGGTGTGATGATGTATGGGGTACTTGAAGTCGCAGAATAAATAAGTACTATTTCCTTCATTGATTTTGGTGGTGAGGATGGGGCGCAACATCTTTATAATTAGAACATAAAATATGTATGAATGCCAAACATGAAATGCATAAAGGTTCAAAGCAATGTGTAGCTTTGTGTAGGCTAGATCAGGCCACTGTGCAGGCCTGCAGCAGTACAGCTCTTCAGTCCTCTGTGCTATCACGGACACTGTGGTGGAAAGCTTGGTATCTCATTAAGAGGCTCCCTCCTTCAGTACATAACCTGGAGTGCACCTTGTCTTCCATGATGTATAGAATAAGCTAACCTTACACTTGTGTTCTGGAAAAATCAACACACTGCTATCCAAATGCTATGTGGATAGTCCTAAGACACATTTTTTTTTTTTGAGACAGAGTCTCGCTCTGTCGCCCAGGCTGGAGTGCAGTGGCTGGATCTCAGCTCACTGCAAGCTTCGCCTCCCGGGTTCACGCCATTCTCCTGCCTCAGCCTCCCGAGTAGCTGGGACTACAGGCGCCCGCCACCTCGCCCGGCTAGTTTTTTGTATTTTTTTTTAGTAGAGACAGGGTTTCACTGTGTTAGCCAGGATGGTCTCGATCTCCTGACCTCGTGATCTGCCCGTCTCGGCCTCCCAAAGTGCTGGGATTACAGGCTTGAGCCACCGCACCCGGCCCTAAGACACATTTAACTTCTATATGACAAGCATTACATTATAAACATTAAAATATTCACCAAGTATCAACTATTATATATGATAAATATGTAACAGAGGCCACTGCTGGGCAGAATTCTTATGGACAAATCAAACACAGTGGATGGAATTAATAAAAATAAACCAATGTACTACTTTTAGTAAGCATTATGCTATAGAGGAATGTACAGAGATCCAAGAAGCAGGAGAGCTGGAGGATTTTTGATCACTCATCTAATGTGTCTTACTCTATTTTCTCATCTATAAAAAGGAGATGGGATTGGGTTAGAATGGGGGGAAAATTTAGAATTCTAAATTGTTTTTTTGCTCACCCTCTGCTCTAGCATTTCCTTGGGCATACTTTTTAAAATGAATGTAACATAAGATAATTAGCACCTAAGCATTTTCCTGAGCATTTTGACAGTGATTAATTCAGTTTCTCGGAACATACTCACCTCCTTAAAAATTCTCGGTATATTGATTGGCTAGAAATCAGTAAATTAGTTAATATCATGAAAAACAAAGTAAGACTGGGAAACAATTTCAGATTAAATGAGACTAGAGAAAGGACACCTGAATGCAATACAAGAGCCAGGATTTTGCTATGAAGAACGTTATTGCCATTATTGACAACTGGCAAAATTCGAATGACCACTATAGAACAGGCAATATTAGACAATGGTGTTGTATCCATTTCCTGATTTTGATAATTGTACTATGGCTATGTAAAAGAATGACCTTGTTTCTGGAATTACACACTGACACATTTAGGGACAAAGGAGCATCATGTCTGCCAAGAGAGGGAGAAAGAGAGAGAGAGAGGGAGAGCAAGCCCAGATACCAGTGTGGTAAATGTTAAAATCTGGGAAATATGAGTGAAAAGTACATGGGAATTCTTTGTACTATTCTTGTAAATTTTTTGTAAGGCTGATATTATATTAAAATACAAAATTAAAAGAAAAAAATCATAAAGACAACCTGTTTGATGGCTACGTATAGAACTGCAATGGAAACCAGATGTAGAAAAATTAATGAGGAGGGCAAAATTACAGTCGAAGGGAAGCTGATTTATTTATAACATATTTCTTTGCAATTTATGAGTTTAAGATAATATACTATACTGTCTTGTATAAAAGGATGCATCTGGCGAACACTGGTCTAAAAATTCTTATTTGATAAATATTGTTATAAGGTCACTCTGTAGCTTATTTTTTGAGGTTTAAAAAATTTATATATAATAACTATAATATGTCTTTATTTTTCTTTTATGTCTTCTTTAGTAAATCTTTACTTATAGCCAGTGTTATAACTTAAAATCTCTTCACAGACAACTCACAGGGAGACTTTCACTCAGAATCTATGTAAAAACTGAACCAAAATGATTAAAGACAGTTTTAGACCATGAAAGAGAAATTACATATGTTGAATAAAAAAGCAATTTAAAGCAAATTACAAGAAACAAAATGAAATTTCAAAAATATATACTTTTACATGGAGTGCCATGGTGCACACCTATAATCCCAGCTACTTGGATCACTTGAGTCCAGGAGTTTGAGACCAACCTGAGTAACACAGTGTATTAGTGTGTTCTCATGCTGCTAATAAAGACACATCCGAGACTGGGTAATTTATAAAGGAAACAGGTTCAATTGAGAGTTCAGCATGGCTGGGGAGGCCTCAGGAAACTTACAATCATGGTGGAAGGGGAAGCAAACACATCCTTCTTCACATGGTGGCAGCAAGAAGTGCCAAGCAAAAGAGGGACAAGCCCCTTGTAAAACCATCAAATCTCGTGAGAACTATCACAAGAACAGCATTAAAGTAACTGCCCCCAGGATTAAAGTATCTCCTGCTGGGTCCCTTCCACCACACGTGGTTATGGGAACTACAGTTCAAGATGAGATTTGGGTGGGGACACAGCCAAACCATGTCACGTAGTGAGGCCCCTATCTCAAAAAAATGAAACATCATGTTATATCAACACACGGTAAGATAAAACAAGACACCAGAAAATAAATTCTGGTCTATACCTCACCTGTGTGCATAGGTAGATTATCTGTTGTTCCCAGGATTTAGCACATAGAAGTGGCATTGCTTCATATTTTTTCATGATGATTTTCAAAGGGTAAATGATCTCCCATATGACTATTTAAAAAATATATTTATTTTTCAATTGCTCAGTACATGTAAACTTCTTTAAAAATTAGCTTTTCCTTTTTTTTTTTTTTTTTTTTTTTTTTGAGACAGAGTCTCGCTCTGTCGCCCGGGCTGGAGTGCAGTGGCCGGATCTCAGCTCACTGCAAGCTCCGCCTCCCGGGTTCACGCCATTCTCCTGCCTCAGCCTCCCGAATAGCTGGGACTACAGGCGCCCGCCACCTCGCCCGGCTAGTTTTTTGTATTTTTTTTAGTAGAGACGGGGTTTCACCGTGTTAGCCAGGATGGTCTCGATCTCCTGACCTCGTGATCCGCCCGCCTCGGCCTCCCAGAGTGCTGGGATTACAGGCTTGAGCCACCGCGCCCGGCCTAAAAATTAGCTTTTTCTTCTGTAAATACTTGTTTCTGACTTACACATCTCAAAGTTAAAATACTCTTTTTTTTTTTTTTCTTTTTCTTTTATTGAGAAAGAAATAAAACTTGCTCTGTCACCCAGGCTGGAGTGCAATGGTATGATCTTGGCTCACTGCAACCTCTGCCTCCCGGATTCAAGCGATTCTCCTGCCTCAGCCCCCTGAGTGGCTGGGATTATAGGCTCCTACTACCATGCCCAGCTAATTTTTGTATTTTTAGTAGAGATAGGGTTTCACCATGTTGGTCAGGCTGATCTCGAACTCCTGACCTCAGATGATCCACCCGCCTCCCCGCCTCAGCCTCCCTCCCAAAGTGCTGGGATTACAGGCATGAGCTACCATGCCTGGTCCAGTGTTTACCTTTCCCCCATATAGTTAGCTGATAAAAAAGCTTTTGTGTATATACCCTGCATATCACAATGGGGGTAAATTAAAGTTAAACTGAGATGGTTTTCATCCATATCTGAAACTCAAAAATCTTGATTAGTTGCTAATAAATTTCACACAGCCCACTTATATTTACAAAGTGAAGAGTAACCGATCTACTCAGAGCATGGGATCATTAGAATAAAACATTTGGGAAGTCTGTCCTTGAAGGACTAACACAAAAGTATGTTCTCATCTTTACACGAGGACTCTGGATTATTTTCCATGCTTTTGTGATGAAGTGCTGTTTTGTTATATAATTTTGACTTGGATTCTTCCCAATTACATCTGTTTATGTAATTTCAGGAGGAATACTGAACATCTGAGTCCTGGATGATACTATTATAGTAAACTAATAATTGCAGAAGTTTAAAAAAAAAAAAAAGCTGCATCAATTGCACCATTGCACTCCAGCCTTGGTGATAGAATAAACCCCATTTCTTTCTTTTCTTTTTTTTTTTTTTTGAGACGGAGTTTTGCTCTTGTTGCCCAGGCTGGAATGCAGTGGTGTGATCTCGGCTCGCTGCAACCTCTGCCTGCTGGGTTCAAGTGATTCTCCTGCCTCAGCCTCCCAAGTAGCTGGGATTACATGCATGCTCCACCATGCCCAGGTAATTTTTGAATTTTCAGTAGAGACAGGGTTTCACCATGTTAGCCAGGCCAGTCTCAAACTCCTGAATTCAGGTAATCCACCCACCTTGGCCTCCCAAAGTGCTGGGATTACAGGCATGAGCCACCAAGCCTGGCTTCCGTTTCTTAAAAATATGTAGTCATCCAGCCTGGTCAACATGGAGAAACCCCGTTCCTACTAAAAATACAAAAATTAGCCAGGTGTGGTGGCGCACGCCTATAATCCCAGCTACTCGAGTGTCCGAGGCATGAGAATCACTTGAACACAGGAGGCGGAGGTTGCAGTGAGCCGAGATCACGCCACTGCACTGCAGCCTGGGAGACAGAGTAAGACTCTGTCTCAAAATAAAATAAATAAATAAGTAAATACATACATATACATACATAAAATACAAGAACATTACAAAATAGAAGTTTTCCTTATTTCATTTAACTGTTTTCTCTCCAGCTATTTTAATTGATTCAAAATGTTCAACATATATTTATTTAGCAACTAGTATATGCCAGACATGGTTGTTAAGTATTGAGAATATAAGCAAATAATATGTAATTGAAAACCTGCATAAACAAAAACATGGTCTCTGGCTTCATCCTGGTTACAGTCTAAGTCCTGAGAACTTAAAGGGCAGGGATGAGTTTTATAAGCTTGGTACCTCGCTGGGTGCCTTGCACATGCAAGAACCACAGTAACACTCTCTGATGATACTGATGATGTCTGCACTGCCTATAGATCTTTCTTATTGGTAGAAGAGAGATTCTTCACGCTGTAATCAGATCATTTTACCTTTGAAAATAGACTTTGGCTGGGTGCAGTGGCTCATGCCTGTAATCCCAGCACTTTGGGAGGCCAGGGTGGGCAGATTATGAGCTCAGGAGCTAGATACCATCCTGGCTAACATGGTGAAACCCCGTCTATCAAAATACAAAAAATTAGCCGGGCGTGGTGGTGCACACCTGTAGTCCCATCTACTTGGGAGGCTGAGGCAGGGGAATTGCTTGAACCCGGGAGGCAGAGGTTGCAGTGAGCTGAGGTCGCGCCACTGCACTCCAGCCTGGCAACAGAGTGACACTCTGTCTCAAAAAAAAAAAAAAAAAAAAAAATAGACTTCAGCCCAGCCAGACCCGGTGGGTCACACCTGTAATCCCAGCACTTTGGGAGGCCGAGCAGGCAGATCACCTGAGGTCAAGAGTTCGAGGCCAGCTTGGCCAACATGGTGAAACCCTGTCTTTACTAAAAATACAAAAAATTAGCCCGGCATGGTGGCACATAATTGTAGTCCAGGTACTTGGGAGGCTGAGGCAGGAGAATCACTTGAACCTGGGAGGCAGAGGTTGCAGTAGGCCGAGATCCAGCCACTGCACTCCAGCTTCGACAACAGAGCGAGACTCTGTCTCAAAAAAAAAAAAAGAAAAGAAAAAAGAAAAGACTTCATCCAGCAAGAAAGAAAGCTGTCATACCGGATTCCTGAAAGTCACTTGGAATCTCATCCTTTTTAGGAATCTCAATAGCCTTGTCTTACTGAAATAACAAAAATTGCAACAAGTTTCCACGCATAGGCAAGGAGCTGTGGACCTTTGTAAACATTGCTCAGTGTCCAGTAATCCCATTGTTAGTTATTCACATGCAGAATAAATTCTCAAATGATAGCTCTTTGACATACACATTTTACACAAATTAGTTGATTAGTTATATACATAGCCTCAGGTTCTAGATGACAGGGCTTACTCTTCATCAGTCTTTCGTTTTTTTTTTTTTTTTTTTTGAGACGGGGTTAGGCTCTGTCTCCAGGCTGGAGTGCCCTGGCGTGATCTTGGCTCACTGTAACCTCCACCTCCCAGGCTCAAGTGATCCTTCCACCTCAGCCTTCCAAGAAGTAGCTGAGACCACAGGCGCCCACCACCATGCCCAGCTAATTTTTTTGTATTTCTGGTAGAGATGGGGTTTCACCATGTTGCCCAGGCTGGTCTCAAACTCTTGAGCTCAAGTGAGCTGCCTGTCTCAGCCTCCTAAAGTGCTGGGATTATAAGCGTGAGCCACCATGACTGGCTTCCTCAGTCTTTCTGTAATAAAAAATCTTTTTTTTTTTTTTTTTTGATACAGAGTCTCACTCTGTCGCCCAGGCTGGAGTGCAGTGGCATGATCTTGGCTCATCGTAATCTCCACCTCCCAGGTTCAAGCAGTTCTCCTGTCTCAGACTCCTGAGCAGCTGGGACTATAGGCGTGAGCCACCAGGGCCAGCTAATTTTTGTATTTTTAGCAGAGATGGGGTTTCACCATGTTGGCCAGGCCTGTCTCGAACTCCTGACCTCAAGTGATCTGCCCGCCTTGGCCTCCCAAAGTTCTAGGATTACAGGCGTGAGCCACCATGCCCCGCCCTTTCCGAAATAAAATTTAGCAAATGCTGATGTGAATTAGAAACAGCAGTACAAAGGAAAGAATACAAAAAACCTACTGGTAAGTGGTTCTGAAAATAAATCATACAATCACTATTCTCTTTGATGAAAATATTTTTTCAAGATGATAAACAAGCACTGCAGATACCTACCATTGTGTTGCAACTGCCTACAGTATTGAGCACAGTAACATACTACGCAGATTTGTAGTCTAGAAGCAATAGGTTATTCAATATGGCCTAGGGGTATAGTAGTCTACACCACCTAGGTTTATGTAAACATACTCTATGATGTTCACACAACGATGTAATTGCCTAATGATGCATTTCTCAGAACGTATCTCCACTGTTAAGTGATGCATGACTGTACGTTAATGTATCTGTGTTTTTCTGGGAGAAGGTTCCTATGACTTTCATTAGATTCTCAAAGGTGTTAATGATCCGAAAACTTCCTAAGAACTATGACCCCAAAAGAAAATAATCAGCACTCATATTCTAAGGAAACTAGCACATGGAATGAATTCAATAAATATTGTTAAATGAAATCTAAGTAAATAACTTTTATCTAGAGTATCATTAAACTTCTTTTTTTTTTTTTTTTTGAGATGGAGTCTCGCGCTGTCGCCCAGGCTGGAGTGCAGTGGCCGGATCTCAGCTCACTGCAAGCTCCGCCTCCCGGGTTCACGCCATTCTCCTGCCTCAGCCTCCCGAGTAGCTGGGACTACAGGCGCCTGCCACCTCGCCCGGCTAGTTTTTTGTATTTTTTAGTAGAGACGGGGTTTCACCGTGTTAGCCAGGATGGTCTCGATCTCCTGACCTCGTGATCCACCCGTCTCGGCCTCCCAAAGTGCTGGGATTACAGGCTTGAGCCACCGCGCCCGGCCTTCATTAAACTTTTTTAATGCTGTCATCAGAAATATATGTTGAGTATAAAAGAAATCAGAGAAAAGAGGAGAAAAATGACAAATCAAGATGGAGTGACTACTACATGCAGGATAATGGTACCGGTGGTGGGAGGACTTTGTTAAGGTAATTTCTGCTTTTTAGGCACATATGATAAATGTGGGATGGTATGATAAAACATACAAAGTGGTGTAAGAATATTAGCAAAAGGAAAAAAGCAGTCAATGTATTTACAATATACACTAGCCTTTCTAAAGGGGATAGCCTCTGAGGGAAAAGCCTAGGTTTGAAGGAGTTTTTGACATATACAGGGTTTAACTGTGCCATCTGCAATAGGAAAAGACTAGAAGTATGAGGTATTGAATAGAAGGTATTGGAATAAATGAAAACTGCCCCTTCCTGCTCCTCTTTTTACAGTTTTCAGCTATTGCGAAGAGAGCACCAGGGCAATGCGAAGCAATCCAGCGGTTTCTGAAGGGCACACTCCCTGGCTCTGCCTCCTTATGCTACTTTTGTGTGCTGGGGGTTGGGGGCAGTTTGCTGACTTGACCAGAGGATAAGGAAATCACTCCTCCAGTGCCCTGAAACCATTACAGATTTTTATTTGTTTTTATTTTATTTTTATTTTTGGAGATGGAGTCTCATTCTGTTGCCTAGGCTGGAGTGCAGTGGAGCAATCTTGGCTCACTGCAACCTCTGCTTCCCGAATTCAAGCGATTCTCCTGCTTCAGCCTCCCAAGTAGCTGGGACTACAGGCATGTGCCACCACACCCAGTTATTTTTTTTGTATTTTTAGTAGAGACAGGGTTTTGCCATGTTGGCCAGGCTGGTCTCAAACTCCTGACCTCCAACGATCCACCCGCCTTGGCCTCCCAAAGTGCTGGGATTACAGGCATGAGCCACCCCGCGCCTGGTCCCATTGGATTTGGAAACAGGTATTAGCCTAACAAAGATCTTTCACCCAGAGGCAAATGCCTTGAAAAATTCCAGTTTATATTTGGGAAATGTCCCCAGTGGGAATATTTGAAAGCATAAAAGCACACCTCCAAGTCAGTGCTGCCGCTACTTCCTTCTGTGATGTTTCTGAGAAGTTCCAGCAGAAGGCCAAATCCAACTGGTGTCTAAACTCTTTCCCCATTTTGCTATTATGAGTTTTCTTAAAGTGAGGCATATCTGCAGCAACATATTTTACTTACTGGTGTCTTATTTTTTTACTACAGAAAAGTAACTAGGAAATACATGATGAGACCATTATTGGGGGGATAAAGCCCAGGAATTTAGTCCAACTATGGTGATATTCGTTGTTTGTCACTCTTCACCTCAAATATAGAGTACAAAAATACTACTGGGTGTAGTGGCTCATGCCTGAAATCCCAGCACTTTGGGTGGCCGAGACAGGAGGACTGCTTGAGCCCAGGAGTTCCAGACCAACCTGGGAAACATAGTGAGACACTGTCTCTACAAAAAATTAAAATTAAAATAATTAGCCGGGCATAGAGGCTGATACCTATAGTACTAGCTACTCAGGAAGCTTAGGTGGAAGGATCACATGCCAGGAGTTTGTGGCTGCAGTAGCTATGATCATGCCACTGCACTCCAGCCTGAGCGACAGAGTCAGACCCTGTCTCTAAACAAACAAGCAAAACAAAAATACTATCATTTATAAAAGTTATCATTCCTTGCATCTTCTCCTTCCCTAAACCCACTGCAACCACTTTCAGATCACAAATAACTTAGGGGCTGACTACTACAAACCATAAAATGGGTTCAACTTCCAGCTCTGGGTGAACCTGACAAGTTATTTATCCTTTGTAAGCCTAAATGCCCTTATTTGTGAAAAGGAGTAAATAACAAGGTTTTTGTGAACAATAAAGGAGACACTGCAAGTAAAAATATTGCATGGCATACTGTAACTGCTCAATAAGTATTTGCTATTATTCTTATTACTGCCTTCACTAGTGTCCGTATCTACAGTCCTTTGTAAAATTCACCTTGTGGCCAGGCATGGTGGCTCATGCCTGTAAAACCAGCACTTTGGGAGGTCTAGGCCGGTGGATCAACTTGAGGCCAGGAGTTAGAGACCAGCCTGGTCAACATGTTGAAATCTTGTCTCTACCAAAAATACGAAAGATTAGCTGGGTGTGGTGGTCACACCTGTAATCCCAGCTACTGGGAAGGCTGAGGCACAAGAATTGCTTGAACCTAGGAGGCAGAGGTTGCAGTGAGCTGAGACCGCACCACTGCACTCCAACCTGGGCAACTGAGCAAGACTCTACCTCAAAAAAAAAAAAAAAAGAAAAAGAAAAAGAAAAAATTCATCTTGCACTTTGCTAACACATTTGGCTTTTTCTTTTCCTTTTTTTTTTTTTTGAGACAGGGTCTTGCTCTGTCACACAGGCTGGAATGCAGTGGCATGATCACACGTCACTGCAGCCTTGACCTCCCAGGTTTAAGTGATCCTCTTGCCTTAGCCTCCTGCGTAGCTGAGACCACAGGCATGCACCACCATGCTCAGCTAATTTTTCTTTTCTTTTTCTTTTTTTGTATTTTTTGTAGAGAAGGGGTTTTGCCATGTTGCCAAGGCTGGTCTCGAACCCATGGGCTCAAGCAATCCACCCACCTCTACCTCCACCTCCCAAAGCGCTGGCATTACAGACAGGCATGAGCTGTGGCATCTGGCCATATTTGGTATTCTTTTTTTTTTTTTTTTTTTTTTTCCTTTTTCAACTCATTGCTTGCTAACACATTGGATATTCTTAGATCACCTTTGAGTTTTGTCAGTTTCTTTTCAAAACTCTTCAGTGGATTCCCTGCATACAGGATAGTCTTATCTTCTTGCCTGGAATGTGTAGCCATTCCCTAACTGGCCTTAACAACCCTGATACCAGCTTGGTCTTTCATGATGCTTGTTAATAATAGACTACACTTCTTCCCCTTCCCCAACACACCCTGCTCTTTCAGACTCTTTGCCTTTGTTCCTGGTGTTCTGTGTGTGTGGAATGCCTTCTCTATGTACATCCATATGGGGTGCTGAAGATGCCACCTTCCCCCACAAGGCTCTGATCCCTTTAGCAGAGCAAACGCTCTCTGGACTCCTGAAATAACTTGTCGTTTTCTCCCATCTTGAAAAAGTGTTACTTAGGTTCACATTATCTCCCAACCTAAAATATAAATCCTTTAAAAACCAAGGTTCACGTTTGTTACATTTTACATACTCATGGCCCAGGGTCACACTCACAATCGGTACAAATACCCATAATGAAAGCAGAATGTGGTAACAGAAGACAGTGAAACAAAGTGCTGAGGGAGCCCAGCAGAGGAAGAGTTTATTTCATTTGCCTTCACATTTGAAGTAAATCTTTAAGGATATTAGAACTGTGTTGGGCAGAAATGATGGAAATCAGGAATCTAGGCTAAGGCAGCAACATGAATAAAGGTGGAGAGGGAAATGCACAACGGAAGAACAATTCATATGGCTAAAATTTCGGTGGCAGGTTGTTAGGACTGAAAAGGCAGATTATAGAGGGCCCTGAAGGAACTCCTAATTGCATTTGGACTCAATTTTGAGGTCATGGGAAGCTAATGAGGTTTTTGAGCTGGGAAATGACAGTCAGATGTGTGTTTTAGAAAAATGACTCTATCAGCTGGGCACACAATGGAACTAGGGATGAGACCATTAGTTTGCATGTGTGTGTCCCTCCAAAATTCATGTTAGAACTTAAACCCCAAGGTGATGGTATTAAGAGCTAGGGCTTTTGGGGAAGTGATTAAGTCATAAAGACTCCACCTTCATGAGTAGGACTAATGCCCCTATAAGAGAGGCATCAGAGAGCCGCTTGGCCCTTCCAGCTCTTCACCCACGTGAGGATACAGCATTTATGCCCTTTCACTCGTCTGCCTTCTGCCACGTGAGGATGCTGCAGCAAGGTGCCATCCTGGAAGCAGAGACCAAGCCCTCTCCAGACACCAAATATGCCAGTGCCTTGATCTTCAACTTCCCAGCCTCCAGAGCTGAGAGAAATAAATTTCTGTTGTTTACCAATTACCCAGCCTGTGGTATTTTGTTACAGTATCAGGAATGGACTAAGGCAAAGACCAATAGAGACTTTCGCAATAGTTAGGAAGACAGTAATGGTATCTTGAACTACAGTGGTGGCAGTGAGAATGTGAAGAGGCAAAATGTGAAAGGAGACAGAGTGGAAAGAGAACTTCAACAGGGTGATGGAGAAGAAGCAGGTGTTCTCAACCTGGAGTCTATGGAGAGAACTTAGGGGGGTCCATAAACTTGCACAGAAAAATAGAACATCTTTATTTTCATTAACGTGTAAGTTAAATGTAGCATGTCTTCAATTACGAATACAGGCAACACACCAATGGCACCGGACTTCATCAGATTGGCAAAGGGATCCATGGCATAAAAAAGAACTTCTTCACTCTAAGGGCCTAAAAGTCTGGTAATGTCTTTACCAGAAACAAAGATTACAATTAAATACAAAAATTTTAAAACATTAAAAACAAAAACAAAACACAACAATGTGTGGGGACGGAGGGAAGGAAGAGTAGTAAAAACAGAAAAAGTTCTGTTTGACTTTAGATGTGCTGAGTTTCAGGTGTCAGCCCACCCTTATTTCATAGGAGGACATCCGATTTCTTATGCCCAGTCGCCTTCAGCAGGGAACCTGAATCATCTCCATATAGTAGGAATCTGCATTTCCCATTCTGTTCCTCCTCCCATCTCTCCGCATTGAAAAGAGTCCAGGGGTGACCAACTGTCCTGGTTTGCCTGGGACAGAGGGGTTTTCCAGGACACATTCAATGCTAAAACCAGGAAAATCCAAGACAAACTATGATGAGCTCATCATCCTAAGAGGCCCTCAAATCTGGCACTGTATGCTAATAAGGCTATAATAATACTATCTACATTACAAAACTATGCTATTTAAGGTTTCTTTTAGATCTGAGTTTGTCCATCTGTTCTCATGAGATGGAAAATCCTGAAGGAAAATCTTCCTTTCATAAGGTCAGACTCAACAAATCCATTAGTAACTGCATATCATTATGTCAATAGTCCCACAATTTATACAGTTTTGGCACATCCACCTATCATGCAATCCTCACAAGAACTCCATGAGGTAGATTTGATACTCTTCCTATCACAGAAACCGAGGCTCTGCAAGATTTATTACTTTGCTTTACCTCACCCAGCAAGCAAAGTGGCCGGCTCCTAGCACTGCAGCTGTCAAAGAACACTGAGACACTGTGTGTTCTACAGAGACAAGAGTGGCTGTTGCTACACGGAGATTATGCAGAGTTGCAATTTCTTTCTATTGCCATGTCCAGGAACTCAGTGCTCTGCCACTGCACTGATTCACAATAATATGAAGTGTTAGTTTTAAGCACAAGGTACCCTAAGGTAAGGTGTCGGCTGACCTAAGGGAAAAGGCATAAAAGCCAAAAAATAAATGTCCCAAACCAGTAAGATTAAGCAAGAACAGCAATAATTTGCAAATGAAAATGTATGGCAAATGGTACAAAGACTATGCTCCCAGATGCAGCTCTAATTAGAAAATCTACACACGGTAGTAAGTGTACCTGTATTAGTCAATACAGAAAATCAACATGCCCGTGTGTGCCTGCGTTGATCGATCCAGGAATCTTAGCCGGGGATGGAACGGTGAAAGCCAGGATAGATAAACCACGGTAGTAACGTACTACTAATGCTCCATACACTTAAGGAAATGGCCCTGCCAGGTTTATTGGCCCTGCAATTCACCAGCTACCTCTTCCTGTCGCCATGGCAACACCCACACCCAACAGCTCCAGAATTCACCTTTGGATGTCCACAATCCACCGAATTTGCACCTACGCAGTTCAAATAAACCAACAAAAGACATCCCCACCCGCTAAACTGAGACAATCACTACCTTTTCCATTTCCCCGATTTCTAACTCATCCAGGGAACATGTCTTTAATTTTTCACCCATATCCACTGAAGGGAGGGTGAGTCCTAAACAACGACCACTTTTGATAACAGTGAGAGGGTTTTTTTTCTTTCCTCCCCCTCCCCCCGCTTTTATTGCGGGGTTGGACATTAGAGACAAACGAAAACCGGATGCACACACAAACATTTGCCTAAAAAAGGCAAGTTAGTTGATATGATCAAAATAATTTTCAGCCAACGTCTCGTGGCACGTCTGTCAGGCAAGCTGAGTTTTACCCCCGCAGGCGACCGCCTCTGGAGCTGAGAAATAGTTTCCAGCGCGGCAGTTTGATTTACAGCTCTCAAAAACAAAAACGCATTCCGTGCCGGCGGGACCGCGCACAGCGTGAGCAACAACCATGACGTATTCGAGAGAGTTTTCCAGAACGGCTCTCTGGCTCGAGCAAGATGCCCAGGCAGCAAATCTCATTTCTGCTGGGAGAAAGGGAATCAAATCGCACCCCACTGCGCCAGCCCAGAGAACGCAAACCAATCAGTTTTATTAAAACGATAGTTAAACCCTTCCTCAGACCCTGAGCTCTGCCCCGAGCCCCGAGACCTCGCTTTCTACCCCCACCACATCCCTAAGACCTGGGAAAAACAAAACGACTCGCCGTAGAGGAAAAGGAAACCCCAAACAAAACTCGGTGGCAAAGCCTTTTTCTACTGGCCAAAGAGAGCCGCGAAGACCCCTTGCGTCCGGGGCCGTCCGCGCTGCCACTACTAAAGATGGCGGCCATAGGCGGAGCCGCTCCCTACGAAGGCCGCCGGCTGCCCCACCGGCCACGACCATTCACGCGGAGGCCTCCACGCCCGCCGCGGCTTGACGCATTGCAGGTACAGCGCGGCCAATCAGGCGGCGCGGCTCTTTTCGGCCAACCACTGCAGGGTCGCGCCGGCCTATCAGAGCGTCCTTGTCAAACAGAACGAGGAAAGAAGCCTCAGCAGCGCCAACTAAGCAACCGGTTACAGAGCTCGTTCCGGTGCGTGTGTGACGACACCACCGTGTGCTCCTCCGCTGGGAGATATAGTGCCCTCGCCCGAGGCTCGCCCCGCCCGCGAGCGCTCCAAAGGCTTGGGCGTGGGGCTAGCTCCTCCCCTCCGCTTGACGGGCGGTGGTTCCCCCGAGACAGAAACTTGCCTGAAAAATAATACCAAATTCCCGTGCTGCGGCCCGTGGCCCTCCATGGGGCGACGTGAACTAGCGTCGCCTGCCCCCTTGCTCTTTGCCGTTCGTCCTTCGCGTTTTGTGAAAACAGTTGGCGCCGCAGAAATGAGATAAACGCCCTGAGCTCGAAACCCGCAATCGAACTGTCACCGAGCCGACCCTTCCTGTTTTGGAGCCCAGGGCCCGGCCACCCGAGAAGCACCCTCGTGGGCACTTTGTTTCTAGAAGGGCCCGTTTCCATTTCCTTCCTAAGGTTTCCTTATCTCCTGCGGCGGGAGGGGTCCGCTGGGCTCGGGTTTTCAGCTGCGTCCGAGCTGCAGAGGGCTGCGGAGTGAACGCGGCCAGGAGCCCGCCTGGGAGCCCGCAGCGCCCGGGATCCGGGCAGAGGCCTGAGAGCCGCTGCTTGGCCCTCTCTGGCGGGGTAGACCGAGGGGAGGCTTCTGGCCTCCTCCCCCTTAAGCCCCTTATTGCTTCTGTGGGGAAGGGCCTCTTAGGTAGAGGCGAAGGTCCGGGGAGATGACCTCTCCCATGGGCCACATCTGCTGCCATTGTCTGTGTCGTGCCAGAAGGTACCTCTCAGCCCTCAGTGCAGTGAAAAATCTGACACCCAAGAAGGTCGATTGACACGCCTAACGTCACATAGCAATTTAGTAGCACAGCACAGAATAGAAGCTACCCAGGCTGGCTGTCTCCCAAGCCTGTGTTTCTCTACCACAGTAACACTGCATCTTCCAGAGCTGAAGCTGTAGTTATGAGATGGCTCAAGCATTTGGGGGAACTGGAAGGCAGACCTGGGAATGAAGAGAATCGTTTTCTCTGAGCAGAATTTTCAGTCAGTGACCTACAGAAAAAGTAGAGAAGAAACATTACTTGGTTATTGTCACTGTTCCAAGAAGCTAGCTAAGAAAATTAAATCGTGTGGATTTCTTAAAACTGCAGTTTCGTGTAACCTCCAAACATCCATCTGTGACTTTGGCACAAGGTGGCTTGGATGTCTGATCTTTGTGATTGAACTATGTTCACATCCTGTTTCTAAGACTGTGTTACTAATGGTTTTTCCTGAGGTTTTACAACCAGTGGTGGTGTCTGCGCTGTAGTCAAGTGAAGGTTCTTTGATCTAAGGCTATACTTGTCAGTTGCTGTTTATTGCTTCTTAAACTTTTACTCAAAGTCTTCTTCAAAAAGGAGAAAAGCTGTGGTTTTCTTCCTGTAGGCGGTTAGTAGTCATCCCCAAAGATGTTTGCCAAGTGAGCAAATATATTGGAACTTCCAAATGAGCATTTCACTGTAAAAATACCTGCCCCCAAAACAATACGTCATGTTTCTTTTGCAATTTATATGGTATAGGAAACATGTACTGTGACTTCTTTGTAGCAAACCAGATCCTGATGTGAAAAAAGAGATCTAACAGTGCCAATAACAAATTGAGAATTCTTGAGTAAGTTCCTTTCCTGTGTTCTTGGGACCTCAGTTTTTCTTTCTTTTCTTTTTTTTTTGTTTGAGACGGAGGCTCGCTCTGTCGCCAGGCTGAACTGCAGTGGCATGATCTCGGCTCACTGCAACCTCTGCCTCCCAGGTTCAAGCGATTCTCCTGCCTCAGCCTCCCCAGTAGGTGGGATTACAGGCATGTTTCACCACCTTGGTCAGGCTGGTCTTGAACTCCCGACCTCAGGTGATCTGCCGGCCTCAGCCTCCCAAAGTGTTGGGATTACAGGCATGAGCCACCGCGCCTGACTGGGACCTCAGTTTTCTAGTATGTAGACTTTGAGGACTGGATTAGAGAATTTCCAGATTCCCTTCCAGCTCTAGTATTTGATTCCCCTGTGGAGAAATTGGACCATAACTTCATTATGTCATTATACTTAGGCTTATCTGTTTCTGTGTATAATGCTTGACATTGTACAAGTTGCTTATATGTTTATTTTTATATTCAGTCTTCCCAATATTTATAATACTTCCAGAGGAAGGGTCCCAGTTTTACAAAGAAGTTAGGCTTACCAGGAAGCCTGAACTACATTTATCTAAATGTGAATTGGTGTGCCACAAAATATTCCTTGAGGCTTATTACTTCAATCCTAGTACATGTAAAACTTGCTTTTTAGCAGTCAGCAAATGAGCTCACTAAATTGTGAACTCCTTAAGGACAAGGCCTGTTCGAGTCATCATCATATTGTCTGTGCCTAGTGAATTTCCTTTACATTTCTAGATAAAGATTTACTGAAGGAATGAATGAACAGTAATTAGGACAATAGTAGGAGAATCTGGATTTGAAAGGGCCTTTGAGTCCCAAGAAAGTCAATCAAAGGCCGGATGCAGTGGCTTACACCAGTAATCCCAGCACTTCGGGAGGCTGAGGTGGGCAGATCACTTGAGCCCAGGAGTTCAAGACCAGCTTGGGCAAAATAGGGAGACCCTGTCTTTACAAAAAATAACAAAAATTAGCCGGGCGTGGTGGTGCACACCTATGGTCCCAGCTAATTGGGAGCCTAAGGTGGGAGGATCACCAAAGGCCAGGAGTTTGAGGCTGCAGTGAGCTATGATCGCGCCGCTGGACTCCAGCCTGGGTGACAGAGTAGGACCCTGTCTCAAAAAAAATCAGTATTTATGGAGTATCTACAACATAGAAGGTTCAGTTTCTTTTTTCAACGCAATTTTTTTCCCCCTCTGGTTGTCTCCATTTTTTTATTTTTAAGTTAAAGAAATATCATTGTGGAACATTAATGATCTTAAATATCAGGGCTTATCTCCAAGCTCTCCTTTGTGTGTATTCTATTACATTTTTTGAAGAATACAAAGATTTAGAAGAAAATGATTTTTAAAAAACCTATCTGACTCACTCAAACAAAATTGCTCACTTTCCCGGTCTATTGTTGCTTTTCTGGTCTTTGGAAAGAGATGATGTCTTCTACCCGGCCTTGGATTTTTTTTTTTTTTTTTTTTTTGGTCCTTCCTTTTTCTTTGGTGGGGGCAGTTTTTGGAAATAAATGTCACAATGGATCAGTCAATTTGAGTAGGCATGGTCTAGTCTGTCGTAAGTATTTTATATGAGTACCATTTGACAAAGTCAGAATTCTATAATGATTTTTAACTTTTTTTTTTTTTTTTGAGACAGTCTCATTCTGTCACCCAGGCTGGAGTGCAGTGGCGTGATCTTGGCTCACTGCAATCTCTGTCTCCCGGGTTCAAGTGATTCTCGTGCCTCAGCCTCCAGAGTAGCTGGGACTATAGGCGTCTGCCACCACACCTGGCTAATCTTTGTATTTTTTGTAGAGATGGAGTTTCACTACATTGGCCAGGCTGGTCTCAACTCCTAGCCTCAAGTGATCCACCCGTCTTGGTCTCCCAAAGTGCTGTGATTACAGGCGTGAGCTGCCATGCCAGGCCGATTTTTAACATTTCTAAAAAGATGTAACTCTTGAGAGAAGTCCACTGTGACCTCAGATGTATATACATCCACATCTCTAAGAGTCTCCTGGTTACTAGGGAATTCCGCACAAGTTCCTCACAAAATTCACAAGCAAGAATATTTAGAACATGAAATTCTAAATCTGGGAAGAACCAGAGAAAGTCCATCTGGTCTAACTTTTACATTTTCCAGATAAGAAAACTAAGTCCCGAGAAGGGACTAGTTAGGGAAAGAACAGGTTTTTAGACTGCTCTTTCCTTTGACCTTTGAAAACATTTTAATCAAAGAACAATCATAATAAGGGGAGTAGAGGAATGTTATCATTCACAGGGCTTCCAAGTGACTGTGGAAAATCTTGGGAGACTGCTTTGGACTTTGTTATCCATTTAGGGATTGGCTGTTCTGAATTGTTCTCTGTGCTAGGCCTTATCTAAACCACTTGCCTTAAATCTTTGACCTTCATTTAAATTGCTGACACTTCTGCCTTGTGAAACTTTATCATAATTTCTTCTGTCTTTTTTAGGCTAGCAGCATTTCCCGTTCTTATTCCCAGAAGAGCTCAGAGAAGTTTATTTTTTGAGATGAGTGATGCATAAAAAGAAATGTGGCTATACAATTCTAATTATTTCATAAAGTTCTGAGGTATTTTTAGGGTATTGCAAAGTGCTAATAAAAAAAAATCATGTTCATGGATATACAGAGTGGAATAATGGGCTTTGGAGACTCCAAAAAGTGGGAGGGCAGTAAAGGATGAGAAATTACCTATTGGGTACATTGTACACTGTTCAGGTGACAGTCACACTAAAAGCCCAGACTGTGCAATATATACATGTAACAAAAATGTACCCTTTAAATCTATAAAAAAAAAAAAATCCTTTCCAGCCCTAGTTTGCCAAGGGTTTTTTTTTTTTTCATGAAGAACATTTATAATAAACTCTTTGTTCTGCATAAAAAAAGAATAATGTTTGTGTCTGTATTTCTCATTATGCGATTTTTAGGCTGCTTTCTAAAATTTTGATTTCTTCAGGAGGTTAAAACAGTATGATTGGACTTGTTTAGAGCATGGTGCTCTTTCACAGAAAGAGAAACTTGTTCCAAGGCTTCAGCGGCATCCTAACCCCCTAACCTAGCTGGCCGTCTAACAAATATTCACAGCAAAACAAGTTTCGAAAGTCAGAATGGCTCGTTGGGAGCCTATGGTGTCGCCATATGGAACACAGTTTGAAATGTGTGCTCAAACCACGAAGTATTCCCAACTGCAAAGGTTCCCACAGGTCTCAATTGAATCTGTATAAAAAAGTAAAAAATAAAAATAAAGTTCCTACAGCTACAAAGCACAGAATACCTTTTCTCTCCCCTTCTTTAGGATTTGAAAATCAGAAATGCCTCTAGTAGAATCTCCGTGTCAGTAGACCATTTAAAATATGGTTCATATGTTTTGCTGCTATTCAGTTTTAAGGTCATTTCCTAAGTTTCAAACTTTGAGGGGAAACAGGTGCAACTGTGAACCTTTGTGTGGCAGGGAAGAGCTAGAGCAGTGAAACATGAAACTATAAATCAGTTCTCTGAGTCACAAATCTCTTGGGCTGCTCTGGAAGACAGTGATGACTCAGCAGCATTGCATAGGACTGGTGGAGGGTGAGGCGGCTGAGGGCTTGGTGCCCTGGGCACCAACCTGTTGGGGGTGCCGCCAAATGATGGGAGCCCGAGTTGGATCTTCCCACTGCTGAGCCCTTCCACAGACCAACTCAGACCCCCTGACCTGGGTTCTGAATGGATTTCTGACCTACCCATTGCCATTTAGCACACTGATACTTTAAATATTATAAGCAACCGCATCTTATATTTCCCTAGGGTTTGTTTATTACACTAATGTTACAGATGAGATAGCTGAGTCTGCGTGGCTAAGCGGCCAACGAAGCAGCCATTTAGCCTAGCAAATGAGATGCAGCAATATGGTCCTCTTCTTGGGAAAAAACTACTTGCTTTGTCAAAACAGTGAAAATAACAAAGCCTTGAGTAACCTTTCATCAAAATAAGACATTTTCTGTCTATCCTTTTGGTTTATGAGAATGAGAATGAGAAGGAAGGTGACACAGTGATATTCAGTTGTACAACTTGAAAACACTCCTGAAGGTACGTCTTTTCAGTGGCCAAATGATTCAGTCATCCCGTTGTGATGCCTGGAGTTGGTTTATTAGCCAATGGCTCAGAGCCTCGACTTAGAATGAATAAAACTCAATAAGCATCTTCACTAGATTTAGGTGGAGGTGGTTTTTCTGTTCAAAGACTACTCCCCTTTGACCATATTTTCTCCATTATAGGAAGCAGAGGATGGATCCAGTTATGTGAAAGTCTGAAGAAAATTGCCAAAGGATGGGTCAGCCAGGGTATATGCTTGCTCGTGACTATAGAAGGATACAGGTTGGGATCAAAGCAGGGGTAGTTCAGGATGTTCCGGAGGAGGTGTGGCCTCCCACCTTGCTTTCAGAATTAGAGCAAAGGACTTTCTTTTCCTTTTGTATTTTGAGAAATTCACTTTTAATATCCTCTTCAGTCCTGAGAGTAAATCGAGCTCAACACTAATCAATTAAATAGTCGACCGGTGTTTAATGAGTCAAAGGCTATGCTGAGTTCAAAAAGTATATCTTGGCTTCTACTACTATATCTGATGTTAGATATATGAAACAATAATATCAGGTAGAAAAGGACAAGAGGGGTAGGAGTTCAGCAGAGAGGACGTTCATTTGGAGTTGTGATAATCAGGAAAGTTTGAAACACGTTGCATTTAAACTGGGCATAAAGGACCCGTAGGATTTAGATAGGTGGTGAGGATATGGACAGGCGTTTGGACACTGAGAATGGCATGGAAAAGGCAATGAGTTGAGAGGGGACAATGTATGTTCAGGGGACAGAGACTACAGTGGTTTGTCTGAAGCAAAGAATGTGTAGAATAACAAAGGATGGTAATGCTGAAAAAGTAGATTGGCAAACTGTTGAAAGGCATTGGGAGCCATTGAGGGTTTTTGAGCAAGGGAGTGACATGATGAAACTGCTGGCAGCTGTGCCTTGGATGGATCAGAAGGGGACAAGCTCATTGGGATAAACAAAGATCATGGATGTGCTATTAGAAATTTTGGGATCCTCAACATTCCTGATCCAGGCAAACACAGATGTTTCTTTTTTTAAAATTTCTAGAATGGAGCTATCTGATAGAACTTATTGCAATGATGGAAATGTTCCATGCTGCCCAATATGGTAACCACTAGCCATATGGGCCTATTGAACTCTTGAAATGTGGCTATAAACTGAGGAACTCAATTTTAAGTTTTAATTAAGTTTGATTTAAATAGCCACATGTGATTAGTGACTACTGGATTGGGCAGCACAGCTCTAGAAGGAAGGACAGAGGCTATTTATTGATTGAAAACCAAACCGCACAGTTGCCAAATTAGATCTTAACTCTGTTGGAATTGGTGGGGCCAAGTCTTTGACAAAACCCACAATCAGCATCAATTTACCTGATTTATCATTATGATCTGGTTTTCCTTGTGTCAAGACCTCAGCGAAAGTACCCATTTGTGCCAATCACTGGCTCTGCTCTACAGGCAAACTGAGTCACCCCAAAACCTGCCATTTCAGCTTGTCGCTGTGGCCACATACCCTCAACTGAATAGCTGTTAAATTACTTGTAAGCTGTTAAATGTCTATTGTTGCATGGAGAAGTCTTAGACCTGTTCTATGGTTTGGCCTGCATTCTAGCACATATGTTGAAATATGAAGTTGCTGGTTATCATTTGGATGCTAATTGAAGTTACTATTCCCCTTGCTTTTGGAGTGATGAGGAAAATGGTAGTTTAAGAATTTCCAGGCCTGGCTAGACACAATGGCTCATGCCTGTAATCCTAGCAATTTGGGAGGCCGAGGTGGGTGGATTGCTTGAGCCCAGGAGTTAGAGACCAGCCTGGGCAACATAGCAAGACCCCAAATCTAAAAATAGTAATAATAATAATAATAAATTAATTAATTGAATTTAAAAAAAGAATCTCCAGGCCAGGCATGGTGACTCACTCCTATAATCCCAGCACTTTGGGAGTCCAAGGCACTTTGAGCCCAGGGGTTCGAGGTTACAGTGAGCTATGATCATGCTATTGTACTCCAGCCTGGGGGACAGAGTGAGACCCTATCTTAGAAGACAAAAAAAGAAAGAAAAAACCCAGCTTGAAGTTAGTGTAAACAACTAAAGAATAAAACTATGATCTTATCCCATGGGGCATTTTACTATCTGAATTCACACACAGTACTTGGTCCCTAAGTCTGTGTAACCATTGGCTGCCTTTGACTTAAGGGCTCAGTCGGTTAAAGCCCAAAGCTGAGGCTCAAGTCATGGGTCCAATCTCATTAATGGCCAATTATTTTGCTCTGTTCTCATTCTCTATCCCTGACCCCACTTTCTGTGTTGCATATTTATGACCTTGGTCATGAGGGTGGCTTGACCAGAGAGGGCACAGAGGAAGGCAAATCCATCACCACAGCTACTAGCAAAACAAGCACAAGCCCTGTGAATGGAGGAAAATATGTGTTTTCTCCTACAAAGCAAAGTGTTTAAAAAACAAAAAACAAGAATGAGGCACTCAAAGCTGGTGAATGGTGCTGTTTGGAAATATTGCACTTCAGACCACTGAATATACTGGTGACCATCACAAGCTGGAACATACAATGGGACAGTTAGTCTGGCTATGAGTCATTTAAAATCATGGGACACTAAACAGATGCCCTATATGCTAAAATGGATAATATTTTTCTCATGGTAAGTTGTCATGGCCAAACACTTGCTTATTATGTTCTGATGGTAACATAGTTTCAAATTTAAATGTAATGTAAGAATATTCCCTCTGCTCATTACCTATGTGAGTCATTCATAAACATTATAAGAACAAAAAAGATAATCACAAAATTTTAAATGGAAAAATAATGGAGTATTTTATTTATTGACAGAGATAATAAAACTTTTTATGATAATCCTGAATAGAATTTAATGAAATGTAAATCCAGATGCAAACAGCAAGAATCTGTTCTGGCAATTGGAGATGATTAGTGAAGCGGAGAATCCTGAATGGTGGATATTCATCTAAGTACTATTGGACCATGGGGTGGAGAAGGAGGGAGTCGAGGATGGTGAAGAGGTATTATTTACTATCAAACCAACCAACCAACCAACCATATCTGTCTCTACCTGTCTCTCACACACACAACTGGATGTCTGACAGTGAGCAGGGCTCTTGACCTCTCTAGACCTCAGAGGCAAAATGAGAATTGTCCTCCAGCTAGAAAGCATCACAAAGTAAATGTTTTGCTTTAGATTTTCTTCCCCAAACACTCCATATTCCTTATGTAGGAAATAGAGCCATTACTATATTCCTATGATCTTATGTTAAATCTTTGGGTAAGAAATATCTCTTTATAAACCAAATTTTCATCTTAATCTTTGCCACTTCTTCCTCCTACCCCAAATTAAAATAAAAATAAATTCTATTAAGTTGCAGGAGATAGTTATAGTGTAATGCTTAAGTGCTTGGGCTTTCAGCTAGATTTTTGGGTTCCACTTAAATTAGGCAAATCAGTGACTTGTTCAGTGCCTCAGTTCCTTTGTAAGAATAATAATGATACTTGCTTCACAGGATGGGTAGGAGGATGAAATAATACATTTAGCACAGGGCCTGGCCATAGTCAATGCTGAGTAATTGTTATTTTTTATTTTTATTTTTTGAGACCGAGTCTTGTACTGTTGCCCTGGCTGAAGTGCAGTGGTGTGATCTCCACTGACTGCAACCTCTTTCTCCCGGGTTCAAGCGATTCTGCTGCCTTAGTCTCCCAAGTAGCTGGGATTACAGGTGCCTGCCACCACGCCTGGCTTATTTTTTATATTTTTAGTAGAGATGGGGTTTCACTATGTTGACCAGGCTGGTCTTGAACTCCTGACCTCATTATCCGCGCGCCTCAGCCTCCCAAGGTGCTGGCATTACAGATGTGAGCCACCGCGCCAGGCGAGTAATTATTATTTTGAAACTATTTCCATTTCTCCATTTCCATTCTCCATTTCTCCATCTTCAATATATGTATATGTGTGTATACATATATATGATAAAGGTTATATACGTATATGTTATACTCATATAACCTCAGACACAGGGTTTCACAGCTAGAAGGAATTTCTAGATCAAGTACAAAACTCTTGTTACATCTGTGTCCTTTCTGTCAGATTCAGAGGGTTACAGTGATTTGGTTAGTGACAGAAATGATATTTAAACATGAGATTCCTGGCTTGGGGCTGGCTGCATCGTTTTTACTTTTCTTTCATTTACTTTTATCTTATTTAAATAATTTCCTATAGAACAATTTCCTTTAAATATGAAATGTTCCATAGGTTTTTGGTTCTCAGTAAATTATGATATTACAATAATGTGGCTTATTTTCCTGATTGCTGATCTCTTCATAAATTAGGACGTGAATTCACTTAAAGCAGTCTATTTGATCACGAAAACCCAGTGACTTCTAAGTAGGCAGTCAGAAGAGTCTGCTTTATGAAACAGACAAACACCTAACATTGGACCTTTAAAATGTTCAGATATCAACACCACGAAAATATTATCTGATATTAGAGCCCCTGAGCAAGGGCTCAAGCTCTATTTTATGCCCCATCCCTGACTCACAGTAAGATCTTGGGCAAGTCACCTGACCTTCTTATATTTCAGAGTGTCAAACTGTGAAAAGCATGTCCATAAAACTGTGCAAGCATGACCTCATTATAAACCCGATGGACTTGAGTGCTTTGATACATTAAAGAATTACCGAAAGAGAACTCTAGTTTGTAAAATATGAAGAATGAGGAAAATAAATTTTACTAAAGTAAAAGGATTCTGAAATGTACAGTTTTTAGCAAGTAAAGTCATAAAAAAGTTTCAAAATGTTATATTTGGGTGAAATAAGGTTAGCGACAGAGGAAAAATATTATTTTAGAGAATGCTTCGCTTTTGAAACCATAGATTGTAGCAACTTAACCAAAATAATTACAAGGAATGAAAGACTCAGAAATGAGTAGATCCTTAATAATTAAACATATTTCTTTTTTTTTTTTTTTTTTTTTTTTGTTTTTTGAGACGGAGTCTCGCTGTGTCTCCCAGGCTGGAGTGCAGTGGCGCGATCTCGGCTCACTGCAAGCTCCGCCCCCTGGGTTCACGCCATTCTCCCGACTCAGCCTCCCAAGTAGCTGGGACTACAGGCGCCCGCTACCACGCCCGGCTAATTTTTTTTTTTTTTGTATTTTTAGTAGAGACGGGGTTTCACCGTGTTAGCCAGGATAGTCTCGATCTCCTGACCTCGTGATCCACCCGCCTCGGCCTCCCAAAGTGCTGGGATTACAGGCTTGAGCCACCGCGCCCGGCCAATTAAACATATTTCTAGGCCATTATTTTCCCCTACTTGTACAATGCATACCATGTTTTAAAATGTATTTCACTGGCCAGGCGCAGTGGCTCACACCTATAATTTGGGAGGCCAAGGCACGTGGATCACTTGAAGTCAGGAGTTTGAGACCAGCCTGGCCAACATGGCGAAACCCCCGTTTCTACTAAAATTACAAAAATTAGCCAGGTGTGATGGCAGGTGCCTTTACCTGTAATCCCAGCTACTCAGGAGGCTGACGCAGGCGAATCGCTTGAATCTGCGAGGGGAATGTTGCAGTGAGCCGAGATTGAGCCACTGCACTCCAGCCTGGGCAACAGAGGGAGGCTCTGTCTTATAAAAACAGAAAAATGTATTTCACTCACTACTATATGAAAAGCCCTGGAGAAAGAATACCAATACCCTTAGGAAAGAAGCAGTTTTATTATTATTATTATTATTATTATTATTATTATTAGATGGAATCTCGCTCTGTCGCCAGGGTGGAGTGCAATAGCGCCGTCTTGGCTCACTGCCATCTCCGACGCCCTGGTTCAAGGGATTCTCCTGCCTCAGCCTACTGAAAGTAGCTGAGATTACAGGCACACGCCACCATGCCAGGCTAATTTTTGTATTTTTAGTAGAGACGGGGTTTCACTATGTTGGCCAGGATGGTCTCGATATCCTGACCTCGTGATCCACCTCCCAAAGTGCTGGGATTACAGGTGTGAGCCACTGCGCCCGGCCAAGAAGCAGTTTTAATAATGAGTTTGGCCATTTAGGCTTGTAACTAACTGGATTATTGAATATTCTTTAAAATTACTTTGTATTAGTCCCTTTTCTTCTATTTCCTTACTTCCAACTCTCCCATTAGTATGCACGCTTTATTCCTACTCAAGTTTCCCCCTATGAACCCAGGAGTAGTAGTATTATTTTTGCAGCGATTGGGTTTAGGTTGGTGAAGTGAATAGTGTCTTTCTAATCTGCAGAGGGAAGGCAGCACCATCCCCTGGCTTGCTGCTGCAGCCTCTCTTTAAACAGCAGGTTCACTCTTTCTGCGGCATTCCAGAAGGAACACCAGTAGGAACAGCTCCACACATGCTGACATCTTGTCTGAGGTTATCCCAAGAAGTCCTGTGGCATTTGCAATGTGCCTGTATATTTTCCCTTTAAAAAAAAAAAAATCTTCCTGCAGACTTTGTTGAAACCACAAACAAACATAACCAAGCAAAGCCCTTTCTAGCAGAGCATGTTAATCACACACTGCTATATTCTGTGAAACAGTAAGCAAATGATAACCTCCAACTGTTGCCCGGGCCCTGTAAACAAAAGATCAAATTCTGTGTTCTGCCTTGGCAAGAAAAGAAACTGCAGCATTTTGTCAAGATTTTTACAAGTCCTGGGCTTCACATTACTGGCTGAAATTGTTCTTTCTCTACTTTACAGAAAAATGGAAAACACTAGTAAACTTAAAGATTTAAATGTTATTTTAAAAGGAATATAATAAAAAATGGAAAACACTAGTACATTTAAAGATTTAAATAGTATTTTAAAAGGAATGTAATCAAAACTGTAGTTTAAAATACAATCAGGCTCCATAATAGAGGCAATTGGCTGTGTGTTCCACCTGTAATGCAGGGGATTTGAAGCATCTATTTTTTCCCCTGTTTCTATGGATTTATGAATAAAGACTCTGACCCCCCTCAGGATTAGGAAAATTACGAAAAATTTAAAGCCTGGGTTTTAAGGTCTGTAGAAGCTGCACAGGTACACTAATTTCAGTAAGACGGGCGCCAGAATGAATAGTTTTCTCCACAGGAAAAAGAGAACAAAATAGTAGGGGAGAAATATTCAGGCATCCTAAAAAATATTCAGTGGAAACGTGAAAACATTAAAGACTGATTAAACATCGCAGCATGACACAGATTTAGCAATCGAGCATATATAATTTGGCTCAGATATTGCTCCAAAATCCGAAGAGCAAACACAGGACCAATTTCTTCCAGGACAACGACCTCGTCCTCTGCAGACCCCTCTCCTCGGCAGCTGAAGGTGTGGCCAATCTGCCTCCACCTCCCCGCAAACCTCCCAGTCTCAGGACATTCCACAGCACCCCACACTGGAAGTGGCCGCTGCAGACCCAAGGACAAGCGGCACGCGGGAACCGGCAGCCCCAGTGGAGCGGTTAGAGACGTTGAGGTGGGAGGGTCACCTAGGTGGGGTGAAGCTGGGGTGGTTAGCGGGGCGAACGGCTTTCGAAGCTCTGGGCCGCCCCCAGTTTGGACTAAGCAGGCGCTCATGCCTTCGCCCCCGCCCAGGATGGGCGTCTCCTGAGGACTCCCCGCCACACCTGACCCGACACCGCACGCCCAGCCTAGAACGCTTTCAAACCCCGACCCAGCGCAGGGCCGCCGCGACTGGCGAGCGGGGGGCGGCGGGAGGCCTAGCGAACCGGGGGGCGGGACCAGGCGTGCAAGGCCCGGCTGCCGCAGGGCCACTCTGCGCGCGGCGTCTCCGCCGCGGCGGAGGGATACGGCGCGCCATATATATACCACGGGGCTCAGGCTCGCGCTCCGGCAGTGGTGCTGGGAGTCTCGTGGACGCCGTGCCGTTACTCGTAGTCAGGCGGCGGCGCAGGCGGCGGCGGCGGCACAGCGCACAGCGCGCCTTAGCAGCAGCAGCAGCGGCAGCGGCAGCAGCAGCACCATCGGAGGCACCCCCGCCGTCACAGCCCCCGTGCTGGTGCAGCCACCCTCGCTCCCTCTGCTCTTCCTCCCTTCGCTCGCACCATGGTAGGTCGGGAGTGGCAAATGCCGGCGTAGCGGCTGCCCGAGATTTCTTCCCAGATTTCTAGTTGTTTTGTTTTTTGTTTGTTTTTGGTTCGTGGAGGTTTTTCTTTTCTGAGTGTTACGCAGTAGCTGCGCTTAAAGGAGGATGTATTTTGGATTTGCATCTCGGCGACCTCTGCCAGGGGGCTTCATTTATTGGTTCCCCTTGGAGCTGGACTTGGCCGTAGGCCGTCCAAGGGCAGGGGCTCCGGCCGCAACTGCAGCGGGGCTTTCTGCATCTAGCCCCCCCGCCCCCCGCCCAGCCCCGCACCCACTGCATCCACCAGCGCCGCACCCGGGCTGCCTGCAGCGCAGCGTTTCGGCCTGGGAGCCGGGCGGGGCCGGGCACTAGACCCCCCCGCCCGCCTGTGCCCACCCCGCTCGCCCCTCCCCACCCCGCTTCTCCGCCGGCGTGAAGGTGGCAGGTCGGGCAGGCAGTGGAGAATGAATGGGCTGGAGCGGGCCGGTGGCGCACATTGTTCCGGCCGGGTGTTAAGGGGCGCAGTGAGCCCCCGCCACCTCCCCACCTTGGCCGGTCCTGCTGGGCACCCTCCCTCGGTCGCTCTCCCCTCCTTCTTCCCGGGGGGCGCGGCGCGGGCGTAGGCTGGGAAGGAAGGAGCCGGGGAAGGGTGGGGTTGGGGGCAGGAAGGCGAGGGGTTGGGGGCGGAGAGGGCGGAAGCGGCGGCCCGGCCGCCCTGCGCCCGGGCGGGGCTCTGCGGTGTAGCCGTGGCTTGTTCCTGCCGCTTTCGCACCTCTACGGCCCCCCACCCAGTGCAGCAGTGCGGGCGGGCGTGAGCCTCGGTGCACCAGGAGGCCCTTCCCGCGGGAGGCGCTCGGCTCGCGCTAATTGGGGCGGGGGGGGGGCGGGGGAGGAGGGAGCTGGCGCGCGGCTTGGTTTCCATTAGAGACGCAAAGTTTCTGCTCCGGGAGGAGGCGGCGGCGCGGCGGGCTGGTAGCCTACGGGAGCAGAAGCGGGTGGGAGGTGCGGGGTCGGCCTTGGCCAGGGCCCTGGAGCGCGGGGACCGGGGGTGGTGACCCTCCTGGCCGAGGAGGGGTGGCGTCCCGACGCCCGCTCAGGGGCCGCCTTGTCCCCCGCCTGCTCCCGGGCACGCGTCCTGCCCGGCCCTTCGCTCCGCGTTCCTCCTGCCCCGCGCCACTTCCATTCCGCAGAGAGATGCCCGCCACGTTTCCGCTTTCTCTGCAGCCTCTAGATTGCCAGATGCGACTGTGCGCCTTGCTGGGTGTGTTTTCCACAGCCCCTTCCTCCCTCGGCGGGCAGGGCTGACATCACCGACTGCGTTTCTGGTTTGGCGGGTGGGGAGATGGTTCCCCGCAGGGTTCTGGTACACCTTTGCCCCCAAGGCTAGCGCCCTTTGGGGGAGGAGGATTTCGTTTTCGAGAAAGTTGGGTGCCCCTGGTAACCCCTCTAACAAGAGTTTTGTAGCGAGGTGGGACTGTTCTCCCCATAAGGTGACAGTTTCTCTTGCGAGGTGTGGCGGCGCTTCCTGTTGTACAAGACAGATGTTGCCCTGGCGTTACGTAAATCATCGTGTCTCCCTCATTTAATTTTAAGAAAGCCAATTTTTAGTGATTGGGGTAGAAAGAAAGATCCATTTATAATCTGTAAAAATAAGTTTTCACCCAATATCAATATATTGGAACGCCATTCTTGCTGTTAAAGTTTTCACTTAAGAGAAACTTCATTAGCTTTCTATTAGGACTTATTTTGTAATTGGCTTCTTAGGCATCCTTTAAAAGAGAAATACACATTAGCTCTCCTTGAGGTCTCGAATTCCCTCGGCTGGAGGCACGGGTTCAGTGTGGTGGAGACCAAATAATGCAACTGAGAATTACCTTCGTGGCCATTACTGCCTCGATTGAAGTGTGTTTATTAAGCACAGTTCTTATGTCATTCTTAAGGTAGGTAAGGTAGGTAGGGTTAATACTCTCCAGCAAATTTAGTAGACCCTCTTTGCCAGAAAAGAGAGGAGTATATGTAGTCTGATAATTATTGTGTAGTTTTCTGTGTACTTAATTTTTGTAGTTTTGTAACACTTCATTTATAAGATGGTACCATTTTTTCCTGGCTTCTGAATAATAGGATAATTTGACCCAGGGCATTAACCATTGTAAATGGTAGGCTTTTAACAAATAACTGCCTAATTTAAAGGATTGGAAAGCATTTGTTACATGGAAATGAAGTTGGTGGGGTACCCAGTTGCTGTATCTTTATTTTTTCCACTTAATTATTTCTCATAAAATGGATGTAAAAGCCTGTTAATCCAACCCAATGCCATTATGTAACGACAGTTTGGAGATTTCGAGGGCCTGGAGCAGTGCGCAAGGTGCGCGGAAAGCCTGCCCTGATCCTGGCTGTGGTGGCAGTGGCAGTGGGCTGGGTCCCTTGTTGAGTGGAACAGGGGACTGCGGTGTCCATGGTGCAGTAGGTGGCGCGCTTCTGTCTTACAGCCTGCTGCCACTGCAGCTGGTGCCATGGGGCTTTCTGCCGCTAGAGGTGCCATTTTTCACATGATGAACTTAGCCTAGTTAGATCGCAGAGCAAGCTGTAAGCCATGGGCCCAGAAAACTTGAAGTGAGCAGAGGTTGTCACTTCCTTGTAATCGTTTGTTAAAATAGCATAAAGAGTTTCCTTTATTCTAATTACTTTCATTAAATGACAGTGCTACAGGTTTCAAAAGATTTTTTGAAGATCGATTTTTGAAAGATCACAATATTAAAAGTATAATTGGAAAACCTATGTTGAAATCAACCAAACATGTTGTGGACTGAATGATAACCTTTTCTTTCTTCATGTAGGCTGATCAGCTGACCGAGGAACAGATTGCTGGTAAGTTGACAACTCCAAGGAGTCCCCAGAAGGCCAGAACTAGGCATTGACTCAGTTTTGGTGACTCCTCTGTTCCTCCCCGCTACAGTCTGGGCAGTTTTCTAAGAATTTATTTAAAGAAGAACAGTAAGCAGAAACATTGAGGTCAGGTGTTATTCTTGCTAGTACTTTATAGATGAGGTGAAAGGAAGTAAAATCAGGATGCCCACTTGTTAAATTCTGGAGAATTTGACCATGTTTCACAGTGTGCAGAGTTTGCCTATGATTAAATTGTACTGAGCCTGCTACTCAACAATTTAGTTTACAGTTCTTATGCCATGGGTCTTTCAGTAATCTGCCCTGAAAGCTTGTGCTTGCTATCCTAAAATAAATGGAAATGGGTGAAAATGAGTGTTAGGACCACTGTAATAATTGGGAAGAAAGTTACATTAGTTAAACTCTGTTGCCTAGGCTGGACTCTTAACTCCTGGGCTCAAGCAGTCCTCCTGCCTCAGCCTCCCGAGTAGCTGGGATTACAGGCATGTGCCACCATGCTTGGCAGATTTTAGCTTTTTAAAGTCCTGGAGGACTCGTTTTGAGACTGTTTCTCTTTAGGAAACCAGGAATGCTTCTGAAATATCCTAAAAGTCATGTGGAGAAAAACAGACTGTTAACCTGGGAATGTACATTTCTAGTAACCATTTCATGTTGTTATGAAACGGGATTCTTATGGCTTTAGAAATGTAACAGGAAGGGACTTGAAGGGGGCACATGGACCAGTCTTGTCAGATGGGATTTAGTCCCTTGAACCCAGGAGGCAGAGGTTGTAGTGAGCTGAGATTGCACCACTGCACACTGCACTCCAGCCTGGGTGGCAGAGTGAGGCTCCATTATTTAAAAAAAAAACAAAACAAAACTGGATTTAGGACTAATTTAAGCATGTTTCAGCTTAGCCGCCTTGAAACCTGTGGGAATATTGTGGTGTATGGCACCGTTTACTGGGAGCAGTGTTTGCTTTATAGGCTGCTGTATGAAGGTCAGTCCAACAGGACTATTGTGGTCTTTATTTCGTTAGATAAAGACCAGACTTCTGATACCTTGCACAACTTGAATGGCTTGCTTTGGCAAGCCCCCGGCAAGTGTATATTGTGACTGGGTTGGATAAAGACATTCATTCTAACGGGTCAACTTTTGTTTTCAGAATTCAAGGAAGCTTTCTCCCTATTCGATAAGGATGGCGATGGCACCATCACAACAAAGGAACTTGGAACTGTCATGAGGTCACTGGGTCAGAACCCAACAGAAGCTGAATTGCAGGATATGATCAACGAAGTGGATGCTGATGGTAAGAGCTTTAGAAACATGAATGAGGGCCACTGTTGTGTAATTCAAGTTCAGAAATGTTACAGAATTGTCTTTCAGGTCCCCAGAGCAAAGCAAATGTGCAAAGATCCTTTCTGTGGTTGCCTTAGGGCCATTGACAATGACAATAAAAGATGATGGGCCTTGTGTCCGTCCTGCTTAGCTTCTACAACGTTTTCTGCAGGGATCACTGTATTGTTTTTTTTCTGCTTGGCGTGACCTAGAGCTCAGATTTTTTTTTTTTTCTTTTTGAGATGGAGTCTTGCCCTGTCGCCCAGGCTGGAGTGCACTGGCGCGATCTCGGCTCACTGCAACCTCTGCGTCCCGGGTTCAAGCAATTCTCTGCCTCAGCCTTCTGAGTAGCTGGAATTACAGGCGTGTGTCACCGCCCCCAGTTAGTGTTTTGTATCTTTAGTAGAGATGGGATTTCACCATGTTGGCAAGGCTGGTCTCAAACTCCTGACCTCGTTGTCCGCCCGCCTCAGCCTCCCAAAGTGCTGGGATTACAGGCATGAACCACCGCTCCTGGCTGAGCTCAAAGCTTTTATCAACTGGCCCATGAGTCTGCACTGAGTCTTGATGGGGAGGTGAAATTAAATAGCCACAGAACGTGCTTTTTAACAAACTTACTGTGTCTAAAGAGGAGGAGGAGCCACCAGATGAAGTGGGTGACAAGCTCTCTTAGAAGTTACCATGAAAGTGAGTACAGTGTGAGCTTGTAGATGTGTTTGCTGCGGAGGAGCATGTGAGGTTTGGAGGCGGATGTGTGGTGACTCTAGGGGATAGTTTTGCAGAACCTAATGGAAAGGGAAGCTGTAAGGTCCAGGGTCAGAGGGAACCAGCAGTAACCCTGATAGCGGTTTGTCATCTGTTCCTCTCGACTCTACAGCAGTGGACAACAGACCTTTGATTGCTGATTTCCACTTCCCCACCCCTAAAAGAAACACGTATTTTGGTAAATCATATATATATTGTAATGTGTACTATATAACATTATAGAACATGATTTTTAAAAGATGAGTTGCGGGGAGAGAAGGTCAAAAGAAAAAAGATGAGTTAAGAATAAACTATTCGGATCTAGATTTTACTTTCTAGATGATTGACTCAAAGGCAGTGTAGTAAAATCGCTTGTCTGGTCACAAACATTTGGAAGCAGAGCTTTTGATTAGGTTATTTGACAAAGCTTTCAGCACATTAGAGCGGTTTTCACTAATAGTGTTTTGAAAAGAAAAAGTTTCCCATGGTTCTCTCTAGTTTGACTGCTAAGATGATCAGCTATCTGGGAACATGGAGTAACTTCCTCTTGTTTGTGGGAGCCCTGGGAATCTGTGCTTGAGGAGGGGAGAAGTCTGTTAGGCTCTTGGATTGTGTGGAAGAAGGAGAAGTTGTGCCAGGCTGCAGAATCCTGTGTTTGCACTGAGAAAATAGGATGGTACCTGACCTTCTCTGCATGGCTGTGAGACAGCTTAAAATAATTTCTCTTGTCTTTGATGAATATGAACAATATCTTACAATTTTTGAGGCTAAAAAGTCTTGAAGGGATCCCTGAGGTATTTTCTTTTAAAGTAAAGGTACTGGTGAAAATGAGTAACTTAACCTAGGGTTTTTCTTCCTAATTTTATTTCCATTTAGTTCAATTACACTGTTAGTCTGGAGTGCTTGTCTTTAGGGGTATTTATCTCTTAGTTTTAAAGAGTTGTTTGGAGTACTGGCCCTAGAACAGATTCTTCTGAGAGTTCCGTAAGTGTTACTGGTCTGAGCTGTGAGAATGCTGCTGAGCTTTTCCCTTAATGGGAAATAAAGATACTGAGTTGGAAGAAAACAGGTGGCCAACCTTCATAGTGTGGCCAAGAAATGATCCTGGAGAAGACTTGGTAAGACTTTATGGCCCATGCATGGCATAGCAAAATCAATGTTCCTCACTCATAATCTTTTCTCCCCTGAAACACTTTATACTCTTAACCTGCAGCTCAGTTCTAGGCCTTTTTTGCATTACTGCCGTCACTAGCCAAGACAGAGTTAGACCTGAGTGATTTCCCTGACTCAGGGATGGCAGTTGGGGGCGCTTCTTCCCTCAGAGTGGAAAGATTCAGCCTGCAGAGTGGTGTGTGCTGTTCTTTTTCTTGAACTGTACAGCCTTTCATGACCCTTCCATGGGCTAGAATCCAGATGTGCAGTTTCCTTTGTATGATTAAATACTATCCTGGGCACTGATGATGAGTTTGAAATTATATGAAATTGCCCCGTGAAGTGTTGGAACATTTTAGACCTGCAAATGTTTGAACCTAGTAAGATAGTTTGCCCCTTTGTCCTAGTGTGTGTTTACCATTCTGTACAGTGGTTCTGAAATGATTACTGCAGAGCAACATTCATGGAGTGCTTACTTTACATGAGCTTTTGTTTTTTAATTTGAGGTAATGGCACCATTGACTTCCCTGAATTTTTGACTATGATGGCTAGAAAAATGAAAGATACAGATAGTGAAGAAGAAATCCGTGAGGCATTCCGAGTCTTTGACAAGGTAATCCAGCGTCTACGTAGCAGATGGTACTTAAGTATGGCTGCTTCTGCTGTCACTTCTAAAAGCTATAATAATGTTATAGGCAGAAGACTTAAATCTTAACTGCCTGAGCCTTTGATCTCACTTTCAAAAGTCCTCTTTATGGTAACTGTATCAGGTGAAGGTAGGCGTAATAAATAGGAATTTTGGACCACGTTTCTTGACTGTTACTTTGAATCATTGTGAGCTTTTGAAAATCCTGTTTTCTGCATTAGCTGTTTGCATGTATTTAGAAGGTTAGAGGTGGGAACTAGAGATCGGAGAATTGTTGATGGGAGCAGAGTTAGCAGTAACTTGAGAGGGCGTAGCTAAGTCAAAGACCTACTTCCTCACACCACAGCATTAGCAATAACAATTGCTGAATGTTCACAGGATGGCAATGGTTACATCAGTGCAGCAGAACTACGTCACGTCATGACAAACTTAGGAGAAAAACTAACAGATGAAGAAGTAGATGAAATGATCAGAGAAGCAGATATTGATGGAGACGGACAAGTCAACTATGAAGGTAAAATGAAATTATTTGAGCTCAGTGTTTCATAGTCTTACCTTTAGGATCTGTAAGCAAGCCAGCTGCTTCACTAGGCAGCGTTTGACTTTATTTTATGTACAGTAAAGATGTTGTGTTCATTAAAGCTGCTTTCAAAGATAACCAAAAGTTACTATTTGTCTTTTCAGAATTCGTACAGATGATGACTGCAAAATGAAGACCTACTTTCAACTCCTTTTTCCCCCCTCTAGAAGAATCAAATTGAATCTTTTACTTACCTCTTGCAAAAAAAAGAAAAAAGAAAAAAGTTCATTTATTCATTCTGTTTCTATATAGCAAAACTGAATGTCAAAAGTACCTTCTGTCCACACACACAAAATCTGCATGTATTGGTTGGTGGTCCTGTCCCCTAAAGATCAAGCTACACATCAGTTTTACAATATAAATACTTGTACTACCTTAATGATAAGGACTCCTTAAAGTTCCATTTGCTAATGATACACTGTTTGGGCTGGCCAGTTTTTCATGCATGCAGCTTGACGATTGAGCACAGTCAGGCCTTTGTATTAAAAATGAAAAATGAAAAAACAAATTCAAAACCTATTCAAATGGGTTCTAGTTCAATTTGTTTAGTATAAATTGTCATAGCTGGTTTACTGAAAACAAACACATTTAAAATTGGTTTACCTCAGGATGACGTGCAGAAAAATGGGTGAAGGATAAACCGTTGAGACATGGCCCCACTGGTAGGATGGTCCTCTTGTACTTCGTGTGCTCCGACCCGTGGTGACGACACACCCTGGTGGCATGCCTGTGTTTATTGGTTTAGCGTTGTCTGCATTGTTCTAGGGTGAAACAGGTGTCAGGCTGTCACTGTTCACACACATTTTTAATAAGAAACCTTTACCAAGGGAGCATCTTTGGACTCTCTCTTTTTAAAACCTTCTGAACGATGACTTGGAGCCGGCAGAGTAGGCTGTGGCTGTGGACCTCAGCACAACCATCAACATTGCTGTTCAAAGAAATTACAATTTACGTCCATTCCAAGTTGTAAATGCTAGTCTTTTTTTTTTTTTTTTTTTTCCAATAAAAAGACCATTAACTTAAAGTGGTGTTAAATGCTTTGTAAAGCTGAGATCTAAATGGGGACAAGGCAGGTGGAGGGGAGGCCAGTGTACATTTAAATGCCCACAGCCCAGCATTGGGTTTCCCTCCCAAGGCCCCAGCACCAACCTCTGAGCCCAAGACCTTGCCTAAAAACAAGCAGATACCGATTGCTTCATCCTATTTATGGACATGTAGGTCTAGTTGCATTTTCACTGGGGGGAGGGGGGAAGGTGAATTACGGTAACTTTTAATGATCTATTCAGGCAGTAGAGCTCTTAAGGAAAAAAAAAAAAAAATCCACTTTCTCTCAAGCATGTATTTAGGGGTTGTTCTCAATTGTGCTGCTGATTACCTGTCTTATGTAACTACTTGAGACCATCTGCAAGAGACATGATTTAGTGTGTCTGTAATTCAATCTTCGCTGTGTGTGGTAGAAGCAGTAGTCACTTTTCTAAGCCAGTCTCTTCATGCCTAAAAGACACTACCAGTCACCTTTGATTCGCGACTTTTAATTTATGATTATACTTAACCTTAGCCTCCTTTTACTTTTTTTTTTTCCCCCTAAGTTGACTTGACTTTGCTTCTTTCCCCCCCAAGTAGAACTAATGCTAGCTTCCAGCTTGAAAGTGAAACTCCAGTGTGGAGTGAATTTTGTGTCTAATTATAAACCTGTAACCAAAACTCAGACATCTGGTTCTGGTCTTTGCATTGAGATTGGTCCCGGTAAAAGCCCCTTAAAAGCATATTGCATTTAGTACAGAGCTCTTTTTTGAAATGAAGGCTGGAGGTGTGCATTTTTCACGGTGTTAGCTGGTTGTATCTTATTAGCAAGGAGATTGGGGTTTTGAGTGTTTGCGTGGGTGGTTTCAATTTGCCAGGGAACAGTGGCAGGCTGCTAGCAAGGCAGTGAGAAGCTCTTGGCAGCCAAATGGGTGCATTCAGGGCTGATTTATAGAGACCCTTGGCTTCTCCTTCTCCTACTCCCTGTCTTTCTGGCATTTTGTAGCTTGTTAGATTTTCTGCCAGAGGGGTGGGTCAGAGCAGTGGAGAGGAGACATCGCCCATGTGCTTCTGCTACTGGTCCTTGGGCTGTGTGGTTGGTAGAAGAGAGGTTGACACTATGAGCTAAGGGTTGGCTTTTATCATTCCCTGAATCTGAAAGGAATGCCTAAGGGTTTCTCTTCTGGTGAGATAGGGTTCCTGGTTTGAGTAAGTTAATGTCCTGGATATTTCTTGTGGCAGGGGGTGGTCAAAGAGCCTGATTGGCTGACCCAGTCTCACGCCTGTGGTCGATGACCTCAGTAGTTTCAGAGGGGGCCAGAGGGGGGTCATTTGACTTGTTTTTTTTTTTTTTTGAAATGTAGCCTTCTAACCCTCAAGTCTTTTTAGAAGCTGGGTGGACTGTTAGTGGTCTTGCAGCCTATCCTAAAAGACTACCTTTGAAACAGGATTCTTGTATGGCCAGGATCCTGTCTGGGAACCAGAAACCCTACACCCTCCCCCTCCAGGGAATGCTGAGTTCCTATTGTGAGCAGAGGTGAGGCAGAATCCACTGTAGCCTTCCCCCCTCGCATTTGCGGGGATGGCCAACCCAGGCGTTGGGTGTTAGTCTGCATGAGTTTGCGAGAGGAGATAGCTGGGTGTCGTGGCAGTGCCCTTGAAGTTGGTTAGCACCTTCCTGTAAACTCTTGCCCCTACTTCTAACTACTCTATAAATATATACATATATTTATATATAAAGTGATTAGTTGAACTGGCATCCTGCTTTAGCCTGAGACTTGCCATAAGAAACTGCTGAGTACTTGGCAAACAAACCCTTTCATAGTTTTGTTCTCCATCTGTTTGGGGTAGGTGTTGAGCGAGGCAAATGGATCTCGATACTTCAGATGGGCTTTTGATGCACTGTTGCCAAGGAAGGCTTTTTCTGATTTTTTGACAAATGAATTTTTGCACACTTTCATTGGTGTCTTTCGGCAACTTAAACACACATTGAAAATGAGCTATTGTACATATTTTTATATTCTCTTTATAAATGCATGTCTGATTGTACTTGTAACAATATTGTAATGAACGGCTGTGCAGTAGGCCCAGCGCTGCTGTGTCTCGTCAGAGGAATAGCTTACCACGAACCCCTCAGCATACTGGGAACCTCTTCCTGAACAAAGAATGTAAATTTGGTCAAGTCTACTCTTCCGTTCATTCAATTATTTTAAGCATTTGAATTATTTATTGTATATCCTAAATATATTTATCCTTTGGCAGTGACTAGATTTCCACTAATGTGTCTTAATCTATTCCTCCAGCTGGCAGTTACTGTTTTTTTAATCCCTTGAAGTTGTCCTGTAGGAGACAGAAATTCTTTGCTGTCTGTATCCCTTGGAGTAAGAAGGTAGTGGCATGGGTGGAGTGTGTGTTCTTTCTCCAAATCTATTATGATGTTCATTAAACACTTCTGTAGCAAAGATGGTGGTAGTTCTTTTGTTACTGAAGTTGCCCTTCACCATGGCTATTTGAAAAGGAGATGTACTTGGACATTTCTGTAAATCTTGAGATAAACTGTTTGGAGATTTAACCACCTCTCTGATGGGGGACCAACTCTATGGAAATTGTAAATAAGTTTTATTTATAAACCTGGCACTGTATTCAATAAACATTTCTGCAGCCTTTCATCTCTAACTGCGAACTGTGTAGGTTTCTAGCTTGCATAGCTTTCAATCCCTGTTGCTCTCAAGGTAGACCTGTCCTCAGATGTAACTTCACCGGGCCTCTAGTACGGTGAGAGTGAGGGGCCAGAAATACCATAGACATCCCACAACAGCCTTACCCTAGTTTTAAGTAGTTTGAGTGTTAATAGCTGACATTTTTAACATAGTCTCTTAGCCTATTATTTTGTCCATGCTTGCTTTTTATGCAGAAAATTTACACCATAAAGATTAGTTTCCTGTTAACCCCAATCCAAGTCTCTTTAGGACTTGTACAAAGAAATACATTTTTTTTCCAGTAAGATGGGAATTTTAGATGACAAGCACATACCTTGGTTCATGTCAAGAGCGGGACAGCTGAGGAAAGTGGGGTGGGATGCAACTCCAATTTAGGATGTTGGCATCGAAGCCTTCCCCTTAGTCAACACCGGCCCAGACCCTGGTTCTCAGATGTGGCAGGGGAGGCTACCTTGTGTGTTTCCCACTCTGCCCAGAAGGAGTGAGAGGGCTGAAAAGTGGGGCAGGGTAAGTCCCTGCTTTGGACGGAAGGCTTGAGACACATCTCCAGGAAGCATTTAAACAGCCCCTCCTGCACACAGGAGCTGGGACTGCAAGGATATGGACATCACCATGGAGACGGCCCTCTGCTCTGAGGCTTCAGACCCAGCTTCTGGTTTTGGTTTTGTCCCTCCAGCCTCGGGCAGGTTCTTTACCTTTCCCAGGCCTCGGTATCCTCGTTGGTAAGATCCTATTGGACTTGGCACCTTCTGCCTGTGACTTTCTAGGATTATGACCGACCTGGTTTGGCATCACTTTGTGTTTAGATAGATGAAATTGCAGCCTAAAGGATGGGAGGTAAAATTGCGTAGGAGTGCGGTGTCCTTTGAGATGACAAATGGGATTTAAAAATTCTCAGCAGCTTCGTGTTGGGGGTGGAGTGGAGGTTAACCTTGCTATTAAGACGTGATGTAATATTGGAACCTGGGTCAGAGAAACTGATTGTTAAGTGACTTCCATTCTCCCAGGACGGAAATAGGAGGCTACCACTGGGCCTGTAAGGGATTCAGTCCAAGTGTCGTCATCTGGTTTTTCAGCAGCTCCGGTTTAGAAAAACACACATTTCCGATTCCAGCTGAACTTTCCCGGGCACTGGGGGGCTGGAGCACCCAATGACTCAGGATGCCTTAGAAGGAAATAAAACATAAAGCTTTTTATAGCTTGGTGCTTCTCTCCCACTGCCCTCAACTCTCTGCCAAGGAGTGGGAGGAGTTAGCTCATGGCCCAGAACAGTTAAAGCCCCTGAACTCCAAATCAAGTGGCAGTTTTCCTTACGAGAATTATGTTCTTTGTGTTAGCAGCCTTAGGAATGAGCGTGAATTGACACATTCAGATTGTGGGGTTTTTTTTCTTTTTTGAGATGGGGTCTCATTCTCACTCAGGCTGGAGTGCAGTGGCACAATCACAGCTCACTGCAGTCTCAACCTCCCAGGTTCAAATGATCCTCCCACATCAGCCTCCCCAGTAGCTGGGACTACAGAGATGTGCTGCCGTGCTCAAGCTAATTTTTAAAATTTTTTATGCAGATGCGGTCTCACTCTGTTGCTTAGGCTGGTCTCAAACTCCTGGGCTTAACAAATCCTCCCACCTTGGCCTCCCAAAGAGTTGGGATTACAAGTGTGAGCCACTGTGCCTTGGCTCAGATAATTTTTTTTTTTTTTCTTTTTTTGAGATAGAGTCTTGCTCTGTCACCCAGACTGGAGTGCAGTGGTGTGATCTTGGCTCACTACAACCTTCGCCTCCTGGGTTCAAGCAATTCTCCTGCCTCAGCCTCCCGAGTAGCTGGGACTACAGGCGTGCACCACCACGTCTGTCTAATTTTTGTATTTTTAGTAGAGATGGGGTTTCACTATGTTGGCCAGGCTGGTTTTGAACTCCTGACCTCAGGTCATCCACCCGCCTTGGCCTCCCAAAGTGCCGGGATTATAGGCATGAGTCACTGTGCCCAGCCCCAGATAGTCTTTTAAATGTCGTATCTTAAAGTTTTATTTTCACTTTTACGAAGGCTAAAAGGAAAATCCAGTTTCCTCTAGCAACATAATTATTTGAACATTTCGTTACAACATAATCTTTAGATCCTGGCTGTATGTCAGCATGTTTGCTTTTAAACTAATTTTTCATTTTGAGTCTTTGTATACCCTTCAAGTTGTGATTTTTTTTTTAAGTTACTGCATTTTTTAGCAAAAGATAGATTTTTTCCCACATAGACATATCAGAATCAAGATTTGAGATGGTTTTAAAAATGGAAAATAAGTAAAAAAGTAATTATAAAATCATATGTTGGTTAAAAGGAACAGGTCATATAGGTAAAACTTTCTCTGAGTGCGAGTTTCCATATCTGGTAATTCTCAAACTTGGAATACTTCTAACACTGGACATCTAATCCTGTTTCCACAAGGCAGAACTTAGTCTTTCTCCCTTTCAATGACAAGAAGTTAATTAATAGTCCATTCCCATTTTTACAAAAGCATTTTTCTGAATTTAATAGAAATGCTGTTGATTATTTAAAATTTGTGATATCAAATGACCCAGTACCCTATAAACTATAGTTGAGACTTTGTTATTTCCTTTTGGAATTTTTTCTCACCATATAGATGCAAAGATAAGAGTTTGCAACATGGGGTCCCACTGTATGTGGAAGTTTTTTTTTTTTTTTTTTTTTTTGAGACAGAGTCTTGCTCTGTTGCCCAGGCTAGAGTGCGGTGGCGCGATCTCGGCTCACTGCAAGCTCTGCCTCCCGAGTTCACGCCATTCTCCTGCGTCAGCCTCCAGAGTAGCTGGGACTACAGGCGCCGGCCACCTCGCCCGGCTAATTTTTTTGTGTGTGTTTTTAGTACAGACAGGGTTTCACCATGTTAGGCAGGATGGTCTCAATCTCCATCCTGACCTCATGATCTGCCCACCTCGGCCTCCGAAAGTGCTGGGATTACAGGCGTGAGCCACCGTGCCTGGCTTTTTTTTTTTTTTTTTTTTTTAGTAAGCATAATATTCTTTAGTATGCACAATTGTATGTTGTATGTATTACAAATATATTACAATCTTCTTACTCCTTATACCTTTTTCTCCTCATGATATAATTTATGTACCATAAAATTCACCTTTTAAAAATACACAATTTGGTGGTTTTTAGTATATTCACAGGGTTGTACAACCATCACTGCTATATAATTTTAGAACATTTTCATCACCCTGAAAAACCCTGTACCCATTGGCAGTGATTCCCATCTTCCTTTCTGCCTCCTTCCCCCCATCCCCTAATCCCCGGCAACTACTATATTTTCTGTCTCCATGGATATGCCTATTCTAGACATATGTAAGTGAAATCATGTATTCATACTTTTTAAATCCTCTCTTTTTCACTTTTTTTTTTTTTTTTCTGAGACGGAGTCTCACTCTGTTACTCAGGCTGGAGTGCAGTGGCCCAATCTTGGCTCATTGCAATCTCCTCCTCCCCGATTCAAGTGATTCTCCTGCCTCAGCCTCCCAAGTAGCTGGGATTACAGGTGCACACCACCACGCCTGGCTAATTTTTGTATTTTTAGTAGCGACGGGGTTTTGCCATGTTGGCCAGGCTGATCTTGAACCCTTACCTCAGGTGATTCACCTGTCCCGGCCTCCCAAAGTGCTGGGATTATAGGCATGAGCCACTGTGTCCAGACTTTTTAAACTTTTTCCACTGAACATTTCTGCATTGCTTTACATTCTTAAATGTAATTTTTAAGATCTGGCTGTATTAATACATCATCATTTAGCTAGCCAATACCCTAATAAAGGCCATTTGGCACATTCCCATTTTTCTTTTCTTATTTCTCCAAGAAACATTCCATTTTAAGCCACTTTAACTGTGAGCACATTCTTACTAGGCTGGAATCTGCTTCCTTTTAACCCCACCCGTTGGTGCTACTGCAGCTTGGTGGAGCTAACACTGGACATCTAATCCTGTTTCCAACCTTGGTCTTCCTCACTGTCATGGACCCCTCCTGACTTCTTTGTCAGGCTTAATATTTTGCTCCTTCTTTTTTATTTTTATTAAATTAAATTAATTAATTAATTTATGACAGAGTCTCACTCTGTTGCCCAGGCTGGAGTGCAGTGGCGCAGTCTCCACTCACTGCAACCTCTGCCTCCCGGGTTCAAGTGATTCTTATGCCTCAGCCTCCTGAGTAGCTGGGATTACAAGCACCTGCCACCTCGCCTGGCTAATTTTTTGTATTTTTAGTAGAGACGGGGTTTCACTATGTTGGCCAGGCTGGTCTTGAACTCCTGACCTCAGGTAATCCACCGCCTCGGCCTTCCAAAGTTCTGGGATTACAGGCGTGAGCCACCGTGTCTGGCCGGTTGTGTTTTTGTTAAGTGCACTGGTTTTGAGTTGGTTGCTCCTTGTTTTTTAAAACCACTCTTTGAGAGAAATCAAGGAAATGTAGTGAAATTTACTCAGGCTGTGTATTCAAACATCTGTGTTCAAATCCTGGATTACTGGCATGTGCCACCACACCCAGCTAATTTTTGTATTTTTAGTAGAGACGGGGTTTTGCCACATTGGCCAGCCTGGTCTCGAACTCCTGGCCTCAAGTGATCTGCCTGCCTCTGCCTTCCAAAGTGTTGGGATTACAGGTCTGAGTCACCACACCTGGCCTACAACATATACCAACTTTAATATGTAAGAACTGATGCATGCAGACATAGCATAAAAATGCATAAAGTAAGAATTAACAATGGTAAGAATAAGAAATCCATTATTATAGAGATTTTAATATACTTCTGGTAATTGAGAAATCAAGCAGACAATAGAAGATTTGAACCACAGAATTAACGAGTTTGATCTCTTGTATATACATAGAACATTAGACCCAGCAAGTAGAGAATGCACATTTGAAATATTAAATATTAATCAGCACTATTATTAATCACAAAGTAATAAACAATATAGCTATATGGTTATAATATAAATTGTAAATACAAATATATAATTATATAAACAAATTATTAGCATAATAAAATTACTAATAAATATCAAGAAGATATTAAATAGATAATTAGGATTGACTACATGTTAGATCATAGGGTAAATCTCAACGACTACTTTAAAAATCCTATCATATTGACCTAGAAAATAATTCCAAAAATACACCTTTAAAAATAACTGTTTAGAAAATTAAAATCCACTTCTAATAACACATGGGTTTAAAGAAGAAATCATAATAAAAATCTAGAAAATGTTTAGGATTGAGTGAAAAAAATTCTACATTTCAAAATGAGATACAACTTAAGTAGTACTTAGAAATGTATAGCCTTGGCCAGGTGTGGTGGCTCACGCCTGTAATCCCAGCACTTTGGGAGGCCGAGGCGTGTGGATCACCTGAGGTCAGGAGTTCAAGAACAGCCTGGCCAACATGGTGAAACCCCATTTCTACTAAAAACACAAAAATCAACCAGGTGTGGTGGCAAGCACTTGTAGTCTCAGCTACTCAGGAGCCTGAGGCACGAGAATCTCTTGAATCCGTGTGGTGGAGGTTGCCGTGATCCGAGATTATGCCACTGCTTTCCAGCCTAGGCAGCACAGAGCAAGACTCCATCTAAAAAAAATAAAAAAAATAAAAATAAATAAATAAATAAATAAATTTATAGCCTTAAAGGGCTTATAATGGAAAAGAAGAAAGGCTAAAAATAAATAAGCTAAGCATCTAACTTAGGCTAGCAAAAGAATAGAATAAGCTCAAAGAAAGTAGAAGGGAAGTATCAAGGATAACCACAGAAATTAATGAGAAACAACAAAGAAGATCAACACAGACAAAAAATGGGCTCTTTTAGAAATAGCATGGCAGTTTGTCAAAAAAATTAACCATGGAATTACCATATGATCCAACAATTCCAATTCTGGTTATAGACTCAAAAGAATTGAAAGCAGGGACTTAAATAGATATTTGTACACTTACGTTTATAGCAACATTATTCAAAATAGACAAAAATGGTAGCACCCAAATGTCCATTGATGGAAGGAAAGATAAAATATGGTATAGACATATAAGAGAATATTATTCAGCCTTTAAAAGGAAGGGAATTCTGACACATGCTACAATGTGGATGAATCTTGAAGACATGCAAGTGAAATAAGCCAGGCACAAAAGAACAAATACTGTATGATTCCATTTATATGAGGTACTTAGGGTGGTCAAATTCACACAGACAGAAAGTAGAATGGATGGTTGCCACAGACAAGGGAATGAGGCATTATTATTTGATAGGTATAGAGTTTCAGTTTTGTAGAATGAAAAACTTCTGGGCTCGCTGCAGTGGCTCAGCCTGTAATCCCAGCACTTTGGGAGGCCGGGGTGGGTGGATCACCTGAGGTCAGGAGTTTGAGATCAGCCTGGCCAACACAGTGAAACCCCTGTCTCTACTAAAAATACAAAAATTAGCCAGTCATGGTGGCACATGCCTGTAGTCCAAGCTAACTTGGGAGGCTGAGGTGGGAGAATCACTTGAACCCAGGAGGCAGAGGTTGCACTAAGCCAAGATTGCACCACTGCATGCCAGCCGGGGCAGCAGAGACTCTATATAAAAAAAAAAAAAAAAAAAAAAAAAAAAAAAAAATGATAGGGACAAAGATTCCCCTCATTCAGTGGGAAAGTAACATCATTTTATAATCATATATATTTTTAACTACTGATTCAATTTCTTGAACAGTTTGTTTTAAATTTTCGATTTCTACCTGAGTCCATTTTCTAGGAAATTTAGGAAATTGTCCGTTTTGTGTGTCTTCATATTTACTAGCATCAACCTTTTTTTCTTGTTTTTTTTGCAGAAGGGGTATAGCTATATTGCCCAGGCTAGTCTCAAACTCCTGGGCTCAAGCTGTTCTCCCACCTCAGCCTCCCAAAGTGCTGGGATTACAGGCAAGAGCCACTGTGCTTGGCCACATCAACTTTTTAATATCACACTTAAAAAAAAAAATCTCTGGTTAATGATTGCACTACTGTACTCCAGCCTGGATGACAGAACAAGACCCTGTCTCTAAAAACACAAACAAAAAAACCCATTTTTAAAAAAATCAGCACTCCCTGAAGTTTGTCTAACAGTCTTTTTTTTAGTTGAAACACCAGAAATTAGATTTTATTATAAAGCTATAATAATTAAACAGCATATGAGTGAATGCAATAATAGGAAAAAATAATCAATGATACATGAAACATCACCTGCAATATAAGCAGGTTCCAGAATAACATTATGTTTCTGTAATGTTCTCATCACTTTCTTGACTTTGAAAAAAAATTGTAGTAAAACACATAAAATTAATCATTTTAACCATTGTTAAGTATACAGCTCAGTGGTATTAAGTACATTCACATTGTTGTGTAGCCATCACCACCATCCATCTCCATAAGTTTGCTTTCTTTTGTTTTTGTCTCACTCTGTCACCCAGACTAGTGTGCAGTGGTGCAATCTTGGCTCACTGCAACCTCTGCCTCCCAGGTTCAAGCAATTCTCCCACCTCAGCCTCCCAAGTAATGGATTACAGGCGTGTGCTAACACACCCAGCTATTTTTTTTGTATTTTTAGTAGAGACGGGGTTTCACCATGTCGCCCAGACTGGTCTCGAATGCCTGGCCTCAAGTGGTCAGCCCACCTTGGCCTCCCAAAGGGCTGGGATTACAGGCATGAGCCATTGCACCTGGTCAACTGGGCCATTCTTTCTGCCATCTCCATCCAGGTGCCAGACCTGTAAGCAAGGCCATTTTGGATCCTCTAGATGAGGTCATTCACCAGCTGAATAACACCAGGTAGCTTCAGTTGACCCACACGAAGCAGAAGAACCATCCAACTGAACTCTTCCTGAATTCTTCAGCCACAAAATCATGAGATGAAATAAAATAGTGGTTGTTTTAAGGTCCATACCATATGGAGTCCTCTGTTTTGAACTAATAGAAAAAGCACTACTGAAAACAAAACCAGAATCCCAGAGAATTAAAAAAAATCACACTATGACTTTTTACCTATTCTTGTTAAATTCTTCCAGAAAAATAGAATTGAAAAAAGAACTTATATTAAGACCAATTACCACACCAGATAAGAACAGGAAAAGGAAGAAAAATTACAGGCTGATCTTATGTACATAGATGCAAAAATATACAAATCTAAATATTAAACTGAATTTAGCAATGCATTAAGTGAAACATATCATGACCATGTTGGTTTTCACCCAACAATTCAGTGCCTATTTCAGTGGAAGAAGAGAGTCCCACAAGGGGAAGAACAGGCTAACAACCAAGCCTGTGGAAGGGCAGATGCCCTGCAGCTTCGGCTTTTCTAGAACTGAAGACTCCCACTCCTCCATCAAGACTCTGTCTCTTTTGTCTCGTGCCTTGCCTTCCTTCCCGTTTCCTGCAGACTGGCTTTTCCCTACAGCAGGAAACATGGCCAGCACGACTTCTAAGCTTTACATCCTACAGCTTTAGCCAGGCCGTGATAATCTGGCTCAGTTCCAGTTCCAACACTTTTTATTTTTATTATTTTTCTAGAGGAGGGGTCTCACTCTGTTGCCCTGGGTGGCCTCAAACTTCTGGGTTCAAGCACTCCTCCCACCACAGCAACCCCAATAGCTGGGGCTACAGGTGTGCGCCACCACACCTAGTTCCAGTTTCATTTTTGAGAAAGGATTCTGGTACAATTTAGCTAAGCTGCCCACCCTTGGACCAATCAACTGTAACAGGAATTGGAGTCTGGGGAAAGGACTGTGTATCAGTTTTCCATGACAGATGTAACAAGTTATCACAGGGCTCCTGTGACATGGGGTTTTGGGGGAGGTGGGGAGGTCAGCAAGTCCATAGCAGGGTTCAGTCCTAGAGGAGTGGTCCTGGCTGGAGAGTTAAGGCAGGGCCCAAGAGACTTTAATGTAATGTTGTTCTGATTGTATTCATATAGAGTCTAGCACACAGCAAAATTTAATACATTATAGTTTTTTTGTTTTAAAATATTGCAGTATAATTGCCTCTCTCCCTTGTTTGTTTTTTGTTTGTTTGTTTTTTGTTTTTTTTTCAGACAGAGTCTCACTGTTGCCCAGGCTGGAGTCCAGTGGCAAGATCCCGGCTCACTGCAACCTCTGCCTCCTGAGTTCAAGCAATTCTCCTGCCTCGGCCTCCTGAGTAGCTGGGACTACAGGTGCATGCCACCACGCCTGGCTAATTTTTTTGCATTTTTAGTAGAGATGGGGTTTCACTGGGTTAGCCAGGATGGTCTCGATCTCCTGACCTCATGATCCACCCTCCTCGGCCTCCCAAAGTGCTGGGATTACAGGCATGAGCCACCATGCCTGGCCCATTGTTTTTATTTATTTGTTTGTTTATTTTTTATAGAGGAGGGATCTCACTATGTTGCCCAGGCTGGTCTCAAACTCCTGGGCTAAAGTGATCCTCCTGCCTCTGATTCCCAAAATGCTGGGATTACAGGCGTGAGCCACTGTGCCCAGCCTCTCCCTTGTTTTTTAAAAAAATGTGATGAAATTCACATAAGATAAAATTAACCATTTTAAAGTGTACAATGCAGTGGCATTTAGTATATTCACAGTGTTGTGCAACCACCACCTCTGTCTAGTTCCAAAACATTTGCATTACCCAAAAGAAAACCCTGTGCTCATTAGCACTCGCTCCCCATTCCCTCTTCCTCCCAGCCCCTGGCAACCACCAATTTGTGTTATGTCTCTATGGAATTACCTACTCTGAAAATTTCATATAAATGGAATCTTACCATATGTGGTTTTTGTCTGGCTTTTTCAACTTAGCATGGTGTTTTCAAGGGTTATCCACATTGTAGCAGGTATCGGTATTTTGTTCCTCTTTATGGCTGAATAATATTCCGTTGTGTGGACATACCACATTTTGTTTACCCATTCATCAGTTGATGGACATTTGGGTTGCTCCCGTCTTTTGGTCCCCCTTGTTTTGGTCAGTTTACATGTATCTTAGCAGGTTTTTGGTGACCTAACAAAATGCTGGAGGCCGGGCGCGGTGGCTCAAGCCTGTAATCCCAGCACTTTGGGAGGCCGAGACGGGCGGATCACTAGGTCGGGAGATCGAGACCATCCTGGCTAGCATGGTGAAACCCCGTCTCTACTAAAAAATACAAAAAACTAGCCGGGCGAGGTGGCGGGCGCCTGTAGTCCCAGCTACTCGGGAGGCTGAGGCAGGAGAATGGCGTAAACCCGGGAGGCGGAGCTTGCAGTGAGCTGAGATCCGGCCACTGCACTCCCGCCTGGGCGACAGAGCGAGACTCCGTCTCAAAAAAAAAAAAAAAAAAAAAAAAAAATGCTGGCCCAGTGTGTGTGATGCTGCATATCACAAGTGAGAAGATAGCCTCTCCCCCACAGTCCCTGTGCCCATTTTGCTGCCTGTGGGGACAGTGCTAAGAACTCAGTCACTGAGTCACTGATACCTGGGTTTGAGTCCTGGCTCTGCCACTTAGGCTTGCGGGACCTCACCTACTGAATGAATGGGTTGGGAGGCTCCATAGATGTAAGAACCCTTTGCAAGCTGGGAAGCTGAGCTGAGGTGCTGCTGCTGCTATTCGTCCCCAGGCTGATTCAGAGCACAAAACCCCAGGCCTAGTGCAATCCAGGCTGTTTGGGTTCAAACCTCAGCTCCTCTTTTTACTGGCTGACTGATTTCGGCAGGTTGTCAACTTCTCTGAGCTACTTTCCCCACCTGGGCCCTTGAGCCCTGCTGGGCAGGGAACCCCTTTCTCCTGCCTGCAAACTTCAGACTCTTTCCTCTGAAATAATGGAAGGGGACACCTTTTATTAAACTGCCGTGAAAAGATGAGTAACAGGCTCTCTGGTGAAGCTGGCCTGTATGAGCTTGAAGATGCAAACCTGCACATGGACATACACACATGTACATACTCACAGGGCAATTGTCAAGACACGTAACAACAGGGAGGGTCCCCTGTTCTTTCCACCAACCAGAACACTCTCTTGCTTTTGCTGGTGCAGGGTTGAGAGTTAATCCTTCAATTGGAGGCTCATGGGGGAGGTCCCAGGGGTCCAGGGAGGGAGCTGCGGCAGCAGGGGGCACTCAGGGGGTGTTGAGGCTGGTGGCTTTTACCAGCAGGTAAGGAAGTTTTAGAATATTTTAAGGCTGTTATGGCCACAATGGTATGTATCGGACAAATGCCAGCATTGCACACCTGTGAACCCTTTCCCATGGATAGGCCCATACAAGGGCATGCGCCTTGCCACACACACACACACACACACACACACACACACACACACACACATCCTGCTACATCAGACTTCCTGGCTTCCTGCAGTTAGTTTTCCTCGAATGAGCCAAAGCTGGGCTGACTCAGGTGGCAAACTGCCAGGATGCTGGTATTTCCCTCGGCTCTGGCCTGAGAAGCTTCAGGGAAAAACCCACTCACATCCTGAATCCTCACCTGCTCCAGGCAGGCCTGCAGGCCTCCAGGCCTGGGCGCCGGCGACAGGCAGCCTCAGTGACATCCTGGTCTCCCTGAATGCCAAGCATATTGGCAGGCAGACAACCCTGCTACACCCAGCGTTTCTCCAGAGTCCTCCCAAGGAAGAGGTAGAATGAGGCTGGTTTTCTTAATGTTTGGAGCTGGAAAGTTTAGCTGAGATAACTGGTCTAGGCTTCCACTTTTTTATTTTTTTATTTTTTGGTAGAGACAGGATCCAGCTATGTTGCCAGGGCTGATCTTGAACTCCTGGCCTCAGGTGATCCTCCCACCTTGGCCTCTCGAAGTTCTGGGATGACAGGCATGAGCCACCACACCCAGCCCTAGGCTCCCATTAATAGGTGAAGAATTTGGTCCCAAACAGAGACAGAAAACCAAGCAGAGTCCCACATGCAGAGGGTGGTCAGCCCAGGGCTGAACCCCGGCCTCCCGATGCCCCAGCCAGCACCTTCCACCCAGCAAGCCACAAATGACTGGATTCCCCCATTTGGTGTTCTGATTGCCTCCTGGGCAGTCCCCCATGGACACAATGGCCTAATTGGCTAAGTTTTCTCTTCCAGTTCTGCTCCATGCTATTCTGGAGGCCTGTCTTTCTCAGCTCCCAACAGAACTTACCTCCCACGTGGTCCGGTGGCAGTGTCAAATAGGTCCACGTGCTTGGCCGGCAGATGAACATACTGATGCACTTTATTTTATTTTTCTGAGACAGTCTCGCTCTGTTACCCAGGCTGGGGTGCCTGGCACGATCTCAGCTCACTGCAGCCTCTACCTCCCAGTTCAAGTGATTCTCCTGCCTCAGCCTCCCGAGTAACTGGGATTACAGGTGCCTGCCACCACACCTGGCATATTTTTGTATTTTTAGTAGAGATGGGGTTTCACCATGTTGGCCAGACTGGTCTCAAACTCTTGACCTTAAGTGATCTGCCCACCTCGGTCTCCCAAAGTGCTGAGATTACAGGCATGAGCCACCACCCCCAGCCTGATGCATTTTAATTAATTTCCTCTCCTGGGTATTCGGGAGGCCTTCACCCAGTTAAAATCCATAGGCTCGGGATACTTCCCAAGAAGCGGTTCTGATAAGTAGGGGTCTTTGGGGTCTTCCATGCCCACACGGGCTGCAGCTGTGTGTGTGTGGGCATGCCACATTGTGCGTTAGTCCCTTCGTTCAGTTATTTGAACCCATGCACCCTCCTTCCCAGGGCCATTCCCTGTGGTTTTCTCCCTGTCCACTGCACAGCTTCATGCATTGTGCCCCGGACACACTCTGCGAGACCCCTGCTGGGCCTCTGCTCCGGATGCACCTTCGGCCTGGGGTGCCTCCCTTCAGAATCAGCCAAGTTGCTGTTACAGACACAGAGTAGCAGCCCCTGCCCCGGAGATTCCCACTTGGTAAGTCCAAGGTTCACGGACAACACTGGTCCTTCCAGGCCCAGGTTCACTGTCATGTCCTCCAAGGAGCCAGTCTCCCTCTTCAAATACTGCGACTGATGCACTCTCCCTGAAAAGGCATGGGTTACAGACGCTGTCTCAGTCGACTGTTGACAGCTGGGGAGGTGTGTGTCCCCTCCCCACCACGGTGGGGGACTGCGACCTACTGAGGGTTGACAAAGCCTCAGAGGTCATCCCATTTACTCAAGCGTCATTCAGCACCTGCTCTGGGGATTCAAGACATCAGTCACTTGTCTCCACGCTGCTGTGTCCTAGCATGGGGCCTGGCCTTGAGCAGACGAGGCCTGCATGAAACAGAGGGGCCTCCAGTCTGAACGCCTGAGAACCCCTGACCCTAGGGTTGATGTATCCATGTGACAATCACTTTCATTTAGCAGAGTCCCTCCAGGAGCCTACAGCATGGAGGGGATATAGCTCAGTTGACAGTGATAATTTTCAAAGGTCAGTGTTGTCACAGTGGTGGGGACAAAACGCCTGGGAACAGAGGGGGGGAGTACACAGGTGGACAGATAGACCAAGCCTTTGTCCCTGGGCTGCCAGGAGGTGTGCCGAGGCCTGTGGCACTCAGCCCTGAGTCCTGGGCCAAGGTCAAGTATCCCAGGCCTCCCCCTGCCCCAGCCTTTCTCCCTCCCTGGGACTTGGCATTTATGTATGTATTTATTTAGACAGAGTCTTACTCTGTTACCCAGGCTGGCGCAATCTTGGCTCACTGCAACTTCCACCTCCTGGGTTCAAGTGATACTCAGCCTCCCAAGTAGCTAGAATTATAGACGCAGACTACCACGCCCGGCTAATTTTTGTTTTTGTTTTTGTTTTTTTTTCAGTAGAGATGGGGTTTTACCATGTTGGCCAGGCTGATCTTGAACTCCTGACCTCAGATAATTCACCCACCTCAGCCTCCCGAAGTGCTGGGATTACAGTTGTGGGCCACCGCACCTGGCCACTGGGACTTGGCCTTTGAAAGCTTCCCCTTAAGCGAAGACAGAATATTCGTCCCCACCCTCTGCCCATCTTCTGGTGCAAACACAGTGTCTGAGTATGGAAACCATCTTCTCTCTACTCAGCGTCCTCCAGTGGCTCCCCTTTTCATTCCTTCCTTTGAGAACCCATGTGTCTTGGCCCCCGGCCTCCTGTGTGGCATCTCCTACCCACCCACCTGTCACACACTCTGCCTTGGTGCTTCTTGTGCTCATCAAATGTGCTCTTGCCTCAGGGCCTTGGCCCTTGTTGTTCCTAAGGTCTAGAATATTGTTCCTTCCCAACGGCCAGATGGTTCCTTCTCCCCACCCTGTGGTCTCTGCTCATGCCCAGAAAGCAGCCACATTGTCTCGCCCGGACCCTGTCCCCCGTGCTTCTGAGAGTCGGGGTGTGTGTGTCTTTTTCAATGACGGCTGCTTAGACCTTCTTTTTATTTCATTTTTAAATATTTATTTATTTATCTATTCTTTGAGACAGAGTCTAACTCTGTCACCCAGGCTGTAGTGCAGTGGCACGATCTCGGCTCACTGAACCCTCCACCTCCCGGGTTCAAGAGATTCTCCTGCCTCAGCCTCCTGAGTAGCTGGGATTATAGGCCTGTGCCACCATACCTGGCTTATTTTTGCATTTTTAGTGGAGACGGAGTTTCACTATGTTGGCCAGGCTGGTCTTGAATTCTTGACCTCAAGTGATCCACCCGCCTTGGCCTCCCAAAGTGCTAGGATTACAGGCGTGAACCACCCCCTCTGGCCTGCTTAGACCTTTTAAAAACTCTTGGCATTTAACCCACATTTACTCCTGGGCACATCACCCATCAGTTCCCCCTGGATTCTCTGGCTTGCTTCTAGATGCTAGGTCCGAACGACACCTGCCACCCTAGTCCATGAGCATCGGCCCCAGGTGTGTGTGGTGCTGGGTGGGCATGGGCGCCTGAAGCCAGGCATCTTCCAGGCCCAGGCCTCTTGTGCCCAGTCCTCTCCCACCCAGTGCACTAGGCTGAGGGCGTCTCAGAGGCCAGGGCTGGTCCCATCGACCCATCCTCACAGAGCCTGGCACAGGCCCCGTCAGGCAAGTCGGATGCAGCAAGGCCCCAGTGCCCGCCCCCCGCCCCCCCCGCAGGAGTATCCTGATTGTGAATAGGAGGGCTGGGGAGAGGTCTGGGACTCGCCAGGAGCGCAGGTTGTGGGACACCTCGGCTCCTCCCATGGGCAGTGGGGAGCTGCTGGGTCCTGTGGAGCTGGTTCTGCTCTGCCACCCAGTCTCACTTCCAGCCCTTTCCTGCCCTGGCTCCACGGCATCCATGGGCGCCCCTGCCTCTGGCTTCCAGGCGGGGCTGGTCAAAGGGAGGCACCATGGGTGACTGAGGAGGGAGAGAGTGAGGCCAGGCGTTGATTGCCAAGTGGCAGCTGGGCTGTGCATTAGCAACGGCTGTGTCCTTCAGTGAGGGTCCCAGCCTCTGTGGACAGCCCTTTCCTGCTGCTCCGGCTCAGGCCCACCCTTTGTTCCCTTAAGGCCAGGGGCTGGTGCCTGTCTAGACCTGGGGTGCTTCGACATCCTGTGTTGGTAGCCTAACCCTGCCCATCCCCTGTCTGAGGTACCCTGACAGCCCCAGTTCCCCTGTCTGAGTGTGGCCCCTATGACCTGCCTGCCAGGACACTGGCAGAGTGTCCTGCCAATTTAATGGCACACCCACTAAATTGTATTTACCACATGGTGCATCAGGACATAAGCTGACAAACCCATTTTAGAGGATGAGGGGAAGGGGCCAAAAGCAGAAAGCATTGTAAGTCGGACTCTGGGGACTCCAGCTGGCAAAACGGAGGCTCAACACCAGAACAGGCCCCTTTGGGAAGCGAGACCTCTGAGCATAGCAGTTTCCCAGGTTCAGCTGGGGCCCTGGGGCTGAGGCTGCACAACCAGCTGAGCCCAGAGAACAGCCAGGGGGACCCAGCCTGGCTCCCAGGAGGAAGAGCGCAAGGTTGCCCTCCACAGGCCCAGGCATTAGGGTGTCCGGGTGTGCAGAAAGGCATCTCAGGAAGGCTGGGGTAGGGTGCCCACTCCCACCCTGCCCCCGAACCCTGCAGCCTGAGACCTGGGCTTCTAGCATGCACATGTATTACTGGAAAGGGGTCCCGATTGAAGAGGGTTCTTGGATCTCATGCAAGAAAGAATTCAGGGTGAGTCCACTGTGCAAAGTGAAAGCAAGTTTATGAGGAAAGTAAAGGAATAAAAGAATGGCTACTCATAGACAGAGCAGCCCCCAGGGCTTCTGGTTATCCATTTTTATGGTAATTTTTTTATTATATGCTAAACAAGGGGTGGATTATTCATGCCTCCTCATTTTAGATCGCATAGGGCAACTTCCTGACGTTGCCATGGCATTTGTAAACTCTCAAGGCGCTGGTGGGAGTGTAACAGTGAGGAGGACCAGAGGCTCCTCTCACGATCGCCATTTTGGTTTTGGTGGGTTTTGGCCGGCTTCTTTACCACAATCTGTTTTATCAGCAAGGTCTTTGTGACCTGCATCTTGTGCCGACCTCCTGTCTCATCCTGTGACTGAGAATGCCTTAGCCTCCTGGGAATGCGGCCCAGTAGGTCTCAGCTTCATTTTACCCCACCCCTATTCAGGATGGAGTTGCTCTGGCTCAAACACCTCTAACACATGGACTCTTCGGAGCTCGATGGAATTGTCCTGAGCCTCAGGGGGACATGGGAAGGGGAGTAAGGTCTACATGAGGCCTGTTCAGACTCTAGCTTCACCCAGTTGGTGGTGAATCCTGGGGGGCAGCTCGTTGCACTGGGGCTGCGGCTTGCCCCCTTCCCATGCCTGCACTTGGATCCAAGCCTACTTGAGAAGCTATGGAGAGCTGCCTTGGCCTCTCCGGAAAACTGGAGAAAACAAAGAAGCAAAGTTACCAGTTACCATGGAAACCATCCAAAATTTAAAAGACTGAAACAATAGTTTAACATTTCCAAAACCCTCCTGATTTTTGTTTTTCTCTATTAAAAACACACACACATACAAACCCCACTGTATTACATTAGTCTGATGAGACACTGGCCTGGAATGAGAACAGGGTTCAGGATCTTAGGGGGCCATGTGGCTCATGGAATGCCCAGAATTAGTTTTAGGGATTTAAATCAAAACATGAATAAATATTTAAAATGCAAAATCTAAATCCTGGGGCTCCTCTGCAGCTGAAACAAGGTAAAAGCTTTTTGCTGGATTAAAGAGAGCGATCATATGAGGGTGGGGAAAAGCTGGTGAAGCCAACTGGGCACTGGTGGAGGGAAGGCTGGGAGCCGAGGCCCTGCCCAAACCCCAGCTCTCAGCTCAGCCATCACTCCAGCTCCAGCTGGCCTGTTGCACTCTCTGTCTGCAGGGCCTGAGAGGTGAGGCGATGTCCTCAGTGTTGCACGGGGCTGCTGTGGGTGAGTAGGGACTGAGCTCACTCACTCTTTGTGGAGGCCATTGGGTCACCATCTAAATGCTGGGTCTGTACCAGGTACAGTGACTCATGCCTATAATCTCAGCACTTTGGGAGGCCAAGGTTGGCAGATTGCTTGAGCCCAGGAGCTCGAGACCAGCCTGGGCAACATGGCAAACCCCACTGCTACAAAAAGTACAAAAATTAGCTGGGCGTGGTGGTGTATGCCTGTAGTCCCAGCTACTCAGGAGGGTGAGGTGTGAGGATTGCTTGAGCCTGGGAGGTAGAGGTTGCAGTGAACCAAGAGATAGAAGTTTCAGCGAGTCAAGATAGTGCCACTGCGCTCTAGCCTGAGTGACAGAGTGAAACCCTGTCTCTAAAGTAAAAGAAAATGAAATGAGATGAAATAAAGTAAAATAAAATAAACGCAGGGTCTGGCTGGGTGTGGTGGCTCAGGCCTATAATCCCAGCTCTTTGGGAGGCTGAGGCAGGAGGATAGGGATGCCCTGGTGGGCACCTTGCGGCTGTTCCACACTGCTGGCGGGCAGAGCCCCAGGGCTTGCCTGCTGCCCTCTTCTTCTGGGAATGGTTTCCTTCACGTTCACAGGAAACCAGCATCCTCTGGACTCAACCACGTGTTTGCATAGTACTTAATCCCTTCCCCAGTTCCAGGAGAGAGGCCTGATTTGCCACAGGGATTGGTTAAAGGATAGGTAAGGATCCCAGTTGGAGCAAGTGACCTGTGATTAGATGCTGGCCTGGAGTTCTGTGAGAGAGACGCCTGTCTTCCTCTGGCCTGGAACCCGGAAGCATGATTTTGAAGGCAGTCCTCCTGAGCCCGTGAACGGGAAAGCCTCTCTGGAGAAAGCAGCCTGTACCACCCAGCTCCACGCCCAAACTCTTCAGTTATATGAGCCAATTCATTCTTTTTTGTGCTGAAGCCAGTTTGAGTTGGTTTTATGATCATCCCCCCGTGAAAAAGTTCTAGTTGGGACAAACACTCAACCCTGGGCCTGAGATTCAAGGGTCTTGTCATCTCTCCCCTTCACTTTCTTTCCCTTCTTCACACACCCTCACCGCTGCTCGGTGCTATTCCTTCACTCAGCACACGGATCCAGTCGGCCTCTTCCAAGCACCTGGCAGGAGTCCATCCACCAGACGGCTGCTCTCAGCACTCTCCCTGCTTGGCGTGTCTGGCTTCCTTAGCACTAAGCGCTACTCCTCTAAGTAGCTATTTACCTTCCAAGGCCTTCCTCCCTCGTCCAGTGAGACTTCCTTGCAAATCTCCCATGCATTGCCCTGGCTGCCCAAGTTTCTCATCTGGCCTGGACAAAATACGCCAGGTGGTACCAGAACCCTGATTATCATACCTGGTGTAGTTTAGCAGCTTCCTAGAACTTTTTTTGTGTGAGACAGAGTCTCGCTGTGTTGCTCAGGCTGAAGTGCAGTGGCACAATCTCGGCTCACTGCAACCTCTGCCTCCTGTGTTCAAGTGATTCTCCTGCCTCAGCCTCCCAAGTAGCTGAGACCATAGGCACCCGCCACCATGCCCGGCTAATTTTTTGCATTTTTAGTAGAGATAGGGTCTCAGCATGTTGGCTAGGCTGGTCTGAAACTCCTGACCTCAAGTGATCCACCCACTTCAGCCTCCCAAAGTGCTGGGATTACAGGCATGAAATAGCTTCCTAGAACTTATTCCACAGAACCATTCCAGCATGGGAGCTGTGCCTGAGGAGAGCTATCCCCAGGCCCTGGCCTTGAAAAAACTCTAGTTGGGACAAACACTCAACCCTCGGCCTGAGATTCAAGGGTCTTGTCGTCTCTCCCCTTCATTTTCTTTCCCTTCTTCTCACACCCCCACCGCTACTCGGTGCTGTTCCTTCACTCAGCACACGGATCCAGTCGGCCTCTTCCAAGCACTTGGCAGGATTCCATCCACCAGACATCCATCAGAAAGGAGATGCAACGATCATTTCATACTCATTTCCTCCTTTGGTCCTCACAATGACCCTGAGAGGTACAAGATTTCAATCTCACTTTAAGAAAAGGACCTTGAGGCCCAGAGCAGCCTAGTGACTTGTCCAGAGTCACACTTCCCTGCCCTGGTGAAAACAACGACCAGACCTGTGGCCTCAAACCCAGGCGTTCTGATTCTACCCCACTGGGTTCCCTTGCTCTTTCGGCTGATGAGAGACAGATCTGAACACGAGTGAGAGGCCCCGGGGGATGTGTATGCATCTCTCCTTGGCCCTGCTGAGTCAAGGTGGCACCTGTCACCTCCTGGCCTGGCTGGTGTTCTTCCAGCCTGGATCCAGCAGGCCAGCCCCATCCTGACCATGTCGAATCCCAGAGGCCTTACCGGGGGGCCGTGCCTCTCCAGATGAACAACATAAATTCATGGAAATGTTTTCACAAGGGCGTTTTTCCTCTGCTGGCCTCCATTTCCTTGAAAAACACAGACTTGGAGGTAAACAGTCTTTGCTGTTGCAAGGGAGCAAATATAGACTTCCTTCCACATCCCCCGCCCGGCAGCTCTGCTTCCTCGACCTTCCTTCCAGCCCCCTCCAATGTCCCCAGGGAGGTCGGAGAGGGCCAGGCTCCAAGGATGGAGGGTGCCCCACAGTGGGGGGTGGCACCTGGAACCCCAGATGCTTCTGTCTCACCAGAAGTTAGGGTCCCCAAGTACCTCCTGCCCTTTGACTCCCCCCACTCCCATCAGACTTGGTCTGATGCCCTGGAGAAGCAAAAGAGGGGGGCATTGCTGAAAGGAGGGGATGTTGTCAGGTGAAAGTGGAGGCTCCATCCTAACGGGGGAAGATAATCTGTAGGCTTGAACTATACTTTCTTCTTAATTCCAGACCCTGGAATTTGCTCATAAACAACACATCGTCAGCTCAATGCTTCAGCTTCTTGAAATTAAACACCCTGTTACGAAGGATTTTAACAAACACCCCTAACAGCAGAGTGCAAAATGAGAGGAATTACTTTGTCTGTTTATTTACGCTGTACACTTTACGCTTGCAAAATGCTCCGAAATGCATTTGATTTTGTGTCTGAGTTTCCACCCCCGCCGACAAGATCCCTGTGGGGATGCATCCTTCTGGTAATTCTCGGATACAGTGTGGAGGAAAACAGTGGTGGAGTGACCAATCCTCAGCCACTTGCAAAATAGAGATCAACTTGATGGGTTTGCCTGGGCATATGGGATTATTGGTTGCAATTCTTTACTCCCTTGTGCTTGTATTATACACCCACATGCTTGCCACAGCCTCGTGGTAGATTTCCCTGCCCCACTGACATTGAGGTTGAGCATGTGACTTGCTTTGACCAATTGCAAGGAGACAGAAGGAACTGTGTACCAGTTCTCAGCCTGGGCCTTAAGAGACTGTGTGTTTCCACTTGTTCTTTGTTTGCTTTTTTTTTTTTTTTTTTTGAGATGGAGTCTCACTCTATTGCCGAGTCTGGAGTGCAGTGGTGCAATCTTGGCTCACTGCAACCTCTGCCTCCAGGGTTCAAGCAATTCTCCTGCCTCAGCCTCCTGAGTAGCTGGGATTACAGGCATGTGCCACTACATCTGGCTAATTTTTGTATTTTTAGTAGAGACAGGGTTTCACCATGTTGGGGAGGCTGGTCTCGAACTCCTGACCTCAGGTGATCCATCCGTCTCAGTCTCCCAAAGTGCTGGGATTACAGGTGAGGCTGTACCCAGCCCCTACTTGTTCTTTGCGCTTCTGCCATCTCTGTAGCAACCATTTCCCCTGTAACCCCTTTAGCCTGGGACCCAGAGTGAATACATAGCAGGCAGAGTCTTGCCCCTGTTGACCTGTAGACCCTCAAGTGAGGGTAAATGGTGGCTGTTTAATTCTCTGAGTTTTGGGGTGGTTTGTTACACAGTATATCATGACAGTAGCTGACTGATACAAGTACACAGTAGAAGTTCTGTAGATAGTAGGTGATTGATAAATGGCACCATTCCTGGCACATGTATTACATCCAGATTTACAGAGCATCTGTTTGTTTTGTTTTGTTTGGCACTATGATATCTTAGGTGCTTGGGATACAAGTAATAGAAATCAATAAAATAATAATAATAACCAACCTTATTAAGCACTTACTGGATTCCAGGAATTGTGTTGATCTCATTTCATTTCCCCAATATTCCTATGAAGAAACTGAGGAAACTGGGGCTTTGAGAGTGTAAACGACCTGTTCCAGATCATTTGGCTGGAAAGACCCAGTCCCTGCCCTCAGGAAACTCACAGTCTGGCAGAGAGGGACAAGTTAGTTGCAAACACCTGTGCATGCCTGTCTGTGCGACTGGACTGATGATGCTTATTGTCCAAGTATGGATTCTGTAGCAAGGCAGCAAACAGCAGACTGGCTTCAGGCACAGCCCTTGGAGCTGAGGGCTGTTAGGAAGTCAGGGGACAGTGAGGTTACCATCTGGCACCAAACTGCATGAAGGCTAACATACCAGGAAACTCATGGAGGCTGAGGAAATTCCTGCCTTCCGAGTTGTAAAAACTTAAAACTGGGTTTCTGCAGTTCTGGGCCACCTTTCCCGCAGGCATGTTGTGTGACCTTGGGTCCATCCCTTGCCTTCTTTTGACCCTAATCTCCTCACCTGGAAAATGAGCTAGGGGATGCAATTGGGTGAGCTCTATGGCAACTTCTATTTCAGAGATGCTAGAGCCCTGGATCCCTGCTTTGGAAGGAAAATTCCTCCATTTCTCTTTCCCCTTGTTATCTGCAAGAGGGGAGGAGTGTGGAGTGAACATATCCTTTTAGTACTTTTTTTTTGAGACAGAGTTTTGCTCTGTTGCCTCAGCCTCCTGAGTAGCTGGGATTACACCACGCCTGGCTAATTTTGGTATTTTTATTAGAGATGGGGTTTCTCCATGTTGGTCAGGCTGGTCTCAAACTCCCCACCTCAGGTGATCCACCCACCGTGGCCTCCCAAAGTGCTGGGATTACAGGTGTGAGCCACTGCGTCTGGCTGTCATTTTAGCACTTGTGTTCAAGGCAATATGAGCAGTGTGTCTCCATGTGCCTTCCTCGTAATGTGATGTTTGTTTTGTTTGATTAGAGACCATATTTACTGTGGTCCTTTCTCCTGAAAACTGAACTGGCAATAAACGCTATGGAGCAGGATTTTAGCACCAGCATATGGGGTGTGTGTGTGTGTGTGTGTGTGTGTGTGTGTGTGTGTTGTCGGGGTGGTGGCGGTGTTCTGTGGGTTAAATTTAGCTTTCCAAAAGACCAGAACAATAGCTACTGTTTATTGAGCAACTGTTATGAGCCATGCACTTGCATTGTCTCAATCAATCCTCACAATAGCCTTGAGAGGTGCCTGGTAGGGTTTCTCCATTTTACATTAGGGGCCTGCCATGCTACTTTCTCTTGCTCAAGATTTTCTCCCCTTAGCTTCTCTTGGAGAGCAAGGTGTTCCTCATAGCTATGCGATTGTGGACAAGTTCTGAACTTCTCTGAGCCTCAGTTTATTTATCTATGCAATGGGCATCTGATGTCCTTCCTTACACTGTTTTACATTAAGTAATATAAAAGATCTGGGACATAGAAGACAATCAATAAAGGTAATCATTTTCTCTAATGCATGATAATTATGTACTTACTTGAAATAAATTAGTAAGTCATCTTCAGGTGAAATACTTCCAACTCCATCTTTTCTTAGAAATTTCTGTTCTGTTTTTACAATTATTTTGCTCAATTCAATTTAAACCACAGAACCCCAGTATGCCAGAGCTCATAATTACCCAGGGTCTCCCAGTCCAATTGGCTTTCATATTTTTTTGTGTTTTTTTGGGGTGGTGGGGTGGGGTCCTAACTAGAGAACACCTTTTTCTAACTGAACCTTATGGGGAAGCCCAATGAATAAAGCATAGAGCAGGCCGGGCGCAGTGGCTCATACCTGTAATCCCAGCACTGTGGGAGGCTGAGGCTGGTGGATCACCTGAGGTCGGGAGTTCAAGACCAGCCTGACCAACATGGAGAAGCTCTGTCTCTATTAAAAATACAAAAATTAGCCAGGTGTGGTGGCACATGCCTGTCATCCCAGCTACTCGGGAGGCTGAGGCAGGAGAATAGCTTGAACCTGGGAGGCAGAGGTTGTGGTGAGCCGAGATCGCACCACTGCACGCCAGCCTGGGCAACAAGAACAAAACTCCACCTCAAAAACAAAACAAAACGAAACAAAAACAAAAACAAACAAACAAACAGAAAGCATAGAGCAGCAGGACTGTTCTGGTTGAGACAGGAAGTGTGGGTGGTGCACGGCTGGAGTCCTGACCAATGGGGGTCTCTCCCCTCCAGAGTAGGAACTCCTCAGTGCCCCCGAGGAGACTTGCCCCACTCTCCTCACACTGCAGTTGTGACCCACTAGGTTAGTCATCATGAAATCAATTCAGAGGTCACCACCTAAACAGAATAAAATGAAAAATGCCAGCATGCATTGCACATGGTAGGGGTGAGTGTTGGTATGTGTCAGTTCTGTTTCGGTTCCATGGTACCCATGTGTTCACCTGACAGGGAAGTAAACAGCTATTTCTCATTGTGACTTCCATCAGAAAGTTGGAAAATCACTGCCGTTCACTCTAATCCCTCATTTCGTGTTTGGGAAACAGAGCCCAGAGGAGGGAAGTGAGGGAACTGACCTGCCTGAGTTAGAGCTGCAGCCAAGATAAGAATAGACGTCTCTGGCCTCCTTGCTCCATGTCTTCTTTTTGAGACGGAGTCTCGCTCTGTCACTCAGGCTGGAGTGCAGTGATGCGATCTTGGCTCACTGCAACCTCTGCCTCCCGGGTTCAAGCGATTATCCTGCCTCAGCCTCCTGAGTTGCTGGGACTACAGGTAACTGCCACCAAGCCCGGCTAATTTTTTCTTTTTTTGTATTTTTAGTAGAAACGGGGTTTGACCATATTGGCCAGGCTGGTCTCAGACTACTGACTTCAGGTGATCCTCCTGCCTTGGCCTCCCAAAGTGCTAGGATTACAGGCATGAGCCACCGCACCTGGTCCTTTTCTTTCTTTTTTTTTTTCCCTTTGAGACAGTCTCATTTTGTCACCCAGGCTATAGTAGTGCAGTGATATGATCACAGCTCACTGCAGCCTTCACCTTCTGGGTTCAAGTGATCCTTTCACCTCAGCCTCCCAAGTAGCTGGGACCACAGGCACATGCCACCATGCCCAGCTAATTTTTAAAACAAATTTTGCAGACAAGACTTTGTTCAAAGATAAGCCTTTGTCTTGAACTTCTGGGCTCAAGCGATCCTCCTGCCTCAGCCTCTCAAAGTGCTGAGATAACAGGTGTGAGCCACTGTGCCCAGTGCTCCATACCTGCTTGAAGCAGCACACAATGGAAGGGTTAACACTTACTGAGCCTCAGGATGTGCCAGGCACTGCACTCAGTGCTTCAGATTGAGATTCTTCACCTTTGCAGAATTATGACTGAGACGGTGAAAGAGATCTGACTTAACTGACTCCATCTTGCTTCTAACCTCCAAACTGCCCTTGTTTATTCCTGGGCGTAGGTTGAACTAACTTTGGGAGAAACTTAGTTTATAGTTTATAGTTTAAACAAAGACAGTAATAGCCCTTTCTCAAAGCAGACTTCCTTCTTGCCTGGGGACTAGATTGCCTTTGTAGGACTAACGTTAGCCACAAGGTTAGAAATTATGGTTGAGGAGTCATGCAGCTGGAGGTTACAAGATGCCGGCCCTCCGTAAACTGCTCCTAAGATCCGTGCTTGAGAGATTTTGCAGACCTTGCATTTGATGGATCAGCTGGCACCACTCAAATCAATAAACTGGCTCATCTGATCTTGTGCCCTCCCCCCTCGTAACTGACTCAGCAAGAGAGCACAGCTCTGATTCCTGTGATTTCATCCTTCACCAATCAGCACCCCTGGCTCACTGGCTTCCCCCCGCCCCAACCAAGTTATTCTTACAAACTCTGCCCCCCGAAGGCTCAGGGAGACTGATTTGAGTAATAAAAAACTCCGGTCTCCCGCGCAGCTGGCTCTGCATTAATTACTCTTTCTCTATTGGAATTCCCCTGTCTTGATATATCAGCTCTGTCTGGGCAGCGGTCAAAGTGAACCCTTGGGTGGGTACAAGATAGGAAGTCATTTCAGCCCCACCGTGACTGTATTAGCCGCCTAGGGCTGCATAGCAAATGCCACAGACTGGTGGCTTAAAGACAGAAAGTTAAAATTTTCTCATAGTTCTGGATGCTGGACATTTAAGATCAAGGTGTCAGTAGAGTTAGTATCTCCTGAGGCCTCTCTCCTTGGCTTGCAGAATGGTCTTCTTCTCCCGTGTCTTCACAAGGCCTTATCTTTGTGTCTGTGTTCTAATCTCATCTTCTATTTTTTTTTTTTTTTGAGACAGAGTCTCGCTCTGTCCCTGAGGCTGGAGTGCAGTGATGCAATCTCGGCTCACTGCAACCTCTGCCTCCTGGGTTCAAGTGATTCTTCTGCCTCAGCCTTCCAAATAGCTGGGACTACAAGCGCGCACCACCACGCCCGGCTAATTTTTGTATTTTTAGTACAGATGGGGTTTCACCATATTGTCCAGGCTGATCTCGAATTCCTGACCTCGTGATCTACCCACCTCGGCCTCCCAGTGTGCTGGGTTTACAGGCGTGAACCACCACACCCGGCCTAATCTCCTCTTCTAAGGATACCAGTCACATTGAATCAGGGCCACCCTAATGACCTCATTGTAACAAAATCTCCTCTGTAAAGACCCAATCTCCAAACACAATCGCATTCTGAGGTCCTGGGGGTTAGGGATCCCACATAGAAATTTGGAGATGGGGATGTAATTCAGCCATAACAACCTAGCAATAACAATACCACTGCTACTATCATCCTCATTGACAGGCAAGGAAACTGAGGCACAGAGAGGGTAAGCTGCCAGGGCCCACGGGGAGGAAGAATCAGACCTGATGCAGACCTGGACGTGTGGCTCTGAGCCTGTGCATCACTCACAGTGCCCTGCCGCCAGGAAGTGAGGGGAGCTCATGGGGAGCCCACGGGCTGGATGAGGAGGTCAGACCAAGGAAGAGGGAACACTGCATTTCACCGGCTAACGACTGCCAAGAGCCCAGATAGTGAGTGGGTTGAGGAGCTCAGAGGAAGGGGCAGCGGGGCAGTCCCCTCCCTCCTTCCATGAGGACTTGCTGCTCTCAGCCATGCTTCTGCGGGACAAGGAGTGGCATGCCCAGGCTGGGGCTGGGGGTCCCCACTTGCTGCACCCCAGCATTCCCGGTCCTGTTCCAGAAACATTAGGGAAGGCAGGGAGCAAGGGGGGGCCTATTAGGGGACAACCTTGAACCTCAAGTTCTATTGATATGAATTTGCAGCTTTACCCATGCAAATTACTTGACACGCACCTTCCCAGTGATCTCACCTGAGACACTGAGGTGGAAGGCAGTAGGCCTGCAGTAAAGAAATCGCAATTTGGTTTTTCTTTTTAATATTCATATTCTCAGCACAACCCCTATGACTCTTCTGTCCTATCTTTATCTCCTTCTTCATCACTGTCCCACGCTCTTGCTGTGTCGCCCTGGATGATCCAGTCTTTCCCTACAGGCTCTGTCTGTCTCTGGGTTACCTCTCTCTCTGCCTCTCCCTCCTTTTTTCTTGTTTTGAGACAGAGCCTTGCTCTGTCACGCACGCTGGAGTGCACTGGTGTGATCTGGGTTCACCGCAATCTTCATCTCCCAGGTTCAATTGATTCTCCTGCCTCAGCCTCCTGCGTAGCTGGGACCACCAGCGCCCACCACCATGCCCGGCTAATTTTAGTATTTTTAGTAGAGACGAGGTTTCGCCATGTTGACTAGGCTGGTCTGGAACTCCTGACCTCAAGTGATCTGCCCGCCTCAGCCTCCCAAAGTGCTGGGACCGGCAGGCGTGAGCCACCGCGCTGGCCTACTTCTTCCTCCTTCGTTGCTAATAGGAGCAGAGCCTGGCTGCTCTGAATTCATAGTTGCCACCCCGTTGCTAATTGTACCACTCAGACCAAAAGACCAAAATCACACTGGAAAATGCTTTCTTGTGCACATTTCAGAGTGAGCCCCCCTTTCCCATTATTCTCCCCTCCTCTTGCCCTAGGAACAGGAGGGGGCTCTAAGAAGCTGGTTTCTCTATGCGAAGCACTAACAGTGCCCTGGCAGCCACTGGGGGCCTTGAGCGTCCATTCCTGCTCTGGGCTCCATTCAATTCCAGAGGGACCCAAAATATCCACACTGGGCAGGGCAGGGGATCGCCCTAACACTAAGACATAACACTATTTCCCTGTAGCATTCACTGGATCTTCTCAGCTGTGCTGTGAGGGAAGCCAATACTGTCCTCATTTTGTAGGTGGGGAAACTGAGGGACAGAATGGCAAGCGAAGTGACTCGACAGAGGTCACACGGCCAGTTCGCAGCAGTCAAGACTCAAATCCAGATCTTTTGACCCCAACTCCAGCGCTTCTTCCCTGAGATCTCTTGAGATGGAAACTTCAGGAAAATAAATGAACATTGGTGGAGAGAGTCAAAGAGGAGGAGGATGCTTAGGATTCTATTTCCTCTGCCGGGTGCAGTGGCTCACACCTGTAATCCCAGTACTTTGGGATGCCAAGGTGGGCGGGTCACCTAAGATCAGGACTTCGATACCAGCCTGGCCAACATGGAGAAACTCTGCCTCTACTGAAAATACAAAAGTTAGCTGGGCTTGGTGGCACGTGCCTGTAATCCCAGCTACTCGGGAGGCTGAGGTAGGAGAATTGCGTGAACCTTGCAGGTGGAGGTTGCAGTGAGCCGAGATTGCACCACTGCACTCCAGCCTGGGCAACAGAACGAGACTCCGTCTCAAAAGAAAAAAAGTCTGGGCCGGGCGCCATGACTCACACCTATAATCCCAGCACTTTGGGAGGCCAAGGCGGGCAGATCACCTGAGGTCAGGAGTTTGAGACCAGCCCAGCCAACATGGTGAAACCCCATCTCTACTGAAAACACAAAAATGAGCCAGGTGTGGTGGCGGGTGCCTTTAATCCCAGCTACTCAGAAGGCTGAGGCAGGATAATTGCTTGAACCCAGGAGGCAGAGGTTGCAGTGAGCCAAGATCGCGCCATTACACTCCAGCCTGGGCATCAAGAATAAGACTCTGTCTCAAAAAAAAAAAAAAAAAAAAAAAAGAATTCCGTTTCCCACATACCAACCTCCTCTATTTCTCTGGGTTAACATGATGAAGAAAAGTAGTAGTGGCTTACTCCCAGAAGGGTGTACGGTCCCCAAGGCAGGAGGGGCGGGGGAGCAGCTGGTGGGTGAAACCCTCGCACTGCCCCAAATCCCATGGGGCTGGGGCAGGGCCTGTGGGCTCGGAGAGAGCTGAAGTCAGTGAGCCAGATGGCCTGGCTGCGGGCAACTGTTTATTTCCCTTTTGGCATTGCAGGGATCCTAATCCAGTCTTTTTTTTTTTTTTTTTTTTTTTGAGAGAAGTCTCACTCTTGTCCCCCAGGCTTGAGTGCAATGGCTCGATCTCGGCTCACTGAGACCTCTGCCTCCCAGGTTCAAACCATTCTTCTGCCTCTGCCTCCCAAGTAGCTGGGATTAAGGCACCTGCCACCATGCCCAGCTAATTTTTGTTGTTTTTTTTTTTAGTAGAGACGCGGTTTCGCCATGTTGGCCAGGCTGGTCTCGAAACCCTGACCTCAGGTGATCCGCCTGCCTTGGCCTCCCCAAGTGCTGGGATTACAGGCATGAGCCACCGTGCCTGGCCGATCCTAATCCAGTCTTGATTAAAGGCTTTGGTCTGCTGCTGGGTGGGCAAAGGGGAGTGAAGGGAAATTAGAAGGAATGGTAAAGAGGGGGCAGCACCCTGGGCCCCCAGAGCCACATGGTGGTAGTGTGACAACGAGTGGGGATGCCCTAAAGAGGGTCTGGGAGACCCTCAACAGTTGGAGCTGTAGGGGCCTCTCTCTTCACTGTCAGCTCTGAAAGGTCAGGCAGGGATTTTTATATAGGGAGCTGAGGCCGGTGGGCTCAGTGGGTAACGGGGCAGGGTGGGAGGCACTAGTCCATTGCTGTCCATTCTGGGGATCCACCTGTGGTTTAAGGAAGCAGATCCGCCTCATCCGGCCTCCGTCGCAGGCTGCCGTCCAGGTCTGTCATTCCCGCAGTGCGGTGCATAGCCTACACTCCTCTCCATGGCTGCCTGGTCTGGGAAGAAGAGGCACCTGATTTTGAGGCAAACACAGCCCAACAGATCTTTGCTCTGGAGCATAAAAGCTGGTCTTTATGAAGACTTTAGTGAAGAACTTATTTTCAGGTTGAACTAGCACATACTCAGCTCCTTTTATGTGCCAAGCTTAGAGTAGGTGACCTTTCTCATCTAAACCTCCCATCTCCCAATGCAATTTCTGCTACTTTTTTTTTTTTTTTGGAACAATCTTGCTCTGTAGCCTAGGCTGGAGTGCAGTGGTGCGATCTTGGCTCACTGCAACCTCCACCTCCCAGGTTCAAGCAATTCTTGTGCCTCAGCCTCCCGAGGCACGGGAGGATTACAAGTGTGTGATTACAGCTGGGATTACAGGCGTGTGCCACCACACCCGGCTGATTTTTGTATTTTTTAGTTGAGACAGGGTTTCGCCATGTTGGCCAGACTGGTTTCCAACTTCTCATCTCAAGAGATCCACCTGCCTCGGCCTTCCAAAGTTCTGGGATTACAGGCATGAGCCACTGGTACCTGGCCTCTGCTACATTTTTGAGTTGGAAAGAAACGTACTTGCTTTATTGATGGAATGACCATATTTATATTCTCAATGGCAGATGGTGCATTTACAAAATTTAAGTCAGTTTTGTAGTCACGTCTGGCTTGCAGTGTCACCTCTCTTTGTCCCTTTGAGAATGGTTGGGACATTTGGATTCATACCCAAGACCCTCTGTGTGGCCCTGTTAATGTCCCTTCTCACCCTGGTGACTCCCAGGCTTCTAAGCAGTTGCTCGAAAGGTCTCTAGGCCCTTGGCTCTTAACCAGCCTAGGAGGAGCCAATGATTCCAGGAGGTTCTCTAGCATCAAGGGCTAGGGCTAGGGCTGGAGACTTGGTGGGCACCCAAGTGAGAAAGAGGCCCCCAGCCCATCCCCACTCCTTTAAGGGAGATCTTGCCCTTTGAATTTCAGCTGAGATTTGGGACTCTCCTCCCCACTCATGTCTGCTTGCTGGAGTTGCCTATGAAGCTGGAAAGGCTGTGGGCCTTCTCGTCAGAACTGGGTTCAACTTTTGCTTGAATCTCGGCTCACTGCAAGCTCCGCCTCCCAGGTTCATGCCATTCTCCTGCCTCAGCCTCCTGAGTAGCTGGGACCACAGGCGCCCGCCACTACCCCCGGCTAATGTTTTTGTATTTTTAGTAGAGACGGGGTTTCACTGTGTTAGCCAGGATGGTCTCGATCTCCTGACCTCGTGATCCGCCCGCCTCCGCCTCCCAAAGTGCTGGGATTACAGGCGTGAGCCACTACGCCTGGCTGAAGTGTTTTAATAATTTTTGAACGAGGGGCTGCACATTTTCATTTTGCTTTGGGTCCTGCAAATTATGTAGCCAGTCCTGCCTCTTCATCTTCTCTGGTGAATCATATCTAATTCTACCACATCATACCCATTCTACAGATGCATAAACCGAAGCTTGGAGAGGTGAAATGCACAAAATTACCCAACCTCTAAATTGCAGAGCTGGGCCCAGAAACAGATCTTCATAAATGGAGTCCATTTCACTGGGGTGGTGGCCGTGTTTCTGTGGCCTTGTGCCTGGCCTGGGCCCACGAGTTGACAGGTTACGGGTCAACAGACTCAGTGGCCTTTACCCTCTGGCTCTTAGAGGCCAGGGACTTGGAGGATCTCACCAGTCTATCACAAAACTTTCCATTTTTAACAAAGCAGTGAAAATGGCCTTCTGTCTGCCTCTTTGTTTCTTTCTTATTCTGGAAGACAAGTGAGAAGGAAATGGGAAAGAAACAGAAGAACAAATGTCATGGAAAGTCCGTGGCGCCTCCCTCCTCAGCCTGAGCAAGGCCACAGGGACAAAGGCAAATATCAGGGAAGAGCAGCACCGCTACCCCTAACCCCAGGCCTGGGGCCTCTGGGTGGCTGAGTGTCCACAGCTCTCTGACCAGTGCTGAAAATGAAAACTCAGGACAAGATGATCCCCACTGCCCAGAACAAAGAGAGGCTGGTGCATCTTAGTCACTGCTAATTTCTGGCAAATTACTGGGCTTGGGAGCAGGACTGCTTGTAAAGTTCCTGGTTGCACCAAGCTGGAGGCAATTTATTCAAAGGGAAATAAGGCTGCATCTGCTGAGGGAACAAGGAGACAAGGGAGCCTCTTGCACGCTCGTAATGTCTGAACCAGATCTTAGATTCACCTGCAGCAGGCCCAGCCCTTTCCCCAGCCTGGTTTTTATGCCTTTGGAGAGGTTTGCAGAAGGATGCTCAGAGGGCTGATGGGAGCTTGGGAGGGTGTGTGTGCGTTCTTTAAAAAATAATAAAGCCCTTGACCACGCCTGAGGCTGAGCACATCTGAAGGGAGTCGTGGGTGGGAGGAAATTGCAAATAGTTTTTTTTCAGCCTGAGATGGAAGGCACTGGAACTGGTTCCCAAGGAGAGGGAACGCCCTGTGGGCTCTAAATTCCAAGGTGGCTGGACTCACGCACACACTCCAGGTGCTCAAGGCAAGAAGGGAGCATTAGGGTCCAGGAGGGCATACATCTCAGGGCTGGAACCCTTGGAAGGGTAGGGGGAGAGAGGGAAGAGGAGATGTCTTTACCTCCTTAGGCCTCAGTTTGCCCCTCTGAAAAATGGGGCATGGGAGGCTGGACCACAGTGGTTCCTTTTAGTGTGGACATTCTGGATTCTGAACCTAGAGAAAAAGGACAGGTGGGAAGAGGAGGTTCTTCCTGAGCCCTAATATCTGGACAGCACTTCAGTTTACAGGACTCTTTAAATCCATCTTCCATTTTGTTCTTCTTCATCATCATTATCATGGCAGACATACAGAAAAGGACATACACAAATGGAAAGTGTTATGAATAACTGTAATTGTAATAATCATAAGGAAAATACCTGTGTAACCAACAACCCAGGTCAAGGTTGAATGACAAAATGATACCAGCCTCCCCAGGTGGCCCTCCTCACTCACACTCCCTCTGTCTCCTAGGTACTCATTGTTTTACTTTCATGAAGATCATTTCCCTTTTATTTTTCAAAATTTATTTTATTTTATTTTTTGTTTTGAGACATACTCTCACTTTGTTACCCAGGCTGGAGTGCAGTGGTGTGATCTCGGCTCATTGCAACCTCCGCTCCCAGGTTCGAGTGATTCTCTTGCCTCAGCCTCCCAAGTAGCTGGGATTACAGGCATGCCACACTACACCCGGCTAATTTTTGTAATTTTAGTACAGACCGGGTTTCACCATGTTGGCCAGGCTGATCTCCAACTCTTGACCTCAAGTGATCCACCTGCCTCGGCCTCCCAAAGTGCTGGGATTACAGGCATGAGCCACTGTGCCCGGCCCATTTCCTTTTTTAAAAATGATTTTGCTATGTATGCATCCTTAAATAATAAAGTTTAGTGTTGCCTGTTCCTGAACTGTATATAAATGGACTCATATAATATGTGTTATTTGTGTTCAGCTTCTTTTACTCAAAATCACGGTTGTGACATTTGGCTGTTACACCAGTGAAAAAAATGGGGCCCCAGAGAAGATAAACAATGCATCAAAGATCACATAACTAGTCATGGCAAAGCTGGACATGAGCTATGCCTTCTGCCCACTCCACTACCCAGAGTGACCAGCTGCTGGTGGTGACTTCCATTTCCAGCAGTATGGTGGACTAAGTAACCTGAGAACGGAGGAGATGGTCCCTATGGCTGAGCCGAGATCACAGGCCCCAGATGAGGAGCCTCTATCCCCTGCGCTTCATGGTAGGGTGCTGTACCTGGAATCATCTTCCCACTGAGACAAAAAACGTGGCAGGGAGGTAATTCCTCAAAAGGAAATGGGGGTGTAATTAGAAAGGGGATGGATGCTGAACAGCCAAAAACAACATGTCCTTTCATTTGTCCTGTGCAAATGAAGGACAGTCATTTTTAATTTTTCCTGTCTCACTTCTTAGTATACAAGTTAGGACAAAGTGTCAGAATCGACTCCTAAGAACACGTCAGGCATCCTCGTCTCTCAGTTCAACAGTTAGTAAATGAAGCTGATGGAAACATTGATTTTCTGAATTTCTTCTCCAAGCTTTGAATTTTCTCCTCACTCTTGCACATGAGGCTGACACAAAACTGACATAAAATCATGGCATTTTATGGCAGCTGGATGCCCGCAGGGCCAACTCTTCCAGCTTCTGCTTGGACAATTATTCCTTCATGTTACCCCTGCCTTTGCCTGGACCCTCAGCTTCATGCCAGAGACCTCCCCAGTCTTGAACAACACCTTGAAAAGCGCTATTAAGCAAACAGCTTCCAACAGGGGCATAAAGTGGTTTCCTCATATCCTCTTAAGTGGAGCCCCTGGCAAGTCATTTACATCCTAGCAGGCAGAGAGGATCAGGTTTTCAGAAGAAATTAGCAGCTGGGATGAGATTTGTGGGGAGGGAGGGATTCTTGGCTGAAGAGGGGAGATGGGAAGGGTGAGGAAATGAATAGCTAAGCAAATAGGACTGGTAGAGCCTGGGGTGTGGGAACGGCAGCCTGGAAATCACAACACGGGGGTCAAAGTGTCTGGGGAGGGGGCAGGGTGGTCAGAATAATGGCTTGGCTCAGCCCCTGGGCTAGGGCAGGTCCTCCAGGGTGCTCCTGACATAGCCCCTTCCAGGAGGGCACAGAGCTTTCTCCAGGGACCCCCAGCCTCAGGTGGAGCAGCAGGCACTGGACTGGATGTTGGGGAGCCCTGGAGACATGTGTGGGGCAGCTGTAAATATGCCCATGTCTTAGGTCATTTGAGGCTTACAACCACCCAGCACATTTTATTGGCATCATTATTTTATCTTGAAAGAGAACAGTGCTGTTCCCTTTTGACAGGTGGGAAAACAGAGGCACAGTGACGCTTGAAGCTGCCCCGTGGCAGAGCCAGGATGTGAAACTCTGGCCACCTGACTTAATTTTTTAAAAAAGATTAAAGAATGAGGGGATGGGACTGGGCGAGACCCACGGTCCTTTCCCATTCCCCCATCTGAGTGGCTGATGGTCTTGTCTACTGGCTTTCTTGCAGTCTAGGGTCACATACGGCGATGAAACAAACCTTACAAAAAAACAAGCCGCTTTGTAAAAGACGAGCCATCAGGCTAACCCGATTTCCTTTCTTGAGATCATGCGATTTGAGAGAACAGCCAGGCTGGGGACACATCCTGCCTGGCGGCCTGTGGAGTGTGGCCATAAGCAAAGGGGCCCAGGAAGCTTCCCTGCGCTTTGTGCCTCTCTGAGCCAAGCACACGCCGCCTCCTACCTCTAACTGAGAGCGCTCACCCTACCTCTCCGGGACACCCCACCCACTGCCCAGCCCAGTGCCTGGCCAGCACACACCGTCAGAAACCCCAGTGAGAGGACGGAAGACAGGCTCTGCCATCCTCTTGCCATCGGGCAATACCAGGTCTGCATAAGGTGGGGTCCACCCACACAGAGTTGAGTAACCCAATGCTTTTATTGGCCTGATTTAACCCTGGAGTCTGCTTAAGCAGAAAAGCAAAGACAAGTCATAGAAGGTGGCACTGAAGAGCCACCTGGTCATGCTGGAAACAAACAAGGCCCTGGGGTCAGAGACAGGAAAAGGTGGTACCGGCTCTGGGGTTAAGCTCTGAGTGTCAGGATCGAACTTGCGGTAGCGCTTGGAGCCCTTGGGCCTCCCCGCTCCCTGGACAGATGACACTGTCAGCTTGAGAGGAGCCTGCCCAAGTCCACGTAGCTCACGGGAGGGTGGAGCGACAGTTCAGGCAGAATCTCTGGAACAAAGTCTAGCGCTCATTCCGCCTGCCCACATGCCTTCTCATCTGATACTAGTGCAGGAAGCCATACCCTCCGCGACTCTGGTTCCAGCATCCAGGAGGCCCCGACTGCAATGCCAGAAACAGGAGACTCAGAAACAGGAAAGTGAGCTTGTCCCATTCTGCAAGGGAACCTTCTGTGATGGTGACTTAACAGCAGCTGCATCCCCTGAGTTCTCAGAACTCCTCCATCCAGAAACAGAGCGCCCAGGAGTAGGACCGGCTTGGCAGCTCTCCGTGCCTCTCCAGGCCAGGGGGACACACCTGGCCATGGCCTCAGGTGCCTTGGCTAGCAGGCCCCACCTTGGCAGCCTGTGCTGTCTCTCCCGGGGGTGGATGTTTCCTAAGTGCTCCACTTGCTCTTCCGGTTCCCCTGACACAGTGACACAAATGGAATGCTCATTATACATGCATGACAGGGCTCATGACACAGGTGAGTTCATTTACATTTCACAATAACCCACTGAGGCTGATGGGTTATTGCACAATAGCATTTTACCAATGAGGACTCTGAGGCACAGCAAGGCTAAGTGCCCTGACTGTATTAGTTAAAACAACTAGTAATCGGCGAAGTCAGGATTGCACACCCAGACAGCCTAGTTCTCAAGTCCATGACCCCAACAATTGCACTGTAAAGGAAATGAAGCAAATGAGCTTTCCCAGAGCGAGATTTCCTCCTCCTTTCTCCTTTCTGTGCTAATTTCACTCACTCAGGCTTGCTTTTCTTTCTCTCTCTTTCTTTCTCTTTCTTTCTTTTTCTTTCTCTCTCTCTCTGTCTTTCTTTCTTTCTCTATCTTTCTCTCTCTCTCTCTCCCTCTCTCTCTCTCTCTCTTTCTCTCTCTCTCTCTTTCTTTCCTGTTTTTTTTTTTTTTTTTTTTGAGCCAGGGTCTCTCTCTGTCACCTAGGCTGGAGCACAATAAGTCAGACACAGTCCACGGCAGCCTTAACCTCCTGGGCTCTAACAATCCTCTCACCTCAGCCTCCTGAGTAGCAGAGACCCACAGGTGTAAGTTACCACAACCAGCTTATTATGATTTTTTAATTTTTGTAGAGATGAGGTCTCCCTATGTTGCCCAGGGTGGCCTCAAACTCCTGGGCTCAGATGATCCTCCCACCTCAGCCTCCCAAAGTGCTGTGACTACAGGGATGAGCCACCATGTCAGTCACCATTTCTTTTTAAGAAACCACCCCTCTTCCATCCCATGAGATCAGTGGGCGGGCACAATGTTCAGGTTGGGCCAATCAGACTCTCTGGGTGCCTGTCACTTAGGCTGAGTGACAAAGAAGCCTTGAGTCCCCCCTCACAGTGGTGCCCTCCAAAACCCCACTTCTGACAAAGTTTTCTGAAACTGCCTTTGTTTCTTCAGCTTTTCTTTAACCTCTATAACCTATCCAGTTTGTTCCTAATAAATGGCACTTTTTTCCTCTGCTTGTGAGCCAAAATTAGGTTCTACAATTCAAGAACCCTTTGGATACGACCAGCACAGAAGTGACTTGCCTTTCATTGTGTATACTTTATTTTTTAATTTTTAATTTTTGTGGGTACATAGTAGGTATATGTATTTATGGATACATGAGATATTTTGATACAGGCATGCAGGGCGTAATAATCACAGCATGGAAAACAGACTATCCATTCCCTCAAGTATTTATCCTTTGTGTTATACTCTTCTAGTTTTTTTTTTGTTTGTTTTTTGTCTTCTTTGAGACAGAGTCTCACTGCGTCACCCAGGCTGGAGTGCAGTGGTGCGATCTCAGCCACCGCGACCTCTGCCTCCCAGGTTCATGCGATTCTCATGCCTCAGCCTCCGGAGTAGCTGGGATTACAGGCATGCACCACCATGCCTGGCTAATTTTTGTATTTTTAGTACAGATGGGGTTTCGCCATGTTGCCAGGCTGGTCTCGAACTCCTGACCTCAAGGGATTCACCCGTCTCAGCTTCCCAAAGTGCTGGGATTACAGGCGTGAGCCACCATGCCCGGCCTCTTCTAGGTATTTTTAAATGTACAATTAAATTATTTTGACTATAATTACCCTGTGGTGTGGTCAAATACTAGGTCTTATTTATTCTTTCTATTTTTTTTTTGTACCCAACATTTCATATGCTCTAGTAGGCACCAAACGCGTGTCCAAACAGGTCTAGATTCAAATGTAGATTCTGCCACTCGTTAGCTGTTGTGATCCTGATGAAGCGACCTCACCTCTTCAAGCTTCAGATCCTTCATCTGAAAAATGAAGATACAACCTGGTTGTACAATTATAAGGAATATTCCAGTAAGAGAAAGAGCAGGTGCAGAGAAATAGAAGTACGAGAGAATTTGCCTTAGGCCACAGTGGCAGGTCTCATGAATGGCTCCCACTCTTCAGCCCTCCCTCTGTGCACACCCTTTGCCATGGAACTTTGCAGTGGCCTCCTTATGGTAGGCGGGAGGTACTTTCCTTCCTCTTGATTTTGAGATTTGACCTCAGCCACGTGTTTTGGTCAATGGCGTGATAGCAGATATGGTTCAAGCAGAGACTTGCAAAGGGCTTGCAGGACTGAGTTTCCTGTCTTGTGCCACTATCATTGGCTTCAGGTGGACATACCCGGGCTAGCCCACTGGTCCCAGCAGGAGGTGAGAGGCACATGGAACCGGGGCATCCCCAACTGAACCAGCCTAAGGCAGATGATCACCTAGATCAAAGCTCAGTGGAGACGAGGAGGACCCGTCAAGCTCAGCCTGAATCAGCCAATCCCCAGCTGACCGACAGACATGTGAGGAATGAGGAATGATTGCTATTTTGAGCCACAGAGATTTGGGATAGTTCATTATGGAACAACTGCTAAAGGTACATAAATTGGTACCCAGAAGTGTGGTGCTGTCATAACAAAACTTAAAATACGCAGCATTGGTTTTTTAGGACTGAGTGGTAGGAATGAGTAAACTATTAGGAAGGGCAGGAAAAATAGCAAAGAAACTGCAATTGGAGGTGGAAGAAGTGGCAATCCCATTGTGTAATAGGGAATGATTAGGTAAAATTGTTGTCTTTAGTAACTTATTGGGAAACAAATGTATCTAATGAACTCTTGGTCTTGGGCAAAGAGATTTCTAGGCAGACTACTGAAAGCATCCTTTGACTTTTATGGTTGTGTTTGATAAGGTACTGCAAAAAGGAGATGACCTCAGAAAATAACTGCCTGGTGTGAAAGTAGTATTAGACTTTGGGAGGCTGAGACGGGCGGATCACGAGGTCAGGAGATCGAGACCTTCCTGACTAACACGGTGAAACCCCGTCTCTACTAAAAAAAATACAAAAAACTAGCCGGGCGAGGTGGTGGGCACCTGTAGTCCCAGCTACTCGGGAGGCTGAGGCAGGAGAATGGCGTGAACCCGGGAGGCGGAGCTTGCAGTGAGCTGAGATCCGGCCACTGCACCCCAGCCTGGGCGGCAGAGCGAGACTCCGTCTCAAAAAGAAAAAAGAAAGTAGTATTAGAAAGAATATTGAAAAGACTGAGTGCCGTGGCTCACACCTGTAATTCCAGCATTTTGGGAGGTAGAGGTGGGCAGATCACCTGAGGTCAGGAGATCGAGACCAGTCTGACAACATGGCAAAACCCCATCTCTACTAAAAATACAAAAATTAGCTGGGCATGGCAGTGCTTGCCTGTAACCCAGCTACTTGGGAGGCTGAGGCATGAGAATCGCTCGAACCCAGGAGGCAGAGGTTGCAGTGAGCTGAGATTGCACCACTGCACTCCAGCCTGGGCAACAGAGTGAGGCTCTGTCTCAAAAAAAAAAAAAAAAAAAAAAAGAATATAGAGAAATTTGAATGTGTTCTGTTGATATGACTTTTAGCACATGGAGTAGAACGGAATCCAAGACACAGGGAACCCATCAAGTTTTCAGAGTGCTGTACTGGCAGTAGGACTCCCAGCCTGCATGAAAAAATACCAAAGTTGTTTAAAATGCAAAAAGACCTCTGGGTAGGAAGCAGTCCGAAAAGATTGCCTAAAAGATGTATTTGACAATGCCTTCAGAAGTGACTAAGGAGGGTGATAGAAAAGGGAGAACATTGCAGAGGCTGGAGCAGGAGCCAAGCAGAAAATGGAGATGAACCTCTCTCTGGATGGAAATCTGGGAGCTAATCAGGGAATGTCACCTACCACCAGAACAAGGGCAACTGGAAACATTTTCCTAGCAGGATTTCAGAATTGCTATGGACTAGTGATGGCTATGGACCTGTTTCTTCCCCTGTTTGAGTGGCAATGTTTACTGCAGGTAAGATGGATAACTTACCCATAGATCTCTGGATTACGAGGAGCTGCATCTGAACCTGATGAGATCATGAGAAAGTGGACTTTGGCTCGATGCCATTGGTTGCTTTGGGGTTGTTTTGGAGTCCTGAGATGGGAGAAAATGAATTTTGCCTACTGGATAATTGGGGTCATGGGCACGGAGTGTGGTAGTTTGATGACATTAATGGACCCAGTTCTTCACCTTTCCCTATAACTATGTCCTTTGCTGTGTAACTTTGCAGTGCCCCCCTACGGTGGGCAGGGGGCAGTTCCTCACTCTTTGATCTAGCCTCAGTCATGTGACCTGCTTTGGCCAATGGGATGTTAACAAACATAACACAGCACTTGCATGACGGAGCTTGTCCCCTTGCACCTCTGACATCACCGTAAGAAGAATATGCTCAGGCTAGTGTCGTGATCTATGGAGCAGGACAAAAGACACGTGCAGTAGAGCCACCTCAAGCTGGCTAGCTGCAGACTTATGCATGAGTCCATAAAGACCTGAAGAACCACCAAATCAACTCAGTGTAAGTCAGCCGACCCCCAGCCAATGCACAGACACACAAAAAACAAAAAATACATGACTGCTGTTTTAAGCAATGGAGTTTTTTGTTGTTTTTGTTTGTTTGTTTGTTTGTTTGAGACAGGGTTTCACTCTGTCACCCAGGCTGGAGTGCAGTGACATGATCTCAGCTGACTGTAACCTCCACCTCCCAGGTTGAAGCGATTCTCGTGCCTCAGCCTCCTGAGTAGCTGGGATTACAGACGTGTGCCACCACACTCGGCTAATTTTTGTATTTTTAGTAGAGACGGGGTTTCTACTAAACTCCGTCTTTAGTAGAGACGGGGTTTTACCATATTGGCTAGGCTGCTCTTGAACTCCTGACCTCAAATGATCCGCCCACCTAGGCCTCCCAAAGTGCTGGGATTACAGGGGTGAGCCACTGGTCCTGGCCTAAGCAACAGAGTTTTGAAGTGATTTTAAATGCAGCAGTTCTAACTGATACAGCCACAAAGAGAATTTTTCTCCACGTGAGGCTGTTAGCCACACACAAAGATTAAATGAACTCCTTCCTTTGTCGCGTAAGAATCTCTCCAAAGTTGATCACCATAACAATAACAAAAGCTACCACTTATTGAACTCTCATTGTCGGACTCTGTGAGAAGTGCCACGTATGTATTATCTCATTGAATTCTTGCAACAGCCTTAGAAAGTAGGTATGATTATTTCCATTTCAAGGATGGGAAAAAAAAAGCCCTGAGGCTAGGAGAGGTTAAGAAACAAGGCCAAGTTCACGTAGCGAATAAGTGGTAGAGTTGGATTCAAGCACAGGCTGGTCAACCTCCCAAAGCTATGCCAGATAGGCGGCACAGACACTGTAGTTAATGGGGTTTCAGGCCTTGGGAATAAGTGGTCCCATTCTTCAGGTCCACCTGTGGGTCACAGAGCACTTGTTGGTTTTATTTTTCCAGTAGAATTTAATATAAGAAACTTACAGTATTCAATATAACAATTGAACACCTGCCCAGTCCAAGCCCCCTTTTCTCCCCAGTGCCATTCCCTCTGTTTTGGAGAACTGAAAAGGTGAGAAGGAGACACCAGGGTAACAGAGGTGGAACCTGCAGGAAGTAGCAGCCACCCTTACATCAGAGAACAAAGGGAAGTATGGGAGTTATCAGAGCCTCCGAGCTGGGAGCAAGACGCTGCAGAACAGGGGCCTTGTCTGGCACCTCTCAGGGGAAGCTCTTATTTTTTTCTTTTTTCTTTTTGAGACGGAGTCTCACTCTGTTGCCCAGACTGGAGTGCAATGGCACGATCTCGGCTCACTGCAGCCTCTGCCTCCCAGGTTCAAGCGATTCTTCTGTCTCAGCCTCCCAAGTAGCTGGGATTACAGGTGTGCACCACCATGCCCGGCTAATTTTTGTAATTTTAGTAGAGACAGGATTTCACCATGTTGGTCAAGCTGGTTTCGAACTCCTGACCTCAGATGATCCACCCACCTTGGCCTCCCAAAGTGCTGGAATTACAGGTGTGAGCCATTGCGTCTGGCCAGCTCTTATTTCTGACAGTGAGCAATGCCAAGGACATCAAGGAACGTAGCTGGTTGGTTGTCGGGGGTAGGGTGGACTGGGAATATCCAGTCTGGAACCCCATTTTTTCCACATGCAAAGAAGATGCCCAAGGAGAAGCAACGGCAAGAGGGAGAGAATGGGAGCTGGATCGGGCATCAGAAGACAGTCAGGATTTGGATAATTGAAGACATCTGAAAGAAGAATTTGCTCATCCAAGGTCCTGGGGCTAGGATGGGGCAGGGCTGGGACTGAGCACAGACCCACGTATGTGTGCTTCTCCCTCCAACACTGCGTTGTGGGGAGCTCTACCCTGGCACCTCCTGCCATGGCGCTGGGCATAGGCTTGTCCACCCTCTGACACAATGCCCACCGGTACCTGCAGCCCTGGGTGAAAGCCTTCTAGGGAGGGGCAGGTGACAGAGTGGCCCCCCTGAGTTAGCAGAGTGTGGTGGTCACAGCTTGGGCTCTGCAGCCAGACGACCTGGGACCTAATCCTCACTGTGGCACCCACCAGCTGTGTGACCTCAGGCAAGTCACTTAACCTCTCTTATTTTTAAACATTTTATTCTGAGAGAATTTTAGATCTACAAAAGAGTTGCAGCAAGAGTTCCTGTATACTGTTTGCCCAGTGTCACCTAACGTTAGCATCTGACGTTACCTGACATTCATCAAAACTAAGAAATTAACATTGGTACATTGCTGTTAACTCCACTCCAGACTTTATCCAGATGTCTCCAGTTTTTCCACCAATGTCCTTTTTCTGTTCTGGGATCTAATCCAGGATCCCAGGTTGCATTTAGATGTCACCTCTCTTCAATGTCCTCATCTATAACGTGGGGAGGATGGTAATGACATCTATCCCACGGTCCTGCTGTGCAGAGCAAGCGATGGTTCACAGATGTACTGCATTAGCTGGTGCCTGGCACAGAAAAGTGTTCCATTAACTAGAGGTCACAATTCTTATCTTAAGCCCAGTGCTATTGTCTCATGCCCTCTGAGGGCCTATCTTGGAATGCGAGCCCAGGCCTTGCCCACTCACTCAGGGCCTAGGTTATTTTGTGCCCCTCCGGCAGGCTGGGTGGGGTGTCAGCCAATCCAGCCACTATCACTGAGGCCCAAGGAGGCACTCCCTCTAACCTTACAAACTGGCCAGGGGTCTGGGGCATTGACTAAGGACCCGCTTTAGAATTAGGCAGGCCTGGGTTCAAATCCTGCCCTCCCCAATTAGTCCCTCTGTGAACTCAGGCAAATCAATGAATTTCTCCAAGCCTCCATCATCCCTGCCTCCCAGGGTGGCTAGAAGAGAGGGTGGTTGACAGCAGGTGTCAGCCTCAGGCAGGGTACACAGCAGCCTCCCTATTTTCTGCAGCCCACTGCCATGCTTCCCAGGGCGAGCTCTCCCCGTGCTGTTCTGCAGCTGGGCTCGCCAGGCTTGGTGCCTGCTCGCACTTATTTGTCCACATTTGGACATATGGCCTGGCTAATGGGGAACCCAGTCTGCCCAGTCTGCAGTTCCATCTCCTCTCACTTCCTTCCCCGCCCCTTACGTGTCCCCAGCTGATGCTTCTGCAGAAATGCCAAACCAGGCCATCAGAACCCTCCCTGCAGGGCGGTCTAGGGTGGCAAGGCCATATGCGCCACCATCCCGGTCTCCTCCCAGAGCCTCTCCAGCACCACCCTCGATCAGGGCTTCTGGTTGGCATCATGACTTGGAAAGGAGGGACACAGGCTACCAGAGACCATGCTCTGCTGCTCATCTTCTCTCTGGGCTCCTGTCCCGGCTCCAGTGTCTCCTATTTTGGCTCTGCATCCTACCTTCCCGCCCCTCTGGCATGCCCCAGTCCCCTCGGACCCTGAGCCTATGAAATCCTGACAACAAAAATGGTGAGTGTGTGGTAGCAAGGTTCAGTGCTGAAGATTCAAAGTCTGCCTCTGTCACTTCCAAGTGGTGTGACCTTAGGCAAATCCCTTAACCTCCCTGTGCCTCATCTGTCAAATGGCAGTAAAGATTGTACCTACCTCAAAGGGTTATTGAGAGGAGTAAATTAATTAAGGCAAGATGCTTTTATTAACTGATCGCATTAACGTACAGTGCTTAGAACCACGCCGCGGAGCTGATGTTACCATTGTCATTAGCAAGGCTGATACTCAGAGAGGTGGTGGCAGCTGGAAGAGGAACTTCTGGTTTTGGTTTCAGGTAAAACCAGGGCTCTGGGCTTGTATCCTGGCTCCTTTACTTCCTAGCTGTGTGACTTTCGGTCGGTCACTTAAACACCCTTGATTTCCTTGGTTTCCTCATCTGTAAAATGGGGAGGAAAACAATAACCACCTTGTGAGTTGCTGGGAGGGTTTGATGAGATGATGCGTGGAAGTGCCTAGCACAGAGCCAGGAACAACCCGAAGGCCCTCAGTGGATACTTGGTAGATGGCAGGAGGATGGGTGGAAGTCCCTGCCTTTGCCTGAAGCATGGGATTTCAGAGCTTGGTTCTCGTCCTCAGAAGGGGCTCCCCCAGGGCCTGGGCCGGGGTGGGCCCTGGTATCTCTGGGTTCCTGTCCCAGCTGCAGAGTTCCCCAGCCAGAGCCCACAGGGCCAGTCACATCCTGTTCCTTTTAGGCACCTCCTTTTGGGCCCCAGGGCCCCAGATAGATATCCTGCTATTCATTTAGTCTATGGCGGGTGTGGGGTGGAATATTTAGGTAAAACTTTACAAACAGCTAGACTTGAGGTTGGCCTTGAAGAACAGTATGTATGCCAACAGGTGGAGAGAAGAGGGGTGGAGATGGTGTTTGCTGTACACTGGCTGCATTTGTGGATCCAGAGAAGGGCCTCCATGCATCTACGCCCTTTGCAGTGAGGCTCTGCTGCTCCTCTCTACCTTCTGGATCTTGGGTGGCCTCAATACTTGCTTTAGCAGGGAGAAATGCAGCAGAAGTGATGATGTACCAGTCCTGAGCCTAAGCCACGAGAGGCCTTGCAGGCTGCGACTGCCACCTCAGTGTACTTAAGCCTGGGCTAGCCTCTTGGAGCATGAGAGGCCACATGGAACAGAGCCAAGCCAGCCCAGGTGTCCCAGCTGAGGACCTGGACAAGGGGGAGAGCCCAACCTACACCCTGTCTGCCAGCTCACCACAGATGCAGACACATGGGTGAGGCCAGCCAAGGTCAGAACTGCCCTGCTGAAAGAAACACATACTCTTAAGCCAGTGGACTTGGTGGTTTGTTGAGCATCACTGAGACCACAGGTAACAGAGACAGTGAAGGTAAAGAGAATGGAGAGGCAAACTCGCAGGAGGGACAGTGTGGGGGTGCCTGGTGGGGGGTGAGCAGCCCAGAATTTCCGATTCATACGGGCCTGATGGCAACTCCAAGTTCCCTCAAGCCAGGAGGCCTGAAGCCTGTGTGGCCAGTGACCCGCCCGCTGCGCAATGATGGATTAAGCGCATGTCTGATAACCGGATTGGCCACCAGACTGCTGGTTGGATGTCTGCCAGGTTCCCTCACAAGCAGGTCTGCCTGATATGTTTTCTCAGCCTGTTTTTTCCTATTTGCCAGAGCCCAGGCCTTTGAAACTCCTATCACAAGGCCGCTTCCACTTCCCCCGTGGATCCTGGTGAAGTTCCTCTCATAGAACAGCGTTTTCTTGATGTTGAGCAACAACTCACAGAAACTCCTGGAACCTGCCTCTCAGCCATGCGCACTGGCGCAGCCCTGCTGTGTGGCCTTAGGCGCCCCTCTCCTGCCCCCGGGCCTCCCTCTACTGCGTGACCGGCCACATGGCCATGCCTGCTGCTCTGTGCCTGTCTCCTCATCTGTGAAATGAGGACACAGTCATGGACCTCATGGCGGGGGGCGGGGGGGGAGGGTGGTGGCGAAGGGGACTACTGTGTGTGGTTTGGATTCCTCCTGGCTTAAAAACGGCTTCCATCCCCAACTCCCCAGCTCCCCGTCTCCACCCAGGCCATTTGAACGATCTTGACGATCTTGTTGAAAATCACAGTGGTTTCCAAAGCAATCCAAGTCTTGTGCGGCTCTGGGCTGAGGGTCCCCACGCTTTCCACCCAGACCTATAATCATCACAGATGTTTAGAGGAGATCGTAAGTATAGAGCTGTATGCTTTAATTCTGCTGACCCAGGCCCCCGCCCTCCTCCCTCCTGGGTACCGGGCTGCCTCCCAGGCTGGCGGGGCTGGTGTCTCTGTCTCCTCCTAACACCCCTGAGATTTGCAGCGACGCCAGGCGCGGCGCTGACCCAGGAGGTGGGGTGTTTAGAACCCGCCCCCCGGGCTCCCCCAGGAGCTTTGAATTTAGTAAAGGCAGCAGCCTGGTAGGCTCAGGGACTCCCGGCTCAGTCCTCAGCCCCCAACCCCCACTCTCCAATGCCCTTCCCAGACTGATGACCCGCTCTGCTGGAAAACCTGAGGCGAAAGGCACCGCCCCAGAGCAGGGTCTGGAGTGGCAGGACCGGCAGCCAATGAAGGTGAAGGCCGAGCGTTACATCATCACCGTGGTCTCCCATTGGTTGACATTCTAAGCTTCCTGACTCCGCCTCCCAGCCTTGACAATGGGCCTCTCTGGGCCTCTCTGCTCCCCAGGCTTCTGCACCCTAGTGCAAGCGTTGCCGAGAAGGCCACTGTCGGGCAGAGTGCTGGGCTAGGCGGCAGCCCGAAGTCTGGGCTGAGCCACTAACTAGCGGTGAAGCATGGTGTTGCCAGGCGTCATCTTCCTCACCTGCAAGAGGAGAGGGTTCCAGCTGTCAATCTCGGGTTCTGCCGCAGTTCATCCACCACCACACACGCGCCCATGAACGTCTTCCTCGCAGGCCAGGGGACCCTGGCCGGTCAAGTGTCTGGTCTGCCATGGGCTCCCTTTCCTCCCCAGAGCCTGGCAGGAAGTGAGCATATGGAATGGTTAATGTTAACTGATATTTTCTAAAGAGCAGACACTGGGCTAAGCCTTATACATTGTTTTCTTCGTATCCTAAACATTAGCCCGCCACGCAGCCCTAATTGTTCAGAGACAAGCACTGACTCTGAGGCTTGGCCAGGTTGAGTGATGGCCAAGGCCAAGGACCTGGTGAGGGGGACAGTCAGGATTCGAACCCAGGCGGCTGGCTCCAGACCCCTTCACCTGATGCCACGGGAATGGATGGGGGGCACCAGCCTCGCCATTGTGACTCGTTTGAGCCCTCAGCCCGGCCTGTATCCTGGCGGGGGCCATCCCCGACTGGCTCGGCAGCTCCAGGCTATTCCGAGGAACAGTCTTCAGAGAGCCTGGGTGCTGAGGGGGAAAGTTGTTGCTGAGATTTGACAAGTTTGGTCCTGAGATGTCAGAAAGAATTTCAGCTCTTCTGCCACCCCAAGGATGGTGGCAAGTAAATCACAGTGAGCTGGCTTATGTCAGGTCGACTGTGGAATTTGATGCTAGCTCATTGCTACCTCCTCTTCCTTGCCTGCCTCTCTCGCTCTCTCAGCTCTAGTTTGAGATCAGCACAGATTCCCTGGGTGATTTTTGAGAAAACTGCCTCCTCTTTAGGACTTGGCATCCCGAACCTCCATCAGGAAAGGGTGGCGACATATACTCTCACACCCAGGGAGACTGCAAGGCCTACCCTCCACTCTCCACCTGGGTTCTCTGGCATCGAGACTTGTGCCCTACAGTTTTGGGCCCTTGAGGTGATGTCCCAGTGGGACCAGGGTGAGGGTGCAGGTATCTGAGAGCGTAGTAGGACCAGAACCTCTAACCTTAGGGAGGCTTCCTGGGAGCCAAGCTTGGTGACTTAGAATGTGAATGTCTGACTCATATCTCACTACCTTTTAGTGGGTGCTGCAGAGGACAATGGAGAGGGATTCAACTCTGAAGAGTGGTCTTGTGGAAGAGGTAGCTGGCTTGTTCAGTGTGTCTCTGGCAGCCTCCCTAAGGTTCCCAGGTAGAAGTTTCTGGCAGGTAGATTTCAGCTGTGTTTAAGGAAGAACTTTGAAGTTGTCAGAATGAGCTGTCTTGTGATAGTGAGCTCCCTGTCTGCAGAGGCATGCAAGCAAGGCACTTTCACTTATGCATTCAAGCTGACCTATGCAAGGCACTGTGCTAAGTGCTGGGTGCAGAGGAGAACGAGACCCAGTGGGGAAACAGGCACTTGCAATGCTGCTGTGAGTGTGAGCAGAGGTCAGCATGTGGCATCTGGAGCACAGGGAGGGAGTCCTGAAGGCTGCATTGAGGATGAGGATACAGCTCTTTGCTGAGCCTTATGGTGAACCAGAAGTTTACCAGGCAGACAGGGGCTGGGGAGAGGACTGGCATTTGTCCATTCAGGTTATGTTTTCTGAATTATATATAGAAGGACATGTTGCAGAAGAAATGCAAGTACAGTGAAGAATAAGACTGGGGGACTTTTACAATTCAGAGTGGCCTTCACTGTGGGTGATCTGAATCGATCCCTGTATACAGGTGCTTCTGGGGTGACACTTTCCCTGCTCCATGGAGCTCCGGGAGGAGCGCGGACCACCCCCTTCTTTGTAGGCCCGTCTGTGGGGTGCCGCTCCTCCTCCCACCTCCCCACTGCACAGGCAGCCCATCAGTGTCCATGAGCTGCTCCAGAAGGATGCAGCTCTGAGGAGGCTCAGGGAGCAGCGTATCCTAGCAACCTCTGAGGCTGGCATCTGCAGGACTAGGCCCAGACTCAAGGCTCTTTCTAATTCACCAGCCTTCCCTTAATGATAAGCTTTCCCACACAGATGTGGGGGTGGGGAGGAAGAGGGGAGAAGTGGGCAGGAAGTGTTGCCTCCAACCCCATCACAGAGCAGGTCAAGCCTCGCCCACAGCACTGCCAGGGATGGGGGAAGGAGGGAGGGCAAAGTGAGTCCCTTAACTGCATATGCCACTTGTCCATCACCATGGCCAGTTTATCACCGTTTAGAGGACAATGAATCCAGGCAGTGATCATCAATGATAACTAACATCATAAAAAGATAGATGGCTGGACATGACGTTCCTTCCGATGAAAGACCACAACACCTACTGAAAAATCAAACCTGAATCAGATCAAGCCTCTAGAGGTAACTCCCAGCTACAGGAATTAGAGAACCAGGGGGCATGTTAATGTGTCAAGGTGTTTAAACCTCACCACAGGGAGGCGGCCAGATTTCATTTCAGGCAAAAAATTACAGGTTTCATCAACAACGTGGAAGGAAAAGGAATAAAAGAAAAAAAAACAAAACATAAGGAGAATTTATAGAATAACAGAAGCTTAAGAGAAATATCAGCCAATTACAACATACGGACTTTGGATTCTGATTCTTGCGAACAAACTACACAATAGTGACAATAAAAATGAGACATATTCATGAGACAATTGGGGAAATTTGAACGCTGACTGGATGCTTAACCTCAAGGAATTATTTTTAATTTTTGAGCAATGTGAAAATGGTATTTGAGATTATGCTTAAAAAGAGTCCTAATTGTTGAGGGATTCATACAGAAATATTTGCTGATGAATTAATGAGGCCAGGCACAGTGGCTCACACTTGTAATCCCAGCACTTTGGGAGGCCAAGGCAGGCAGATCACCTGAGGCCAGGAGTTCAAGTCCGGCTTGGCCAACATGGCAAAACCTCGTCTCTACCAAAAATACAAAAATTAGCCGAGCATGGTAGCACATTCCTGTAGTCCAAGCTACTCGGGAGGCTGAGGTATGAGAATTGCTTGAACCCAGATGGAACCTGTTCCCAGCTACTCGGGAGGCTGAGGCGTGAGAACTGCTTGAATCCAGATGGAGGAAGTTGCAGTGAGTGGAGATCGCGCCACTGCACTCCAGCCTGGGCGACAGAGCAAGACTCTGTCTCAAATAATAATAATAATAATAACAATAATAATAATATGTCTGGGATGTGCTTTAAAATAATCCATTACAGAGAGAAGAAGGAAGTAAAGGTTTACATGAAACAAGATTTGCTCTGAGCTGATTGATCACTGTGGTAGCTGGGTGATGACAGGTACATGGGGGTCATGATACTACACTATTAATTTGAGTCTTACAAACTTGCGATTATTTGACCATTTTTGACTTTCAAAATGACTTAATGTGGTGCAAACCAATCCTTTGGTGTATGCTGGAAATTTTTTCACAACAAAACATTCTTTTCAAGAAAAAGATGAAGGGCAAACCTGCTTTTTCAGCAGGCTCTGCCCAGGAAAGAGGTACCCGAGACTCTCACTAAAATCTATAGGGCTGTCATTAAAAAAGCCAAAAATGACCCTCAGAGGCAGCTGTAACTTGCATGAATTATTTCTGTTCAGCTAATAATAACAGTAATAGCAATAATGATGATAATAATAATAATTTACTGGTCGCTGTCAGCAAATGCTGAGCAACATGCCTGGATATGTTGGAACTGCAGAAGATGGCTTCATTAATGTCTTAGTTGCTCAATAAGGAACAATAAAAAGTTAAAGGAATCCAAACAAGCAGTAGACCAGGCATTGAATGGAAATTCTTCTTGCTTGCAGAAGGCAGCACCCAGGGTCATTCCTGGAGCATAAACGATCCCTGCAGAACATGGGCTAGAAGACCCCACAGTAGGGCAGAGGCAGATCCTGGACTGGGATCCCAGCAGTGAGAAGACCCGGACATCAACCCTATTTCATTCTGTGGCCTCTGCAAATCTCCAAACTTGTGGAGCTGTAGTTGCAAGCTCAGACTTGTGGTTTCCTGTACCTGGAGGAGGCCCAGGTCATTCTGTTAAGTCCCCTGTCTATTTCCTGTTTTTATCTGGATGCTGAGTTAACTATTTGATCCAACAATAAAACTAACAAGGTTTTATTTATTTTTAATGTCTTCTCTTTGCTGAACGCTGTGCTGGGCACTGTAGCTAACATAGTTTTTGTCTTAACAGCTCATGAATCAAATCCCAGCTCCACATTTTATAGCTTTAGACAAGCATTTAACCACCACTTGGGCCTGTTTCCTTACCTGCAAAGTGGGGATAATGACAGTTAATAGCTACTTCATTGTGACTTTGTGAGGATTAAATAAGATAAGGCAGATAAACTACTTAATAGGGTCTGGCACATTGTAAGCCTCAATAAATGGCAGCTATTTTGTATTATTATTATTATATAAAACCATGAGTGTTTAACAATGAATATATAGTAAACAGTGATTCTGAATGATGTATGATGTGAGATATCCTCAAGGACTGGTGTCACAGGGAAGTCTTACACTAGACCTTGAAGGATAAGACCAGAAACTGCTGGATGCTCCCCATTACTGACCCTCCCCATTTCCTTTAATGACAAAGCTGAGACTACATTTCTTAGCCTCCCTTTCTGCTAGATATGGCCACATGATTAACTTCTGGCCGATGAAATGGATGCACAGGTGTTATGTGGAACTACTGGAAAGGCTGCTTAAAAGGAACCGGTTGAGTGGGAAAGATAATCCCTTTGTCCCATTTCTTTCTACTGCTGGTCTGGAATCCTGATGTGATGGCTTGAGCCCCAGCATCCATGCTGGGGCATGAGTTAAGGGTTTTTAAATAAGACCTTGCATATAAAAATATGCACCAGGGATGATGGAGCATGATGGGAGCCTGGGTTTCTGGTGACAGTGTGGAGTCACTATAATGTCCCTATCTCCTTATATTTGGGTATGAGAGTAGTAAGCTATCTTGTTGAAGTCCCCCTTTTTGCTGTTAAACGCAGCCAAACTTACTCTCAGGGACGGTATTGAAAATATTTAACAACCAGAATGGCACAGGCACTGATGAGGAAGGGTTTAGGGTAGCAGAAGGCTTAGAACCACAAATATTTACCAACCAGTATGGAAGTGTTTTAATATTTTAGCAACCAGCTTAGTCATATCAATGCAAAACAGCTGAGAACCAGTTGAATACTAGCCCTGCCTAACCTTAACTAATACAATCAATAATATTTGGGAATAGCTAAAAAAACCAAGAAGATGGCCCTTCAGGCCATGAGTACAGCCTGAGTAAAGCTTTAGAGGGTGAATGAAGCTCCATGAGTTGATGTACAATGAGAACTAGAGATCAGCCTGACTTGTTGGGAAGGTTCTCTTGAGTATGTGTATGTGAGTATGTGTAGATTATAAGAGGGGCTGGAAGATGTCATTGGAAATAACACCAAAGAGGTCAAATAAACCAGATTGTGGAAGCCTGTGAGGATTTTAGGCAATAAGGAGCATTTGTGGGCTTTTGGGTAAGTGAGAGAGCAGATGAGCCCTGGCAGTGAGGAAATTTGGCTTTGCAGTGCCAGGTGGTAGTTCAGTTAGCACTGCAGTGTAACAAGCCATTCCTATTAGTCAAAGAAATCACAAGTCTACCCAGATTCAAGAGGGAGCAGGCATAGGTGCCATCTCCCAATGGGAGGAGTGTCAAGGCCACATCACAGCAAATCTCGTGGATGGGACTGCTGTAGCTATCCTTGGAAATGACAACCTGGCACAGGCGGTGTCCCTCCTCGCTGGCACCTTTTTTTTTTTTTTTTTTTTTTTGAGACAGAGTCTCACTCTGTCACCCAGATTGGAGTGCGGTGGTGCGATCTCGGCTCACTGTAATCTCTGCCTCCTGGGTTCAAGCGATTCTCGTGCCTCAGCCTCCCGAGTAGCTGGGATTACAGGTGTGTGCAACCACGCCTGGCTAATTTTTCTATTTTTAGTAGAGATGGGGTTTTGCCATGTTGGCCAGGCTGGTCTTGAACTCCTGGCCTCAAGTGATCCACCCACCTCAGCCTCCCAAAGTGCTGAGATTACAGGCGTGAGCCACTGCGCCCTGCCACCTTGCTTGTTAAGAAGCCCCTCGGAGTGGGTACCTTCTCTTTCTTAGCAGTTCCAGTCTGCTCAGAAGTATTAGGAGGCTCTCACTATCTTCTAAATGGGATATGCAGTGTGCACCAAAATTATTTATGGAAACCAACTCTATCTTTGGTGGAAAATGTCCAAGAAAAAACATAAGCACTGAAGTAATTAGCTAAAATAATTGAAATGAAGGGAATAGTTCAGACTCTTTAAGTATGACTCGAAAACGAAGAGACATGGATTCCTTTTTTTTGAGAAGGAGTCTTTCTCTGTCACCCAGGCTGGAGTGCAGTGGTACAATCTGGGCTCACTGCAACCTCTGCCTCCTGGATTCAAGTGTTTCACCTGCTTCATCCTCCCAAGTAGCTGGACTACAGGTGCCTGCCACCACGCCTGGATCATTTTTTGTATTTTTAGTAGAGATGGGGTTTCACCATGTTGGCCAGGATAGTCTCGAACTCCAGAGCTCATGATCCACCCACTTTGGCCTCCCTAAGTGCTGGGATTACAGGCGTGAGCCACTGTGACCAGCCAAGACATGGATTTTTTTCAGTGAGAGGTGATATAATCCCCATCACTATCCCAAGTGGGAAATGGAGTCATTCAGTTAGCAAAATCTTCCAAGTGCCCACTAGATGCCAAGCATCGTGCTAGGTCCAGGTTGAAGATGAAGGCTGCCTCCTACCTGCAAGCTGCTGAAACTTAGCAACGGAAATGACCAAAACATGTGGACAATGATGTGCTAAGTGCTCTGATGGAAGGCAAAAGGTAAGGTGTCCGGGAAGGTGGGAATGATTGGGCTCAAGGAAGCCACCTTGAGCTGAGTTTTGGAGAAGGAGACTAGTGTACCAGGAACTCAGGGGCAAAGCAGGGCAAGGACCTTCCAGGCAACCCTGGTAGCTTCCTGAGGCTGGATCTTCTCAACCATGGCTGAATGTTGATCTGTCACACAGGCCCAAAGGAGAGCTGGAGAGAGACAGACAGACAGATACACACACACACACATACACACACACACACACACACACACAGAGAGAGAGAGAGAGAGAGAGAGAGAGAGAGAGAGAGAGAGAGAGAGACTGTCTCTTATTATAATCTTAAGATAAACAAGTCAGAAACACAGCAGAGACCAATCATATGGCAATATGAGGCCATTCCATGAAGGGGCAAGCAGCACCCCCAGATCTCCATAAGCCCAGAGAGAATCATCCAATCATATTTAGGGCAATTCTGGGCCATCTGCATTTTAAAATAATCTTTTGGATCTATTGTTTGAAGGAGGCACACTTTAAAGAACACTATATCTTAAAGGAAAGTCGATTATCCTTACCTAAGTTTACAAAGGACCTTTTACACATACACTTTGTTTTCTTTTCTTTTCTTTTTTCCCCTGCATCTTCTTAGAGCAAGAAAGGAATACACATATACTTTTTATTTTATTTTGTTTTATAGTTATTTATTTATTTAGAGACAGAATCTCTCTCTGTTTCCCAGGCTGGAGTGTAGAGATGGGATCTCCCTATGTTGCCCATGCTGGTCTCAAACTCCTGGCCTCAAGTGATCCTCCCTCGTCAGCCTCCCAAAGCACTAGGGTTACAGATGTGAGCCACTGTGTTAATGCATTTAATCCTCACAACACTACTCTAGGTGGAGGTATTCCTGTGAGTCCCATTTTAGGATGAGGAGCCAAAGACACCGAGAGTGGTTGAGAAACTGGACTCACACTGAGATCCCTGCTGGAACCAGGAGCCCAATGGGCCCCACCCCCTGCATTCCTCTATGATTTTTCCTCTGCGATGCCTCCTGTCTCAGCCTCCTCCTCGCCATTCCTTTAACCCTGTTCCAGGTCACACCATTTCATGTCTCCTGCGTCCTCCTTTCCCTCAGCTCCTCCCCTCCCATCCACTTCCCGCTATGCCACCAGGGATCTTAATGAAAGTCAAGTGTGGTCCTGTCCCTGAACCTTCTTACCAGCACCCATATGTAGCCTCAGGATCAAGTGCAGACTCCCCTCCTTGGCATCCTAGGTCGATGCCATTTGGCCCCAACCACGTCTCCCTCCTAATCTCTCACCACCCTGTGTGCACCAAATGTGCTAGGCTGCAGTGCCTCTGAGCTTCTAACGTCCCCACAAAGAGCCCAATTGTGAATCTAGGTCTTTGCAATGCTGTTCCTTCTTTCTAGAATGTTCTTTTCTTCTTGAATTTGCCAAATTCTTAGTTCCTCAAGACGAGGCTCAGAAGCCGCCACCCTGTGCCCCCCCTCTTGGCTTCCCCAGCCTCCCTCCTCTCTCTCCTGGGGTTGGAGTTTTCCTGCAGACGGAAACCCTCCCCACACGGCCTTGTTGTTGGCTCTTTACTTGCATATCTCCCTCCCTAGACCAGGAGCAATTTTAGGTCAGGACAGATCTTACCCATTACCATGGGACCCACAAGTGGGGCTGAGCCCTCACACTGGCATATCGGGAGGAGGGGGGCCTAGATTCCATGGCCTGCTCTGCCCCTGGCTAACTTTAGGGACTGATCAGTGCCTCGCCTCTCTGTGAGAGAAGAGCATTTGTCCAGTCAGTGGTTTTGGACCCTGGGAACCTTGCAATTAATACTGATGGCCAAGAACCACCCCCAGTGATCCTGACTCAATTGCTCCCAGGTGATTCTAATATGCCCCCAGGGTTGAAAACCACTCTGAGTGCTTCCCCGGCCTTGATGTGCACACAAGTCCCCTGGGCCTTGTCTAAGAGTCGTTTCTGGTGCAGTAGGTCTGGGGTGGGGCTGGCGTGTCTGCATTTCTCACAAGCTCCCAGGTGATGATGGTGCTGCTGGCCCACTGACCACCAGTGGAGTAGAAAGGACTTAGCCAATCTCTCCCATCCCAATGCCATTGAGATGGAAGAGGAGACCTGGAGGCCTGCAGTTCAAGAAGGAGGGAAAGAGGGGTGGAGGGAAGTAGTGAGGCTGAGGACGTGGTCATACCTGAGTAGGGTGTGGGCAAGCAGCCACCCCCAGGGTGAGAGGCAGGAAAAGCAGTGCAGCCCCTGCCCTGTTCATTCACAACCTCCCCACTCCCTCCCAGTTGCTTAGGATTTCAGTCCTCATCAGGCCATCATTCCCGTTCCAGCATCTGACTCTCATGGTCCTGGCCGATGGGCCACATAATGACTTGTCTTTTGCAAGATCAATTTTGTTCTGTTATTTACTAATTGCTTAGTTACTATTTTGATGGACGGAACAAGGCAGCCAGCCCTCTGGGCTCCTGTGAAACAAACTGACTTCTAGCTCACACCACTTGGATAGATAATAGGTCCTCCCATTGGAAAGCCCAGGCAAGTGTATGAGGACTCCTTGTTCCCTGTGTCCCTTGCTCCTGAGGACAGATCCTGTATTAGTCTGTTCTCACGCTGCTAATAAAGACATACCTGAGACTAGGTAATTTATAAAGGAAAGAGGTTTAATTGAGTCACATTTCTGCATGGCTGGGGAGGCCTCAGGAAACTTACGGTTATGGCAGAAGGGGAAGCAAACACGTCCTTCTTCACATGGTGGCATCAAGCAGAAGTACCCAGAAAAAGGGGGACAAGCTCCTTATAAAACCATCAGATCTCATGAGAACTCACTATCACAAGAACGGCAGCATGGGGGTAACCACCCCCATAATTCAATTACCTCCCACCAGGTCCCTCCCACGATACGTGGGGATTATGGGAACTACAACTCGAAATGAGATTTGGGTGGAAACACAGCCGAACCACATCAGACCCCCTTCGCCTTACGTCAGGTGGGCTTTCGTGGAGTAGATACCCCATCTGGTAAGCTCTGTAGCTGAGGTCAGAGCTCCTCCTTGGGGACCGTGATTGCTAAGGGGGCAGATGCCCTGAGCTCCAGCAGGGGAGAGGGAGGGAGACTGGCTCGGAAAAAGAGCTATCCAAGCCAGAGGGAAGCAGACAAACAGAGAAAAGGCTTATCCAAGGCCAGACCTCCCCTGTCCCTGCCACTGTCTTATGGGGTCTTCATGTCTACTGGCATTATTATTGCCTCCACCATCAGGCTCGGGGCTCCAGCAGCATCTGAATTTGATTCATCTCTGTCATCCCAGGAGCCAGTGTACGGCTTGACGGAGTCAGTGAGGTCCTGTACATCCCACAGGAAAATGACCAAGGGCTAGAATTCTAGTAGTTGTACCCAGCCTGGCATTTGCCATTCATCCACCATGCATGTGATGTGTTTGACTCTTGCTCCCAGTAGCTCACATTTACAATGCATACTTCCTATGCTAGGTTATACTCTGGTGTGTTGTTTATTCATAGCCAGTATTTCCACTTGATGAGATCCTATGGGATTTTGCAACTTACGTAACAAACTTTTAGGCAGCATTTGCTATGAGTTGAATACCATTTTAGGTGTTTACTTATCGAGTCCTCGTAATGGTCCTGTGAAGTAAGTATAATCATTACCCACATTTTATGGAAAGCTGAAGCACAGAGAGATGAAGTAAACCTGCCAGGAAGTGAGGAGGTGGGATTCAAACCCAGGCTCCCTAGCTCCTGGGCCTGTGCCATCGCCCTCAGCTAAGCTGCCTCTCCTGGGTTTTCTCATTTCCAACCATTCTCTCTTTTTTGGATGTTGTATGCCTGCCTTGATCATTGTAAAGTAGTCTCCAAACTTTTTTTGTTTGTTTTTTTGTTTTTGTTTGTTTTGTTTTGTTTTGTTTTTGAGATGGAGTCTCGCTCTGTCGCCCAGGCTGGAGTGCAGTGGCGCAATCTCAGCTCACTACAAGCTCCGCCTCCCGGGTTCACGCCATTCTCCTGCCTCAGCCTCCCGAGTAGCTGGGACTACAGGCGCCCGCCACCGCGCCCGGCTAATTTTTTTTTTTTTTTTTTTTAGTAGAGACGGGGGTTTCACCGTTTTAGCCAGGATGGTCTCGATCTCCTGACCTTGTGATCTGCCCGCCTCGGCCTCCCAAAGTGCTGGGATTACAGGCATGAGCCACCGCGCCCGGCCCCTCTCCAAACTTTTTGATCATATACTCCATCAGTAAACATTTTGGAGCATGTTTTCCTCCAACATATGTATGGAATGCTGGCAAATTATATACAAGCACCACTGTCAGAAATTAATATCTCAAGGCTTGGTATGCATTTAGTGCAACGATGGAAATAAATCCACATTTCAAATAGTCTCCTTGAGAATCTCAAATTCAAGGGCAGGAAATTGCTGCAGATTTGTCACTGGTTTTATTTCATATTCTGTCATTTGCTTTATTTTTTTTCTCCTGTGCTTAAACAACTAGTACTGTCTTCACTTCGTAGGCCCTTTGCAGGAGCCCTTTTAAGTCATCTATCCAGTAGGTAAGGGCTGATTTAATGAAGAGTAGATAGTTTGCAAACCCAGTTTCCTGGACAAACTTGAACTGCCTTACAGCACTAATGGGAAAAGCTCATTAACCCCTTCACACTATGGCCACCTGACTCAGGATTACCTTCATATTGATTTGTAAATTAAATATGAGTAAGTCCTCATTTCTTTCCTAATTTTTACACAAATATATGAATAAAAATTCTAACATTATCTTCCTGCCCCTGGGGTGCACAGGCCCCCAATTACAGACTATTTCTTTGCCCTTCTCATGTTTATTAGCATAATTTCCATGGGTTTCAGGGGTTGTTACACGTGATGCAACCATTTTCACACAGATGAAACCCTTGGGTAATCAAATAAACATTTTTAAATAGCCGCAGAAAATTATTTGATTAAGTAAATACATGCTCAGGAACACAAACAATTCTCAGAAACGCTTTTATGTGCGTTGTTAAGTTCCAAACAAGTGATCCACATTTAGTATGACACATGGTACAAATTCTAAGCTTGATTTTAACAGATTGAATAAACAAATGCTCCAAAGGGCTTAACAATTCCTTCAAGTAGTTCCCACTTCCCTGTGGCTCGGTGGATCATTTACAAGGTAACAGGCCTGGGTCTTAGGTGAGCTTGGATGCTTGAGTGATCATCCACTGGAGCAATTATGTGATTAGTGGGACCAGCTGCACTTGTATCTCCCAAATAAGCCTTTTAAGCAGAGAGATTTAATAGGGGAAGTGCCTGAGTCTCAGAGAGACTAAAGCCCATACTGATAGTTAATGGTGGAGCTGGATTTAAAAATCAGGTCTTTGCTAGCTGGCACAGCATACCAAGCAAACTCTTTATTTTTTGGTGTATTAGGCAGCTATTGCCATGACAGTGCTGAGTAACAAGCCACTGCCAGACCAGGTGGCTTAAAACAGCAATCCTTTTTGATTACATTCACAGGTGTGCAGGCCAATTGCACTTGAGCTAGGCTGGCCTGGTTTCCAGATGCCAGGCCCTGGGCTCCAGGCCCCAGATTGCTGGTTGGGTTACAGTCTGCTTTCCGTTATCACTCACCCTCTGTGGTCCAGCAACTACCTGGGGCATGTGGTCTGCTCCACTGATCTCATTCTAAGGCTCAGACTGAAGTCGTATTCTCCCTCAGTGATCAATGGCAAGCCCAGCTGGTCAAGTACATTTTTTTTTTTCTTCAACTTTTAAGTTCTGGGGTACCTGTGCAGGATGTGCAGGTTTTTCACATAGGTAAGCATGTGTCATGTTGGTTTGCTGCATAGATCAACCCATCAACCAGGTATTAAGCCCAGTATCCATTAGTTATTCTTTCTGATGCTCTCCCTCCTCCTCCTGTTCCCACCACAGGTTCCTAGTGTGTGTTATCCACCACCTCCCCAGTACATCCATGTGTTCTCATTGTTCAGCTCCCACTTATAAGTGAGAACATGCAGTGTTTGGTTTTCTCTTCCTGTGTTAGTTTGCTGAGGATAATGGCTTCTGCTCCATTCATGTCCCTGCAAAGGACATGATCTCATTCCTTTTTATGGCTGCATAGTATTCCATGGTACTACATTTTCTTTATCCAGTCTATCATGATGGGCATTTGGGTGGATTCCATGTCTTTGCTATTATGAATAGTGCTGCAGTGAACATACATGTGCATCTGTCTTTGTAGTAGAATGATTTCTATTCCTTTGGGTATATATCCAGTGATGGGATTGCTGGGTCAAATGCTATTTCTGCTTCTAGATCTTCAAGAATTTGCCACACTGTCTTCCACAATGGTTGAACTAATTTACACTCCCACTAACAGTATAAAAGCATTCCTTTTTCTCTGCAACTCACCAGCATCTGTTGTCTCTTGACTTTTTGATAATCACCATTCTGACTGGCATAAGATGATATCTTATTGTGCTTTTGATTTCCATTTCTCTAATAATCAGTGATGTTGAGCTTTTTTTTCATATATTTATTGGCCACATGAATGTCTTCTTTTGCAAAAATGTCTGTTCATGTCATTTCCCCACTTATTAATGGTTTTTTTTTTTCTTGTAAATTTGTTTAAGTTCCTTGCAGACTCTGGACATTAGACCTTTGTCAGATGGATAGATTGCAAAAATTTTCTCCCATTCTGTAGGTTGCCTGTTCACTCTGATGATAGTTTCTTTTGCTGTGCAGAAGCTCTTTAGTTTAATCATATGACATTTGTTAATGTCTGCTTTTGTTGCAATTGCTTCTAGCATTTTCGTCATGAAATCTTTGTACCTATGTCCTGAACGGTATTGCCTAGATTTTCTCCCTGGGTTTTTATAGTTTTGGGTTTTACATATAAGTTTTTAATTAATCCATCTTGAGTTAATTTTTGTATAAGGTGAAAGGAAGGGGTCCAGTTTCAATTTTCTGCATTTGGCTAGCCAGTTCTCCCAACACTATTTATTACATAGGGAATCCTTTCCTTATTGCTTGTTTTTGTCAGATTTGTTGAAGATCAGATGGTTGTAGGTGTGTGGTCTTATTTCTGAGTTCTCTATTCTGTTCCATTGGTCTATGTGTCTGTTTTTGTACTAGTACCATGCTGTTTTGCTTACTGTAGCCTTGCAGTATAGTTTGAAGTCTGGTAATGTGATGCCTCCAGCTTTGTTCTTCTTTTGCTTAGGATTGTCTTGGCTATTCAGGCTCTTTTTTTGTTCCCTATGAATTTTAAAATAGTTTCTTCTAATTTTGCGAAGAATGTCAATGGTAGTTTAATGGGAATAGCATTGAATCTATAAATCACTTTCAGCAGTACGGTCATATTCATGATATTGATTCTTCCTATCCATGAGCATGTAATGTTTTGCCATTTTTGTGTCCTCTCTGACTTCCTCAAGCAGTGGTTTGTCGTTCTCCTTGAAGAGGTCCTTCATTTCCCTTGTTAGCTGTATTCCTAGGTATTTGATTCTCTTTGTAGCAATTGTGAATGGCAGTTCATTCATAATTTGCTTCTCTGCTTGCTTGTTGTTGGTGTATAGAAATGCTAGCCATTTTTACACATTGATTTTGTATCCTGACACTTTGCTGAAGTTGCTTATCAGCTTAAGAAGCTTTTTGGGTGATACAATGGGGTTTTCTAGATATAAGATCATGTAATCTGGAAACAAAGATAATTTGACTTCCTCTCTTCCTATTTGAGTATGCTTTATTTATTTCCCTTGCCTGATTGCCCTGGCCAGAACTTCCAATACTGTGTTGAATAGGAGTGGCGAGAGAGGGAATCCTTGTCTTGTGCTGGTTTTCAAGGGGAATGCTTTCAGCTTTTGTCCATTCATAAGATATTGTCTGTGGGTTTGTCATATATGACTCTTATAATTTTGAGACATGTTCCTTCAATATCTAGTTTATTGAGAGTTTTTAACATAAAGGGATGTTGAATTTTATCAAAAGCCTTTTGTGTGCCTATTGAGATAATCACGTGGTTTTGTCTTTAGTTCTGTTTATGTGATGAATTACATTTATTTATTTGCATATGTTGAACCAAACTTGTATCCTGGGGAGGAAGCCAATTTGATCCTGGTGGATAAGATTTTTTGATGTGCTGCTAGACTCAGTTTGCTAGTATTTTATTGAGGATTTTTGCATTGATGTTCATCATGGATATTGGCCTGAAGTTTTCTTTTTCTGTTGTATCTCTGCCGTGTTTTGGTATCAGGATGATGCTGGCCTCATAAAATGAGTTACAGAGGAGTCCCTCCTTTTCCATTGTTTGGAATAGTTTCAGTAAAAATGGTACCAGACTTTCTTTGTACCTCTGGTAGAATTCAGCTGTAAATCTATCTGGGCCTGTGCTTTTTTTTGGTTGGTAGACTGTTTATTACTGCCTCAATTTCAGAACTTGTTATTGGTCTATTAAGGGACTCAATTTCTTCCTGGTTCAGTCTTGGGAGGGTGTATGTGTCTATGAATTTATCAATTTCTTCTAGATTTTCTAGTTTATGTGCATAGAGGTGTTCACAGTATTCTCTGATGGTTGTTAGTATTTCTGTGGGGTCAGTGGTGATATCCCCCTTATCATTTCTGATTGTATGTATTTGGTTCTTTTCTCTTTTATGCTTTATTAGTCTAGCTAGCAGTCTATCTATTTTATTAATTAAAAAAAAAAAAACAGCTCCTGGATTGGTTGATTTTTTAAGGGGTTTTTGTGTTTCTATCTCCTTCAGTTCCACTCTAATCTGGGTTATTTCTTGTCTTCTGCTAGCTTTGGGGTTTGTTTTTTCTTGGTTCTCTAATTCTTTTAGTCATGATGATAAGTTGTTGATTTCAGATCTTTCTAGCTTTTTAAAAATTTTTTATTTTGGACACATGGTTTCTCTCTGTCACCCAGGTTGGAGTGCAGTGGTACAATCTTGGCTCACTGCAACCTCAACTTCCCAGGCTCAAGCAATCCGCCCACCTCAGCCCCCCAAGTAGCTGGAACTACAGGCGTGTGCCACCATGCCCAGCAATTTTTTTTTTTTTTAAATTTTTTGTAGAGACAGGGTTTTGCCATGTTGCCAAGCTGGTCTCAAACTCCAGAGCTCAGGCAATCTGCCCACCTTGGCCTCCCAAAGTGCTGGGGTTACAGGTGTGAGCCACCACATCTGGCCTCTTTCTACCTTTTTGATGTGGGCATTTAGTGCTATAAATTTCCCTCTTAACACTGCTTTACCTGTATCCCAGAGATTCTGGTATGTTGTCTCCTTGTTCTCATTAGTTTCAAAGAACTTCTTGATTTCTGCCTTAATTTCATTTTTTACCTGGGAGTCATTCAGGAGCAGGTTGTTCAGTTTCCATGTAGTTGTGCTTTTTTGAGTGAGTTTCTTAATCTTGAGTTCTAATCTTGATTGTGCTGTGGTCTGAGGGACTGTTATGATTTCAGTTTTTTTGCACTGGGCAAGCACATTTTAAGCCTCTGCTCACTTCCTGGCCACTAATATGCCAGTGTCACCTGGGCAAGCCCAAAGTCAATGAGTGGGAAGGTTTCTCCCTCCCACCATGAGGCTATAGCAAAAGTGGGAACAAGTCCCTTTTTCATTCATCATAAGCAGTGGTTTGAGTTCACAGGGACCAAATTCCCAGCTACCTGAATGGATCTGAACTTGTGGCTACTCCCTGCCCAGAGGAGGGGGCTGGTCTTTGAAGAATTGCAGTTCTGCTTCTAACTAGGCCTTTTTAAAAAAAAATCTTTTTGTTATGAAAATGTCCAAGCACACGTTAGAGAGAGAGAGAGTAGTCTAAAGAACTCCCACACACTCATTACTTAGCTTTAACATTCTGTCATATTGCTTCATCTGTTAGTAACTAGTATAACCATAACACTATCATCACCCTGATATTGACATTTAATCACTTGATACCATCTAATATGTTCAATTTCCCCCAATTGTCTCAAGCCTTTTCACAGTTGCTTGTTTGAACTAGAATTCAAACAAGGTCTACACACTGCTTTTGGTTGGCAGTGTGTAAGACTCTTTCAATCTGTATCACTTGCCCTTCCTTCTGAAAATGCCATTTATTTGTTAAAGAAACTTGGTCATTCACACTGTGCAAGTTCCCACAGTCTGGATTTGGTGTTCAGCATGTTCCTCTCTCCTCCATTTTCCTGCAAACTGGAGGTTGATCTAAGGGCTTAAGTAGATTCTGGTGTAGTATTCTGGGGAACAATGGAGTCACAGGTGGTGCTGTGTACCAGAAGGCATCATATCAAAAGGTGCTCCAGCCCTAAAATCAGCCACTTCTCAAGGAACCCTGGATTCTTCTAGTGGGAAAGGGTACTTAGAGATCACAATCAAGATGCTAAATATGTTTATTGCTACTGTGGTATTATCACTTCTAAGGCTATTCAGTACACAATGCAGGAGATATGCATATATATATATATATATATATATATATATATATATATATATGTGGTTTAGAAAGAGGAAAATAAATCCTGAGTTATACTGACATTTCAAATTCAAAGTTCCTCTTGCCTAAAAATGGATCTGGCACTATGGAACGTTAACCGCTATTCTCTTCGGATTTATCTCCCTTGCACTCTTTGCTGACAGCTATGGGTGACAGGATTAGGCATGTACAGGATCATGGGATATGGGGAGCTTTTTCTCCCCAAAGGAGAGAAACTTGAGAGCTGATGAGACTGCTGGAAAAGATCCTTTTGCAACTGACAAGCAGCTGCCTGAACTTTTCAGTGTTGCTGCAATGGGTGGGTCTTTCTCTGGCCTTCCTGAGCTCTTGGCCTTCCCCATCCTGCTGCAGACAATGGTTTTCTCTCTCTCATTTCCCTTTCCTATCTTTTCTGTTACTCAGGGCAACCATCCTGCCAGAGACCACATGTGGAAAAATGTCCTTGGGAGCTTGACCTTGTAAACATATGGTGGTACTTCCTCCTGGTCTCCGCCATCCAGGGAACAGGAATTTTGGGGTTCATAGCTCCAAAAATTATCTTGAGTAGTTAAAAGTCTTCACAAGCTCAAAACTGGGTGTTCTAGACTCCTTCTGGGGAGAGCAATGGAAACTGCCCAATGCCGTAACTCAGGAGTTAAGGCTTTGCCATTTTACAATGGTGGCTCATGTTCAATCCTGGCTTAGAGAATGAGTCCTTTCTGGTTTGATATCTGCGTAACCTTGATCATTTGGTTATTCTCTTCCCCTCCACAAACCATCTTGAATTTTTCTTTCTCTGAGCACAGAAATACTGGCTTTTTGGCCTGGCTAATGCTGGGTAATAAGAAATTTAAAAGGACTTTTTAAAAAGAACACTATGCACTGTGGTGAAAAGTCAGCTTAATGAAAAGTGGATATTCACACTCTAACAGTCTGGGACCCCTTGGGAAAAACAGGAGACACCACAGACCCTGTTTTGGGAAAAACCTCAGTTTTCCTCATGAAACTTCAGGATTGAAAGCAGATAAATCCTTCTCAAAATCTAAGGCTCTGTTCCGTTTTGCATTGCATTATCTGATAGTTTTAACTTTTTGGAGTATCAGAAATTACTTTGTATTATAAGAGAAATTCGATGTGTAATAACTAGGTAGGGAATATACTTTTAGGGCTAGCTAATGGCAGTTATGGGGGAATACTCAGCTCTGCATGTTTGGATCAGAGAAGCATGCTCTTGGCCACCTAGTAAGTATGGAGATGTCCCTACCCCTCGCTGAGAAATAAGACTCTCATGGGGATGGGCTGATTCCTCTTTTCGGAATTCAGGATCTGGTATAAAAATGGGACCCTTAATATTGGGTGATCTGTTTTGCCTTCTAGTTGTGCCTGCTTATTAGGCCATAGAAACGATATGCTTTCCTCGCCCTGTTCCTCCAAGGGCTCCAATCCAAAATCAGTAATCCAACTTAAAAAGTGACAAATGAAAAATCTTACAAGTACTAAATCTTCTTCTGTCTGTGTATTTATATGTGTTTATGTGTGATATGAAAGATCTTTAATCAACTGGCTTAAAAAATAAGAGCTCCTTAGGGCCTCATCCGTGCAAGTAATGGACACTTTTAAGCAACGCGATCTAGATGTTAATATGAACATGCTCCATAGTTTTATGGGTTTCATATTGTTTTGCAATTGCAAACATCATCCCAAGTGGGTATTGTAGAGTGTCACAAATGAGTGGCAATCCTGTGGAATCAACTTCATGTTCATTTTCTAACTCAGAATTTTATAATCTAATTAAGTGTTCTCATTACTAAAGTTGGAAGTGTAAACAGGTAAAAAAAAAATAAGAGCTTAACTAAAATATTTTATCAGAAAAATAAAAAGTGTAACGTCTTTTAGTTCATGTAACTTAAGTAAGCTTTGGAAAATAAAGGCAGTTTTAAAGATTATTGGTAAAATAAAAATATCTTCAAAATTTAGACATTTCATTTAAATTAGGCAGGTCAGATATTAAGTTTTTCAAATGCTTTAAAGTCATAAAATGCTTCTTTGGCTTTTGAAAATTGTTCAATTTACCTAATTTGGAGCATTAGATTCTAGATAAGGCCTGGGGACATGTGGAGAGCCATGCCCCCTAGCTATGCTGAAAACAGTCAGCCCTTATCTGCACTTCTGTCTGGGTCCTAGGTTCCACATCTAGTACATAATTAAAATCCCTTATTTACCAACTTTTTTCAAAAATAAAAGTTGCTAAGAGTTAACATTGTAATATGTAACTGAGGCTACTGGAGAAACAGTTTTACATGCAAGGTGTGTAAGAAAAGTGAAATCTGTTTTGGTAAAAGATTATAAGAAGGCATGGAAATGTAGTTTTTCTGCCTAGATTAAAGGGTTAAAGGGTTGTGTCAATTAGATAGGGTAAAGCTGAAGGTTTAAGCCCGTTTTGGAAGATTTGTGAAAAATTAATGTGTAAAAGAATTTCTGTGTGAGAACATATTGGCTAAAGTTAAAGGAGTATTATTCAGTTTTTTCATAAAGTGAGCATTGAAATAAAAGCACAACAGGTTTTCCATAGAGCACTGATCTGCTCTTCAACAAAATTTTGTAAAGGGTTATAAAAGATTTATGAGCATCGTACCTTATGGTCAAACTGATTAAACTGGATAGGTTTGTCTATAAGGTTTTATTAAGAATTGGGTTAACATCAATAATGCACTGATGCAAAGGTGAAATTGGGCTCATTTGGTATAAAAGTCATACAGGAAGCATTGTCAAATATGAAATGATGTTTGGCTTTCTTTGGGCTGTATTTGTATAAATATGGAATTGGTATGTGTTCCAAAATTATGGAAAACTCCTATAATTCTAATATCACTTAGGGTATGATATCAATAACTATACTTATTATGTAAAATTGTTGTACACCACAGAAGTGACAAAAATTTCTTTGTCAATTGTGGCTTTAATAGTGGCTGTCCTAAAACTTTTTGTCATCTACTGACAATTGTCTTATTTTGGTCCTCTTCAAAAGGTGGTTTTATAATCAGTTATAGGAATTTTACAGGTGCTCTCGAATGCAGGTTTCTGATAACTTTGGAGATTGTGACCTAGCATAGAGGAAAAAACTTTCAGGATTCATGGAAAGCTAAAACGTTCATGAATATCAAGCAGAACAGGAGCTAACTGCGTGAACTGCATTAATAGAAGACTGAAGTAATCTTTTTGACTTTTTGCTTAAAATGTTCCTGATGCTTCCTTTTGTTTTTGAATCAAGGAAACTTTTCTTTTGAGCTATTTACAGCTTTTAACAATTGAGAGAAGTATACTTCTGTGAACAAAATTTGGAGCATATTTGTTTCTCTCTACCTGATTTCTCCAAAATTTGGAAACTATTAGTTAGCATTCTTAATTTATGGCAGTATAGTTGTTTGCATAAGTGCAATAAGAATCTGTTTTCCTTCATAACAGTACACAATTGGAGAAACTGGTTATTTTAACAAGGCTTTGACTGGAATGGCGTGCTTTCCTTTAGGGAATCAAACTTGACTTGCAGAGCCAATAAAAGCCCTTTGGGAAAACTGGCCTCATACCTTGTCTCCACAGTTCCTGTACAGGGTTCCTGACCTGTGGTAAGTAAAAAATGTTACTTTCTGACAGGCCCAGGAGCCCCAAGTTATCTTGGGACTTCAAGAGGAGAGGAATTTATCCAACTCATAGGTATTTGATGGTACAAATGCATGGCTGGGCTCAGCTTTAAAAAAAAAAAAAAGTCTTATCAGAGATTGTTTCCATGGAACAAGGTTCCATCAAAGCCAATTTTAAAAGCCTATGTAAAAAATTATTCTTGCTGTACTTTGTACAATCAGGCTAAGTATAATAAAGGAAATTGGTCTTACCATGATTTGTCTTTAGTAAAAATGGGAGACTGAAGAGAGAAAAAACTGTATTTGAAGAACTATGGTACACCTGTTAGATTCTAGTCTCATCAGTTGTTTTTGAGTTTGTTTTTCCTGCAATTTAGACTGACCCTGCTTATTTCTGTGAACCAACCAGTGATCTCTGGCTACTGCTCAGAAGAAACAGAGGGATGGGCAATGGAAGAATCTGGATCAATATTCTAATTCTCAGCACATTGGAATCAGCTTGTGACCCCATATCAGCTTGGTTCCAACAGCTGTCCAGTTCATAGAAAGCCTTCTAATTTAGTTTACTTGGAATAATTTTGCTTATTTTGCTTTACTGTTGTGAAATATGTTGCTGTTGTGCTCTTTGTGTAAGAATGCAGGATAAGCTTAATGAATGTTTTCCTAAACTATACATTTATTAATCCAGATATCACCTTTCATTGCAGTTATGTATAGCCCTCACCATACTGATGATTTCTGACTAAGCTCCTCTCTACCTTGAATACAAGATACCCTAATAGTTAGGCAGGAATATCATTGCCCCTATTCAGCCTAAATAAGTTACAGAAGATGGATCTTTGTCTGTCTACAACCATTAGGATTAAGAGTTTTCTTATAAAAGGAAGGGGGGAAATATGTCAGAGTTGTTTGAACCAGCGTGACTCCATCTTGAATAGGGGCTGGATAAAATAAGGCTGACACCTGCTGGGCTGCATTCCCAGTAAGTTAAGGCATTTTTAGTCACAGGATGAGACAGGAGGTCAGCACAAGATACAGGTAATCAAGACCTTGCTGTTAAAACCGTTTGCAGTAAAGAAGCCAGCTAAAACCCACCAAAACCAAGATGGCAACAAGTGGTTATCCTCACTACCACACTCTCACCAGCGCCATGACAGTTTACAAATGCCATGGCAACGTCAAGAAGTTATCCTACATGGTTTAAAAAAGAGAGGAACCCTCAGTTCTGGGAATTGTCCATCCCTTTTCCAGAAAACTCATGAGTAATCCATCCCTTGTTTAGTATAAAATCAAGAAATAACCATAAAAGTGGACTACCAGCAGCCCTCAAGTGACCTGCCCACCTTGGCCTCCCAAAGTGCTGAGATTACAGGTATGAGCCACCACGCTTTGCCTAGACACTGTTAAAATTGCAGTTGAACTTCAAACAATGTGGGGACTAGGGATGCTGACCCCTGTAGAGTTGAAAATCCGAATATAACTTTTGACTCCCTGAAAACTTAATCACTAATAGCCTACTGTTGATCAGAAGCCTTACTGATAACATAGTCAATTAATACATATTGTGGGTTTTATATGTGTTATATACTGTATTCTTACAATACAGTAAGCTAGAGAAAAGAAATGTTACTAGGTAAATCATAAGGAAGAAAAATATAGATTTAAGATTCATTAAGTGGAAGTGAATCACCATAAAGGTCTTCATCCTCATGGTCTTCACACTGAGTAGGCTGACAGGGAGGAGGAAGAGGAGGGGTGGGTCTTGTTGTCTCAGGGGTGGCAGAAGTAGAAGAAGTAGAGGAGGAGGAAAAGGGGCAGGAGAAGCAAGGACACTTGGTGTAAATTTATGTAAATATATTGTAATTTTTGTCTCACTTTTTTGCTTTTACATTTCTCTAAAAATGTCTCTATATGGTACCAAGTCTTCTTCCACTGTTTGCTTTAGTCTCAGGGCTCATATCATAGACAGGTCCATGTTGTAAAAGAAGTAAAACAGTATTGAATAATCAGAACTCTTCGGTCAGAATGTCTAATGTCCATTGTTTTGTGGCACTGGCTCTTCTATGTCTTTTTCCTCATCATCTGGCACTGGTTCAGAAGCACTCCTCTCCAAGTCGTCTTTTGTTCATTCCTCTGTTAGCTTTTTTGTTGTTGTTGCTTTCAGGTTTTTGGGAAAGATCTGATTTTAGCTGAAAAAGCAGAGGAAACCCCAGACATTGCCCTGTTTTAGACGTTAGCCCTATCATTCTCGTGAGCCTCAGTTTTACTCGGTGCAGACCCTAAGGTCCTTCTCACCCGCGTGAGACACCTGTTAGGGTGAGGTGAGAAATCAGCTGGGGGGAGCAGAGCCACTTATGGCCAAGTGGAATCGTTCCAAGGGGTTGTTTAGTAAGCAGGAGGGTTAAAGGGCAGAAGAAAACTATGCACAGGGGTTGAGCACCTCCAGCCAAAGAAGGCGAGGCATACAGATATCTTACCACTAGGAAACATAGCCCAGTCCGAGTCACATGGCACTATATGTTACGGGTGGTGAATTCCTATCCATAAGAGTCTGCAGCAACCTCAATTCTTGCCTCCTCAGAGGAAAGAATTCAACTGAGGGGCATAATGCAGAAGGAGAGACTGCGGCAAGTTTTAGAGCGGGAGTGAAAGTTTATTAAAAAGCTTTAGAGCGGAAATGAAAGGAAGGAAAGTACACTTGGAAAAGGATCAAGCAGATGCTTCAAAAGCGAGCTCCTAAATTTTTCGAAGATCCATATCTTGAAACCCTTCAACCCCCACCACCACCTTTCTTGCCATATTCACAATATCAATCATGAGTTTCTTTTCTTTTCTTTTTTTTTTTTTTTTTAGACAGTCTCGCTCTGTCACCCAGGCTGGAGTGCACTGGTGTGATCTTGGCTCATGTCAACCTCCACCTCCCGGGTTCAAGCGATTCTCCTGCCTCAGCCTCCTGGGTAACTGGGATTACAAGTGTGCATCACCACGCCCCGCTAATTTTCTTTGTGTTTTGAGTAGAGGTGAGGTTTTGCCATGTTGGTCAGGCTGGTCTCTAGCGCCTGACCTCAAGTGATCTGCCTGCCTCAGCCTTCCAAAGTCCTGGGATTACAGGTGTGAGCCACCGCACCCAACCCATTCATGATTTTCTTGATTGGACCTGTTATAAATTCTATGAAGCCATGAAGTCATGCACAACATCTGGACACAGTTTTCTCCAGCAGGAATTTATTGTTTTAAGCATGATGTCTTTCACAGCTTTTTCTATAATAACAATGGCATCTTCAATGGTGTAATCTTTCTAGACTTTGTCTTTTTTTTTTTTTTTGAGACAAAGTCTCGCTCTATGCCAAGCTGGAGTGCAGTGGCACGATTTTGGCTCACTGCAACCTCCGCCTCCTGGGTTCAATCGATTCTCCTTCCCCAGCCTCCCAAGTAACTGGAACGACAGGCGTGCACAACCATGCCCAACTAATTTTTGTATTCTTAGTAGAGATGGGGTTTCACCATGTTGGCCAGGATGGTCTCGATCTCTTGACCTCGTGATCTGCCTACCTCAGCCTCCCAAAGTGCTGAGATTACAGGCGTGAGCCATTGCGCCCGGCCTCTTTCTACACTTTCATAATGTTCTCTTTATCAGCATTTTTTTCAGCAGTGTTGACAATCACTTCCATAGAGCACTGCATGTGATGAACCTTGAAGGCCCTTATGACTCCCTGATTTAGAGGCTGAACTAGAGATGTTGTGCTTGGGGACAAGTAGAACACTTTGACTTCAGTGTTGAACTGATGGGGTTCTGGATGGCCAGGGCATTGTCCAAGATCAAATGAATGTTAAAAGGCAGTCTCTTACTGGCAAGGTACTTCCTAACTTCAGGGACAAAGCATCAATGGAACTAGTCCAGAAAAAGGGTTCTTGTTGTCCAGGCCTTCTTGTTCTACAACCAAGAAACTGGCAGCTCATGTTTATCCTTTTCCTTCAAGGCCCAGGGGCTAGCAGCTTTATATATAAGGGCAGTCCTGATCATAAACCCAACTTATCTGCACAAACAACAGATTTAGCTTATCCCTTCCTGCCTTAAATCCCAATGCTTGCTGCTTTTCCTTACTAATGTCCTTTGTGACTCCCCCCACCCCCCAAGAATAGGGCACTTTTGTCTACATTTAAAACCTGTTCAGGCAGTTATCCTTTCTCCTCAATGATTTTCTTAATGGTGCCTGGGAACTCTTCTGCTGCCTCTTGATCAGCAGAGCTTGCTTCTGTTATGTTGACATTTTTAAAGCCAAATATCTTTCTAAAATTATCAAACCATCCTTTACTGGGATTATATTCTTCAGCTTTAGATCTTTTGCTTTCCTGTTTCTTTAAGTTGTCATATAACGACTTCACTTCTTCTCAAATGGTATTAGAGTTGACAGGTATACCTTTCTTCCAGCAATCCACACCTATGTAAAAGCTGCATTTTCAACATGAGATAAAAAGGTATTTCACAAGAAAATACACAGTTTTTATGCCTGCTGGTGTAGCTGCAGTGATGGCTTCATAATTTTCTCTTTGTTTTTAATATTATTTAACTTTTGAGACAGGGTCTTGCTCTGTCTCCCTTGATGGAGTGCAGTGGCATGATATGGCTCACTGTGGTCTCCACCTACCAGGCTCAAGTGATCCTCCTGCCTCAGCCTCCCAAGTAACTGGGACTGTAGGTGTGCACCACCACACCTGGCTAATTTTAAAATTTTTTATAGAGACAGGGTCTCCCTATGTCACCCACACTGGTCTTGAACTCCTGGGCTCAAGCCATCTCCCCACCTCAGCCTCCCAAAGTGCTGGGATTACAGGCGTGAGCCACTGTAATGTGGACTCCTTTTCTTTTTCCTTTCTTTTTTTTTCTTTTCTTTTCTTTTCTTTTCTTCTTTTCTTTTTCAAAGGTCTTTACACTAGATTAATTTATCTTGAAATGGCGGGTAACTGCAGCTACTTACCTCAGTCTATGGTACATATCAAGCAATTCAACTTTTTCTTGTAATGTCATGACTTTTCTTTGCTTCTTCAAAGCACTTTCAGTATCACTAGTGGCACTTCATATGGGACCCATTGTGCTATTCCAGGTGTACAATATTGCACTAAACAATGAAAAAGATGCAAGAACTGAGAGATCATTTTGTATTGGAATATGCAATTTACTGGATAAATCAACTGCTTGCAGTACTTGAGCTCATTGCAATAGCAACAGGAGGTGGTGGCTATAAAATTATTACAGTAGCACAGTGTGTACTGCAGTTAATTTTATCCAGTTGTGATTTAATACTGCATCTTTACATTTGTTTACATTTCTCTCAACTGCAAATGGCATCATGTATGATCTGTGTTGGTGTCTGTTTTGATAAATTTTAACTTTTTGTAATAGATTTGTGTATCTTTTAGGGTGGTAAATGATAAAAGGAACGATCTACATATATTTTATGCATTCATGACAAATCTAATTTTTCTCAAACTTTTTTCAATACTTCTAGGCTACACAGTTTGTCCGTGAGTTTTTTCAAGTTGTTGTAAATCTACCTCTAAATTTTCCAATGTATTTATTGAAAAATATCCATGTATAAGGTGACTCATTTAGTTCAAACTCATGTTGTTCAAGGGTTAACTGTATAGAAGCTTAAAATATGTTAAATATCTTATAAGACTAGGAACCCTATTCTTCTTCTTTTTTAGATTTTTCTCTGGCTACCCTTACTAGTTTTATTCCATATGGATTTTATAATCAATCACTGATGGTCCATGAAAAAAAAGATAGCATGGGTGGGAGGATTAAATTTCTAAATTAAGTTTATAAATTAGCTTGTGAAGTAGTGACATTTTTATGATGTTGATTTTTTCCACCATGATCATGGTATATACATCAATTTGTTCAAGTGGACATTTGTGTCTTGCAGAAATGTTTTCAGTTTTCCTCCTATACATTTTGTACATTTCTTATTCAGTGCATGTCTAAATATTTTATTTTAATTTTTGCTATTATGAATGGAGTCTGCTCTTCCATTAGTTTTTCTCCCAACTGCTAATTTGTTATATATATGAAGACTATTGATTTCTCCATGTTAATTTTTTTTTTTTTTTTTTTTTTTTTAGATGTAGTCTCATTCTGTCATCCAGGCTAGAGTGCAGTGGCATGATCTCAGCTCGCTGCAACCTCTGCCTCCCGGTTTCATGTGATTTTCCTGCCTCAGCCTCCTGAGTATCTGGGATTACAGGCATGCACCACCATGCCTGGCTAATTTTTGTATTTTTAGTAGAGATGGGGTTTTACCATGTGGGTCAGGCTGGTCTCGAACTCCTGACCTCATGATTCACTCACCTTGGCCTCCCAAAGTGCTGGGATTACAGGTGTGAGCCACCACACCAGGCCTCTCCATGTTAATTTTATATTTTACTATTTATTGAATTATCAGGCAGGGCACAGTGGCTCACACTTGTAATCCCAGCATTTTGGGAGGCCAAAGCAGGTGGATCACTTGAGGCCAGGAGGAGTTTGAGACCAGTCTGACCAACATGGTGAAACCCCATCTCTACCAAAAATACAAAAACTAGCTGGGCATGCTGGCACATGCCTGTAATCCCAGCTACTCAGGAGGCTGAGGCAGGAGAATCACTTGAACCCAGGAGGCGGAGGTTGCGGTGAGCTAAGAAGGCACCATTGCACTCCAGCCTGGGCAACAGAGTGAGACTCCATCTCAAAAAAATAAAATAAATCCTCATTGTTTATAGCATTTATTTCATATCCTTTTGCCTTCTCCCTATGTATAGTCTTATCACCTGCAAGTAGAGATTGCTGTTATCTCTTCCTCTCCAATTCTTCTGCCTCTTCTTGCTTTCTTTTGTCTAATTGCTTTGGTTAATATCCCCAGCATCATGTTCAACAGTCATGATGTGTTGTTTTTTAATGTGCAGATGGTTTTTGTTTGCTAGCATTTTATTTAAGATTTTTCTATCTGGGTTTATGTAAGATCTATCTGTGATCAAGTGAGGTTAGTGGGGCCTGTTTTTAAACCCTTCTCTGGTACCCACAGCCTATGTGTGGGTGACAGTATGAACTGCAAAGATTCTCATGAAATTCACTTTGCATGTTCTTGCCTCCACACTGGCTGCTGCCACCACCTTCAAAATCTACCCCTCTGTGCTTCCTTTTGCCTCACCCTCTGTTGGTCTTTCAGACTCCTCCGTTCACCTTCATGTCTGCTTTCTGTTCTTTCCCCTTCCTGGGGAAGCTTATGATATCAGGAAAGTGAACAAGCCTTGGACCCACACAGACAAACCTGGTGTTGAGTCACAGCTCAGCCACTTGCCAGGTCTGAGGCTTTGGGCAGGTTGATGAGTCTTTTCAAGCCTCAGCTTTCTCATCTGTGAAATGGGAATGCTAACAATGCCTCACTTTACTGGGTTGCCGATAAGCGTAATACAATTTAAAGAGATAACACAGTGAACAGCTGTTTGTCAGAGCTGTTCACCAAGCCCAGTTCTTCTTCCTGCCCATAGGCTTAGATAACATTTCCCACTCTTCTTTGCAGGTGGTGTGGGAGAAGCCTGCTGTGTGCTAGCCAGTGGAATGTGATCAGAATGATGTGTACCACTTTCTGGTAAGGGCTACAAAGAGCCTCTCTCAAGAAAGTTTCCACGTTCTTTTTCCTTTTGCTAGTTTGATGCAGACAGACAAGGTGAAGATGGTGGAGCCACAATGTGGAAGGAGGTTGGATCCCTGAATCACCACTTGGAAGAGAGTCACCTGCTAATCAAAAATATGGTTTTGGATTTTACATGAAAAACTAATAAACTTCTATCATATTTGACCCATTGTCCATTTCAGGGTTTGTTTGCTGTAGCAAACAACATTATCCTAATTAATACTGTGCTCAAGAAATGTGACTTCTTCCTCCCACTTTCCTCTTTCTCATCCCTCTTGACCCAGCTCAAAATGCCAGCTCCCTGGTGAGTCTTTCTCCCACCTCTTCAGGTAAAATTCGTCATTCGGTCTTTGGTGCTTTCAGAGCACTTAGTGCAAGCCCTTTCTCAATCACAAACTGGGTTGTGAATTCTTTGTTTATACATCTTTCTGGCCATCAGTGCAGTGAGGTGTCTGGTCCAGAGCTGGTGCTCAGAAGAGGTTAGTGGGCTCGACGAGGGATGAGTATGGCGTGTGCAGATGTATTAAGCACATGTTCTGGTTAAAAATTGATGTGTACAAAATCTCTGCAAAAGGATATAGCAATAATACATTAACCATCTCTTCCAACCTTAAGTTCAAAGCGAACTGTTGACCTAGTTACAACGTTGGGTCTCTGCCAGGGACAGCTTTTAGTAAAGGCTCCTGGAACAAATGATGTGGATTGTATTTCATGCACCCTTTATTTTCTACCACGTTAGGTTCAAGTCTTGGCTCTGTCTGGAACTAGGTATGAGGCCTTAGGTGTGTTACCTCCCTGAGGGTTCATACACTTGTGATCTGGTGGGGAGGGAGAGCACTCCTTACCTCAGGTGGGCCTAGGGAGGCCAAGCTGCAGAGAGCTGAGGCTAGAGGAGGCAGCCCTGGAGGAGGGCTTCTCTGAGGTTCCATGTGGCGTTCATGTCCGCAGACCTCTGAAATGCCAGATTGTGGGCCTAGGCCTCAGCTCTCGCTGCTCAAGAGCTTGGTCCCAGCTATCAAGCTGCTCCAAACTCCCGGAACGTGGGGCCACATCAAGACTTCCTAGGGCCCTACATTCCAGAGAGATTCTGGTGCTCACCATCACCCCACAAGTCAGACAAAAGTAAAACAAGACTATAATGGAAATACCATAATGCAACCGAATTCTGATTTTTTTCATGATTGTTACTTGGATAGTGCTTTTGCAACATTACATATCACTATCTTTCTAAAATATTTTCTTTTTCCTCATTTAGTTTTTGGTGCCCTTGTTTGCTGTCATCTTCAGCACCTGCTGGGCCTCCTGTTGGAGAATCCAGGAGGCAAGTTGATACCTGTCTTAAGGCACCTTGAAAATCTTGCATTCTTGGTATCCGTGGGAGCGGAGCCCAATTCCTATCCGTGTGGGCAGGTGCTGATACCTTACTCGCACATGGCTGGAAAGGAGCCAGGTCTCAGAGCTGCGGAGCTGCGGCACCTTTCCTGGGTTCCTGTGGTGCATGGCGGGGGCAGGAAGTCTTGCAAGCTGCTGTGTGTGGGGTGAGGGTGTGACAAAGGGTGCTGGGGATGGGGACGGGGGGATATGGAGAGGCTGAGCTGGGAGGAAAGCGAGCAGGGAGGGGCCTGTGGAAAATGCCACTTGCGTCATCCCTTGGGCTCTGGGAGAGGCAGCAAAATGTGGAACAAGCCCAGGTGCTTCCTGGTGTCTGGGTCTCAGAGGGGTTGGCTGAGGCGGTGGCTTGGTGGACTGGAGAGGTGGGGCTTGGCACTGGAGACAAAGAGCCCCTGGCTGGCCTCGGAATCTTTCTTCTGATGTCTCAATAGTGGCAGGAAAGCAGCATAGTTTACAAACATGCACTTTAGAGCCAGATTGTCCAGATCAACATCTGAGTTCCATGGTCACCAATTCCACCATCTTCAGAAAACCACTGAACGTTTCTGAGACATGAGTTGTTTCAAACTAGAAGGGTCAAAGAGGCCCCTCAGCCCAGCAACCTCATTTCATAGAGAATGCTGCTGAGGTCCCACTGGGGAATGAGCTCTCCAGAAGCTCCAGCTAGGAGGAGGCAGAGCTGGAGCCTGAACCTAGGACCTCTGACTCCTATCCAAGTACTTCATTCAGTCCATCATTGTGAAATTGGGCATAAACAATCTCCACCCACTGATTCTCCCAATTTAACCATTCATTCCCCCAACCATCCATCATGTGTCCACAAATCACCAAATTCCTCCATTTCTCCATTCATAGAATCCATTCCTCTACCTGCCCATCCTCTACCTGCCCATCTATGATCCATCCATCCATCCATCCATCCATCTGCCCATTCCATCCTCTCTCTCTCCAGCTATTCCTTATTTACCCGTCTGTCATCCATCTATCCATTTATGCATCCACCTATCCTTCCATCCAACCACTACCATGCCCAGCAATCCAGGAGAATGACTATTGGGTACATAACCAACAGCTTGTCATAGGGTATGAGAATCCTTTTTTTTTTTTGAGATGGCGTTTCACTCTTGTTGCCCAGGCTGGAGTGAAATGGCATGATCTCGGCTCACTGCAACCTCTACCTTCCAGGTTCAAGCAACTCTCCCACCTCAGCCTCCCGAGTAGCTGGGATTACAGGCGTGTGCCATCATGCCAGGCTAATTTTATATTTTTAGTCAAGACATGGTTTCTCCATGTTGGTCAGGCTGGTCTTGAACTCCAGACTTCAGGTAATCTGCGCTCCCAAAGTGCTGGGATTACAGGCGCGAGCCACCACGCCCGGCCCAGAATCTCCAGTTACTATATTTAAATCATTTTGTCTCAATTCAGATCAGTGTTTACTAATTTGCTATTAAGTTCATAGTGTTTTAAGAACTGCTGGGTAGGGGTCAGGATTCAGAAAAAAAAATAAAACATAAAATACTGTTTTCTAAAGAAATATGACTATTAATTGCAATTAGGGAATGTGGATTGCATCTTGGACTAGGAAAATAAAAGAGCTATCAAGCACAGTATTGGGGCAATTGATTAAATTTTAATATGGACTGTGAAATAGATAATAGTATATTGCTGGAATGTTTAATTTCCTGATTTTGATAACTGGGCTATGGTTATACAACAGTATGTTCTTTTTCTTAGGAAATTCCCACAGAAGTATTTAGGGATAAAAAGGCACATTATCTCCAATTTACTTGCAAATGATTTCAGAAAAAAGATATACATATATATGTACATATAATACAAACATTACAATGTATGATGTAAAATATATGTATATATTAAAATATATGATTATATAGTTATATATACATATATTGTGTGTGTGTGTGTGTGTGTGTGTATATATATATAGAGAGAGAGAGAGTGAAAGAAAGAAAAATGGGTAAAAAGTAAGCAATTGGTGCATTTTGGTCAAAGATATAAGAGAGCTCCTTGTACTATTCTTGCAAATTTTCTACCTTTTTGAAATTTTATAAAATAAAAAGTTGGCCGGGTGTGATGGCTCATGCCTGTAATCCCAACACGTTGGGAGGCCGAGGCAGGTGGATCATTTGAGGTCAGGAGTTCGAGACCAGACTGGCTAACATGGTGAAACTCCGTCTCCACTAAAAATAGAAAAACTTAGCTGTGTGTGGTGGTGGGTGCCTATAATCCCAGCTACTTGGGAGGCTGAGGCAGGAGAATCGCTTGATCCCGGGAGGTGGAGGTTGCAGGGAGCTGAGATCACGCCACTCCACCTCAGCCTGGGCGACAGAGTGAGACTTCATCTAAAAAAAAAAAGAAAAAAAAAGTCAATCTCCCAAATCCTGAGTCCCTTTCTCAGGAGTTTAAAATTAGAGGAGATACCCCTGGCAAGCCCAAATGCCTCCGAAGGTAAAGAGGACAGGACATACTAATCTGTGGTGTTTATGTCCCACGCCCATGCCCATCCCCACCCCCGGCTCCAGCAAGGTACACAGTGAAGGACTAGAGGGGAGAGGGTGGGAGACAGACCATGGGAGTGGGGCTGGGGGAAGTTTGTGGGGTGTGCTGGCGAGAGCTGCAGTGGGCGTGGCAAAGGACCTTCTGAGAAGTCAGGTAAGGGTCAAGAATTCCATTGTTTTTCAAGAATCAGAAAAGGATTGAAATGTAATTTTAAGTTACTTTTGGTTGCCAGACTATGAGTCTTGGAGTGCAAATTCATGCAAAGACTGGTTCATATGGAGCCTTGCATTTTATGCAGGTTACAAATATATAGCTCTTCTCCATCAATTAGTACTATCACAAAGATCCTTGGGGAATGAGCTGGTCAGAGAAGCTCTACCTCCAGCAGGAAGTGGAAAACTATTGGAAGCAGAGGTATAAGTGACAACTGGCTGGGCAGTGAGGAAGAAGAAGCCTTGTGAGTCCAGATGAGAAAGGGGAAAGGCATGGAGAAAACGAATATTTATGGTGCACTGTGCTAGGCTCATATACATACCTTCATGTCACTTAATCCACACAATATCCCTGCTAACTAATTATTATGAGCTCCATTTTACAGATAAGAAGACTGAGTCACAGAGAGATTGCCCAAGGTCATACTGCTAGTAAATAGCAGAACCAGGAATTGCATGATGCCAAAGACACCCATGCTACCCTGACTCAAGGAAGAACATGTCATGGGCAGGTAGTAGGGAGAGGTGAGACAGGGATGAGCCCAAGGGAAGGCCTTGGATGCCAGGAGCAAGAGCCCGGACTTCACCAACATAGATTCTAAGAAAACTGCTAGCAGATGAGGGTGCTGGTGGACATGGAATGTTAAGAAGAGGGGCCAGGGGTCATAATCTCACCCAGCCACCGCAGCAGCTGCCACCAAGACACCCACCTCTCAGAGAGCTGGGCTTGCAGACCCCTTCATCTGACGGATTCTCCTGAGAGGTAGGCACTGCTGCCTTCTCCATGGCACCAGGCACATTTAGATTCAGAGAGGGATGTGAATTCCATGTGGGCAGGCTCCAATTGTGACCTTGCCAGCTGCTGCTTCCTGTTCTCTCCTGACACAGGATGGGGGACAGCCCCCCCTCCTCCTTGCAGACTGGATGATTACTGAGCACACACCAGCTGCTCAGTGAGCCCAGCCTCCCTCTGCTTGGTGACTTGGACTGCAGCCTTGCCCACCTGACCAGCTCGGAGCCCAGACCAGGCCCTTCCCAGTGGGCAGAGGGCTGAGCTTGTGACACAGGGGCCCAGAGAAGGCCGAGGTCTGGCAGGAGGAGGGGAGCAGTGAGAGCCAGAAAAGAATCACTTGGGATTTCAGTAAAGTAGAAGGACGATTTTCCCAACTGGGCCAGGGCTCTGTCTTCTGTCTGCTGGAGGCAGATCACGATGAGGCCCTACAGGATGACTGAGCCACAGGAGGGAAGAAACCTGGGTCTCCGAGGACCATGTAGAAGACAGCTGACCCCCACCCTCAATACCTACCCTAGGACTAGTGTAAGTGTGAGCAAGAAATGTGCTTCTGCTGCAGGGAGATGTTACCTGCGTGGGCCTGTTTGTTACAGCGGAATGCCTCCTCCGATATGCAGTCTGTGTCGTCATGGGGTCATGCAAATAGCACCCAGCTCCTGACTCGAAAAATAAGCCACCCATTTGCTGTCATCTTGGACAGTCGCTTTGCTGAGACCCAATTTTCCCATCTGTGAGGAAAGAGAATCAGTTAGGTGATTTCCAAAAGTCCCTTCTGTTCTGCGATTCTGTTTTCTAAGAGGTGGACAGCAGTATTTGAGAACAAAAACCCAGCCAAATATTAGACAAAATGTCTGACAGCATCCTGATGGATCGGATGCAAAGTGGAAGCTTGCAGGCTGCAGGTGGAGACGGGTCACAGCAGGCTGAGTAATGATGCTTAAGGAGTATTGATTAGGATGGATCAATAACAGCCCAGCAAGGAAGTCTCTAGCGATGTGCCACAGGACTTTTTTATTTTATTATTTCTTAAGATGGAGTCTCATTCTGTCACCAATGCTGTAGTGCAGTGGCACAATCATGGCTCACTGCTGCCTCAACCTCCTGGGCTCAAATGATCCTCCCACCTCAGCCTCCCAAGTAGCTGAGATGACAGGCACAGGCCAACACACCTGACAAATTTTTACAAATATTTTAGCAGAGATGGGGTCTCGCTGTGTTGCCCAGACTGGTCTCAAACTCCTAGGCTCAAGCGATCCTCCCACTTTGGCCTCCCAAAGTGCTGGGATTACAGGTGTGAGCCACTGCTCCCAGCCCCACAGGGCTCTTTTAAAGTCAACAACTTGAATGAACATAAGGAAAAGAAGTTGAAATGTATACAAAACACAAAACTGAGAGGGCTAATGCACAAGTGGATGAGAGACCCATGGTTCAAAGCTGTCTTCATAAAGTAAGAGATTGGGATGAAGGTGACAAAGGCAAACAGAACCAAAGATGAATGCAAGTCCTGCAGAATTCAAGGGCTGGGGGAGTTTGTCTGGGCAACAGGCCTTAGCAGCAGGCTGTGCAAATGTGACCTGGGCATCTGTGTTGCCCACATGGATTCTTGTGAAGCCAGTACTGGGCCATGGCTACTGAAGCCACGGCATCTGAGGCTGCACTGAGCAGTCACACATGGGGTCCAAGGAGGGGAAAGAAGGTATCCATCCTAAATGGTCATCCCTGAGGTCCCCTGTGCAATGGAGGGGACCAGTGATGCTTTAGAACGAAAGTCAGAAATTTTCTGTAAAGATCAAGTAGTAAATGTTTTAAGCTTTGGGCCATACGGGTTCCCTTGTAACTGTTCCACTTGGCTTTTGTAGCTCAAAAGCAGCCACAGACAACAGTAAACAAATGTGTGTGGCTGTGCTCCAATAAAACTTTATTTACAAAAACAAGGGGTGGGCCAGATTTGGCCCTTGGGCTGTAGTTTGTCCTCCCTACTTTGGAAAAAAGAGCAGACATCAATGACTAGGGTGGCCAGGGTTCTGGAGGTGGAGGCCAGTGTGGATGGGTAAAAGAACTGGGTGGGGCTCAGTGGGGAGAGGTAGGCATGCCCCCTCACTGGCCTCGCATGGAGAGCCATGTGAGGGAAAGTGAGAAGGGGGCTTATTTTCATCCATGCCAGGGAAGACCTCATAAAACAACAAAGGAGTGATTCTACATTATCCGAGGCTAGGGATGGGGGAGCGGGGCTGGGTGATCTTCCACACCTTGGCCTCTGCCTCCTGGAATGGCCGTGTCTTCCCACCCTTCCCTGTCCCAGCACTAGGCTGGGACATTCTGCCTACATAGTGAGGCATGAATAACACCCTGGAGGCACAGCCGCAATCCCTTCAATGAGGAGGCTCCAGGAACCAAGGAGACATTTGTAGGGCTGGCTTGATGAGAGACTTCAGCAAGCCCTGCGAGGCTGGGGAGGCCTCTGGCTGCAGATTACCCTCCCCACCATATGGGTGATGGAAACCTGGCTCTTCAGGTGGGAGGCCTGGCCCAGGGCTGGCCTCTCAGAGCCTGGTTTGTGCCTTGGGGTTCCCCCCGTCCAAATCGTGGCAGGTGGTTGGATGAGTTAATTTCTCTGGTCCTTTCCAGCATAGGCATCCTGGGACCAGGGAGCAGCCACCAATGACTACAGATGAAACACAAGCCTCCCCGGTCACTTTTTGCTGGCCGTTGGAAGGAGGCTGATGAGTGGGAGTGGAACCTCCAGGTTTCCTGGGGCACCATTCTCGATCCCCTCACCTCAGCTCTGTGAGGTCATGGCTAAGCCTGAAACAGGTCCCAATTCAATCTTGCCATAAACCTATGAAATGAGTGTCAGCCACGAGGCTTTGGTTGCAGATAACAGAAACCCCAACTCAACTGCCATATGGAAGCAGAGAAGCAACTGACTCTTTGCTGGAGGCTTATGGCAGGACTTCAAGTAGTGAGTTGGTGGCTGTTCAGGTCAAAGGATTCGCAACTCCCACTGACTTAAACAATGAAAAACTGCATCTATGATCTTAGCAACAACATTCAGTAACATTCAGTATCACCACGGAGGAGGACGCGGCCTCCCTGGTGATAGCTGATTGGACCAGGGGGAAGCCCCAGTCCCAGGGCAGCCAATCAGCAGTCTGGCAAGCAGCCAATGGGATGGCCTGGAGGGGGAGTTCTCCCCAGTCACGATACCAATAATTAAGAGGTCCATGCTGGAGCTCTGTCTTGGAGATTTGAGCCAGAGATTTGGAAGAAATGTGGGGCAATCTGTAGAAGGAGCAGAAGACAAAAATCACACTGAAGGCAGTGAGTGGAGGAGCTTGAGCTGCGGGATACAGAAGCCAGGAGGGAGTGAGGCACAGGCAGAGCCAGTCTGGCGAGGACTCAGCCATCTTTAAAGCCAGGAATGAAAGATTCTCTGTCCCCAGAAGTGAAGCAGGACTTTCCCAGTCCCCAGTTTGTTCTGGTCTTTAGAAGCTGGTGAGTGGCCAGCCATGGAGGCCATGCCAAGTGACTGGCATGGCTGAGTTGCTATCCTAATCTGTGGCCTCCCATCCACCCCTCGCCTTCACCAAAGAGGCAGCAAGGAGGACAGTGAAGCCTGAAATTCTGAGGAATTTTCTTGCAGGGTTATGGTGTGGCATAAGCCAGGCTTCCTGGGCCAGGTTCTCTCTCTGCAGGGCATCCCTGGGGAATGTGTGAGTGCTAGGAGTGGTACCTAGGTCTCTAGGCCCCCTGGACTTTCCAGCGCCATCCCTAAACTAGGGAGCCTTTCCTGACCCTGAATGAGAGTGCTTTGGTCGGCCAAGGCCAGGGAATCAGCCCTAAAGCAGTGTTTCAGGAGGAATGGGCTGCCAGCCTCGCCCTCTGCCCTGGCCCAAACCAGGACTGTCAGTATGGGGTGAGACAGAAGGAACAGAGAGTGGGGAGGCCCAATGGGGTCCCCAGAGTATGGGCCACCTGTGCCTCTTTTCTGCCTCCCACCCTCACCTGCATTTCACTGGGGGGCCCTGAGTTTCTCAAACAAGGGAGACCATCCAAATACCTTGTAACTGAGGGTGCAGTCGTTGGAGTCCCATCAAACTCCCAAGTCCACCATCTACTGTGAGGCAAGTCACCCAACCTCCCTGAGCCTCCATTTTTTCATCAGTGGAATGGGAGTGATCATAGTGCCTCCTACACAGAGCAGGGGAATTAAATGAGTCCCCACGTGTGAAGCACATGAACCTGTGCCTGGCACGTGGCACATGCGGACTAGCCACCTCCTGTAAGCAGGGGCTCAGGGAAGGGAGCCAGGAAAGAGGGATGTAGAGAGAACAGGAGGCAGAGAGAAATGCTAAAAGGAGAAGGAGGTGAGAAGGATATGAAGAGGCCAGAGAAGAAATGGGGCTCCCTGGGGTGCTGACCTTGACCTCTCAGGCCTGGCTCAGGTCTGTCTTTCTTGCTCTTTCTTCCCCCATGTAATCTGTGTCTGGAATGCTGAGAAATTCTGCTTCCACCCCCCAGCGGTTACCATGGTGATGAAAACCTGGACCCAGTGGAAAGTTCTCTGTGCTCTTGGCAACCAGACTGCAGCACCCTGCCTCCCCCTGCCTGCCTGTGCGTGGGCGGCCAGCTCCGGCTGCTGCCAGGATTTGGGGCCAGCACGGCCTCGCTGCAAGACCCAGCCCTGCCCCCATAGAATCTAGGATGGGAGCTTCGGCATGTCCGGTGCCAGGGGCCCTCAGAGAATATCTAGCCTGTCCCATTTTACTGATGGGACCCTGGGCCACAGAGGACTAGTGGCTTGTCCAAAGCCGCACAGACCCCCTGGGGTCTCCCTCCTGGGCTCGGCTGTGAGTCGGGTGGGCACGGAGCACCCGGGAACATCGCAGACAGGGGACTAGCCACATGGCAGGCCAGTCCCAGAAAGCAGGCCAGCCGCTGCAGCCAGGAGGATGCAGAAGACAAAGGGACTCCAGGAAGCTGGACACTGCCTTCCTCTTCTCTCCTAGACACAGTGGTGGATGGGTGCGAAGGACTGAATGCTTGTGTCCCTCCACAATTCACATGCAGAAACCCCAGTCCCCAGTGTGATGTTATTTGGGGTACAGCCTTTGGGGGTGATTAGGGCATGAGGGAGGGGCCCTCACAGTGGAATTAGTGCCCTTGTGAGAAGAGACAGGAGGGATAATCCCTCCACCACGTGGAGGTCGCAAGCACCCAGAGAGAGGGCCCCTCGCAGCCCTACCATGCTGGTACTCTGATCTTGCAGACTTTAGAGCTGCGATAAATCCATACTTATTGTCAAAGCTGCCTTGTCCACAGTAATGAGTTACAGCATCCTGAGCTGACTCAGACAGTGAATTTGTTGGGGTGCTGAGTTTGCTCCACTTTCGGCAGCCCCAGCTCTCAGACTAAGTGGAAAGGCACAAGCCAGGCTTTTTTTTTTTTTTTTTTTTTTTTTGAGACATAGTCTTGCTCTGTCGCCCACGCTGGAGTACAGTAGCGTGATCTCGGCTCACTGCAGCCTCCGCCTCCTGGGTTCAAGCGATTCTCCTGCCTCAGCCTCCTGAGTAGCTGGGACTACAGGTGCGCGCCACCATGCCCAGTTAATTTTTGTATTTTTAGTAGAGGTGGGGTTTCAGCATGTTGGCCAGGATGGTATCGATCTCCCGACCTCATGATCCACCTGCCTCAGCCTCCCAAAGTGCTGGCATTATAGGTGTGAGCCACTGCGCCCAGCCAAGCCAGCTTTTAGCAGCCTCCCTGCCAGGGTCCTGGCGGCCCCTATTTGATTCCCCTCCTCTTTTTCCTCCTCCTCAGCAGGCTGAATGTTGGTCCTGAAGATTGCTTCCAGCAGAGGACAACTGCCTCCCTTCAAGGTTGGTAGGTCCTTTACCAGCTCTCTCCCGCCTTTTGCCCACCCAACTCCTTCTGTGTTATTTTTCTTTTATGTACCCCATGTGCTATGGTCTGAATGTTTCATGTTGCCCCAAAGTTTGTATGTTGTCATCTAATCCCCATTGTGATGGTATTAGGAGGTGGGAGCTTTGGAGTCATCAGGCCAGACCCTCATGAATGGGATCAGTACCATGAAAGAGGAGCTGAAGAACTCCCTTACCTCTTCCACCATGTGAGGACACAGCAAGAAGACAGCTCTGTGAGCCAGGAAACAGGCCTTCACCAGGCACCAGAGCTGGTATCTCTAGTGCAGACGCCAGCACCTTGATCTTGGACCTTCCAGCCTCCAGAGTTTCTGTTGTTTATAAACCACTTGGTTTATGATATTTTACTATAGTAGGCTGAATGGACTAAGACACCATGTTTTCAAAACCTCTCTTCTTCTGTCTCTTCTTGAGTGAGGGCCTCACTCTGTTGCCCAGGCTGGAGTGCAATGGCACGATCATGGCTCACTGCAGCCTCAACCTCCCAGACTCAAGGGATCTTCCAGCCTCCCAAGTAGCTGGGATCACAGGTGCACACCACCACAACTGGCTAATTTTTCATATTTTTGTAGAGATGGGATCTTGCCATGTTGCCCAGGCTGGTCTTGAATTCCTGGGTTCAATTAATCCACCTGCCTCGGCCTCCCAAAGTGCTGGGATTATAGGCATGAGCCACCACCCCCAGATGTCTCTTAAGCAAACAGCTTTATTGAGTAACAACACAATGGCCCATTTTTGATCATCAAAGCCCCACAGAACCCAGGCTTTGCCTGCCCCAGAGACACGGGACTCTTCAGGTTCTTATATGGTCATGTGATGGATATGTGGGACAGTTCCATAAGCTGAACACTGTCACTAGTGCAGGGCTTACTGTCCACATCCCTCAGAACCCTGCAGATGAAGGTTCCCAAGATGACATCAGTGGAATTTCCCGCAGGTCCCACAGGCCCACATTGGGATGGGATGTGGGTCGTCCCAGGAGCTCTGGCTATGGATCAGACTGAGGCTGGGCTGGGCCATATCATGCCTACCACAAACTTCCCACGGGACTCAACTGTTCAGACATTTTGGGAGTGTGAAAGGTCCTTGTGGTTCTTGCCAATAATCCAATTATGGGGAAGAAGGGGCCTCCCACCCTCTTTCTGATGATAAAACTTGCACAACAAAACTACTTACTGGGCACCAAGGGCTTTCCCTGGTGCCATCTCAGTGGTCCCAGAAGCTATGGCCCCCAAAATAGAGACTAAACTCATGGGTTCTAATTTTCCATGGAATATTGGAGTTGGGACATTTCCCTAGAGATGTTTTCGTTACACAGGAGCATGAATTTGATCTAGAGATGGGAAGTGATGGCACAGCCAGGGGATGGCTACAATGTCCAGAGCCAAGTTCCATCTCTGTCAGTCCTGAACTATGTAATCATAGAAGAATCACATCACTCCCTGAGCCTCAGTCTCCAAATCTGTGAAATGGAGCTCAGATTATCAGCCACTATAATTCCTCCACCAGGTCATATACTTCTTTGGGGAAGGACTGTGCTTTTGTTCTCTTCCGTGTTTCTAACACAGAGGCTGCCAGAGTAGCCCAGGCTTAATCAAAGGGTAGGCACAGATTATGAGGGCGTTCTTTCCCCCAGACCATCCACCACACATTCATTTCATTCATGAATTCATTTTTCTGTTCAGCCAAAATTTAATGTCATCATCTACATGCTGGGGACACAACAGTGAGGGAAACGGACTGGGAGCTTACAGTTGACCGATGGGACCCAACAGGTGGTCACTGCACACTGGAATGTGGGACATATAGGACGCCTCCTGAACACGAAGAAGGAGACCTACCTCAGTTCTGCAGAGTCCGAGAAGACTTTCCCGAGAAGCTGACAACTCAGCTAAGACCTCAAAGATAAGATGGTTTAATGTAAGCCAGAAAAGCAGGTTTAGAGTTCCAGGAAGTGGAGAAGTAAAAGTATGACATGGAAAGGGAGGGGGGAGGGAGAGGAGCCTCTGGGACCACACAATCCCCACTTCCCCCGCCAGCTACTTCCCAAGGAAACCATCTCCCTCACCCTGAACAGGGACTAGTGGGGTTCAGGACCATGGAGAGCACCACAGTGCTCTTCCAGGCACCATTTTGGTCTTGCTAATCCTGAAGGGCCCCACTCAGGTTAAAGCCTGAGGAGATGAAGGACAGGGTCTGGGGGTGCGGAAACCACCAGGCTGGGGACCAAGGAGGGAGAGTCCGGGGGCCAGCTGAGTCTGGGGAATCAACTGTCAGCTCTCCAACTAGATGAAGGCTGTAGTCACAGACCCAAGGGGAGCCTGGTGAGTTACACTTAGGCCTGGGAGCCCAGGATCCCTGCTGGGCACAAGGAGAACAGCGGGATGATGGAGACAAGTGGTTCTCTACGATCTCTGTTACCCAGGCTGGAGTGCAGTGGTATGCAGTTTCGACCTCCTGGGCTGCAGTGATCCTCCTGCCTCAACTTCCCAAGTATCTGGGACTACAGGCATGCACCACCACGCCTGGCTAGTTTTTGTATTTTTTGTAGAGACGGAGTTTTGCCATGTTGGTCAGACTGGTCTGGAACTCCTGGACTCAAGCGATCCACCCACCTCAGCCTCCCAAAGTGCTGGGATTCAACAGCCCAGGGAACAGGCCCAGGGGATGAGCTGCTGCAGTGGGGTCTGTGGTAGGTTTCCCTGTCTCCCAACCCTCAGCAAGAAGAGTCTTGATCCAACCCTGTCCAGAGTCCAGCTGAGGCCTCCAGACAGACCCCACTCCAGCCACATGAAGGCCCCTGTCAAAGAAGGTGCAGGTTAGGGGAAAAGCAGAAAAAATGTCCCCCAATCCAAACTCCTGGATCCCTCCATGAGAGAGAGGTTTCCCCTCTTCTCTTCCTGGAAGAGAAGCGCTTATCCCCAGGCCCAAGACCACCAGCAGAATCCATAGCCTTTCCTGGTAGAGTTGGCAGCTCTGAGGTACCACTGCTCCTGTGGCCTGTGGCCCCTCTCCCCTGCCCTCCCCTCCCCTTCTTTCCCTTCCACTGCGCTCCACACCCCACATGTTACTCTCCCAGCTCTGGGCAGCCAGGCCCTCCCCTCTTGCCTCCTGGTCTTCTCTATTCTGCTGGTTCCAACCCATCCCCTGGCTCAGCCCACTGTCCCCCACGTTGCTCCTACTGCACACCCTCTGCCTCCTCATCTTCCCCTCCCCTATCTAGGCTTGGTGGGCTCAGGCACCCCAGGCCCTTCTTAGCAAAGCCGTCTCTCTTAGGTGCAGTGGTCCTACCTCCCAACCCCATCACTGCCCTCCACCCCACATTAACTGTAATTCTGTAAGAAGAATGACTTGTTGGTTTAATAAATCTCTAGTTATTGTAATAATAATTTAAAAAACACACACAAAGTGTTGGGATTACAGGTGTGAGTCACCATGCCTGGTCCAGACTTCTTTTTCTTTTAGAGATAGGGTCTCACTCTGTCACCCAGGCTGGAGGGCAGTGATGTCATCATAGATAACCACAGCCTCCAGTTCCTGGGCTCAAGCAATCCTTCTGAGTCAGCCTCCTGAGTAGCTGGGACTACAGGCACACACCACCACACCCAGCTAATTAAAACTTTTTTTGTACAGACAGGATCTTGCTATGTTGCCCAGGCTGACCTCAAACTCCTAGCCTCAAGCAATCCTCCTGCCTTGGCTTCCCAGCTAGTTCTCTACTGTTTAAAATCAGAAGCCCTTTGGTAATCTGATGAATGATAAATAATACATTTAGAAATTTAACATAATAAGGCCAGACATGTTTGCTCATGCCTGTAATCCGAGCACTTTGGGAGGTCTAGGCAGGCAGATCGCTTGAGCCCAGGAGTTTGAGACTAGCTTAGGCAACATGGCAAAACCCATCTCTACTAAAAATACAAAATTTAGCCAGGCATGGTGGCGCATGCCTGTTGTTCCAGCTACTTGGGAGGCTGAGGCAGGAGGATCACCTAAGCCTCGGGAGGTCAAGGTTTCAGTGAGTGGTGGTTGCACTACACTCCAGCCTGGGCAACAGAGTGAGAAAGAAACTTAACAAGTAAGTAAATGTATGGCGTGGTATGTCAGAAATCGATAAATGCTGTGGGAGAAAAGAAAAACTTTCTCCCCCTGAAAAACAAGTGATCTCTGGAATTATACCAACAAAGTTGGTTTTAGCCCTCCTGAGCCTTCCATGGATACATCTCAGAACCGGTGCCCCTCCAGGTTATGACCCACTCTATGTGGGAGTGGGGAAGAGGGAAAAAGGGACTGGGCTGAGTCTGCCTGGGCCCCCAAGCCAGGTGTAGGGGGACCTCTGCCCCGACCAGTAGCAAGGAGCATCCCCAGGCCCCTGGCTCCTGACTTGCAGCCCCTCCCTCGCCACTGTATTTACCAATTGAGCAACTAGACTGTATCAGTCACAAGATAACTAAAGATGCTGAAGGGGATCCGGATGCTGGAGGTGATATTAGGATGCTGGAGCTGATATTAGGATGCTAGAGGTGGATAGGATGCTGGAGGAGATTAGGATGCTGGAGGTGATTAGGATGCATCAGTCAGCAGAAGTAAAGTCAATGCCCCCAGACAGTTCATATCCTAGTGGGTGCAGACAGATAATAATGAACAAAGTAATTTAAATTATATAGCACATTAAAAGTGGTTAGTGCTGTGGGAAAAACAGAAAAAGCTTAGCAGGAAAAAGGGATGGGGAGTGCGGGGATGGGCTTGGGTAATGTGTTGGGGGTCAGGGGGCTACAATTTTTTAAACGGAGGTCAGAGTAGGCCTCACTGAGAAAGTGACCCCCGAGCAAAGACTCAAAGGGGCTGAGGGGCTTGGCCATGAAGATGGGGGGAGCAGGGCTTCAGGCAGAGGGGACAGCCAGTGCGAAGGCCAGGAGGAGGGGAATGTGGCTGGCACAGAGGAGGACCCGGCACAGGAGGTGTGGTTGGGAGGAGGTGAGGGGGCAAGGGGGCCGAGCCATGGGGAGCCCTCGTACAGACTGGCTTCTGCTCGGCGTCGTGGCAGGGTTAGAGCAGAGGAAGAACATGATCTGACTTGTGGCGAGAATGGATTGTGGAGGAAAGGGGATTGGTTAGGAGGCTCTAGCAGTTACCCAGATGAGAGGTGACAGTGGCTTGGACCAGGGTGATGGCCAGGGCCGTGGAGAGACACGTCAGACTTGGGATAGATTCCTAGGGTAGGGACAGCAGGATGTGTGGATGGATCAGAATGGAAGACAGAGGAGACTGAAGGACGACTTGGAAGTCTTGGTCTGAGCTACTGGAAGCATGGAGTTGCCATTCCCAGAGATGGGGAGACTCCAGAAGGGGCAGTTTGGGGGACAGAATGGGAGTTGGATTTGGATGTGTTCTGTCTGAAGTGCCCACTGGACATCCCAGGGAGACACTGAGGAGGGATTTGGAAACAGGATTCTGAATTTCACAGCCCAGAGTGGCTCAAATGGGACTAGCCCTTAGAAAGCCACCTGAAGCCAAGGCCCGTCAGAGCTGGGACATTCTCCACCCCATTTGTGTCACTGCCTGCATGCATCCAGGGTGGGTCACCACTGTCTTCCCAGGCAGCTGAAAGAAGGATAGATATTGAGTGGAAGGATAGAAGGATAAAGGATGGATGGATGGATGGATGGATGGATGGATGGATGGAAACAATGGGCATTAGACTGGAGGGAAGGAAGGATGGAAAAATGAAAGAAAGGAAGGAAGAAAAGGTGAATAAATGAAATGATAGTTGGATTCTATTAGTCTATTTGTGTGCCTGGACAGCCCTGACTGAGGCATTCTTCCTACACTGAAGGGACTTCTGTACCAGGGGCCTCAGGGCCATAAGGAGAAACGCACAAGGAGAAATGTTGCAGCCTCAGAGAATGAGAAGCAGAGAGGAGATAGGAAGTTCCCAGTGCCTGGCTGGAATCCTCAGTGAGACCAGGGGTCCCCAACACACCCAGAGCTTCCCAACAAATGCCCCCTTTCTCTTAAGCTGGCCCCAGGGGCTTCTGCTACTGCTACCAGAGACCCCTGCCCGGACAAGCCACATACAGACGGAGAAACCATGAGGATTCCAAGAGACAATGCATCAAATGCTTCGCCCAGTGCCAGGTGCAGAGAAAGTGCTAGATGCAACAAGATAATCACCTGGACCCTGCAAGCATCCAGGAGGGCACTGGTGGAGAAGGAGACCCTTGAGTTAAGTCCTAAGAGATGGGCAAGAGTTAACCTAAGAGGAAGAGATGGGGAAAGGAATTTCAAGAACTCTCCTCCAACCCCCAGGTCTCCAAACCATCTCGTCTTCATACTGAGCGTGTCCAGCTCCTGCCAGCCCCTCTCCCTTAGCCAGTGGTCCTGCCCTTCTTTAAAAGATAGTGCCTGGGGCAGAGTCTTGTGAGGGGACATAGCCCAGCAATAGCCGTAGAGACTGGAGCTGTGTGACGTTGAGCAAGGTACTGAACTCCTCTGTGCTTCGCTTTCCTATCTACAGACGAGGGGTTGGTAACAGGACCTGCTTTGTTGACTTGTGTGAAGATTAAGTGAGCTCATGCCTGGATCATGCCTGGAAAGACTTCAGACATGGTGGGCTCAGGGAATGTGAGCATTGGTGATCACAGCAGGGGCGTGGGTGCAGGACTGGCCTCAGCTTCGGCTCAGTTGAGCAAACCCTGGCAGGTCTGCCCCAGCTCACAAGCCTCGTCCAGTCCATGAGCCCAGGCGGCTCTGCTTTATGGAGAAAGACACGGAGGCAGCTCAGAGTGGCCAAATAACATGTCTCAGACCCCACTGCCGGCCCAGGGCAAACTCAGCCAGAGACCCAGGGTCTCGCTCAGCAGACAAGCAGTGGCCAAGGAATCGAGTGAGGGTGTGGTTGGAACCTAAGTTGCAACCAAAGCAGAGGAGACAGCAGGACTGGGGGACTGGGGAGGAGAGAGGAGGCAAGTTCTGGCCAGAAGAGGGAGAGGAAACAACCACGTCCAGAAGGGCAGTGGAAGCTCCAGCCACAGACACCTGGCTGTCCCTTTGGGCCCCCCACAGTCCCCTCTTGCTTCGGCTTTCAGTTCGAGGCTGCAGCAGAAAAGCCATTTGCTGAGTCACCCAGCAGTGTGGACAACCCGGAGCTTCCTCTGGCTGCCGAGAGTCCCCACTCAGTTCCACTTCCCAGCCTCCAGCTCCAGGGGCCTTGGCAGCTGCTCCTGACTGTCCACCTGCTGACCACGCATCTCTATGCAGGCCACTGCACCTCTGTAAGTCTCAGGCTCTGGAACTGTCCAGCGGGACTTGCTGTCACCAGAATGCAGGTCCCAGGAAGGCAGGGATGGTGGTGACCTGTTTGCTGTGTATCCAGGGCCTACAGTGGAGTCAGGTACATGGTGTTCGGAAAGTGTTTGTCAAGTAAATGAAAGAATGAATGGGCCAGACGCGGTCGCTCACGCCTGTAATCCCAGAACTTTGGGAGGCCGAGGGAGGCAGATCACTTGAGGTCAGGAGTTTGAGACCAGCCTGGCCAATGGTGAAACCCCATCTCTACTAAAAACACACACACAAAAAAAAAAAAGAAAGAAAGAAAGAAAGAAAGAAATTAGGTGTGGTGATGAGCACCTGTAGTCCCAGCTACTTGGGAGGCTGAGGCAGGAGAATCACTTGAACCCAGGAGGTGGAGGTTGCAGTGAGCCAAGACTGTGCCATTGCTCTCCAGCCTGGGTGACAGAGCAAGACTCTGTCTCAAAAAAAAAAAAAAAAAAAAAAAGAATGAATGAATGCCTTGCCTGCCTAGCCTTGGTCGGTACTTGAGACCAAGGGAGCTAACAGGCAGCAAAAGCCAGTGCTACAGGTCTGTGCGCCCACTCTCCCGGGATGCCCCCAGACCCCAGGCTCTCCTCAGCTGAACCTAGACTCACCCTGCCCTCCGACCCTGCTTCTCTTTCATGTTCCCAGCTCCAGCATCATCACCCCTGGCTACCTGCAGGATGCCCCTCAATACCATCGCCCTCTTCCTGCCCATCACTTGCTCCCCCTGCCGCCCACGCCACTCTCCACTCCGCTCACTCTCCCTCTGAGCTCCAGCACCTTCACCAGAGCAAGTCATCTCCTCTCCTACCTCCCAGGGTGACCTTCCCCCTACCTGCAGTCACATTCCTCAGCCCTGAACATTCCTTCCTCCCCTCCCAGCCAAGGAGGCCTTTCTTCTAGGGCTCCCCTTGTCCTCAGGACAAAGTCCAAATTCCTCACGTGGCCCATGGAGACTGGGCTCCTGCTCTCCTCTCCAGCCCGCTCATCTCCAGGCTCTGTCCTGTTAGCACACAATGCTCTTTATCGCCTCCCTGCTCTCCCATGCCTCTGTGACTTTGCCCATTCCCTTCCTTCAGCCTAGAATGCCTTCCTTATCTGCATGATAAACGTTCACTTCCCACCTCCCCCAAGAGCACCCAGGAAACCCATTATGACCCCCTGAGGGCTGGCGACTCCACTCTAACTTGCATTACTTCTTGGGAACACATCTATTATATTGCATTTCTCAAGTTGTACCTTAAGTATTTGAAGTCTTTCTTCCCTATGAGATGTTTCTAGAATACGCTTATGGTTTGTTCATATTGAAAAATTTGGACATGCATATAAATGTAAATACTTAAACATAAGTAGTATCCAGTTCAAGTCAGTACTCATAAATATGTAATCAATGAACGTATTGATGGGTAGAAAGGATGGGTGGACCAATGGAAGGAGGAAAGGAAGAATGATTGGCTAGATTGAATGATGGATGGATGGAAGTGAGGAAAAGGAAAGATGGATGGATGGTTGGATGGATATATATGGAAAGAGTATGAATGAAAGAAAGGACAGTTGAATGGGAGGAAAGAAGGATAGATATTGAGTGGAAGGATAGAAGGATAAAGGATGGATGGATGAATGGAGGGAAAGATTGACATTAGAGTGGAGGGAAGGAACGATGGAAAAATGAAAGAAAGGAAGGAAGGGAAAAGGGTGAATAGATAAAAGAATAGTTGGATTCTATTAGTTGGATAGTTGGATTCTATTAATAGTGAGATAAATTAATGGAAGGATGAAAGGAAATAAAGGATGAAATGATGGATGGATGTTTGGATGGACTGATGGAAGAATGAAAGGCTGAAAGGAGCAATGTAAGAGGATAGAGAAGGAAGAATGGAAGGATGGGTGAATGAATGGTTGGATGCCTGGATTCACGGCTGGACATGACAGTTCTCATACCCCTTCAGCTGGTCAGCTCCCTCACAAGGCAGTCTGGAACTTCCAGGTGGTCCCTGAAGCTGGCCCCCATTGCCTGATCTGCTACATTTATCTTGTATATTTTGACCTTAGTCAATAAACAAATAATCTATTTGTGGTTATTAAGGAAAACTAGAATGCTAGAGGCCAGTTAGTCTAATACATTCAAGGCGATTTCAGAGGACATGGGCTCAGCCTGTCGAGGTCGTGTCTAGGTCCTGCAATATCTAATGAGCTCAGCTCAGCTAACTCCACCCAGAGCTCTGCATTCTACTTTCCACTTCCCACCTCTCCCTGGAGGCTCGTTCAGAGCAAGGCCTGCCTGTCCGCTAACCTGGGGAGAGATTTTTCATGGAACAAATGAGAAAGGGAAATGACCTCAACCGAGGGTTGTTGCTGGGGAGGCCTGGGCAGGGGCAGCTGCCTTTCCATACCACCTGTGACCCTGGGCACATTCTGGAGCAGGAAGAAGAGGATCTGGCCCAGTGCCAGCACCCAGGCACCCTGCCAGAGCCATGACACAGAAAATGCTGGGCAGCACTGGTCTGGGTGCCCAGGGAACCCTTGGGGGAGGTGAGTAGGCAGGTCAGGGTGCCTTCATTGAACCCAGAACAGGGCCTGGGTGTGGAGGAGTCTGTGACCCCTTGGTCCCTGGTGCCCTCAACTCCTGCCCCATGGTGAAGGTCCAATAGCTGAGCCTTTATGGCGTCCCCAGCCCTCTCCTCTCCTGATAGCACTTTCTGCTTTCTTTCTTATCTATTTATCGGTATCTGTCTATCATATATTTATTTATTTTATTTTATTATTATTTTTTGAAACACAGTCTTGCTCTGCCACCCAGGATGGAGTGCAGTGGTGCGATCTCGGCTCACTACAACCTCTGCCTCCCAGGTTCAAGCCGTTCTCATGCCTCAGCCTCCTAAGTAGCTGGAACTCCAGGCATGCACCACCACACCCGGCTGATTTTTATGTTTTTAGTAGAGATGGGGTTTCACCACATTGGCCAGGCTAGTCTCGAACTCCTGACCTCAGGTGATCTGCCCACCTCAGCCTCCCAAAGTGCTGGGATTTCAGGTGTGAGCCACTATGCCTGGCCTATTTATTTATTTTAGAGACAGGGTCTTGTTCTGTCACCCAGGCTGGAGTGCAGTGGCACCATCATGGCTCAGTGCAGTCTCAAATTACTGGGCTTAAGCAATCCTCCTATCTCAGCCTCCCAAGTAGTTGGGTCTACAGGCGTGCAGCACCATGCTTGGCTAATTTTTACATTTTTCATAGAGACAGGATCGCACTTCTCAAGCAATTCTCCCACCTTGGTCTCCCAAAGCGCTGAGATTACAGGCATGAGCCAACCATTCCTGGCCCCCTGCTCTCTTTCTCAGCTCCTCACCCACCAACTTCACTAATGAAGTTTCCAGAAGATGCTTGCACACCTGTGGTATCCACACACCGCCCTGCATCTCTGCATCCCAGGTGGGCGGCAATGACGCAGGAGATCTGTGCCTGGGATCCCAGCCACTCCCTTCTCCAGTCTCCTTCCACACACAGTCCCCATGCTGGGATACCTGGCGGTTACTTCCCCTGGAACTTCCACCTCCACCCTCTCAGCGAGCCTTCCAGCAGCCCTTGAGGTGGGGGTCAAGGGGAAGGCGGAATGGAGGGATTGAAGATAAGATTCCAGGCCTTCCATGTTGGGGTGGTCATTCACGAAAACACACAGCAATATGTATTTACACAACCAGAGACGTGTCGTAGAAATCTTTACGGAGAACTAGGCATAAAGTCTAATTTTAAAACATGTGTTTGTATAAATTCATCCTTTAATTATTTATTTATTTATTGTCACGGTGTCTTGTTCCAGGTTAAAGTTCAATGGTGTGATCATAGCTCACCACAAACTCCAACTCCTGGGTTCAAGCGATTTCTTGCCTCAGCCCCCTGAGTAGCTGGGACCACAGGTGCACTCCACCACGCTCGGCTAATTTAAAAAAAAATTGTTTTGGGCCAGGTGCAGTAACTCATGCCTGAAATCACAGCACTTTGGAAGGCCAAGGCAGGTGGATCACGAGGTCAGGAGTTCAAGACCAGCCTGACCAACATGGTGAAACCCTGTCTCTACTAAAAATACCAAAATTAACTGGGCATGGTGGTGCGTGCCTATAATCCCAGCTACTCGGGAGGCTGAGGCAGGATAATCGCTTGAACCCAGGAGGCAGAGGTTGCAGTGAGCTGAGATTGCGCCACTGCACTCCAGCCTGGGTGACAGAGTGAGACTAAATCTCAAAATAGAAAAAAAAAAATTTGTTTTAGACAGAGGATCTGGCTACATTGCCCAGGCTGGTCTCAAGCTCCTGGGCTCAAGTGATCCTCATGCCTAGGTCTCCCAAAACACTGAGATTTACAGGCGTGAGCCACTGTGCCCAGTCTAAATTGATATTTGAATTTTACAAATTTATAGCAAATGTGTGAAAGTATTATACTTTGGGATTATTACTGCTCATCTTTAAGAGCTTGTCCTTCTAACAGGCCTCCTTGCCCGTTCCAATCTGCTTTCAGCAGTAGCTGAGTGATTGGATTGAAACTTAAGGCACACACATTTAGGAGAGGGTCAGAAACTTCCTCTGTAAAGGGCCAGAGGGTAAATATTTTAAACTTTGTGGGTCAGTCTCTACCATAGCAACTCAACTACTCTGCCAGTATAGCACAAAAGTGGCCAAGCACAACAGTAAATGAATGGGTGTGGCTGTGTTCCAATAAAACTTTATTTGCACAAAGAAGTGGTGGGCCAGATTTGGCCTTTGGGCTGTAGTTTGCCACCCTCTGGTTTAGAAAAAGGACACATATAAATGACCACAAAGGTGAGCGTTCAGGAGGTAGTGGCGTGTATATGGACTGGGGAAAGAACTGGGTGGGGTTGGTTCAGTGTGAAGACTCAGAGAGTTAGGCATCCACCCCTAAAACACCAAGGGATGGGGACAGAGCCATTCAGTGGTCCCAGAACCCAACCATAATGCGGGGGATGTAGCAAAGAGGCTCATGTTCATTCACGAGAAGAAAGACCCCATTAGCAATGAAGGGGGAGTCCCATATTCTTGGAGGCATGTAAGCAGAGGCTGGGGGTTAGGGAGAATTGTTCGTTGTTTTTTAAAAATTTATTTTAATTTTGAGTTCCGGGGTACATGTGCAGGATGTGCAGGTTTGTTACATGTTACATAAGTTAACGTGTGCCATGGTGGTGGGGGAGAACTGTTCTTATACATCCAGTCCTGCTCTTAGAGTGAGACGTTCTCTGTTTCTGCTCAAAACTCTCCACAGTCCCTGCTTTGCTCAAGGCAGAGGCCAAAGTCTCCACCAAGGCTGACCACCTGCCCATGCTGGGCCCACTGCCTGGCCGCTCTCGCCTCACACTCTCCTCCCTCTCTCAACTCCAGCCCTGTTGCTTCTGAGCTGTGGCCTGAGCCCCCAACACCCACACACCTCAGTGCCTCTGCTCAGGCTGATCTCTCTCCTGGAGTCTCATCCCCAGACATCCCCGCAGAGGGGACCAGGGCATGTGGGGAGAGGACCCTCATGTCACTCAGCCCTCTCCCTGCCTGCCCTGGTCCTTGACTGCTTGTCCTCCTTAGTGCTCACCTCCACTTAATGTGCCATTTCATTTATTTATTTGCTCCATGGTCTGGCTTCCCCTCCTAGAATGTCAGCTCCATGAGGCAGGGACTTGTGCCTGTGGGTCACGTCTGGATTCCCAGAGTTTAGTGCCTGGCTCACAGTAGGTCTGCAATAAATATTTACTAATATGGCGGTTTTCTTTTCCAGAGCTGGCCATGATACCTCCTATGCCACTGTACTTCTTACAGCATGGTGCCAATACTCGTCCCTTTGAGAAGTGGGGTCTTTGTTCCCTTCCCTTGAGTTTTGGCAGGCCTATGACTATGTCAGAGGTAAAGTTATGTGACTTCCGAGACTGGATCATGAACGGCAACACCGCTTCTGCCCAGTTCCTTAGAATGAAGGAAGGCTGGCACCATGGTGTGAGGAAGCCCAAGCTACACAGAGGCTGCATGTGGATGCTCCAGCCAACTGCCCCAGCCAAGGCTCAACCGCCAGACATGGGCATGAAGACATCTTCAGAGCAACTCTGGCCCCAGCCACCGTGATGGCAGGAGAGGCTCCCAGGGAGAACCAGTCAACCCCCAGGACTGTGGGACGTAGTAACAAAATCTTGTTGGGGGCGATGTGTTACCTAAAGAACAATGAACAAAAAATGCTGGTGTGTCACTGGTGCCTCCAGTGTTCCTACCTCACTGTTCTGAGACCTCACTTTTCATATCTTCCCCCTCAGAGTATGCACCCCTGCTTCTGTGCGTTTCCCAGTCCCTGCCTTCCTCTGGTGCTCTCTGGAAGCTTCTCCTGGTGGCAGCGGGTATTCTGCTCTCTCCTCTAGCATCTGCTGAGACTCCTTCTCCTGGGAGTGGACCACTGCAGATGTTCCCAGGCTTTGGGGCGCATGGGGACACCTCTCTTCTTAGGCTGCTTCCCTCCTTAGGGTGGCCAGAGCAGCTTCCCCCTGCACGGAGGCGAAGGCCCCCTCAGTCATGATCCTGATGAAGATTCCTTGCTTGGCAAAACTTTAGGCAGTCTTCTGAATCTTCTGCTACACCCGTCTGTGCACTTCCTTGTAAAACCCAGTTTTAGCAAAAGAACCTGCGAAGTCAGTTTAGGCAGAACCCCCATCCTAGATCGCTGATCACCGTTGATACCTGAACGGGTTCCTCGTCCTCCACCATCCCCCGGGCACTGTCCAATCACCCTGCCTGCAGCAAGAATCCTGTTGGGGCGGTTTTGCCAGACGTTTCCTCTAGGTAATTTTCCATCCACTGACAACTGCTCTGCCTCCCCTGCTATAAATCCCCACCTGTCCGGCTGGTCTTTGAAGTTGAGCCAATTCTTCTCTCCCTCAGCAAGACCCTGGTGCAGTGGCCCCTGTACCTATCACGATGGTCCTGAGCGAAGTCCTCCTTACCCTGCCTTAACCAGTGTCACTGAATACACCCGTCCTCAACACTGGCTGTCCTAGAAACTGTTGCCCACTCTGGGCTCCTGCTGCCACCTCCACCGCCAAGAGGGGGAAACTGAGGCACAGTTTTGTCTTTAACTCCCAGCTACCACCATGCGACCTGGGAAAACTCACCCACCACCAGGACCACTTCAGGCCTCTGAAGGGACACACGAGCCCAGAGAGAGCAGAAAGTCCTTTCTCCCTCCTAGATCCCAGACACTCCTCTTTCATGGACCTTCTTTCCAAGATGACTGACAGCAGCTACTCCACTCAGCTCTCCCCTGAATCCCACCCCCACGCCCATTCATGATGTGGTGCAGCTGGTCCCAGCATGATGGTGCCCCCAGAGCCCGGCACCGGTATTTTGCTGAAAGTCTGGGCCAATCGGTGTTACCATTCATGACCACCCAGAGGCCTCTGCTTCCTTCCAATGCCCTCTGGCCACAGGTTGAGGCAAGCTCCTGTACTCACATTCTTTTTTTTTTTTTTGCAATGGAGTTTTGCTCTGTCACACAGCTGGAATACGGTGGCGCAATCTCTGCTCACTGCAACCTCTGCCTCCTGGGTTCAAGCTATTCTCCTGCCTCAGTCTCCTGAGTAGCTGGGATTATAGGTGCCCACCACTACTCCTGGCTAATTTTTGTATTAGAGACAGAGTTTCCATGTTGTCCAGGTTGGCCTTCAATTCCTGACGTCAGCTGAGCCACCCACCTCAGCCTCCCAAAATGCTGGGATTACAGGAGTGAGCCACCGAGCCCGGCCAGCACTCACATCTTTTAGGAGCCATGACAGAGGTGCAGAGAGGCAGGGCGGGGCTGGGGCTCAAAGCCCAGGCTCCAGGGCCAACCCAGGTTTGCCCCCCAGCTTTGTGACCAAGGTCACATCTCTTCACCTCCCTGAGCCTCAGTTTCCTACTCTGAAAGGGGGATAATAGCACCGCTCCTGGGGCTGTTGTGAGGATAGAGGAGGTAACGTGTAGAAGGTGCTTTGCCTGGTGCTTGGCACATAGTAGCACACAATGAACAGTGACTGTCATTATTGCATGTGATGCAGCCAGACAGCCAGGCAAGGCACGAGTGGCCCCGTGTTCCCATCTCTGGCGGCTCACCCAGCTCTGACTGCCCCCTCCACCCCGCCTCACCTTTGGTGGCGCACGGCCCAGTTGTTCTCATTAGATGATGCTGCTCTGCTCCCAATGTGTCACTCATGTGAACCAGCGCACACCTCATCCCCACCCCCATCACTGTTCTGCTGGAAGAAACTCAGGAGCCAGGGCCGCACAACCAGCTTCCCCTGTGCCTGCCTTCTTGGGCGTGCAAACCAGAGTGAGCTCTTCCCCTCTGCCTGGGCAGACTCCCACTGACTCCCCCTTCATTCCTGTCCCCTTCTCCCCAAACAAAACAGAAAGGAGGGCCCAGGAAAAGAAGAGCTATCAAAATCCGGTATTTGAATCAGGCTCAAAATGAATCAGGGTTTGGCCCCTGGAAGCAACATGAACGCCCAGAGGCTTGGGAGGTGCTGCTCTGCCCCTGACTGACTTTGTGGCCTTGGGCACCTCCCTTCACCTCTTTGAGCTCCAGCTTTGTCACCTCGGACACAGGGACAGTAGTACAAGCCCTGGGTCACTGTACCCTCCTGCCTGCTCTGAGCTGAGCCATGCTGCCTCTCTGAGGCCACTTTGATTTGGTCTCTCCTGTTCCTGGGTCCATAATTCCTATCGCTTGCCCTCCCATGCCGAAATCTGACAGGGTTACAGGCATGAGCCATTGTGCCTGGCTAGCACTTTGGGAGGCCAAGGCGGGCAGATCACCTGAGGTCAGGAGTTCAAGACCAGCCTAGTCAACATGGTGAAACCCCGCTCTATTAAAAATACAAAAATTAGCTGGGCGTAGGGGCAAACACCTGTAATCCCAGCTACTTGGGAGGCTGAGGCAGAAAATTGCTTGAACCTGGGAGGTGGAGATTGCAGTAAGCCAAGATTGCACCACTGCACTCCAGCCTGGGTGACAGAGCAAGACTCTGTCAAAAGAAAGAAAGAGAGAGAGAGAGGGAGGGGAGGAGAGAGGGAGGAAAAGGCTCTGAGCCACCTGGCCTTCAGAGAACTCCCAGACAGTGGCCCAGGGACCAGTCCAGCCCAGACCACCTTAGGCAGTGACCTCTTTCCCAGGATCCAGGTACCCTAGAGGCACCTCAGCGGAAGAACTCTCTGAGGTCTGCAGGCTTGAGCTGTTTTGCTTTCTCCAAGACAGTTTCATCTTGTAATAGTTGCCATTCTCATTGTCATCATCCCATTAGAGTATATTTGTTTTATTTGAGAAATGTATGTAATGATTATTTCTGGCACTACGCTAAGTGCTTAAAAAGTATGAATTCACTAACTGCCGAAACCCCATAAGGTGTACTATTTATGAACCCTGAGGCCCAGAGACATTGAGTAACGTGCTTGATGTCACGAGGCTGATGGATGGTCACGTGGGGCTCTCGGCTTCCTTCTGAGAGGCAGCTGCCGGGCACGGGGCATACGGTTGTTCCAGGCCCATCTGCAGACACAGCATTGTCTCCTACATTTCCCCCATGCTCCCTGGGGCCTTGCAAGTTCCAGATTCTTCATCTGTAAATGGGGACAATAAGGCCAGCTCTGGGGGCCCAGGGCTGGGCCTGGGGGAGGGTTCAGCCCCACAGGGCCCTGCGCCCTCCTTGCTGTTCACCATCTGTCTGAGGCTCACTCAGAAGCTCTCTGGCACGATTTGATTCTGCCGGAAAAACGTGCTGAGGGGTAAGTGCAGGGTCCAGTGGGAGCCCCAGACTGCAGGGTGAGCTTCTCCTGGGGGCAAGCCCAGTGGCACCAACCCAGGTGAGGGGGCCTGTGTGCTCTTGCGTGCCCCTGACCTTCCCCTGCCGGGCTGGGAGCCAGAGCTGGCTCGTTTACAGAACACTGGGCCAGGATCGCAGCCACCCCAGGCCGAACCCTGAGCTGTGGGTTATTTGCCAGGACAAGGTGGCCCTGGGGCAAGGAGGCCTCCCCAGGATGGGCTGCCCCCACCGTGGAGGAAATCCACACAGCAGCTTGGTTCCCCAAAGGATTCCCTGCCTGGAGTCCAGGCCACACCAAAGTACACAGAACTTTGTGTGCGGCTGGAGGAGAGGGCGGGACTCCAGCGGGAAAAGCTCCCTGCCTGGCGGACGCCCCCAGGCACCTGCTCAGGGGTCAGGGGGATTCTTGGAGATCAGTTTCCAGTACAGAAAAGCTTCCACCCCAGCCCTCCCGAGCCCTCAGTGTGGGGAGAGGCAGCGCCCCAGCACAGCTCACCCCTCCTTAGGAGGAAGGGAGTCAGAGGGGGTGGGCACTGGCTGAAGGTCACACAGGAGCCCCGGCTGCCAGCTGCCTTGGGTTGGGCCTGCCACAGGAGGCTTCTTGCTCACTGAGGGCCTCAAACATAAGCCTTTGACATTCTCTCCAAAGGAGGTTACAGCCTCAGGCACAACCACGTTGTCTGCAGGGCCAGAGGAAGTTTGTTTTACAGCCACTAGGGAGGGTCCCATCACTGGACGCACCTCCTATGGCCCCTAAACCTGGATGTGTTGGAAATAAATCCTGTATCTATTTGGTATCTACCACTAGGCTATTGCCCTAACGGGGGCTGACAGTGGTAATTGGTTCATCATGAGCATTACGAACAATATTGTGATTCTTATAAAGTGATCTCCATGTGTTGGTAAGACATTAAGACCCTTAAAAAATGACCATGGTTCAGGTTGTTCGCCTCCAAGGGCCTGGTTCCAGAAACTTCTGGGTGGAGGTGAGCTGGGCAGCCTCCCTCTAATTTCCCCAGGGAATGGCCTGGGGACTTAGCCAAACGCTGACAACCAGTGGGTGAGGGACAGGTGGACGCTTCCCAAATCAGCTCTGTGCAGACAGACCGCAGCTGTCAGGCCTGTGTTGGCCTGACCCTCCTCTGTGACCTTGCGCCCGGGACCCCCTCCAGTGTCAGCGTCCCTATCAGAGCCTCGAGGGCTGAGCCAAGTGACCCTTCTGATGCTCCCCAGCCCTACCACTGGGCTCCAGCTCAGCCCTGGAGAAGCCCCTCCACTATGGGGACTCACCTGGAGCCACCTGGAGCATGAGCAGCCTGAGGAAGGAAAGAAAATGCTCTTTAAGTTGTCATAACAGAGCGGGGCCTCCAGCACCTCCTGTTTACTGAGGCTGAGTAAATACAGCCGGGCCCTTAGCAACAGGCACAAAGGGGCCGTTGTGCTGCCCGCTGCTCGCTCGCTCGCTGCTCCCTGGGCTCCTTCCCTGAGCTCAGCCCCAGCTGGGAGCTCTCTGAGAGGCAGGATGGCCTGGCCCACAGCCCTGGCCTGACGGGGCCGGAACCGGGCGGGTGCAAGGCCTGCGGTGTGCCAGTCTCCAGGCGTGTCGGGGAGCCAGGCCTTTAGAGGTCCCTGTCCTCTGCAGGCAGAAAATTCCACCCCATTCTTCTGACCAGCAAACTAAGGTTTGCAAAGGTAAGCAAAACAAGGGCCTCAGAGACGCCCCTGATTTGAGTTTGTCACTCAGAGATGGAGCACGTGAGCCTTGGACCAAGAAGCCCCGAGTTGGACGTCAGTCTCGGCCACGGGAGCTTTGGAGTGTTCTGTGTTACGAGTCCCAGTCTCTTCATTTCTGACAAGGGGCTCATGCATCATGCCTGGCTCGCCTGGCTGCGTGCACATCAAATCATATGAGTGTGTGAGGACGTTCATTCTATGAATTCTACAAGCTCTGAGCAAACAGAGGGAGTTATGATTTGGGCCAAGGGGGCAGAACAGACATTAGAGTCAATGATAAATAGGTCGGGCCCCTGTCAAGTGCTAGGAGCTTCCAGAGCCCCCCTTTGAACAATGAAGGTGTCACACCTCCTGGAATCCCAGGTACTGGCAGCCAACTCCATGCCAGGCTGGGGAAACTGGGTGAGAAGGGTGCGATCCCTGCCCACAGGGCCTCCCTCTCTAAAACAAAGGGCTAGTTCCACGGTGTATGAAGCACTGTAATACATCAATAAACTGAGAAGGCCTCCGTTGAAAAATGAGAAAAAGATGTGGCTAAGTAATTCATAAAAGAATTAAGGCTGCACACAGTGACTCATGCCTATAATTCCAACTATTTGGGAGGCCGAGGTGGGAAGATCACATGAGATCAGGAGTTCAAGACCAGCCTGGGCAACACAATGAGACCACATCTCTACACAGAAAATTATTTTTAAATAAAAATAGAAATAAGTTAGTTGGGCGTGGTAGTGTGTACCTGTAGTCTTGGCTACGCAGGCTGCTGAGGCAGGAGGACCCCTTGAGCCTAGGAGTTCGAGGTTGCAGTGAGCCATGATTGTGCCACTGCACCCCAGCCTGGGTGACAGAGGGAGACTCCATCTCTTAAAAAAAAAAAAAAAAAAAAAAAAGAATGCTTATCAACACTTAGAAAAAAACCAAAAATAGAAATCAACCTGATGAGTAACAAAAATGAAAATAAAAGCAACATTGAGATTTTCTGCACCCCCCATTAGATTATTGAAAAGATTAGAAACATTTCCCCCAGCATGGGCAAGTTGGTTATGAAGGCTCTGCACCTTACTTTTTTTTTTTGAGACAGAGTCTCGCTCTGTTGCCCAGGCCGGAGTGCAGTGGCGTGATCTCAGCTCACTGGAAGCTCCGCCTCCCAGGTTCATGCCATTTTCCTGCCTCAGCCTCCTGAGTATCTGGGACTACAGGCTTCTGCCACCATGCCTGGCTAATTTTTTGTATTTTTAGTAGAGACGGAATTTCACCGTGGTAGCCAGGATGGTCTTGATCTCCTGATCTCGTGATCTGCCCACCTCGGCCTCCCAAAGTGCTGGGATTACAGGCCTGAGCCACCGCGCCCAGCTACCCCTTACTAACTTTTGACCTCTAGCATAAACTGCATGCCTCACTTTACCTGTCTGTAAAATGGGCACTAACAGAACCTGCCTTGCAGGCTTGTTGGGAGGAGTAAATGAGTTACTGCGTATAAAGTGCTTCCAGGGATGCCAAGCATGTAAATGGTGCTGAATGCACTGTAGTTATTACTTTTATGATTACCATTGGTTCAAAGTATACATTGGACAATCTTGTCTTGTTTATTAAAATAAAAAGTTGGAAATCATCTAAATGTCCATTAACTGGGAACTGAAGAATTCGATGACATCTGTGGATCCCGATCCCATGGAATACGTTCCTGCAACAGGGTCAGCGAGCGCACGGGTGTTTGTATTGACACGGAAGGTTCTCCATGTCACACTGATGGATGAACGAGCAGCCGCCGCAAAGAGATCCCGCTTCTGTGGAGTTGGAAACGTGGATTTATTGGTGTGTATTTGCACTGAGACACGGGCAGGGATGTTCTCCAGCTGTTAGCGGCGGCTTTCTAGGAGTGAAGCATTTTAAGGCTTTTGTTTTCTTCTCTATACTTTTCTGTGTTTTTAAAAAGTACAAGAAGGTTTTGTTTTGGTTAAAAAAAAAGTTTACTAAAGCCATTTTCTTTTGTTTGAATTTCAAATGCAGTAAGTGCTGAACGGAAGCACTGGGGCATGAGTGACCAAACAGGGAACAATGAAATTTGGGCTTGTCAGTGGGGACGAGGTTGGGGAGGCAGACTCAGTGTTGATGGGGTGGGAGGTGGGCTCCGTGGCAGGAAGGCAGGGACTTGGAAGAGTCCAGGGCTTTGAGAGGAACAAGGGGTGCAGTTAGAAAAGCAAGTTGGCCGGGCACAGTGGCTCACACCTGTAATCCCAGCACTTTGGGAGGCTGAGGCGGGCAGATCACAAGGTCAGGAGTTCAAGACCAGCCTGGCCAATATGGTGAAACCCCATCTCTACCAAAAATACAAAAATTAGCTGGGTGTGGTGGCACACGCCTGTAATCCCAGCTACTCAGGAGGCTGAGGCAGGAGAATCACTTGAACTCAGGAGGCGGAGGTTGCAGTGAGCCAAGATTGCACCACTGCACTCCAGCCCGGGCGACAGAGCGAGACTGTCTCAAACAAAAAAAAAAAAGAAAAAGAAAAAGAAAAAGAAAAAAGCAAGTTGAAGCAAAGTCACGTCATTGGAAGGGCAGATGGAGGTTTTATCTGGAAGGTGCAGGGAAGTTCAAAAAAGTAAGGTAAGGTGTGGACTCTGATCTGGCCTCTGCCCTATTTGGTTGTTCTTATCTGGGCCTCAGTGCTCCGGGCAGGAAAGTCTTGGATCGGGGACAGAGGCGGGAGCCTCCTGTCCATTTTCAGAGACAGGCCAGAGGAGGCAGCTGGATGCTTGAGTATGAAGAAAGCCCCCTGTTTAGGGCTTGCATCTCTCCAAGTCCAGTAGGGCCCCGGCCACCCTGAGAGGAGAGCCGCTCCCCGTGTGTGTGCTGGGACTTGAAGAGCCTAAGAAAAGGTCTGGACCCTCCTATGGCCCACAGGCTCTCACTACCCTAGAGCCAAAGACCACGAGCCACTCTCCAGGGCCACGGGAGGGCGGCCTGATGAGTAAGCGCAGGTACCTGACCAGGCAGCATCGCGCCATGAGAGGGGATCGCATGTGCCAGTCTGCAGCTGCTCCTTGCTCTTCCCCAGGCCCCGGGACCACGGAGTTAGCTGACCAGGCAGAAGTTGGCTCCCCAGCAGCCCATGGGTGGTCCCGAGATACCCTGTTAATATTTGGGGGCTGCATAGGTCCACGTGGTGGGGAGCTGTCCTGTGTATGGTGGGATTTTTAGCAGTGCCCGGCTTCTACCCACTAGATGCCAGTAGTATCCCTTGGCAATTGTGACATTGACAAATGGTCCCTGGGAGACACAATTGCCCCCATTTGAGAACTTTGGCTCCATGGTGACCTGCATGGCCATCAGCCCCTCTCCAGGGCTGAACACTCCTCAGAGGCAGGATCCTCATGTCCCCAGCACCCGCACAGGCTCGGCACATAGCAGGTGTGAACACCTGGGCAGCACCCGCACAGGCTCAGCACACAGCAGGTGTGAACACCTGGGCAGTACCCGCACCCGCACCCGCACCCGCACAGGCTCAGCACACAGCAGGTGTGAACACCTGGGCAGTACCCGCGCAGGCTCAGCACACAGCAGGTGTGAACACCTGGGCAGCACCCGCGCAGGCTCAGCACACAGCAGGTGTGAACACCTGGGCAGCACCCGCGCAGGCTCAGCACACAGCAGGTGTGAACACCTGGGCAGCACCCGCGCAGGCTCAGCACACAGCAGGTGTGAACACCTGGGCAGCACCCGCGCAGGCTCAGCACACAGTAGGTGTGAACACCTGGGCAGCACCCGCGCAGGCTCAGCACACAGCAGGTGTGAACACCTGGGCTCTGGCCCTTCCTCACCAGAACCCCCTCCCTTCTTGCAAGGAGTGCAGCAGCAGCATCCACAGCGGACACCCAGTCCCTGCCCCTGCCCCCAGCCCGCCCAGAGCGGAGATGAGCTGAAAACCCCACTGTGTCTCCCACCTCCCCCAGCTCTGGGCTCCAAGCGGCCAGGATGCAAAGAACTAAATCCTTTGAGTGAAACAACCTTCAGTAACCTTTTCAGACAAACACGTCCTCCCCTCCCACCACTTGCTGGAAGCCAGAGCTGCTGACGCAGCCATGTGGGGACCTGTGGGGACTCCCTCTCCTTGAGCCGTGGCACACGCACCCCTCACACCCAGCCACTCCCTGCCACCCACTCTCTCAGAGGGAAGGGCCACCCAGATCTACTGCCACACTCTTTTTTTTTTCCTTCGAGACAGGGCCTTCCTCTGTCATCCCGGCTGGAGTGCAGTGGTGTGATCACAGCCTTCCCGAGCTGCATTCTTAACACCCAAAAGCATTTATAAGAAGCTCAGTTCTCAGTGTTTAGGGAGACAGTGGGAGGGAGATCTGTCCAAAGGGTGCTGAGTCCTGCACTGCCCAACAAGTATGAGACTTCTTGGGGCCCGCCCAGCAAGTGTCCTGGGGCCATGTGCTGCCTGGAGGGGCTTCTGCTGCCATCTCTGACTCTGATCTGGAGGGGACTCCATCCCCTCCCTCTGCCAGTGCCTGGGACAGAGACAGCTGCTGTCGGAGATCTGCAGGGCCTAACATAAAGCAAGAAGCCGTGCTCATTAGGCCGGTGGCCAGCACTGCAGAGCGCGCAGAAGGAAATAAACTTCCACTAGAAGCTGCTGGCTGGGCAGGCAGGAAGGGTGCTTCATGGAGCTTGGAGGTTTGGCAGGGTCAGGGACCCCAAACATCGTGTGCACAGTGGCTAGGGCTCCAGCTCAGGAGAGCGCCCCCAGAATGCATGACCCAGATCAAGGCCCACAGGGCACACATGGCGTCAGCAGGACCCTGGAGAGGGGGCTTTCAGATAAAATCCAAACAGGGATGCATCTCCCAAAAAAGACCCATGGTTGGTCCTGGACAGCCAAGCCCTGCTCTCAGCACTCAGCCAGGACTGGTCCTCAAGCTGTGTTGACTGAAGAGCAGGCCGGATTAATGTTCACTCCAGAAGGAACCTGACAGCCAGCCCTTCTCAACAAACCATCTTCACATACGCTCCACGAGGCAGTCATTCCCCACACGAGGGACTCCTGGCTGACTCCGTGTGATGCCCGGGGGAGGTGAGCTGCTGACTTCCTGTTGTCTTGAGTTAGAGAGGACTCCAGGCTACCCCATGACAGCATCATCAGGCACTTGCAGGCAGGTGTGTTTTGGCGAGGGCTGGTGAAGGGTAGGACGGCCATGGGCATGCAGCCATCCCATCCAAGTGTCATGGCAGGAAGAAACAAAGGTTGAGAACCACAGCACTAGATGTCTGGGTTGGGGGACACTTGCCATTGTGACCTGGATTCTGGTGCCTGGGGGGGGCACAACCAGGTTCGCACCTCGTTCAGGAAGCTATATGCAGCAGGCCTGTTGCTGGCTGGATTTGCTGCTCTTAAGGACGCAGCTGCACTGGAATTTGGGGTCCCCTCATCCCCCACCAGGAGTTCAAACCCCTGTGCCTTCTGTGTCCTCTGTCCCACACTGCCCCCTGGAGGAGGGATGAAGGATGGTGCTGAAGGGCACAAGAGGTAGACATTTTCATCCACCTTCACCTCCTCTTCCTGGCCAACAGAACGCTGATTTTGTTCGAGGCAGCAGAATGCCCAGCCCCAGGGACAAGTCTTGCTTCATTGTATAAGTCAGTGATGATGGCCCTGTACCCCTGTGCCAGGCCGTTTCTTTCCCAGACTCCTTTGCAGCTAGGGGCCATTGACCCAATTTCAGGCAATGAAGTGTAAGGGAAAGTTTTGGGGGGATGCTTCTGGGAGAGCTTTTGCTTCTTAACAAAAGAGAAGTGTGTGAAAGGAGAGTTCTCTTAGGTCCACCCTCACTTTCTTTCATGCTGGAGTGCAGACGTGGTGGCCGGTGCTGCAGCAGCCATCCTGCACTATGTGGCACGAAGTTAACATGGAGGATGGTGGGCAGAGAGAGGGAAAGAACCTGGGTCCTTGATGACCTCACCAAGCTACCAAACCACCCTGAAATTGCCTATGCCCAGGGTCCTTGTGAAGTAACAATGGCTGTATTTGTGGTTTCGTTGAATTCTGTTACTTGCAGCCAGACACATCAGGGAAGCACTGAGGTGTGAGGTGCTGTGTGAGCATGGGTAAAACACTTAGCACAATGCCCAGCCTATGGTAACTGCCCATAATGGTAGCTGTTATTACTGTCATATGCATCTACAAGTGTGCACAAGTTGCTAACTCGTGTGGGCACATATGGGTGAATATGGAGGTGTGATGTGCAGGTGACCTCGGTTCAAAATGTGATTCAAGTCCTGTCCTATTGCTTGGCCCAGGAACTGGGGCCACTCCCTCGACCTTGCTGAGATGCAGTTTCCTTAGCTAAATGGGGAGGCAATGACTTGCATGGGTCTAAGCTGGCAGTTGGCATTGCCAAACTCGCAATCACCCAGGGGTAGGATAAGAATACTTGCTCCACCTGACAGATGGGGAAACTGAGGCTTAGACAGTGTAAGTGAAATGCCCACATTTAGAGCCAAGAAGTGGTGATGCTAAGACTTGAACCATGTGGCCTCACACAGAACCTGTGTCTGCAGAGCTGTGTGTGAGTGTGTATATGTGCAGGAGTGTGTGTGCAGGAGTGTGTGTGCCGGGGTCTGTGTGCAGGGAGTGTGTTCATGTGTGCAGGAGTGCATGTGAACATGTGTGCAGGAGTCTGTGTTCAGGGTGTGTGTACATGTGTGCAGGAGTGCATGTGAACATGTGTGCAGGGGTCTGTGTGCAGGATGTGTGCACATGCAAAGTCACTTAGGTCAGTGCGTATGAAACCCAAGGCATTCTGGACAAACCCTGATGACTCTGTCTAGAGGGAGGGTCTCTCCTTAGCCCTCAGAGGTGCAGTTGGGCCTCCCTCACCCTAATCTTTACTGGCTTTCCCAGACTCCTGGGCTCCGGCAGGACTGCCTCTGTTGCAGTGGCTCTTTCTGGCTCTCCAGGGCCCTGGCGCTCCACAGTGGCTGCCTCCTGCTCCCTTCTCCAAAACAAAATCAGCAGCAGTTCCCAAGGGGTGAGCCACCTCCCTCTTGTTTACCACTTGCATGGCCCCCCGCCCTGCAGAGCTAGCTCCAGGCTGCCATCAGCAGGTGTGTTTTCCAGGCCCTGGCCCTTTCCCCTCCTGGCACCTTTGAGGCCCAGCTAGAGGGCAGCTGCTCTCAGGAGGGTTTCCTTTTCCCTTGAGACCAGGACCCACCAAGTCGAGGGGTACTTTCCAGGCTTCCCCAGTTGGGTCCAGCCTGGCAGGTGGGGAGGGGATGGTGCTGAGTGAGAGAGAAGGAAAGTGAAGGGAGTCCGAAGCTCCTAGAGACAGTCCCAGGCTCCTTGCCCCAACCTCACCCCCTTCCTCGTCTGAGCAGATCTTTCAGGCTTCTCTGAAGACAGGGGTCCACTGGGACTTCAAGCTTGGGCCCCGAGGTCGTCCAGTCACAGCTAACACACTGAGAAACTCCTGCTCTCACTTCACCCTAAAGGGCTCCTTTCTCCACCCCGTGCTCCTTGTCCTCACCTCCTCTTCTGCATCTGTGGTGAGAGACGGAGAGGCTCCACACCCCTTCCCCATTTGGAGCCTGAGGCAGCCCCGCCTCCTGGGCCCATCTGTCCCCTCCAGACCCTAAGCCACAAGCTTTACCTCCACGATTTTCTCACAGCAAACCCACTGTCCTCTCCTACTGTCCTCCCCCAGGGAGTCTTTGATCCAGCTTGGGCCTTGAGCCAAAAAATCATTAAAAGAAAGTACAGCCAAGGAGGGGAAAAAATTGCTCTTCTGATGGGAGAAAGCCAAACGCTGTCACACGCCAGGGCCATTGGCTGTCACCCAGGAACTTCGGGGAGAACTTGCTGGGAGGTAGGGTGGGGGCCAGGGGCTGAGGCAGAAGGAGACGGTTATAGCAAAGGTCTTGGAGCCCAACAGACCGAGGTGCAGAGACCAGCTTTGTTCTTGCTGAGGCCTTGAGCGAGTGCCCAGCCTCTTGGGAGCCGTGACCTTGCAGGGTTGGGTGCCGTGGAGACCTGGCATGTAGCAGGCCCCAGCTAGAAGGACCTCCTGAGGTCTCTGATGTTTTCCACAGCTCACAAAGGTGTTTGGGAGGGAACAGCACCAGCTGGAGCCTCTTACAGGACAGGAGACCGAGCAGAGGCCCCGGGAGGGGTGATCTGTCTAACGTCACACAGCAACTGCATGCCCTTGGCTCTGCCTGCGTCCCCAGCAGTCCTGGCCTGTAGGAGACATGACAGTCAGAGACTCTGGAGTGTGTGCTCTGAGAAGGTGATGTGCTCTGAGAAGGGGAGCCTCACCTTCTCAGCCCCCGAAACTGAGGCCCAGAGTGGGAACTCCCATGGCCATGTGACCCGTGTAAGAGGAACACGGGCAAGAAGGCACAGGCCCTGCTTCTCCCTGCCTCGCGTCCCTCTAAAACAAATAGCTGATGCTCACTGCACCAGGCACTTTGTACTTGAGGCTTTCAAGACATGGTCAGATTTGATTTTTACAACAAACTAATAAATGAGGTAGGTGCCTTTATTAACCCTCATTTACAGATGAGTTAGGTGGGGCACAGAGAGGACAAGTGACAGACTGAAAGTCACGCTGCAGATACACAGTCGAGCTGGACTTGAAACCCACGGTGCCTGACTCTAGCACCCATGGCTGTGGCTCCAGTGAGGACAGAGAAGCTGACCTAGTCCTCCATTCTCTGCTCACTCCCTGAACGCCTGGGCTGGGGGGAAGGATGTCCAGAGCACCGCCTGCCAGGCTTCTTGTGCGGTGTGCCTGGTGCATGGTGGGTGCCTGGTGCCCGGTGGGTGCCTGCTGAACATGGCGCTGTGCTGAGTGAGGTGGGCTCAGCAATCGCACTAGCACAGGGCGCTCGGGCTGAGACCCCTGTGGGAGAAACAGAGGCGGGGGGGCCTTCGGCTGGGCAGACACACTCAGGCACTCACAGCAGTGCGTCACCGTGGGCCACGCAAGTCAAGGGCAAACTCTTCACCTCTGCTGTTGCTATGGGAAGAGCGCCAGCTCTGGGTTTCGATCCCCTCTGCCTGAGTGGAAGGACAAGTGCGGGCGTCTGTGAGGATGCTGGGACCACTCAGGGCAATTTGAAAGGAGCAGAAGAGCGAACAGCACCAGGGGAGACTCTGGTCAGGAAAACCAGCCAGGAGTAGTGGGAGGAGAAGCCGCGGGGGCTGCGGTCAGGAGTGGCTTCCTCCAGGCACTGGTCCTGGCCTGGCATGGTGGTGACCACAGGGGAGACTCCTTCTCATGCCATGGCCTGGGCACCTCCCCTTTCTCCTGGCTGCAGTCCTTCCCTGGCCTCTGGAGTGTGCTCCGAACACCTACCCCATCACCTGTCCCCTGAGATCTCTCTAGGGAGCTGGATGTGCCTGGGGGGAGTGCCTCCTTTGGCCTTCTTTGGCCCCCAGTGCCTTCTTTGGGCCCCACTCAATCCTGTCCCTTTTTGCAGCCACAGCAGTGCTCCACGCCACCCTCTGCCCTCCCCCTACTCTCTGTGAAAATTGCTGTGGCCAGAGCACTCAAAGAGAGACCCCGCCCCACACGGGCACCACAGCGTGGGAGGGGGGAGCTGGTCCTTTGGCTTCCGGCCCTGAGCCTGTGGTGGTTGCCTGGGCAACAGCAGCCCATGGGAGGCAGGCCTGACAACACCACGAGAGGCTGCCCAGCCCCCTCCACCCCTCCCTGCTCCCAGGGAGGTGTGGCACCTGGGTGTGTGCGCGGTGCGTGTCTGTGTGTACACACCTGAGCCTGCAGTCTGGGTGCGGCCGGCCATGGGTTCCGCAGAGCTGGTCACCAATGGCCTCACGGAGCAGAGAAGGGCGGGATGCCCACGGGCTGGGTGCTTATAGCTCCCTCAAAGTTTTTGGGCGCGGAGACTCACGCCTATAATCCCAGCACTTTGGGAAGCTGAGGCGGATGGATCACGAGGTCAGGAGTTCGAGACCGGCCTGACCAACATGGTGAAAGCCCAACTCTACTAAAAATACAGAAATTAGCCAAGTGTGGTGGCACACACCTGTAATCCCAGCTACTCAGGAGGCTGAGGCAGGATAATCACTTGAACCCAGGAGGTGGAGGTTGCAGTGAGCCAAGGTTGTGTTACTGCATTCCAGCCTGGGTGACAGAGTGAGACTCTGTCTCAAAAAAAAAAAAAAAAAAAGAGAGAGAGAGAGAAATGCAAGGTTCCGAGTCATTTCGAAATTATTTGAGTTGCTGGATTTTTCTTTCTTTGACCACAGACTCTCAGAGATAAGAACTGGGCCTTCAGGTTTAGAAGAGCACCAGCCACACAGTAGGTGATCAGAAAATGTGTCCTGACCCCTGCCCACAGGCATGATGGTCCAGGCCTCAGCCACAGGCCACGCGGTGTTTGGGGGCACCACGGCAGTGGGCCAAGGCCTTTGCTTGTGGGTGGACAGGGAGCTGTGCTGGGCCTCCAGAACCCGCCACGCTCCCTAGAAAAAAAGGAGTCCACGTGCAGTGTCTGACCTTTATCTCCCCACAGGGACACAATGTGTCAGCAGAGGGTGAGCAGTGGAGCCAACCTGAGCTGGTCACTGTTGGCCTTGGGAAGCCAGGCCTTGGGTCTCACCCTGCTGGTCCCAAGGCCTGGGTGGGGCAGGAAGGTGTCAAGAGTTGTCCAGGACACCCGGACAGTTCTCCTGACTTTGCAAGAACAGAGGCTCGGCTGGGAAGCGGGCACCTATCAACCCTCCCTCAGTAGCCTCTTTCCTGTCTCTGCTGGGCTTTGTTGACTGTGATCAATGACTTCTACTTCTCCGTTGAGGAAACTGAGGCACAGAGAATTCATGCAGTGCCCAAGCAGCAGGGCTGAAATTCACCGGGGCTGTGGGCCCAGCCAGGAAGCTACTGGCCACTCCACCATGCACTCCTGGCAGCCTGGCTCTCGGAGAACTGGGAGATGGGGTGGGCCTGGCCAGAGCAAGGGAAGGGTCGCCACAGCTCCGGCCCCACCCAGACAAGCCTCCACTTCCTGAGCTGGCCGCCAGGACAGGCTAGGCTCCCAAAATCCTTCCTAAAAAGGAATCAGGCTGTGGTGGCCCACACTATTTTTAGATAATTGTGTTGAAAAATCCCAAGGCACATGTAGCATCATGCATTTTTTTATTCAGGAAGAAAGAAGAAAGGGACCTCCGCACTCTTCTCCTCACGGCCACGGCCTGCCGGAAACAGGTTACGCCTCTGGAGGGGCCTCGCACCTGTCCATTCCCGGAGGGGCAGTAGCCTGGGCCCTGCAGCTATCCAGCCCTGGGGGTTAGGGCCTTGGGGTTTCTGGCTAGAAGCAGGGCTCACCTTGGTCTCCTCCTAAGCCTGGAGCTCTCAGGGGGTGCAAGGCACATGGGGATCCCCCACATTGCAAGTGGGGAGACTGAGGCCAGCCTGTCCTCATCTCCATTTCCAGGCCTTTTTTAAAAAAAAAAAAACAGAAAAAAACAAAAACAAAACAAAACAAAACAAAAAAACCCCCAGCTTTATGAAGATGTGATTGGCATGTAGTAAAGTGCGAGCATTTAAAGTATACAGTTCAATATGTTTTGACATTTGTATCTATCCATGAAGCCATGGCCACAATTAAGATAGGGATCACATCCATCACCCTCAAAATGTCCTTATCACCTTTGAAACTCCTCCCCCTGGCCCCCCTCCACCCCCAAGGCTCCTTGTCCCAGGCAATCATGGGTCTGCTTTCCATCACTCTAGATTAGTCCACATTTTCTGGAGTTTTCTATAAATGGAATCACACAGCACTTTCTTTTTTGACTGGCTCCTCCAACTCGTCACCACTCTCTGGAGATTCACCCGTGTTGCTGCAGGCACCAAGCCCCTCGTATGGAATAGATCACAATTCGATTCTCCTTTGATCTGTTGGTGGACATTTGGATTGTGATCAGTTTTTGGCTATTACAAATAAAGCTGCTGTAAACATTTGCAGAGAACTCTTTGTATTTTATATTTGTACATATATTTCCTTTTCTCTGGGGTACATACTAAGAGAGGAATTTCTGGATAATTCTATGTTTAACTTTTTAAGAAACTGCCAAACCGTTTTCCAAAGCGGCTGTACCATTTTACATTCCCACCAGCAACGTATGAGGGTTCCAATTTCCCCACGCCCTCACAAACATTTGTTATTGTCTGTCTTTTTGATTATAGACATTCTAGTGGGTGTGAGGTGGTATCTCTTGGAGTTTTGACTTGCATTTCCCCAGTGAGTAATGACGTTGAACATTTTCTCATGTGTTTGTTGGCTTAGACCTTACTTAAAAAAAAATAAACTATTAAGTTTGGGATAATTTTAGATTCACTGAAAAGTTGCAAAGGTAACACACAGAATTCCCACTTACCCTTCTCTCAGTTTCCCCTAATATAACCCTTTATGTTACCTGGTACATTTGTGCCAACAAAGGAACTGACATCAGTACATTACTAGTAACCAAACTCCAGACTTTATTTAGATGTCAGCAGCTTATAATACGAATGAATGTGCCTGATATGGTTTGGCTGTGTCCCCACCCAAATCTCACCTTGAATTGTATTTCCCCTAATCCCCACATGTTGTGGGAGGGACTCGGTGGGAGGTAATTGAATCATGGGGGTGGTTACCCTCATGCTGTTCTCATGATAGTGAGTTCTCATGAGATCTGATGGTTTTATAAGGCTTTTTTTTCCCCCCCTTTTTACTCGGCACTTCTTCCTGCTGCCATGTGAAGAAGGACATGTTTGCCTCCCCTTCCTCCATGATTGTAAGTTTCCTGAGGCCTCTCCAGCCATGCTGAACTGTGAGTCAATTAAACCTGTTTTCTTTATAAATTGCCTAGTCTCGGGTATGTCTTTATTAGCTGCATGACGACGTACTAATACAGTGCCTTTCCCATCCAGGACCCTGTACCACCTAATATTTAGTTATGTCTTCATGGGCTTCTTAAACTTTTATTTTTTCATGCTCTTGATAGTTTTGAGGGGTATTGGTCCGGTATGGTGTGATCCAACTGTGCTGTTACCTGTTTCTGATGGTGTGATCCAATTGCACTTTGTTACCTATTTCTGAGAGTTGGATCTGACTGCACTTTGCATTCATGGGGGCACCGTCTGGCAAGGTGAGTTTGTCAGGGAGAGGCCGTAGCCCTCCCTACCGCTAATGATTGGCTACCACACACAGGTTCCAGGCAGAGTCTAGCTACTGGAGCCAACCAGCGTGGCTTCAGCCAGTTAACAGACCACTTCTTGGCATCATGAGGATTAACGGAGTGAGCCCATGGAAAATGCACAAACTAAGCCCTCAGTAAATATAGCCCAATGAACTGCCATTCTGCCTATCCTAATTCTATCCTAAGATAGATAATCAGAGATGCTGGGGAAAAATGAGCATGTGAGTGGCTAAGAGTGTGGATTCTGGAGTCAGGCGACCTGGTTCGAGGCTTGCCGTAGTATCACCCAAACTTGGGCAAGTTTCTTCATCTTCTGAAGAGGGCTTCATTTCTCACCTGGACCTGTATCAGTAATAATTGTATCCCTATCATAGGACTGTCATGAGGATTAGATGAGTTAATACATGTCAAATGATTGGTGCATAATAAATGCTCAATAATTGTGAGCTGGCATTAACCATTCCATTGTATGTAGTATGACAATGTGAAACCACTGAAATCATCGACAATAGAGAATGGGTTAAACAGTCTGCAGTGCATCCATGTGAGGGGTGGTTATACTGTCTCTAAGTTATCTAGAAAGAGTTTTAATGACAAAAGAATATTAAGTGAAAAGATCCATACAGTGTTATAGATAGTGTGATTTCACTTCATTAAATATGTATACTTGGCTGGGTGCGGTGGCTCATGCCTGTAAATCCCAGCACTTTGGGAGGCTGAGACGGGTGGATCATGAAGTCAGGAGATCAAGACCATCCTGGCTAACATGGTGAAACTCCATCTCTACTAAAAATGCAAAAAATTAGCTGGGCATGGTGGTGGGCACCTGTAATCCTAGCTAGTGGGGAGGCTGGGGCAGGAGAATCACTTGAACTTGGGAGGCAGAGGTTGCAGTGAGCTGAGATCATGCCACTGCACCACAGCCTGGGGACACAGTGAGACTCTGTCTAAAAAAGAAGAAAAAAAAATCTATATGCATGGGAAAATGCTGGAAAGCAATAGGCCAAAATGCTGAGATGAGCACTAAATAGTGGAATTGAATGATCTTAGTCTTCGTATTTCTGAAATTGTCCCCATGGTGAGTATGGTAAGTGAAACGATGGTCCCCAAAGATGTCTGCATCCTAATCTCTGGAACCTGTGAAGACGGTCACTTACCTGCAAAAGGGGCTTGGCAGATGCAGTTTGATGAGGGATCTTCAGACGGGGAGAGTGTCTTGGATTATCCAGGTGAGACCAATGTAGTCAGGAGACTCTTACAAGTGAAAGAGGGAGACAGGAGGGTCAGAGGCAGAGAAGGAGGTGTCACAGAGATCGCTCTGTGGCGAGGTCGGGGTGACGCCACTGCTGGCTGTGAATATGACCATGAGCCAAGCACACCCCCAAGAAACTGGAAAGGGCAAGGCTTGACGTCTTTCCTAGTGCTTCCAGAAGGAACAGCTCTGCCGTCACTTTGCCTTTTGCCCCACGAGACCCGTTTTAGACCTCTGACTCCCAGAACGACATGGAAGACAGGAAATGCGCGTTGTTTTATCGGGGGCAGTGTCTACTGCTCGGGTGATGGGTGCACCAGAATCTCACAAATCACCACTAAAGAACTTACTCATGTAACCAAACACTGTGTTCCCCAATAACCTATGAAAGTAAAAAATTAAAATTCTATAGAATTTGAAGAACGAAATGTAAATCTGCATAAATCTGTTAATACAGGATATAAAATGATATAATTTTAATATTAATAGCTGAAAATAGAAAGTTTTATATTCAATTGAAGTTGTTATGAGATTAAAATATATTGTTATGACTTAAAAAAGAAAGAAATGTGTGTTGTTCTAAGCCACTACATTTGTGGCAATTTGTTACGGCAGCAACAGGCAGCTGATACAGTGGGTATAGGTTTTATGATCACAAAGAAAATTAAAAAGCTGCTTGCCTAAAAAAAAAAAAAAAAGACAGCTAAGCGTGGTGGCTCACACCTGTAATCCTAGCACTTTGGGAGGCTGAGGCAGGCGGATCATCTGAAGTCAGGAGTTTGAGACCAGCCTGACCAACATGGTGAAACCTTGTCTCTACTAAAAAAAAAAAAAAAAGCCGGGCGTGATGGCGCATGCCTGTAATCCCAGTCACTCGGGAGGCTGAGGCAGGAGAATTGCTTGAACCTGGGAGGCGGAGGTTGCGGTGAGTCAAGATTGCGCCATTGCACTCCAGCCTGGGCAACAAGAGCAAAACTCCATCTCAAAAAAAAAAAAAGCCGTGGGTGAACTGGCTTCATCTCTACACAGGAGCTCTGTCCATCTGCCAGTGCAGACAGGCACAGCCCAGATCCAAAGGACGAGCTGGCTCAAGATTTTGAAAGCAATGAAGTGAAATTTGAAGTTGAAATTTTTGAAGTGAAATTATAAAGTTGAAACCAGAGGATCTGAAAACACTGGACTGAAAAGTCTCATTGTGTCTGAGCTCTGCCCCTTTCTTATTTAATCTTGTTTCTAAAACTGCTGCATAGGCCAGGCACAGTGACTCACACCTGTTATCCGAGACCTTTGAGAGGCTGAGGGGACCGGATCACTTGAGCCTAGGAGTTGGCGTCCAGCCTGGGCAACATGGCGAAACTCCGTCTCTACAAAAAATTAGTGGGGCTTGGCATCTGTAGTCCCGGCTACTCAGGAGGCTGAGGCGGGAGGATCACTTGAGCCTGAGAGGTGGAGGCTGCAGTGACCTGAGCTCGTGCCACTGTACTCCAGCCTGAATGACAGAGAGAGACCCTGTCTCAAATAGAACAAAAAGAAACAAATAAACAAACAAAAAACAACCAAAACTGCTACATAAAAATATTTGTAAAAATTAACACAGTTACCTTTGGACAACATATTAAAGAAAGAAACTCGAGAGAATTTAGAGTTGATCCCGTATTTGCAGATTACAGGATGCTCTTCCCTCTTCACATGGTCTGGGCCTTGCTGGCAATGTGAGGACAGGCCAGCCCTTTTGAAAACTGGCTGGGCCTAGTCATGTAGTAGAAAGTGGCAGAACCTGAAGCATTTGGGCTTCTGCTCATGATCCTTCTTAAAGGTGGAGAACCCCGGAGTCCTCCAGGGTGGCACCTTCTTGTCACTCAATGTCACTGTCTCCCAGAGGTGTCCCCGACCATCCCATCTAAAGTAATCCTCCACCTGTCACTTAAAATTTGCTCTCATCATCTCTGCCAAGCTGGTAATTATCTTATTTGTTTACCCCTCTGTTTGGAGTCTGTCTCCCCAGTCCCCAGTAAGACCGCCAGCTCCCCAGGCCAGGTACCTGTGTCTGGCCAGGGCTCCTCGATACACCACAGCTGACCACAGGCAGGAAGGCCTCACTGCCGCCTGGGTGGAGGTTTCAGGCTGGGCTGGGTGCCCAGGAAGCCTCTGTGGGCTTGGGGAGGTCACCTTCTGGTAGCTGTGCCTGTCTGGGTACTGCTGAACGGCAGGCTGGAAACCCTGACCTCCTGCCATGCCCAGGACAGGAGCCACATGGGGCAGGGCTGGGCTCTGGTCGGCCACGTGCTTGCATTTTACACACCCTCTGAATCTTTACAACTGTCTTGTTCTCTCCATTTCACAGATGAGGAAACCGAGGCTCAGAGAGGACTAGCGACTCGCCTAAGGCTCCTAGGAGAGTGGGTGGCCAGGCCACGATTCAGGCTCCAGCCCAGCAGGCCCACAGTCCGAGCCCTTCGACACAGGCACCACTCAGGCAGCAGCGGACGGGAGCCGAGCGGGACAGGGCTGCATGACCCTGCTCAGGCCTTGGCTGGACCCAGGGCCTGAGGATGATCCTGTGGGGTCAAGGAGGCAGAGACAAGGGTGGTGGCGGTCACAGAGGACCCCAGCTGTGCCCATGCTGACCAGGCCCCTCACCTCCTCCTCCATGCAGAGCGGGACTCGGACTCCACCTCGGCTGCATTAGCTCTGCCCTTCCTGCCCTGCTTCAGGGACCCCTCAGCACGTCGCGGCAGCCACTCACCCCCCCTGCTTCAGGGCCCCCTCAGCACGTCGCGGCAGCCACTCACCCCCCTGCTTCAGGGCCCCTCAGCACGTCACGGCAGCCACTCACCCCCCTGCTTCAGGGCCCCCTCAGCACGTCGCGGCAGCCACTCACCCCTCGCCTGAGGGTGCGAGAAAGACGGAAAGCCTTTACGGTGCACCCCGGGGTCCAGGCTCCATGCCCTGTCCAGGTTGACCTCTGTGAATATCCCCAAAAGCCCGTAAAGGAAGTTACTCCCCCTCCGTAGAGACGAGGAGACAGAGTGCCTCCCTGTAAGAGGCGACACGGCCCGGCAGAACTGGGATTCCAGGCTGATCTGTGTGACCCACAGCCCAGTGGTCACCGGGAATCCCTATTGTCCTCAGGGGGTCAAGAGCCAAACAGCAAGAGATGAGGGAGTCGAGGAGGGTGGTGGTGGCTGTGGGTGGCCCAGAGGGTCAACTGGAGCTGCTGGCTCTAGGCGGACCTGCAGAAGGTCCCCCACCACCTTCCTGCCGCGTCCCCATAGTCAGCTCCACTCAGGGACTGAGTACCCGGGAGGAACCCTGCCCGCAGTCCTGGCCCTGAGGCTCTGTGTGGTGGTCCTGAGAGGCGGTGGCCCTGGTGTCCCCTGCCTGGCACACACCACCCCTGACATCTCAGCCCGGAAGGCAGGCTGGGCAGGGGTGAGTGTCCCCATCTGATTCTGGGTCCAGGGAGGGACAGTGGCACAGTGAGGATCACCTCTGGCAGGTGCAGAGCTGGAGTGGGTCCCCTAGGGCGTGACCTTGAGGGAGGGCCTCAACCTGGCCCCCAAAAGACCTTCAGGAGGAGCACGTGCCTGTCTGAAATGGTGCAGGATGTCCTTTTTCTGTTTCTATCCGGCCGCAGCGTGGGCAGGGGCAGCAGGAAACGCGTGACCACGAGTGTGGGAGGAAGGCTGGTGGTGGGAGCAGCCGCAGCCCTGAGGCTCAGCCCTGGGGCTCGGCCCATTTTCCTGTGTGGGGTCCTCAGGCCCAGTGCGGCTGCTACTGCCCGCCTCCCCCAGAGGACTCCGGCCAGGCCTCAAAGGTTTGTGGTCAAGTGTGTGGCTGCTTCTGGAGCAGGCAGAGGCCAGGGGAGGGATAGGAGCAGCCACCTGGCCCAGTGCCCAAGGCACTGTTTACGGAACTTCAATAGGAGTGATGTCCCCACACTGGGCAATGCCCACCCCGTCAGCCTTGAGAGGTGGCTGGGGAGGAGCAGGAATGAAAAGGTGGAGATACGGAGAGAGGGGGCCGAGTGGCGGGGGCCGAGCACTGGGAGGGTACAGGGGCATTGGAGGAAGACAGTGGCCAGAGTGGCTGACCCTGACCTGAAATGCCTTCAGTGGGGCTGGGTCACCCATTCCAGCCTGGAGCTGGCTGTGCTGCAGGGACCTGGGCTGGGGCTGGGGCAGCAGGTGATAGGCTGTTGACAGGCCCAGCATGGACAGGACAGAGGTGGAGAACTCCAAGGATGATGGGGAGGGTGCCCGGCAAAGGGGGCACTTCCTGCAGGCAGATGGTCCGGGCCTGCAATGAGGACCATGTGGCCGCCGGGGCGAGGCGTGGGACCATCTGGAGGAGTCTGGGGTTGCTCCATGTGATCACAGACATGCCCACCTGTGCACGAGCGTGCACCTGCCCCCAGCCCATGACAACGCGTAGGGGGCACGGAGGAAAACGGGAGGCCTTGGTTCCCTCCCTTCCCCACCTGGAGAGGTCCCCACCCAGCCCTGAGGGTGAGCAGAGCCCTGGCCACAGCCCAGGGCCCAGGACCTGGAAGGAGGCAGAGGGACAGACAGACAGATGAGCCCATGGATCCTAAATGGGGCTGGGGATGGGAAGTGGCCTGCCCCAGCCATACCTGCCCAGGCCCCCAGTCTGGCTCTGTCCTGAGATCCTCTCAGCTGGGTGAGGCAGCTCCTTCACAGAAGGGCCTGCTCCCTCCTCCGTCTTCTCCTTCCCTTCCTGGTCCATTTGCCACCCCACCCTGCCCGAAGTTGGCTCCCTGCTCAACAAGGAGTGGGTGCCCCTTCCCCAGGGCTCCCTGGCTTGGGGGTACCCAGGCCTCTGCCTCCCTGCTGCTGCTCTGCGGAACCACCAGGCCCCCAGCCAAGGGAGCCCCCTCAGCTTCCCTCTCTCCCTCCTCACACCTGCCCCGCTGCAAATACAAGGTGCTCAGCGAGGCCCGCCCTCAATATGGCCCCTTCCCCACCGGCCTCCCACCCAGTGCTCTCAGCTCTCCTCCGCAGCTACGCTCTTGAAAGAGACTTTACCTTTTCCTCCCCCTTGCGCCCACTCCAACCTAGCTTGACCCCACCTAATTTGGCTTGGGCTGCAGTAAGAAAACCGCCACAGACAGGTGGCTTCAACAATGAACTTAATTTCTCATGATCCCGGAGGCTCAAAGAACAAAGCAAAGGTTCCAGCCCATCTGGGTTCCTGCGAGGCTCCCTCCTGGCTTGCGGGTGGCCGCCTTCTCCATGTGTCCTGGCGTGGCTGAGCGTGAGCTCATTTGCACTTTGGAGTCTCTTCTGGTGAGGACGCCAATCCTACTGGGCCGGGGCCCTTCCTGATGACCTCACTTCACCCGAATTACCTCCTTAAGGGGCCTATCTCCAAATACAGTCACACTGGGGCGGGGGTTCCACCCTATGAATCTGGGGGAGCAAAATTCCATCCCCAGCATGGCTCTGGTCAAGGTCACTGCCAACCTGCACACTGCCAGGCCCACGGTTAGCTCTCAGGCCACCCTGCTGGGGTCTCCGGACATTGAGAGAGCCCACCCACCTCCTCCAGGAAGCTCACCCTGCCTGTTCTCCGCCTCCCTCGCAGCTGCTCCTGCGCCTTCTTTCCTGATCTCTTCATTTCCCAGCCTGTAAACCCCACCAGCCCCAGAGCTCAGCCCTGACCTCTTCCTCTTTGTCTATGCTTGTCCCGAGGTGGCCCCGTCAGGCCCATGGCTCCCAGCCCCACATCCCTGACACCTCCCACACTCTCGCCTCATCTCAGCCCAGCCAGCTGCCTCCGCCTCAGAGGCTCCACAGGCATTCTGTATTCAACCTGCCTGAAAGCAGACTCCTGCCTTCCCCTCTCCTCCCCAACCTATTCCCCTGCCTCCTGGCGGTCAGTGCCATCCTTCCCGTAGCTCAGGACAAGACCCCCACCCTCATCCCTGGCGTCTCCCCTCCCTCACACCCAGCTCCATGTGTGAGCAAACCCTCTTGGCTCTGTCTTCAGAATCTTCACAGTCCAGTACCTCTCGCCACTTCCTCCACGCCCCTTGGTCTAAGCACCATGGTCGCTGTGTGACGGCAGGAGCCTGACAGCCTCCCAGCTCCCACGCTGTGGCCTGCAGAATAATGTGCTCCCCCTAACCCCCAAAGATGTCCACACCCTGAGTCCTGGAACCTGTGACTGTTGTTGCCTTCCACGATAGATGGGGCCATGCAGTTGTGACTGAACGAAGGCTCTTGAGGTGGGGCAATGGCCCTGGACTGTCCAGGGGGCCCAGTGCAACCAGCAGAGTCCTTAGAGGGAGGCAGGAGGTCAAAGGCAGAAGGTGACACAGTGATGGAACAGAGGAAGGAAAGGCAATGTAAGGCGGCCACGAGCCAAGGCCGCAGGAAGCTTCTAGCTGCTGGAGAAGACAAGGACGCCCGTCGTCCTCCAGAGCCTGGGGAAGGAACACAGCCCCACTGAAACCTTGATTTGTGACTTCTGACCTCCAAAACAAAGAGAATAAATTTGTGTTAAGACACTAAGTTTGCAGTCATTTAAAATTTAAAAATTTATTTTATTTGTAGAGACAGGGTCTTGGTCTCTCATGCAGGCTGGACTGCAGTGGCATGACCACTCACTGCAGCCTCAACCTCCTGGGCTCAGGCAATCAGCCCATCTCAGCCCCCTAAGCAGCTGGGACTACAGGTGCATGCCACCAAACCTGGAGAGATATATATATATATATATTTTTTTTTGTAGAGACAGGGGTCTCACCATGTTGCCCAGGCTGGTCTTGAACTCCTGGGCTCAGCTGATTCTCCTGGCTCGGCCTCCTAAAGTGCTGGGATTACAGGCAGGAGCCACCATGCCCAGACAGTTCATGGTAATTTGCTGCAACCACAGGTAATGAATATACACCGTTAGCATGGTCCACGAGGCCTCACCCTGTGTGGCCCCTGTTAAACTTCTGACCTCTTCTCGTCCTTCACCACCTGACCGTCCCCCTCCCCTCTGGGCCTTTGCACCTGCTATTCCTGTTCCCTGAGACGTCCTCCTCCCAGATTACCTGCCTTTCTTCAGCCAGATGGTACTTTCTTAGCGAGGCTTCCCTAGTCACCCTCTAAAGGGCAGCCCTGCCACTGCCTACCCCTTCCCTGGCTTCATCTTTCTCCATGCGTCACCCCACCTGCCATATTCCTCATCTGCCTTTTTTCTTCTACCAGAAGGTAGGTCCTAAGTGGATGCGGCATCTGTGTCACACATTGCTGTGCCCTCAGTGCCTGGAATAAGATCTGGGATGTTGTGAGCATTCCATAGATATTTGTTGGATGAATGAATGAGTGAATGAATGAATGAAATTTTACAGAGGGGGAGACTAAGACCAGGGAACAGGAACCCCTTGCCTAAGTTAGGGTCAGCACTAGTCCTGGAATCAAACGAGGCATCTCCCGCATCTCACTGTCCAAAAACGCCTCCACTGGGCAGAACTGGGCACTTTTGAAAGGTTTATCCCTCAGGCCTGCCTCAATCTCAGTCCTGCCAGGTCATTCCATGATGACCCCAGGCAGGTGTCCTGCCCTCTTGGCGTCTAGCGTCTGTGTCCTCATCTGTTAATGGATGGATGGTTGGGTGGATGGATGGATGAACGTCCTTAGTTGGGAAAGGCTCAGCAGGTCAGAAGACTAGGAAGGTGGCCAGAGCCACAAGAGGGCTTGGGGAAGGAGAGGCAGCCAGGCACAGTGGGGCCAGGACACAGAGGGGCTGCACACAGCCAGGCACAGGGGGCTGGGACACAGAGGGGCTACACACAGCCAGGCACAGGGGGCTGGGACACAGAGGGGCTACACACAGCCAGGCACAGGGGGCCGGGACACAGAGGGGCTACACATAGCCAGGCACAGGGGGCTGGGACACAGAGGGGCTGCACACAGCCAGGCACAGTGGGGCCAGGACACAGTGGGGCTGGACACAGCCAGGCACAGTGGGGCCAGGACACAGAGGGGCTGCACACAGCCAGGCACAGTAGGGCCAGGACACAGTGGGGCTGCACACAGCCAGGCACAGGGGGCTGGGACACAGAGGGGCTGCACACAGCCAGGCACAGTGGGGCCGGGACACAGAGGGGCTGCACACAGCCAGGCACAGTGGGGCCAGGACACAGTGGGGCTGGACACAGCCAGGCACAGGGGGCTGGGACACAGAGTCCAGTTCCAGGCAAGAGCTTGAGAAGCCATCAGGGGTTTATAGAGGGAACCGACCCAATCCTCCCTTCTAAGAGGGGTCTGCTGACATTGGACTGTGTGGGGCTGGGGCCAAGGTGCTGGGGATGAAGGTGAATGGGAGAGATTTGAGATGCGATTTGGGTAGAAAAGACAGGATTTACTGGAAAACAGAATATGAGGTGAGTGAGTGGGATTAAGGTGGGGGACTGAGGAGTCTGGAAGAGTGCCCAAGTGGGGAGTGCCAAGGATGGCAGGACTTTCCTGCATTTCTTAGGCACCTTTTAGGTAGAAGGGATGGAAACCGCTGTGCTTGCGCTAAGCAAGATGGGAAACCGTATGGGCTCCTATGATGGAAAAATCTCGGGCTGCAGTGCTCCAGCGGTGACCCTGGGCCCAGCTCTCTCCACCTCCTCATTCTCTTTTTCTGTGTTGGCATCATTCTCAGGTAGGCCACCCCATACAATGTCAAATGGCACCCACAGCACCCCATTGGCATCCCATTAGGACAGAAAGAGGCTTTTTTTCTAACGTTTTCATAACCAAAGTCCCAGGGGTGCTTCTCATTGGCCACGCATGGGTCACATGCCCAAACCCAAACCAGTCACTGACACTGGGGAGCTGGGGGGCTCCGGTTGTTAAGGCTGGGCCCATGTGTCCATCCTTGAGCCATGTGGGTGGAGAGTAGGGGTGGTTCTCCCGAGGGAGATGAAGACAATGGAGAGGTGCCAGCCCCAGCGCCCTATGGGGCTGATACGCACAGGAGTCTTTGAGGTGAGGGCCTGGTGGACAAGGTCTGGTATGGCGCCTGCACCATCTGCCTCAGTGGCCCAGCCTCCTCCCTTCCTAGTCCGGATCCAGTGGGCCTTGCCCCACACTCCTGCATGGGATGGCAGTGCCCAGCCCTGTGCCTCCAATCAGGGCAAGCTGCCACCACACTGAGCACCTGCCCCAGGTCCTACAATGCAAATCCCATGACTTATGGCCACTCAAAGCCACAAGTGCTGCTTGGCAGGGTCAGTGCTGAGGCTGGGGCTCCCACTTACTGTCTCTCCCTCCTTGGCTGCCCCCTAGCCCACCTGCCTCACTGAGCCAGGCAGGTTGTGCCCAGTTTGAATGCAGTCCTCTAGGCTTCAGGGCACCTAAGATCAGAGCTCAGCCCTCCATATTTCCCTGGGTCCTGGAAAGGTGGGGCCACCCTCCAGCTGCCCCCGAGGGCCTGCAGATACCTGCTCACTTTCTCTCTGGTTGCTGGTCTTGCTGTCTACTCTGTGGGATTTGGACTTTGGCTCAAACACCTCTACACCTTCTTCTCACGGTGGCAAGAGCGCTGCTGCAGTTCCAGCCTCACCTCTCCCCTTGAAAGGCAGCAGGAAAGAGCGACAGCATTCCCTGCGGCTCCCGCTCCGACTGGACCGCTTTAGGTCACATGCTCACTCCTGACCCTCTGTGGCCCATGAGTGCAGGAGGCTGCTTGGGCAGGGCTGAGCTGCATGCTCCAATTCCAAAGCCCCATCGGGGGAGAGCTAAGGAGAATTCCCAAACCAAACCCAGGGCTGTTGCTGCAAAAACGAGGCCTGGGTGCCGAGGACCCAGGAAACACGTCCCTACCTAAGGATCATCTTCAAATTATAAGTGAGGAGATGGCCGGGCATGGTGGCTCACACCAGCACTTTCGGAGGCTGAGGCGGGAGGACTGCTTGAGTCCAGGAGTTCAGGACCAGCCTGGGTAACATAGTGAGACCCTATCTCTACAAAAACAAACAAAAATTAGCCGGGCATGGTAGAGTGCGCCTGTGGTCTCAGCTACTCAGGAGGCTGAGGGGGGAGGATCACCTGAACCTGGGAAGTCGAGGATGCAGTGAACTGTGATTGCACCACTGCACTCCAGCCTGGGCAACAGAGTGAGACCCTGTCTCCAAAAAATAAAAATAAAGTAAGTGGGGAAAGAGAGGCTGGGCCTTCTAGTGTCAAGGGCTGACATGTCCAGAGTGGGTCCCCAGGTACAGACAGCTCCTCAACCCAGGAACTAAGCCTTTCTCAGATCTTTGAGCTTTTACAAATGACACAGGCTATGAGTCCATTTAAAAATCATTTTATTATTAACATCATCTTCCCATGTAGCCAAGTGTCTGTCATGTATAAGGAATGTCAGTAAATATTCCATTTGAAGCTTCTTTGTACATATTTCCCTCGATAAATAAACTCTGAATTCACATAAAAAAGTTAAACTTAAATAACTCATATTTCCTTCTCTTGTAACAGGCATATATTGGTAAAATATAAATATTCTTGGACTCAGGCTTTGTTCTAAGTGAGGACAGTCATTGATCACATGGTATAATTATTGACAGTAAAACCAAGAAATTGTCAGCTGGTTCCCGGCATGGACTAGCGCTGAGGTGGGAAACAGGAAGTTCACATTTGGTTTCTGGGCCAAGGTGGGGCAGGAGGGGTGGTGGGGAGAAGAGGACAGTTGTTTTCTTTACAGCTCTGATAAAAATAATCTGTTCTGCCACTGAATTTTAACTTTGAATATATTCTTCTACATTTGCTGATTAATTCCATAATCATTTTACTTAAAACTCAGATGTCAACTAACAAAATATGGCACATGATCCATTTTGAACAATGTCAATAGGTTCAGAAACTATCATTGGGCTGGCAAAAAACAACAAGAGAAACGCACGCGGCAGAGCAATGATTTGGGCTTGGTTTGGTTGGTTCACTGTGGCCCACTGAACGCTCGTCCCTGGCCTCAGTGCGGCAGATTCATCCCCTGGGGGCGATGGGACAAGCCCTGGTGCCCGGCAGGGCCTCTGAGGCCTGAGCGGCAGGTGAGGCTGGCAGGCGCCTGCTCAGAGCACGCGGGGGATGATGGTGAAGGGCACGGCGGGGCTGCTGGCCTCCAGCTCCAAGGCTGTCAGGAAGCACTCCGTGGCCGCCGCGTCGTTGCCCTGAGCTTGGAGGACCTCGCCCAGCCCGTTCCAGACCTCGTGGGCTGTCGAGTTCACCTGCACCGCGTCCCGGAGGATCTTCTCTGCCAGACTGTAGCGGCCCAGCTGGTGAAGGATCAGCGCCTGGAGGGGTCAGAGAGAGAGAGAGAGGGAGACAGTCAGCCATGGAGGCTCCAGGAGCTCTGCGCTCCTACTTGTCCTTGAGTTTCCAGTCAGTTCCTTGGAGCCGGGAATGTATCGCCATTGGGCTGGGCCCATAGTAAGTTCTCAAGTACTTCCTGCGTTCAGGGGCAACAGTCGAAATAGTCGCCGAGCTGACTAATACAAAATTGCTGATATTCAGCCATATATTGAATTTAAAAATGGCAACTTCATATGGTTCATCTGAAAACTGAAGAACCATGAATGAACCAATTGGAGGTCCGCAGTCTGCACTGACCCAGTGTGGCGTCAGCATGGGATGCAACTGTGGTTTTTTTTGTTGTTTTTTTTTTGAGACAGAGTCTCGCTCTGTTGCCCAGGCTGGAGTGCAGTGGTGCAATCTCGGCTCACTGCAAGCTCTGCCTCCCAGGTTCACACCATTCTCCTGCCTCAGCCTCCTGAATAGCTGGGACTACAGGCGCTGCCACCTCGCCCGGCTAAGTTTTTGTATTTTTAGTAGAGACGGGGTTTCACCATGTTAGCCAGGATGGTCTCATTCTCCTGACCTCATGATCTGCCTGCCTTGGCCTCCCAAAGTGCTGGGATTACAGGCGTGAGCCACCCTGCCTGGCCTGTCATTTTTTTTTTTTTTAAACTAAAGAAACATCATGGGTGGAATTATACTATCAAAATGATGATGACAGTTTTTAAATTGCTCACAGCCCCTTCCCTGAACAAAGGCCCTGACCTCACTGTCCCTGCTTGCCCCAGGCTGTGCCCAGCTGTCATCTTCGTTCTCCTTGGTTGAGGTGTACACATTGGTCCTACCTATTTCATCAACATCATGTTTCCAAGCCGCGCACCTCTATAAGCGATGTGTGTACTTTCTCAACCTTTCCCTTGGGGAGAGACATTTAGGTCACATCCAGTCTCTTTGCTGTTCTGAATCGCACAGACATGAACATCTTTCCAGAAAGCGCCTCTTTGTTCTTTAGATCAGTGGATTTCCAGTCTTTTTTGTATCCCTGAAAACCTTTGGTTAAATGAAATCTTACTGAGAACACCCACACAGTCTATGTATAAACAGACAAAAAGGAACAGCTGGGGGGGGGTGGCGGGGAGGGGAGTCCGGTGTCCCCCATGGGCTCCTTTTAGTGGCCCTGGAGGAGGTTCAGTGGAACAGGCCTGACAACTATTTGGAGATCCTCTCCTTAGGGCAAATCTCCCCAAAGTAGGGTCACTGGGTAAGAAGATATGACTCTCTTTAGCATTCCCCAAACATTTTGCAAATTTTATCCCCAAAGGTCGCCTCACTTTTTCAGCTATCAGCAGTTTGTGTGGTCACCTGCCCCCTTCTATCATGACTCTCTTTCTGCTAATGTCATATGTGCAGAATGTCCCTCCTTGTTGAAATCTGTATTTCTTTAATAACCATTGAGGTTAAATATTTCCAATGCTTTTGTTTAGGAGCCTTTCACAAGATTGCTATTCATCTGCTACCATAATTTTCCAGCCTATTCTTTGACTTTTGAGATTCTTTTCTTTGAAAAGTTTTAAGTTGAAAAATTAAATTTGTTAATCTTTGATGATTTTTTTTGTCACTTCAAAACTTAGAAAGTTATCCTTTCAAAGGGCAGACACATGTTCAATTCCATTTATTGTAATTTTCCGTCCTTTAAGTAGTTGACTACTTTATCTTGGCAGAGAGTGATGTAGTCCTCCTACTTGGCTAGACACAAACTAGCTCATCCTCCCTCCCCTCTCTCTTGTAAGGCACTGCCTCCAACCTAGAGTGAATTATTACACGAAACAGGGGCCTTTCACTATTTTCCAGCGAGCCACAATATCGAACTTCTGCATCAGCACCACAGTTTTCATTTCTGTTACTCCCAAATCACGTTTTTGTTGTTGTTGTTGTTTTTGTTTTTGAGACAGAGTCTCGCTCTGTCGCCCAGGCTGGAGTGCAGTGGCGCGATCTCGGCTCACTGCAAGCTCCGCCTCCTGGGTTCATGCTATTCTCCTGCCTCAGCCTCCCGAGTAGCTGGGACTACAGGCACATGCCACCAGGCCCGGCTAATTTTTTTTTGTATTTTTTAGTAGAGATGGGGTTTCACCGTGTTAGCTGGGATGGTCTCGATCTCCTGACCTCGTGATCCACCCGCCTCGGCCTCCCAAAGTGCTGGGATTACAGGCATGAGCCACTGCGACTGGCCCCAAATTATGTTTTAATAGGTAGAGTCAGAGCTTTCCCTCACTGCTCCTTGCTTTTAGTATGTTTCCTGACAATCTTACCCTGTACTATTTTCGATGAATTGCAAAATCAGTTTCTTCACTCCCTTTAGAAGTCAAATTGCATTTGTGTTACCTCTCTTGGAGAGTGTGGAGAAGCCTGACATCTCTACAATGTCTAGTCTTCCCACTGAGTAATGAGTTATGGCCCTCTGCTCTTTCAAATTTCATCTTGAATCTCCCAGTAAAGCCTTGCCCTCCCTTTAGGCAGTGTGAGCATGTCACTCACAAGACAGCCCAGCCTGCTCGCAGGCCCCGGCTTCACCAACAGGCAAGCGGGCAGCAGGGTGGCTGTCAGGAGCAGAACCAGCCAGTGTGATGGCAGGAATGTGCCTGCCTTGAAGTAGCATCCCAGGGCCTGAGAGACTACCTGGCTTCCATAAGCCCCTGACAAGAGAGCTGGGATGTCCACCCAGGAGGAGCACGTGGTTGGGGTGACAGCCAAGGAGACCCATGGCCGAGGGCAGTGTGTGGGCCCTGTGGAGGCTCAGAGTGGAAGCGGGAGGGAGACCCTCAGCTCTGGGAGGAGGAGGCAGTTCAGGGAGCTCTCCTGGGTGAGGAGGAAGCGGAGGCCACGCTGCCTCGGGTAGAGAGGGCTACCCTATCCTGGCTAGGAACAGCAGACTTCAGGGTCAGCTCTACCTTCTCATGAACACAACAGAAACACCTCATGTTTCTTTTCTTATGAATATCCAAACATGTGTCCATGCTGGAGCTCCTGCATAGGACCAGGTCCTTGATGGCATCTGCCAGAGAAGGTTCCAGGGTGGCCAAACAGCCGAGGGTAGCTGACTGCTGCAGAGCCACACCTCCTGGCTGCCTGAAGGGCTTCTGGGTGTGGAGTCCAGCTGGGGGTGGCAAATTAGCATGTCCATCTCCCAGGATGGTGCTCTGGACCACCTTGGACCTCCTTAACAGGGAATCTGACAACTCCACATCCTCGCTCCCCAACCTCAAAGGCCAGCAGAACAAATGGGAGGCCACCATCCAGGTTGTACTCAGTAGGACATGAGGCCGAATGAGATCCTGCCCCCTTTCTTTGAGGGGAGGTTATCGCCTGCACTCACTCTAGAACATTCCAATGTAACCACAATGGAAGGGAGGTTTCTGGGCAGCGGCTGTGAGCAGCAGCCTGGAGAGGTTACGGCAGGAGCTCATCACACGCCTTCCTGGCATGGCTTTCTTGGTGCATCAAGATACTGAACACACACAACAGGTTTCTGAGTGGGTCTCCCGGCAGGGAGACAAGTGCTGTATGCTTCTGGCAAACAGGTGATGAGCGGCAAGCCACTGTGCTTACTTGGTTGCAGGTGGAGAATATAATTCAGGTCTCACTAGGCTCTGCCACTGTAGCATCAGCCCCGTGCTGTTTTCTTGCTCCAAGTGGAGGGTTTTTCCCCACTGGGCACCATGCTAAGCCCTGTAGCTAGCCCATCTCCTATGACTACTGCTTTAGATACAAGAAGATGCGGTTCAGAAAGGCCAAGTTCTCAGCCCAGGTCCCAGGGCCAATCAACATCGAACTGCAGCCTTGCCCAGGTCTGCTTGGTCCTGAAGCTGCCTGTTCTTCCTACCTGGTCCACATTGCCTCTGTCGCTTTAAGGGGCAAGCCCTGGGCCAGCAGAGGAGAGCTCAGTGGAGCTTTCTCAATGCAGGCCCAGGGCACTCAGGCGATAACCCAGTTACATCCAAGCAACAGGAAAGGGGCATCTGCCACGCTGTGTCCTCCCGTTCATTTCTCTGACCACTAACTGCTGGTTTTATCGCTCCTTCCCATGTTATGATTGGGAAATTGCTCCTCTCCAAGGCACAGCTTCCCTCTGGCTCAGACCTGCATCTTAGAAGCATCCTGTATATCTGCTTGTGGACTGGGAGGGCTCCTTGCCTCAGGCCAGCTGTGATCTTGAGGCTTGGGAAGGCTGCCAGAGCCAAAGGACTGGGCCATTCTGTCTGCCAGAAAGTGGATGAGTGAGATGTGGAGACCAGGAGGACCAGGGCCTTGGCCCAGGGGGACACAGAGGGCTCTGCTCTCAGCACCCTCCTGGAGTGGGGAGAACCCACCAGTCCCCTTCCTGCTGGGATTAGAAAGTGGCAGTCCAGTGAATCTGGCCAACTGTGGGGGCTGCAGGGTATAGGGCAGGGGCATGTCTACCCGCCCCCAAAAGTCCCGCAGAGAACCAGCCCCGAGGGGCTCATCTGAGCCAGCGCCCTCCGTGTTGGCCACTGAGAGCCTCTGCAGTGCTCTGGTGTTCTAGGGTTCTTGCTGGCTTGGAAATTTCCAGCCCGTATACCTGGACTGGTAGTCCTAACGTAGGAACTGCCATTTTCAGATGACCTTGAAGCTTCCTGAGCAATCTGTTCAGTGGAATTAATTCCTAAAGCTGGAGCTGCTTAGGGAGACATCGCAGACTTGCCAGGGGCTGCCAGCTCAGGCTTGGCACAGGAATGAAAAATAGGCCTCTCCCCAGTGAGCCAGGAGCAGCTCAGAAATCAGCCCATGACGGGATCAGCCAGAACAAGCTCCAGCTGCAGTCAGAGCCACTGCCTGGAGCCAGCACAGCTAGAGGACTGGCCAGAGGTGCGCTGGGACCTGGCTGTGTCTGGCTGTCAGGAGTGACACACCACCCAAGCCCCACAGTGCTGGCCAGGGCCCTTCCTTCCTTTCCCTTCCCTGGGTTCCATGTGCTCTTCGGCACTGCAGCCCTCATGTCCTTTCCAATTCTAGGGGCCCGGCTTGCTCTCTCCTCCAGAGATCAAAGGCCTAACTCCTGAGGCTGGCATGGGGCTGTTGTCAGCACCAGCTGGGTCCAGCCTTCCCTGGGTTCAGCCAGGCTCGTCTGTCAGCCAATGTGTTTCTGCAGGATGCAGCCCCAGCCCCCTCCTGCCTCCCAGCTGCGGTCGGTCAGCCTGGGGCCTTCCTGCTAGAGCCCTTGTCCATCTGCCTGAGGCCATAATGCACCCCGTTCCTACAGAGCCGGGCGGCCACACTGCCCCCAACCAGCAGCGCTGCCCAGCAGCACACAGCTCCTGCTCCCAGCCATCAGCCTGCAGGAGGCAGATTCCGATAATGACATAGTACCATATACAACCATATAACCTGCCACTCCCTGCCCCCACATCAAACCCAACAAAACCCACCAAGTGATTGCTTGGTGCTGGACAGAGTGGGTAAGCGCAGGCCTGCTCTCAAAGAACTCAGGGTCCGGTGCAAATCACCAACAGCACTGAGCACTAAGGTCTCGTTCCATCCGCTCTCACCTCCAGGAGCCAGTGCTGCTGGGGCTTGAGTCTCACAGACCAGATGACCTGCCTACAACCCTTGTACAGGTAGCTAGCGGCAGAGCGGAGGCCTGCAGCTGTGCCGCGTGTGCCCTTGACACTGGGCCCCTCCCCTCCCCTGTGTGTGGAGAGGACGCGCACACAGACTCCCACCGTCGCCAGCACTGGTGTTCCTGCAGCCCCTGTGGGTTGGGAGCTGGCTGGAGCTGAGCTTCAGAGAGCTGGGAAATCACTGAGGAAGTAACTTATTAGTCCCTTTCTTCAGACACAGATGAAGGCTGCCTCCCAAGCTGGTAATTAACATAATCAGGTGTTTTGTACAAATAGGATCTTGATGATGCACCAAATTGGCAATAAGAGATTAAATTAAACCTGTTATTTCAAATGAGATGAAATGGACTTGGCCAGTTTCAGAGCAATTAGCATCTTCCTCGCTTTTGCCTTTTGTTGCGATAATTGCTGCCCAAGAGCTAAACTCCTTGCCAGACCCCGAGGGCGCCTGTGTCGCAGCCCCTGGAAGGCTCCTGTGTGCAAGGTTTCCTGCTGCAGCCTTGGTGCAGGAGGCCCTCAGCAGGGCAGGCCTGCACTGTCCTCTGAGGCAGAAGCCTGCGGACAGAAGCCCCTTCGGAGGCTGGAAATGGTGGCTCATGCCTGTAATCCCAGCACTTTTGGAGGCTGAGGCAAGTGGATCGCTTGAGCCCAGGAGTTCGAGACCAGCCTGGGCAACATGCAAAACTCCGTCGCTACTAAAAAAATACAAAACTTAGCTGGGTGTGCTGGTACACACTGTGATCCCAGCTACTTGGGAGGCTGAGGTGGGAGGATTGCTTGAGCCTCAGAGGCGGAGGTTGCAGTGAGCTATGATTGTGCCACTGCACTCCAGCCTGGGTGACAGAGACAAAAAAAAAAAAAGCTCCTTTGGGAGATTTTGGATATCCCCATGGCACTCCGCAAAAGCAAAGTCAGACCTTTGCTGGGTTCAAGAGCACATCACAGACCACTGTCCCTCTAAGGGTACAGGTACAGGGAGATAACGTCCCTGAAAGCATCCTTCCCAAGGAGAAGCCATTGCTGAAAAGAAGTCCTGTGGCCCAGCTCTGGGTGGGGGTCAGTCGGTCTACCTGGTTGTCGCTTTTCCCCAGGCACAATGTTTTGGAAATCAAGCATTCAGCATTAGGGATGGAGGTGAACCACTCCGAGTGCTTCCTACACCAGGACCTGGCTGATGGGCAGGCTCCCCTGCCGGTAGTGCTGTCAGCTTCTCTGAGTAGCAGTGCAGTGTTAGTGCAGAGAGCAGCGAGCTGCCCCTCGCCACATCACAGCCGGCCTGGATTCTGCAGAGCCTGCTGGGCCACACCAGGGCCACTGATGGGTAAGATGTTTAGTGTCAGGGATGGTACTGGAGCACTTAAAGATCTTTCTGTTCTGCTCCTGAGTCAGAAACTCCACCATCACCCTTTGCAGGGGTTAGAGGTGGGCATGAGTGGCTTAAGGCAGTGTTATCAGCTGGTTTCTCCAAAAACACAAGTAAACCTGGGAGGACAAATTCATGGGTCACCAGGCTCTATTAATTGTGCATGTGCAGGGCATTATGATCAATGTAGTGTATGTTTTGCTGACTGCAAAGTGCTTTTGACACCGTCCTGTGTGATGGGTGCCACATTAATTGAGGTGGCTTATCTCAAGCTCTGTCCCCCCACTAGGCTTTGCTGTGAGTGCCTGGAGGGCAGGGACTGGGTGAACCCTGGTCATCTCTGCACCTCCAGGCCTGACGCCGGGTAGGTGGCCAGTAACTTGGGGCAGAATGAACAAATGAGCAGGCCCAGAAACTCGGTGAGAGCAGCGTACGGTTTAAAGCTACCACGGACTGAGTGGGAGTCTGTGTGCCTGGCCCAGGGCCTGTGCTCTGACCCACCACGGCTTGCCATAGAGAGGTGAAGGATTTTCTCAGCATCTGCAAGTCAGCAGCTCATGCAGCTAGTGGAGGTCAAACTTCACTGGTGGAGTGGGGCCCCTTCTTCTCCAGAGGGAGTGGGGCCCAAAGGCAAGGGCGGCGGGGGCTGAGGACCAGGATCAGCGGCTTTTCCCCTGGCTCAGCACCCACCCGAGCTGCTGGCACCACTTGAGCTGAGCGGGCGCCACCACGACTTTTGAACAAAGTCACACAGCCTCCTCATGGTGAGGTGTCAGGGACTGTGGTGGCGGCTTCTGGGGTGGAAAGCCCATCTTCCCAGCTTTGTCTCCTCCCTTTGGGAAGATGACAGTGCTGCTGAGCTGGCTGTGGCCAGAGCTGCAGTTGTGCTGGCCACAGACGGTACCCTGGGGGCTCAGGGTGTAGGTGAGGCATCTGAAAGGTGCTACAGGCCCTGGCTGCTGCTGGTGGCTTCTGCATGGAGGGACCTGGCTGGCCACCGGGAAAGGACATGGTGCTCTCTGGGACAGCAGAGCATGGAGGTTGGGGGTGTGAGTCCTAGGCTCACCCCAGCAGACTGGGCGTGAATCCTAGCTCCACCGTTTACTTGGACAACTTACTCTGAGTGTCAGATGCTTTATCTGCATAATGGGGAGAAACACCAACCAACGGGGGAGTTAGTTGGACTAACTCGTTTAGTAAGGACTAAATGAGGTTGCGAGTTTGCAAGGCACTTAGCAGATCGCCCAGCACATTTGTACGCCTTCAGTGGGTGGCTGCTCTCAGCAATATTAGGACTATGGCTGTTCTCATTACCGTTGTTAAACTAAAGACCATACGACTGAAGGAACAGACTCACTGAGCGATAACATACCAAATCATAAACCAGACCTAAGACCATGCCAGGCAAAGCTTAAGTCACGTATCCCTGAAAGAATAAACTGCCTTCTAACTGCCACAAGGTTTTTCTTTTTCTCTAGCAGCTAAACAAGCACTGGCCTCCAGATAAGCAATACTGAAACAATTGCAGCTCACCTACCACCAGACCCTAACTGAGCTCCCATCCCACAAGCTGCAACTGCAGCTTTGACTGGACGAGAGACCACCAACCACAGGCTGGTTCTGGCTGGTTTAGTAAGAGGCTGAGCACTGCGTGTCTTCCTGCCCCTGCCTCATCTATTGATGTATAGGACTGAACTATAATGCATGTAAATGTTATGTCTCCACCCTAAAGTGAACATAGGACACATGTAATTTGCATATTTGCTTGTCACACACATGCACACATCCCCCTTTTGTGAATATTCATAGCTCCTCCTATAACCTGTTGAATATGTATACTTGGCCAACCAGTTCCACATAAATCCCTGTTCCATTCTCCCCTCTCTCAAAGTGCTTGTTTTTGGTCTGTGCCTGAGGCTACATTTCCCAGCCAGTCAAGATGGCCACCTTGTAGGCTGCAATCCTTTATAAGAAATGAAGTCTCTTCTGCAAATGTATGAACCTCCTGATTCCTCAGTTGACACTATTAGGGACTCCAAGAGGAGGGGGGCCCTTCTGTGATGCCAGTAGTTGGCTGACTCTTCACCTGCATCTGTCTCCCTCTTTAAGAGCAAGGACCGCCATGATTTGTCTTTGCATGTATGGCACTTGGAGTGGGCCTGGTACAGAAGAGGCTCTTGGGGAATACTTGCTGGATAGATGGAGGGACGGTGTGGGATGCTGTGGGGTGGTAGGGAAGGAGAAGTCCCAAAGAAAGCTCTGGCCTCAGGTCACCCTTGTCTATGCTCCCAAGGGAGGCCAGCATACTCAAAGCCTCCTCTCCTTCCAGAAGCATTAGCATGATGGTCTCTGGGGGATGAGAGCACCCCCTGGGAGAAGGTGTGCTGCTCCCAGCTGAGCCCAGTGGGCTGTATGGCCTCCCCTCGGGCTATTTGCTCATACACCACAGATCTGACACCATTCTCTAAGAAAATCCCAGAACCCACCCACAGAGCCAACACTCTTACAGAGAAAACAGAGGGCCAGAGAGAAGAGCCTTGCTCAAGGCCTTGACCCTGCTGGACACAGAGCGGAGCTAGATGGTAGGCTCCTGAAGGGCTGGGTCTGGAGAGCCTGGTGCAGAGCCTGGCCCCAGGGTCAGCCTCCAAGTTTTAGACTCCGATTACAGTGCTCCGACTCTGCCCTTGACCCCAGCTGCTTTCTGCTTGTCCTGTCAGGGGCTATGTCCATGGCAGACTAGGCTTTTTGGAAACCCACCAGGGTTTCTTTCCTAAGAGTGGGTTCCCTGACCTGAGGAAAATGGGGACCCCACAAGGGCTCCGGCCCCTTCCCAAAAGCTGCAGCGCTGCTGGTCTGGCCGTCTGCATTCACTGAAACATAGGCATGAAATGAGAAACACCAGCACACATGAGTCACCACTTCTCGGGAATTTGCATTTTCCTTCTAGAGGATGCCATTGATCAGAGAGAAGCAGGGTGGCAGCGGTGGTGCTTTCAAAAACATTTTTCTTTTAAATCAGAATATAAATAGACTGCAAACCAGAACCACTCTGAGAAGCCCACAGGAGACTGGTTTTGAAAGGGTTTCCTTGGAGCAGCTCGGGAACACAGAGCTGAGGGCTGCCCCTGCCTCCTTTCCTCCCGGGCGGTCCTTTCTTCTCTGGCAAGTGTCAGTGGCACTGTCAGTTCTGAGTACAAGCATTTTGTGGGCGCAGCTGAGGGGGCAGCCCTGAGCCCCACCCCGCTTTCCAACAATGCCTTGAAAAGGAACTGAAAACACGCGTGGGTGCGGTGGGGGCTGTGCCAGCTTTTCCACCTGGATTCTAGAAGCTCTGGGCGAGGCCTGGTCTCTATGGGACTCTGTTTTGTGTTTCATTTCTGTTTGTTCTGAGTGCTTAGAAATGGTACCGGTTTGCCAGGGGGCCAAGTGTGTGTGTCTTCGTTAATGACACCAGCCGGAAGGCTGGCCTTCCCAGGCCAGAAGCTCCACAGGGGCCAGGTCCTGGTGTTCTGGCTGAGGGGAGACGTCCCCAGCCCCACAGCCCCACACCTCCTGCACACCTCTGCCCGTCAGAGCTCCACCGTGGGGTGGGACTCAACGCTGCCAATCACTCAGTCCCTCACTGGGCCAGTCGAGAGCAAGTTGAAGGACCTTCTGGGTGCCAGGCAGGCCCACCTTCCTCTCAGTAGGTCACAAGTTCTGGGCAGGGACAGATGTGGGGCTGGTTTAGTCATTTGGCCCATTTTACTCAGCACCGACCCAGTTTCCCCGAAGGCCAACCCCAGGTCTTCCTGAGAGCCTGTGCCTATCTAAGCCTCATACACAGCAGGTGGCCGGGGCCTGCATGCGGCCCTCTCCCCAGTGACATGATGGCTGCCACTGTCACCGGGTGGCCTCCAATCCTGTCCACCCCCAGGCTCTCAGGTGGGGACAGAACATTCATGTGGCCACTTCACCTCCAGAGCCACAAAGGCCACTGACGTGCTGGTCCAGGAACCCACACAGAAGGGCAGTGCAGGAGGAGGGAAGGCACCTGCAGTGCAGCTCCCGGGGACACGCTGCCTTAAGCCGGGCATCCTTCCGAGAGAGACCAGCTCAGATGAAGGAAGAGAGCTCCAGAGGACGTGAGTGGGAGCCCAGCCCCCAGGCTGGACACCTTTTCCCGTCTACCGTGGGCCTGGGGTCGGACACGGAAGGCACATCTCCTCCAGTCCCTGTGGCTCCCACCTCCCTGCTCGAATGTCAGAACCAAAACTCGGAGTGGCTGCTTCCTCACTCCCTTCAAGTTAGCCAAACAAACGCCCCCAGTTACCGGCAGCCAGACCCAGTCAGACATAGGGGTGTGGAGCCCCAAAGAAAAGACTGAAGCCCAAAGAACCTAACGAAGGGGGGTGATGCTTTTGTCTGGGGCAGGGACAGGGGCTGTGGTCTGGGCGTAGGCCAGACGCCCCAGGGCGCTCTTCCTCAGGGAGTGTGTGGAGTATTCCAGGAGGGAGCAGCGGAGACCCCCAGCATGCCCTCTCAGAGCACTGGGGGGACCACGGGCTGCAGCACAGCCAGAGGCAGCCCCGGGTGCAGCCCCTCTGCTCACTCAGGACAGCTGATGGCGGCAGAGGCTGCGCTCTCATGGGGCCCCTTTTCCAGGTCAGACATTTTATCTGGAGAAATGTGCCTTCTGGGGTTCAGGCCTTTCCAGCATTGAACTCAACTCAGAAGGAAACAATACTCATTTTTTTTTCCCAAAAATCTCTTATTTTTCTAAGCCAACAGCCAACCAGCCATGGAAGCAGAACTCCACAGGGTTTGGGGGTGCCTGGGCCCTGGCTCTCCAATGCACAGCCCCTGCTGCTTTCCCTGATGGGCAGCGCTCCTTCCAGGGACCAGGAGCTTGTGACTTCCCTGGGCAGCCCACACCGTGAGTGGACAGTCTGAACTGTTGGTTAAATGTGGAGCCCTCATTGTCCTTTTCATCGAGTCCCCATGCTTTGAAGTTCTCTGAGTCCTCTGGAACCACGTGGAAAAGGCCCCTTCTCTTTGCACCTGATGGGCCTTCAGGATAGGAAGAGCTTTCAGAACAGCGCATGCTCCCTCTCTGGGGCCTTGGAGGAATGGCAGATTCAGACCTCCCGCCCACTCTCCCCCACCTCCCTGAATTCTGCTGCTTAACACAGCTCCTTGAAGAAGACCTGGCCATGGGTCCAAATGAAGGCTCTGTTAAGCCCCAGGAAAATATGGGCATGGCTTTGACTTTTGTCTTCTTTTTAAAGCATCTGACTGGCAGAATCTCATAAAGCTGCTTTCTTCCAGGATGATTTGGAATATTCTGGAGGAGTTTATTCTGTAATTAGCAGTGCAAAGTAATGGGCTCTCAGGCAGTAAACGCCAGCAGCTACGGTACCAGCAGCCTGGCCAGAAGCCAAAGGGCTTGATCAGCCTTGTGTGAATCTCACAGAGTTGGCCCCCAATTTCCCCTTGGCCTAATTTCTTTGAAACTGGGTGCTTCAGCATTGGTGCTGAAATATCCACAGGCTGTGGTGGCTTTTAGACTAAAGAACAGTTGCTGGCAATTGGTGGGACATCCGGAGAGGGACCGCAGCCCATCTGCCAGCAGCTTCTGAGCCCCAAAGCCCCAGAGTCCCCCACCTACTCTGCAGCAGGTGTCCAAAGGGTGGTCAGGGCGGCAGTGAGCAGGGCATGAGAACATCCCCCAAAGGACCAGCCCTCCTATTTGATAGGGGAGCAAACAGAGGTCCAGAGAGGGTAAATGTCCGCCAAGAGCACAGAAGTGAGTAAGGAACAGCATCCGGGTGTTTGGGTTCCGGGGGTGGGGCTCTGTTCGCTCTGCTCCAACCAAAGCAGTTTCTAGTTCTTTCCTCCCCTCTACAAACAAAAGTTGAGCACCTATGGGTGTTCTGGCACCAGTGGCCCGGCGCTGTGCCAGGTGTGGGGAACTCAGTGGCACAGGCTGCCACTCCGGCCACGCTCCTGCCCTCGCTCAAGGCTTGGGACTGGAGGGGCTGGTTTGCTGTGGGTCCTGCCCCAGAACCTCAGTCATTCACGTGTGTAATCCCAGCATCTGCCACAGACAGAGCAAGGCCTATTGGAAGGAGGATGAGGGAGGACATTCCAAAAGAGACAATACGACGTTCTCTCCACTTTAAACAAAGAAGAAGGTGGAAGCTCAGGGTCAGGGTGCTCGTTCATGGCCACACAGCTGACGAGGAGGAGCTGAAACTTCAAATAGGATCTGATGTTTCTGCTCCAAAAGCTTCCTGTGAACAGAGGTCTGACCCTGCGCGTCTGATTATGCCTGGAGTGGATCGGCTCGGTGAATACACCTGAATGATCTGGGGCAGGCTCCTAGCTCTCGACAGCCCTGCCTGGAAGGTCTTAGTGGTGACAGGGTACCTCACTCCAGGTCAGAAGGAGGGCAAGTACCTGGTTCGGTTACCAAGCCAGGTGGACGTGGGGTGTCAGAACCCAGGTTTTGTGAGGACCCACTCAGGGCTCTCTGCTCCATGGCAGACTACTGAGATCTCTAGAGAGGGCAGCAGGCATTTAGGGACCAGGAAACACATTCCAGAGTCCTTCCCTGATGGTCAGCTGACTCTGGACCCCACGGCTCAGCACTCCCTACACCAGCCTGCGGGAGAAGCTCCAGGGACATGAGAGTGATGCAGCTGACTTCCCTGCTGTTCTCTGTCACTCTGCCCAGCACTGCAGGCCTTTCCTCCACCTGGTGGCTGCCAGATTCCAGGTGAGCCAGACCATGGGCTCTTGAGACCCAGGTGACATAAGAGGACCTAGGGAAGGGGGATGTTTGGTGGGGATGTCTACCTCTGGGTGGCCTGAAGAATGGCTGCTCTGTCTCATGTCTGCTGAGGGATCCAGGAGGGTAATCTAAAAAGCAGCCCCTTCACAGTCTGGATTCTGCTGGGAGGATAGGATGGCATGGGGACAGCACAGTTCCCTTCCCTGCAACCTGCACCAGCGCCATTCTTCCTACTGTGTCTCCAGACCAGCCGCCTAACCCAGAGTCCTTTTCCTTGCCCTTGGGATTAATGGTGTGGTGATTTTGTGAGTCAGGAAAGAGAGGGAGAAATGGCTGTAAGAACAGAAGGATGACTTGACCTCAACATCAATCATCTCTCAGCTCCTCTCTGACTTCAGCCCTGGAGAGACCAAGGGAGGCATCTGCCTTCTCCTTGGAAAAGAGCATGAAGGCAAGCTGAGAGCTGCCTCTGCCTAGCCCTGGGAGTGGAATCACTTGGTCACCCTTGTGTCCATGCACCTGGGTGCTGCTGCAGGCAGGGTCGCCAGGGACCCGTCAGGGGAGGGTGACGGGGAATCCCGGTGCCCCGGGGTCCACGTGAGCTCCCTGCCAGCTGCAGCCTAAGGCATAGCACCCACAAATTCAGCGAACACACTCATAGAAGCGCCAGCACAATCACCTCCGGCGCGCTGCGTGGTGCACTGACCTAATTGAAAAAGTGTCAGGCCAGCAAGTCCCATGTAACATCAAAGGACAGTCAGTGAGAAAGGAAGGCCAGGTCCACTGGCTGCAGCACAGGCTGGGTGGGGGCCCTGTGGGCGTCGAGAGGAGACAGGAGGAAGCCTTGGGGTCCCCAGCAATATGTGGGGACACCAGGCATCCCCCCTACCCTGAAGCCTGGGCAGTCCTTGGTAACATCAGAGTCTCCAGCCTCCCCTCCCCCATCTGCCGTTTAAATGACACGCTTTGAGGCAGTGAGTTTTAGCTCAGAGGCTGGCCGGAACGTGGCGGTAGCTGTCAGCTCATGGGAGGGAGGAAGCTTGGGTCCTGCTGCCGGGGGACCTGCTGCACGCCAGCCAGTGTCTTCTGTGGGTGCTAACACGGCCCCTCTTGCTGGTACTTTTCCACTGGTAATGGGCAAGAGACTCCTGTTCACTTATTTCTACATTTCCCTGGTTGACTTATTTATTTATTTTTACCTATCTTCCCCAACAACAAGTCAGGCAGAGACCAACGACACAGAGCAGCCCGGAAGGCGGCGCTCCCCCATGGCCCGGCTGATCATCGTGGTGGAAAGTTTGGTGCTAATCACCCACTAGAGACCCCTCCTGCCCTCTGGGGAAGCCAGGGCCCCTGCACATTGGGGAAGGTGGCACTGTGCCCCAGGTCATGTGCGCCAGGCCGAGGAGATGCAGGCGTCAGGGACACTCTGCGGAAACTTGGCCCGACTGAGGCACAGGCTTCCCCTGGGGTCCTGGACCACTGCCTCCACAGGGGAGAATAGCAGGCCCAGGCAGAGGCTGAGCTCCCCCAGAAGCCAGGGAAGGGGAGGATACGGGCAGGGGTATGACCCCAGGGCTCTGGTGGGGGAAGTGTCAGACCTGGAAGTGTTGGAGGGTCTCCATGGTCAGAAGGCCATTCCCATGTGGCCACTGCAGTGCTGCACGGGGAGGTTTCCTGGGAGTCCCAGGGCCTGAGACAGGGGGTCCTAGAAACTCTGACCCCACTCCTTCCCAAAGACCCCGACAGAGCCTCATCTGCCCTCTGCTTCCACCTGTCCTCAGGTGGGGCGGGGCAGGGGTCATCCCTTTGTGAGGGGCTCACTGTACTCAGGGCTGACCTTTTATCACTGAACACTGGCAGCTAAGGCCTGTCCCCAGTTATCTCAGCGAGAGGGCTGAAGGCATGCTCCCCCTGCAGGAGAGCAGGGCTGGGAGAAGTCATGCGGGGCAGAGGGCGATGCTCCCACACCTGCTGTGTGACCTCCATCAACTGCCACTTAGGCAGAGGCTTCTCTCTCAGCCTCAGGGTTCTAATCAAGAAAATGAGACAGTGAATTCTAGGGTTTGATCTCCAGCTGAAAATTCTAGGGTTTGATGAAATCTTCCACCCAAGGAATATTTTTTGGAGCACCTACTATATCCTCAGTGTGCATCTGTTCTTCTAGGATTTGAGTGGCAGTGGCCAATGCAGCCAGGGAGGGCTTCCTGGAGGAGGGTCCTTGGCAATTCAGCCTGCAGAAGCAGAGGCCTGGCTGGAGTCCCCACCTCCAGCAGCAACACTGAGCTCAAGCAAATGGCAGCCCTGGAACCCCATTCCCCGCCTATGCTCGGGGGGAGGGGGGGACGCGCCCCTGCTCTGGTGCTGCCTGGGGCGTGGGGCACTGAGTAGTGCAGCCCAACTTTCTCCCTGACTCTCTAAAGGCAGGGAGCAGATTGGAGTGGTGACAGAGGATGGGCTAGTGGGGAGTTCTGGAAGGCAACTGGATTTACAGGAAACTCTGGAAAGCTCAAAAACACCAGTGGTGCAGAGGAGAAGAGCTGCCAGGCTCCTGAAGACAGGGGCTCATCGCTGCATTTCCTGATACCTGTGTGGTCCTGAGGACCCAGCAGACACTCAATAAGTGTCGCTGGCTGAAAGTCACTGCAGTCCCTGGCACGTTCTTGGTATACCGTCGGCACTCGATAGATGATTATGGAAGGGGTATTATCTCCCAGCTCTGCTGCAGCCGCACCTGCCGTCCAGCTCAGGGTCCACTTGGGAAGGCCAGCCTCCGTGCCAGGGTGCCCCTCTGGCCTGGCATGGCTGCCTGGGTGGGCAATGGCAGGTGGTCCCCAGCAAGGCTGCCAGACCCTGGCCGTGAAGGCTGCCTGGGGATGTAAGCCCTGTCTAGACCTCCATGGAGAGTGCCAGCTACACAAACAGCTGCCAGGACGACCCCTGGCCAAAGCCCGAGTTTCAACAGACAGGGTCTGAGAGGATGGGCTCTGCTTTGGGGCTGCCCCCGCCAAGCCCACCCTGGGCGCTGCTGGGCAGCAGCTGGAGAGGAACTGTTTTTTCCACGGCCCCGTGTGACATAAGGGCCGGATGATTCACTACCTGCCATGGCGAGTCCGGTCATTTTGGCGAATGGCTTCCCCCATCACTGCCAGGGTTTGGCATTCACTATTTTTCCATTTTTAAATAGGAACAAACAGAAATGATAAGACACCTTCTGATGAAGGGAGGCCTGGAACTGATAGGCCTTGGAAAACTTTTTTCCACAAATAACAAGAGAATTCACAACCCCAAAGGGCGGGGGGCCTCCCCGGCCAGCTCGCCTCTGCTCTGCCGGCCTCCGTTCACACCGCGGGCGATTCTAGTGCATTAGTGCTGATGAACACCGGTTAGTGAGGAAAACAGAAACGGGCAGCTTGCCAGAAATGGGGACGTTCACTCCTGGAGTTTTTTACAGACTTTCTCCCCAGGGTCCCCAGGGCTTGGCCCCAAACTCAGGCCCAGGGTTGGAGCAGAGGAGACAGCGGACAGGCAGGGAACACTGTAGGGGAGTAACTGCTGCCTGGGAAACTGCATGGGGCACGGAAATAATGTTTGGGTGATGGCAGAGATCCAGCCCGGCACCTTCTTTCCTCACACAACTAAGCTCCTATCAGTTACCACTTCAATATGGAATAATTCAGTATCAAGAATACAGCCATTTCCTCAAACTCTCCAGTCAGCTGTGATGGGCAGGGCAGGGTGATGTGACCGCTTACCCAGGCCGGGCAAACGCGGAGCTTGGAGGATCCACCCGGCCACCTGCCATGTATGGGTCAGTTAACAAGGAGCCTCTCCAGCCTCCTCCGAAGCCAGAAGCCCTTGCAGGGGTTCACAAAACGGGTTCAGGGGTGGGGGCTAAACAATGACTTGAGGGAGACCAGGAAATTGGAAGAGTAAAAGCAACAGCACATATTGCTTCTGCAGCGCTCACAGGAGTCTCTGCAAATGTAGTGGTGGCTCCGTGCCCAGGGGGCCCCAGAGGTGGCTGCTTACAGCCAGAGGGCACTGGCGGGGCAGCTCTGGCTTCTCAGGAGCTGAGATCAGCCTCCCTGCAACCCACCTGGGCACCCCCTTGCTCTCAGATTGGGACACTAGGTGGAAAAGCAGGCCCTTTCCTTCTCTGGAGAACAGGGAAGGGGCAGACGTGTTACGAGGCCCTGAAGCCCACCCTGCATGGACTCGCGGTGGGAGCTTCTGTGCGACACACACGATTCTCACAGCCACTCTGTTTTGGGAGAAGGGAAGGCACAGAAGACTAACAGCTGCCGGGGACATCCTATGTGCTGGGCAGGTGCTAAGAACCTGTTGAACCCATATGACAGAGCTGCTAGGTTGGAATTCACTTCTGTATTACAGAGGTTAAATCACACGGCCACACGGCCAAGGTCCTACAAACTGCTAGCATATGGCAGAGCTAGAATTCAAACAATGGGCTCTTTTGCTCCACAGTGCATGCTCCCCCACCATGCTACCCTTCCTGCCACCATCCTGGGCAACTCCAGGGCTCGTTCCTTCCCCCTTGGCCCCTGTCCAGCGGATCTGTCTCCCTCTGGAATGGCAGACAACCTTCGTCAGGTCTGTGCCGTGAGCGCCATGCGCCCCAGGAGCCCCGGGTCAGGGCCATTTGGCACTGTTCTTCTCTGCCAATGTCTAGTGCTCTCCTGACTCTGCTCCCGTCTCCTGTGCCTGCCTTCCCCCCATCATAGTTCAAACCATCTGAGTCCAGCAGTGTCAGCAAACTGCCTCTCTGAAAGAGAAAAAAGCCTTGATCTGTGGCGCTTGCCAATTTCCATGGTATAAACACTTCCATCATGGCTGATTCGACGCTACTGATGTGACGTCATTGTGGGTGGAGCCAGGGAGCAGTGACAGGAAGGGACAGACTGGCTCCAGCTGCACTGCATGCGCTTGTGAACCAGCAGGACCTGCAAGAGGCCCTGGCACTAGAGCAGAGACCACACAGGAGACACAGGTGACACTGGATGTTGCAAAACACACTGGTCCCAACATCCAAAGCACACTGTCGTCTTGATGGTTGAGGGGAGCAACACAAAAATACTATACTATCCTCCTCAGTGTTGAGGATTCAGAAAGGGACAAGAAATACATTTTCTTCTATCACAGAACAACGGAACGAGGAGAGGCTCACAGCATCATTGAAACATCCTCGGGACACTTCCCACATCTAGAAAAATGAGAAGGCTCTGTCTCCTCCCATTCAGGCTCCAAACGGTGGCTCAGCAACACAGCCTTCTGAGCTTGATTTCCCTACAGCCAATTTCCTTGTAAACTGGGCTGTGTCCATGTCATGCTTGCTGGTGGGTGTGTGGGCGTCTGAGCGGCAGGAGGGGTGGCTGGTGGGGGCTGCTGTCGGCAGCGAGGGTGAGATTCTAGCTGGCTTTCTTTAATCATTGCAAAGGCAGAAGCAGATTTGTCACCTTTGTGTAACAGACCAGGCAGCAGGTAAAGAACTTAACAGCTCGTGGGAGTTCTAATTAGAGAGCCAATTATAACTCAATTGACCTGCCTTGCTTTGAAAGGCCTGGAAAAATGCATGTTGTCCTCAGGAAGAGGCAGCTTTTGCTTCTAGTTTGTTCTGGGAGATCCCCGCAGGGATCGCTCACTTGCGCTTTGGTTCTGGCCCCATGCATCTGTGTGGTGCGGGGTGCCCTGATGTAGAGAACGAGAGAACCTGCGGGGACACCGATCCCTGCGGGGAGGGGTCACTTCCTGCAGTGGGCATGCTTCGCTCCTCTGTTTATGCAGAAAGACGCAGCCTCACATCCCACTGGCTCCCCCGAGGGGCTGGGCCGGCAGCTTCTGCTTCACTTGGAAGGTCACTGGCCAGCATTCAACTGGATCTAATCAAGACTGAACTGGCAAGGGTGGACCCCAGGCGTACTATACATGCGTGCACGTGTGTGTGCACGTCCAAGACTCCTTTCAGGAGCAGTCACTGTTGTCATGGGCTTGAGGTCACCCACTGTCCCCTGAGGGATAGACACCTGGCAAGAGAATCAGGTCTCAAACAGGCATAAAGAGGGGACACTTCACGTTTCTCCTGAGAACCAAGGCGTGGCATTCGTTGTTAGACACCACTGAAGTCCCTCTGCCTCACACATGTGATCACATCTAATTTTCCCACAGCCTGGTGGGATGAACACCATCGTCTCCACATACAGAGGGAAAAACTGAGGCCCAGAGCCTCGACATAACTTGCCCAAGGGCCCCAGCTCCTCCCTGTGGAAGCCGTCTCTAATTCAAGCCACTTCTGCTCCTGACACTTATCCAAGAGTGATTTTGCTGAGACCCTTCCTGTGCACGGTGGCTTCGCGGACATCACATAAACCATGGCAGGGAACAGGGCTGGCTACAGCCCTAAGTGGAGAGCAGAGTGGGGCTGTGGAAACAGGAGGGCTGGTGAGTCTGGGAGAGCCAGCCCCAAATGCTTGCTATAGCTGGGATTAGCAAGGTGGATTGAAAAAACTGTGTGAACATCAGAACCTCCCTGTCCTCGGAAGCCTCATTTCCCTCCTGCTCCCCAAATGTGGGGGCTCCCAGGGCTCTGTCCTAGGCCCTTTCTCTTTCCTACTCTCTGGAATTTATATCTTAGGCAGTCTTGTCTCTTCCTATAGCTTTGGGTACCATATACCAACTGCTGCTGCTCCCAAAACCATTGCCCCAGCCTGGCCATGCCCCAACCTCCAGACCTACCCAGCCACATGGCTGGAAGAGGCAGCCCTTCCAGGAAAAACCCCAGTCAGCCCACCTCCACACAGCCAACCAGACTTGACATCACCCTTCGTTCCATACCTGCCCCTCCCTCTGTGTCCCCCCAGTTGGTGAAGGCGTCTTACCCATCCAGGCTCCTGAACCATGTGCCTGAGTCAGCCTCAAACCCTCTGGTTCCCTCGCCAACCCTTTTGAAGTCTCCTTTTTCAATACTCCCACCTTGGGCTGTCAACGTGTTATGATAAGCTGAGTCCAGACCTCAGTGTCTCTTTCCGCCTAACCTATCCTCCACAGCTTCCAGAGCAATCTCTCTAAAATGCAGACCTGATCATGTTCACTCACCTGTTTAAACTGTATCTTGAAAAAGTTCCAACCGGCAGAAAAGCAGCTAACATAATGAACATCTCTAGACCTACCACCTACATTTAACAACAGTTCATCTTTTCCATATCTGCTTCATCTGTTGGGGGCAAGGGCTAGTATTTTAAAGTAAATTGCAGGCACTGTGACATTTTACCCCTAAATACTTCAGGATGAATCTCTAAAAAATAAGGACATTTCCTTATATAACCATGTAACCATATCCTACCTAACAAAATGAGCAGTACCTCCATTCCATCACCCACTAGCCTTTCCACACTCAGACTTGCCCGAATGTCCCATACACACCTCCAAAAGCTGGCTTATTACCTCTGTCAACTCCACCTGTCTTCCCACTTGTGGAAAGTCTGCGCCTCTACTCAGCTGCCAGCACTTGGCCCACAAACCCCGAGCACAGACCCGCACCCCCCCACCCCTACCCCCACCGCACCATACCCTGCACATCTGTCTGTCAGAGTCTCCTTGACAACCCTTCTACTCACTTGTATATGTTAACGTCTCTCCCTATAGACTTCCAGTACCAGAGGGGAGGGACTAGGACAGAGTCATGTTTACACCCTCAGGTCCTAGTCCAGTATTGGACTCAAACTACATAACCTTACATGTGTCATCCCATTTAATCCCTCCAACAATCCTAGGAGGTTGCTATGCTGAATCAACAACTGGTGACTGAGTAAACGTGATGCTTTAAAGGTAAAGCTCGAAGGACACAGGCATGCCTCGGAGCTCCCGCAGGCGCAGCTCCAGGCCTCCACAATCAATCAAATGTTGCAATCGAGCAAGTCCCAGGAACTTTTTGGTGTCCCAGTGCATCTAAAAGGTGTGTTTACGCTACAGTGTAGTCTATTAAGTGTGTAATAGCATTATACCTGACAAAATGTGCGTAACTTAATTACAAAATATCTTGCTAAAGAATGCTAACAATCATGTGACCTTCACCAAGTGATATGCTTTTTGCTGGTGGAGGGTCTGGCCTCCATGCTGATGGCTGCTGACTGATGAGGGTGGTGGATGCTGGAAGGTGAGGCGCTGGGGCAGTTTCCTACAATATGACAACAGTGGTTACAATAAGACTCACTGATGGACCCTTCCTTGGACAAAAGAGCTCTCTGTAGCATGCGATTCAGCTTAACAGCATTTTACCCACAGCAGAACTTCTTTCAAAGTTGGAGCCCATCCTCCCTAACCCCGCTGCTGCATTATCAATCAAGCTGATATCATATTCTAAATTAAACAATGTTCACAATGTCTTCACCAGGAGTAGATTCCATCTCACAAAAACACTTTCTTGGCTCATCCATAAGAAGCAATGCCTTATCCATTCAAGTTTTATAAACTGCAGTAATTCAGTCACGTCTCCGGGCTCCATTCTTGCTCTCTTGCTATTCCCACCACATCTGCAGTTGCTTCCTCCAACAAAGTCTTGACTCCCTCAAAGTCATCCATGAGGGTCAGAATCAATTTCTTCCAAACTCCTGTTAATCTCGATATTTAGACCTCCTTCCATGAATCATGGATGTTCTTAATGGCATCTGGAATGCTGTATCCTTTCTAGAAGGTTTTCAATTTACTTTGCCCAGATCCATCAGAGGAACCACTATGTCAGAATTACTCCTTGATCCATGGGCTGTAAAGTGGATGCTGTGTTAGCAGGCATGGAGATAACAGTCATCTCCTTGTCCAGCTCCATCAGAGCTCTTGGGTGACCAAGTACATTGTCACTGAGCAACAATATTTTGATAGGAATCTTTTTTTCTGAGTAGGTGTCAACAAGGGGTGTAAAATAGTCACTGAACCATGCTTTAAACAGGTGTGCTGTCATCCAGGCTTTATTGTTCCATTTACAGAGCATAGGCAGAGTCAATTTTGCATAATTCTTAAGGGCCCTAGGATTTTCAAAATGGTGAATGAGCAGTGGCTTCAACTCAAAGTCACCAATTGCATCAGCCCCTAACAAAATAATCAGCATATCCGTTGAAGCTTTGCAGTCAGGCACTGACTTCTCCTCTGTAGCTATGAAAGTCCTAGATGGCATCTTCTTCCAATAGGAGGCTGTTTCATCTACCTTAAAAAACTGCTGGCCGGGCGCAGTGGCTCATGCCTGTAATCCCAGCACTTTGGGAGGCTGCGGTGGGCGGATCACGAGGTCAGGAGATCGAGACCATCCTGGTTAATACAGTGAAACCCCATCTCTACTAAAAATACAAAAAAATTAGCTGGGCTTTGTGGCGGGCATCTGTAGTCACAGCTACTTGGGAGGCTGAGGCAGGAGAATGGCGTGAACCTGGGAGGCGGAGTTTGCAGTGAGCCGAGATTGTACCACTGCACTCCAGCCTGGGCAACAGAGGAAGACTCTGTCTCAAAACAAACAAACAAACCAACAAACAAAAACTGCTGGGCTGGGCACAGTGGCTCAGGCCTGTAATTTCAACACTTTTGAGGGGCAGAGTTGGGAGGATTGCTTGAGGCCAGGAATTTGAGACCAGCCTGGGAAACACAGTGAGATCCCCATCTCTACAGAAAACTTAAAGAATTAGTGGGTTGTGGTGATATGTGCCTATAGCCCTAGCTACTTGGGAGGCTGAGGCAGGAGAATCACTTGAGCCCAGGAGTTCGAGGCTGCAGTGAGCTATGATTGTGCCACTGCACTCCAGCTTGGGAGGCAGAATGAGACCTCAATAAATAAATACATAAATAAAAATCTGTTGAGTGTAGCCACCTTCTTAGCTGGATCTTCTGGATAACTTGCTGCAGCTTCTCTAGTTGCACTTTTTTTTTTTTTTAATACTTTAAGTTCTAGGGTACATGTGCACAACATGCAGGTTTGTTACATATGTATACATGTGCCATGTTGGTGTGCTGCACCCATTAACTCGACATTTACATTAGGTATTTCTCCTAATGCTACCCCTCCCCTCTTCCCCTACCCCATGACAGGCCCCGGTGTGTGATGTTCCCCATCCTGTGTCCAAGTGTTCTCATTATTCAATTCCTACCTATGAGTGAGAACATGCGGTGTTTGGTTTTCTGTTCTTGCGATAGTTTGCTGAGAATGATGGTTTCCAGCTGCATCCATGTCCCTACAAAGGACATGAACTCATCCTTTTTTATGGCTGCATAGTATTCCATGGTGATTATGTGCCACATTTTCTTAATCCAGTCTGTCACTGATGGACATTTGGGTTGGTTCCAAGTCCTCTATCTGCACTTGTTGTTTCACATTGCACTTTTCTGTTACTGAGCCATCTTCTTAAACCTCATGAACCAACCTCTGCTAGCTTCCAACTTTTCTTCTGCAGATTCCTCCCCTCTCTCAGCCTTCAGAGAACTGAAGAGAGCTGGGAACTTGCTCTGGATTAGGCTTTGGCTTAAGGGAATATTGTGGCTGGTCTGATCTTCTATCCAGATCACTCAAACTTTCTCCCTGTCAGCAATAAGGCTGCTTTGCTTTCTTATCATTCGAGTATTCACTGGAATAGCACTTTTAATTTCCTTGAACAACTTTTCCTTTGTATTCACAACTTGGCTAACTGGTGCAAGAGGCCTCGCTTCTGGCCTGTCTCAGCTTTTGACACGTCTTCCTCACTCATTTCTAGCTTTTGATTTAAAGTGTAAGGTTATTAATTGTCCTCATTTCAATATTACTGTGCCTCAGGGAATAGGGAGGTCCAAGGAGAGGGAAAAAGATGGGGGAACAGCTGGCCAATATAGCAGTCAGGACCACATTTGTTAAGTTCGCTGTCTTATATGGGTGTGGTTCATGGTGCCCCCAAACAATTACAATAGTAACATCAAAGATCACCATAACAGATGTAATAATAATAAAAGAATGTAAAATCTTGTGAGAATTTCCAAAGTGTGACACAGAGACACACAGTGAGCATGTGCTGTTGGAAAAATGGCACTGACAGGCCAGGCACGGTGGCTCACGCCTGTAATCCCAGTGCCTTGGGAGGCTGAGGTGAGCAGATCACCTGAGGTCAGGAGTTCGAGACCAGCCTGGCCAACATGGAGAAACCCTGTCTCTACTAAAAATGCAAAAACTAGCCGGGCGTGGTGGCAGGCGCCCAGCTACTTGGGAGGCTGAGGCAGGAGAATTGCTTGAACCCGGGAGGCGGAGGTTGCAGTGAGCCAAGATCGTGCCACTACACTCCAGCCTGGGGAACAAAAGTGAAACTCCGTCTCCAAAAAAAAAAAAAAAGGCACTGGTAGATTTGCTCAATGCAAGGTCGCCACAAATCTTCAATTAGTAAAACATGAGTATCTGCAAAGTGCAATAAGGCGAAGGGCAACAAGACAAGGTGCATCTGTGCCTATACCCTCTTCCTTTGCAAGCCCTTGGGGTGACCAACTAGTTGATGTTCTGAGAGACTCAAAAAAAAAAGAACCAAAACACTAACACCTGGAAAGGTATTTTAAGAGACAGTTGTTACATAAATACCACGCGGATGAGAAAAGGGAGGAAGCCAGCTGGAGGAGGGAAGGGAGAGATCACGTGTCGTCCATCAGTGAACGTGGTGGGCAGTAAACTAGGCAAGGCCCATGGGGAGGGGAATTTCCTATGGGGGCAAAGTGGTCTAGAGCTCAGGAACCCTGGCAGAGGCTCCCTTTAGCTAAGGAGTTCTCTAAGGGCTTTTCCAAAGCTCTCAGAGACTTGGAGCGTTCTGGACATTGGAGCCCTCAGACCTTGGTTGGTTTGGTCCATTCTCTCCTTTCCCCAGGAGATTGCTGAGGCCTCGGGGAGCCAGGTAACAGGCAAGGCCACCTCCTGCCCCCAGACCAAGCGCTCTGGGTGGAGCTTCACACACTTGCACTCTCATTCCTTGGTCAGCTGCACTCATCAGGTTGAAAGCGGGGTGGGGCTTGGAAGCGCAGGCCCAGGATCCACAGGGCCCAGAGCAGGCATTCGTGGATCTGTGCAGGAGAGAGAGGCCTGCCTTGGCTCCAGGTCAGCACTCCCCAAGAGCCTGAGGGTTTGAGACTTGGTGATTCTTGGTAGATCTGTCTTCCTTCCTCCTAAGCAACCCCACCTTGGCAACATGAGTGCCAAAGGCTGACCTGGAAACTTCTCTGTATCCAAGTGAACTCGTCTATCGATGCTGAGGCTGGCGACTCAGGCACATCCTGGGCTCAGGACAGCTGTGAGTGCAGGCATGCCACACGGTGGGGAGAGACAGATCTAGGCAGGTAAGGGGCAAGAGGAGACACAAAGACTTCTTTCTAGTGGAGAGCAAGAGAAAGGTGTCAAGCTCAGTGGATGCTGCATGACCACTGAGACCCAGAGCTGGGGCCGTCTGAGCCTCAGGGAACAGTGAGAAATTCCACCCGTCCATTAGAGTGGAGACAAAGTTCTCCAGGGCAGCATTGGCCCTGCAGGAGTTCAGAGAGCCGATCTCTTTTACCTCCATCCCCACTCCCATCTCAAGAAGGCAGGTGCTAGTCTCCCGTTTTACAGATAGGAAGATTGGACATGAAACCTTCAAAAGTGATGGAGTCAGGATTCCTGGTGGGTTGGCCACCCATTGCTCTGTGCCCTTGGTGAGTCCCTTCCCCTGTCTGGCCTCCGCTTCCCTATCTGTAAAAGGGGGTGATTAGATTAGGTCATTTCAATGGGATTCTCAGTCTGCAACGCCTTTAACTCTCTGGTGAATGTCAGGTCCAAAGGTTTCCATCTGCAACCTTGATGCTGGGAGAGACTTCTTACAGGATATTCTCCCTAGACCTTTGGGCTCAGCGATTTAAACTCAGTCTGAAGGTCCAGAGCACACGCAGGGTTGACGCGGCCCAAAGAGAGCCCCCGAGCCCTCAATGGGGAGTCTCTGGGACCAGCACTACATGGTGGGAAAGCAATTCAGGCCCAAGATGGCCTCGAAGCAGCAGGCCCAGTTGGCCCAGAATGTCACATTCTGAGTGACAGCCATCCCCTCTGGCTGAGTTCAGAGGCAGGGGTTGTGGGGGAGGGGGTGGCTGAGGAAGCAAAGGCAGCAGCAGGGCTAAAATCCAGGGAGGTGGGAAGTAAGGAGTGGGAATTCGGGACCAGTATCCGAGAACACTGAACAATGCACAGAAGTGAAAACAAAAGGCCTGATCCAAGCTGGGAGCAAAGCAGGAAGGCGGTGGAACCTCAATATCAAATCACACTGAAATAACGGGGCAGAATTTCCAAGAATAAATGGTTTGGCGAGAGTATGTCAGATTTTAAATGATTTTAGATCATAATTACTAATGAAAGACTGAACTGCAATTAGTCATCTAAGATTCCAAGACAGAAAACAGAAATAAACACAGCATTCATTTTTTCCTTAAGCTGAAGCAAAGGAATGCCTAGTGACAAAAGGCGCCGCATGCTTGCGTTTCAGAGCCTGCCCTGGGCCCATGAGGCTTCTGGGTCCATGGCTTTAGTCCTCGGTGAGGACAGGGTTGCCTGGTGCCATGCCTCCCTGGCCAGCACTGAGAAAAATGCTGCAGTGGTAGGAGAAATCCAAGCACCGAGCAGAAAATGTCTGCAGAGACTATCCCTGCGCCAAGTGATGTTGCTTTGAGCGGGAGGGTTGCTGGGGAGAGGTGGGCAAGTCACCAACCAGGAGCCATGTGGATGGACGGCAGAGGTTCTTCCTCCCAGTGACATTCCTTTTACTCCAAGGAGGACACAGATGCTCAACAAGGAGAAAATGTTATAAGCTAAAAAAGGGCAGTTTCAAAAGGATGTGAGGAAATAGCTTACATCATAAGAAAACTTTCAATCACCTGGTTCTCACCTCACATCTCTTCCACCAGTACCTCCCCCCACTCAATCCTCTCCACTGGGTTTGCCTCTCTGATGGGATCTGACAGGCTCATCTTTAATTGGTTATTGCCACCGCTATCACCTGCAGCCTCAGAGACAAGGTGGCAGGCACTGCAAACCCAGTGAGACCGGCGTGGTCTCCATATCTCCTCCCTAGAGGAGCCCACCCTCCTAAGGCAGTGGTGAAAGCCATGAAAAGGCCTTGGTGCTGCGGAAAGCAGGGGAGGCTGCTTTCATCTAGGTTTGGGGTAAGGGTGGAGGCAACAGAAGCAGCTCCCTCTCCCTGGACCAGGATGGGAGGAAGATCCTGCCTTGCACGGACACCGTGATCACAGTCTACAGAGGGAACCCCCGTACGCAGGGCTGAGGCTGTGTCCCAAGTCACCATCCGGGGACGAGAGTGTGTCCCAACAGATGACTGGGGAGTGACTAATAGAAACTCCACTAGCTGAGAATTCATCTGACCTGAGGGAGGAGGGCTTGGGTATCTGGGCTTGTTTTTTTTTTTTCCCCTCCCAAGCAGAAAATGATACAGGGGTGAGAGGATCAGATTGGCCCTAGGCCAGAGTGATGAGCCCCCATGGCCCACTGTCGCGTTCCCTGGCAGGGTGATGAGCCCCCACAGCCCCTTGTCCCCTTCCCTGGCGGGGTGATGAATGCCCATAGCCCCTGTCCCATTCCCTGGCAGGGTGGTGAGCCCCCATGGCTCCCTGTCCCCTTCCCTGGCAGGGTGATGAACCCCCACGGCCCCCTATCCCCTTCCCTGGTGGGGTGAAAAGCCCCAAGGCCCCCATCCCCTTCTCTGGCAGGGTGACAAGCCCCCACGGCCCCCTGTCCCCTTCCCTGGCAGGGTGACGAGTCCCCCACGGCCCCCTGTCTTGTTCCCTGGTGCTCCCAAGGGCTGAGGCTGTGCCTTTCTTTGTTCATCTGTAACCCTGGGATGCTGGCAGGGAAGCTCTGGGCTGAAGGGCTAAGTGATGGTGGTGAATTTGGGCCCCAGAAAGGGGCTTCCCACAGCAGAGGGGGTGCTGCTGTCTGGACCTGTGTGGCCCCCGTCTCTTGGCATCTGTCATGTCAGCACGCTGGACTCGGTGCCCCAGACCACCTGGGGTGGCCGTTTCAGCTTCGGTGTCAGGCCTTAGGGCCTGATGTCTAGCCTAGAGGGCAAACTCCTCTGGGGAGGAGGGCGAGAGACAGCACAGGGGTCTGGCCCAGGAAAAGTGCAAATCCTTATAAATCATCATTTTGGTTTCTGGTTGGGAACTCAGTCTGTCAAGAGCGTGATTAATGTGAGTCTGTTTCTCAGAGGGGGATCCTCTCTGAGTGAACTGAGAGAACAGAAGGGCCAGGCCTTGGAGTCCTGTGAAGCCAACAGACACCTGCGCCTGGACACGCCTGCGCCTGGACATTACTGCGCCTGGACACGCCTGCGCCTGGACATTACTGCGCCTGGACACGCCTGCGCCTGGACATTACTGCGCCTGGACACGCCTGTGCCTGGACACGTCTGCGCCTGGACATTACTGCGCCTGGACACGCCTGCGCCTGGACATTACTGCGCCTGGACACGCCTGTGCCTGGACACGTCTGTGCCTGGACATTACTGCGCCTGGACACGCCTGCGCCTGGACATTACTGCGCCTGGACACGCCTGCGCCTGGACATTACTGCGCCTGGACACGCCTGCGCCTGGACATTACTGCGCCTGGACACGCCTGTGCCTGGACACGTCTGTGCCTGGACATTACTGCGCCTGGACACGCCTGCGCCTGCACACTCCTGCGCCTGGACACGCCTGCACCTGGACATTACTGTGCCTGGACGCGCCTGCGCCTGGACACGTCTGCTCCCGGACATTACTGCGCCTGGACATTACTGCGCCTGGACATTACTGCGCCTGGACGCGTCTGCTCCCGGACATTACTGCGCCTGGACATGCCTACACAGGGACATCACTGCCCTCAGGCAGGTGCCTGCTCCCTGAGCCTCTCTCAGCTGTCATTGCTCATGTGGACAGACAGCAAGCAGCCAGGAACACACATGTGGCCAGGGGAGACTCTGCAGGCTCCAGCAGGGCACTGTTCCACAGCAGTCCCTGTGAAAGGATAGTGACGCCCATGCCTCCCAAATGGGGTACAGAGTCTGACAAGGAAGAGTGTGCTTGGGGACAACAGGGCTGAGTGTATGAACTCAGGGCTGGTGGTGACTGCCTCCACCAAGGGCCCTCAAGCACAGGCTCTCCCCCAGCCTGTTCCCATGTTCAGCCCGGAGCGAGCACTGCAGATCAGCCTGGGGACCTGGCTGGGCCCAGCACACTGAGTGACAGCCCCACTTACAGCCTAACTGGGCCTCCATGCGGTCCGGCTTGTAATACACTGACATCCCGCTGTGCTGGAAGGTTCCATTAATCAGCCTGACCAAGCCTCGTGGTCTCATGTCAAATCACATGGCTGCATCATCCAATCCTGCCTCAAAGTCATTTCCCGCACTCATGGTAAGCAAAGGCTGTGCCAAGACCAAGCCAGCAAACACTCAAAGCCCTGCACCAAGGCAGGAGCCCTGGCTGGAGAGAAACAACTACTTCTGATGACCTCTGCTCAAAATCCATGTAAGGGAAACCACTTGGGGCTCTGGGGGCCTCTTGTCTGGAAGATGGGATCAGGACACCTGACTGGTCTGCTTACAGGTGTTGCTCTCCTCTCTCCTGCCCCCCCTGCCGCCCACCACCTGCCCCACACCTGGTCAGTGCAGGCCACTGAGCTGCCTCAGGCATGGGGCCTCCCCTTGAGGAGCTTCCAGTCAAAGGCAGATCTGCAAGCAAAGACTTCCCTGTTGGTTCACCCAAGGCTTCAAGAGAGGAAAGTCAGGGGCTGAGGACCCCTCTATGGGGTGGTGGTGGTCAAGAAAGGCTTCTCAGAGGAGGAGACACTTGAGCCAGGCTGCCCTCCAGGCTGGGGACCCACTCTCACCCTGGCCATGGGAAGGGACCATCTCTCCCGCACAGGGAGGCCTAGTTCAGGGCCCTCCGAGACCCACCAGAAGCAACGCTTTCTATCTCCGCCTGGGAACAAATCACCGCAGGGGCCTCCACCAGTGCACTCTCCCACCCTTTCCCACCTCAAAAACCCGGGCCCTGGCTCCGCAGAAACAGGTAGCAAGTCACACTCAAAAGTGAAGCATCGTGCTCGCGGCCGACCACGCGCCGAGATATATTCTCATTTCGGCTCCTTCAACCAGTGAAAGTCAGTCACGCTGGTGCAGAAAGGGAAGCTCCACGGGGCCAGGAGATGACTCACTCACTGTCAAACAGACACAAAGGAGCTCCCAGCCCAGGCGCGACCTGGATTACAGAGAATGACAGCGACCCTCAGAGCTGATATTTGCGGAGTGCGAGGCACCCTGCTAACTCATGTAACCCACACGGCAACGCCACCGGGCACTGTTATTACCCCCATTTCACTGTCGAGAAAAATGGAAGCACAGAGAGATGAAGGGACTTATCTCAGGGTACGCAGTTAGTAAGCGACACAGCTGGGACTGGAATCCAGGCAGCTGGCGCCAGCACCATGCTCCTGATCTTTACACTGTCCTGTCACCGAAGCTCTGGACTCCTAAGGGACCACACCAACATACGATCTCACGACTTTCTTGTTCTGCTTCTGCTCCTAACTTACAAGTGACCTGGGGCAGGTCACCAAGAGCAGGGTCCCCATTAGTAAACAAGAAAGTCCCTTCTCACTGTGTACTAGGAGAGCACACACAGCAGACACGGCATATGAGGCTTCAAAGTTCTTTGTAGAGAAAAGTTATCCTTATGCCAAGTATCAATAATTGTTGAAAGAGCTTCACACAGCTACCAAAGAGGCTAAAACTCTCAAGAAGCTATCAAGAAGTGTGTGTCACTGGACAGGAGACAGAGCAAAGATTGAAGACGAAGTGTCCAGTAGGAGGCATCCAGTAGGAGGCACTACTTTGTCCTCGGCACTGTGAGTTGGAACTGCAGTAATAGCGAGTAAAGGGAACAGAGAAATGAGGGCCTGTGCACTTTTCAGGTCCTCTCAACAAGCATGGGAAGGCGGGGCACTACATACTTCATACGCCTTGCTCTAGAGGAAAATAAAGTTATTCTCCTCAATTTGGAAAGCATTTTTTAATTATGAAAGAAAACAAGATACAATGAACAGATGAAAGGGCCTTCTCACTAGACTCATGAAGTTTTGTTTCCTGCCAGTGATTCTTTCTAGGTATGGAAAGAAAACTGATACTTCGGATGAAAGAGATCCACCTCTAAAGATGGCCATTTGAAAGGGGAAGGGTATTTCAAGTCTATTTCATCAGTTTAATTGCGCCTGGGCCTTATCCAGAGGAACAGAAGGGATCAAAAGATGTCTCTTGAAGACGTTTCTCCAAGGGAAAACTGCAGATGTGCTGACGCGTGAGCCTGTCCTGCCTGTCTGGATCCTGGGTGGCCCTCACTAGGCTGATGGATAAACTGCACAGACACACAGGCACTGAGCGCCAGTCTCCGGAGGAGCCCTGGGAAGTTCATCACCTTCATGCTGAATCTCTCCTCCCGCAGGGGCACAAACTGGAAAACATGGTGCTAACTAAGATAAGAAAATAGGAGACAGCAATTTTCCCCAAATCTCAATGAACAGATGGACAATTTAAAATATGGGAGAGAGAGAAAAACACCAGTGTTTTATAATTCAGCAGTGCCAGGCAAGCCGAAGCTCACCTCTTTCCCTCTCTGCCATCTCTTCCAGCTCATCACGCGCAATGGAAGAGATGTTTCCACACAGTAAACAAGCATGTAAGCTGGAAGACAGTTTAAAGAAAGTTCCGACTTCAGGTCCCTCTTTGAACTTCAGAAGAGCCGCCTTCTCAGAGTGGTGTCGTTAGTCAGCAGTGCCATTAGTCAGCCTTTGGAGCTGTTAAAACAACTGAACACGTCGTCATAATCCACAAGACATATCCACTGCACCTCACATCGTGGGGCCGTCTCCCAAACCTACCATCAATCTGCTGTGCCTTCGGGTATTTCGTAAGAAAATGCAGTTTTCAAACAGCTCAGCCAATCTCTGCAAGTCTTCTGCTACTAATGTAGTCCCTTGAAATAGAACGGCAGCACCACTCCTCAAGTTTTTATATTTGATGTTATTCCAGATTTCTGATGTTTCAGAAAACAGAAGATCATAGAGGAACTCCTCAAAGACAGCCTGTATATGAAACCTTTAGCCCGCAACCATCTTGATTGAACTGGGAGGTTTTCTTGTCTCACAATCCGTCCACAGAAGACAAATGAGCACTTTTGGGCCCACCATGCCCGGAACAAAAAGCCTGTTCTATTATTAGATTGACCCCTTATGGTAACCTGAAAAATGTGTTTTTCCGCCAAGCAGCACTCCTGATCCGAGCTCCCTGCCAAATGCTTCCCACGTTCCACTCCACTCCAACCCACCACCCCTAGGACCCCTCCAGATGAGGCACATGGCCCCCAGCACACTCTTTGGGCCAACTGCCTCGGCCCAGCCCCTAGCCACTGCCCGTCTCTCCTCCCCATCACTTTCACCTTCTGCTTGGTGGGCTTCACAGTGGTCTTTTATCACTATTTCCTTGGGGAGGGGGCGGGGGGTGGGGGGGGTGCGTGAAACACAGCGCCTCTGCTATCTTCTCACAGAGGGCTGATGGCTTTCTGTACCTTTCCAGGCCCTCAGCCTTGTCTTGGAAACTTCATTTAAGGGGATGGCCCCTTCCTGCTTTTAATCTAGATTTCATCACTTCTCAGCATCGGCTGTGAAATATCATGGCCTCTGTCCTAGGCCTGGGGAACGCTCAGTCTGCAGGCGGATGCAGCAGTTCTCCCCCTTCCCCCTGCGGGGTGGGGGCTCCATCTCACTGCTGTCCCCTGATGCCCTTTCCATGGTTCTCAGTGCACACTCCCTCTCCTGCTCACGGTCCCTCTCCGGCTCACGGTCCCTCTCTGGCTCACGATCCCTCTCTGACTCACGGTTCCTCTCCTGCTCACGGTCCCTCTCCGGCTCACGGTCCCTCTCCTGCTCACGGTCCCTCTCTGACTCACCGTCCCTCTCCGGCTCACGGTCCCTCTCCTGCTCACGGTCCCTCTCCTGCTCACGGTCCCTCTCCGGCTCACGGTCCCTCTCCTGCTCACGGTCCCTCTCCGGCTCACGGTCCCTCTCCTGCTCACGGTCCCTCTCCGGCTCACGGTCCCTCTCTGGCTCACGGTTCCTCTCTGGCTCATAGGCCTCTCCAAAGCTGCCTCACCCCACTTCACTCCACTTGCTGTCCACTCCACCAAGCCCTGGCTGACCCCCGCCATCTGCTTCTGCTTCACACCTTTTCTCAACCTGTCAAAGGGACTGGAGGCGGACCCGAGCCTCCTGCTAATATTCTCCAGCACGCATTTGTTCCCCAGCAACACTTCCCATCCCGGCCTTATCAGCTCCCCTCCACACAACCTCCTTGGCTCCCTTCCATGTTCTTCTCTCTCCTGAAAGCCCTTGTTCCCTTCTTACTTTCCAATCTCACACTTGCCCTTGAAAGCTTAGGCTGACATTATCAGAGGGCAACCAGATGTCCCTGTTTGCACAGCCTGTCCCTGTCCTGGTGATTTTGTCCTTGGCCTGGGAATGACCGTCCAGGGATGCTGGTTCTCTGCTCCTCAGTCCACCATGAGCCACGCTTCTCTCCTCTCCCCACCCCAGAACATGGAATAACTGCTTTGGAAAAAGTTGCTCTATGCTTCGTTAATTCATTTTGCATACTGGGAGCTAAAGGCTTTTTAACATAGCACACGAATAAATGTAAATTTATACACTATGCAAAAATAATATAAAAATATGCCTTTAGATTTTCTGGAAAAAGTCTGGTCAGTCTATGAATTCCTCCCCTTGTCAACAACATTACTTGGTAACTCCTTATCCCTCTAGCATGCTGCTTCCTTAATACCTGCCCATCCTCAGCAATCTCTGCCTCCCTTGTCTTGTGCTAACTCATTATTGCTGATAAACACATGATTTCTCTGCTCCCTTCTCACTACACATGAATTTAAACACAAACATGAAGGCTAAGTTATTAGAAGATCGTACGATTCCTCTGGGGTTGAATTTACATTTCTCTTGTCAAGTCTGTCCTCCGATTTACCGTTCATGAATACTAAAGTCACTCTTGCTTTTTAACAATACTAACAGGCTTGCATTTCTGCTTAAGCCGGAGCCCTCCTGCCAGCTGGTGATCTGGCATCTGCTGCCACTTACAACTCCTGGCATAACTGTCCTCTGCCGTCACAGCAGCCACCTGACCACCACCTGTGACACAGACGAGGCTTCCTTCTTAACAGCCCTCACTGACTGCTTGTCCGCCAGCTCCTTGCCTTCCTCTCTGAGCATCAGGGCTGCTGCAAGCACACTTTCCATCCTCTCCCATGACCCACGACCTGCCTCACGCTTGGCTCCTTCCCTTGGAGCCTCCGTGTTTGGCTCTTTGATGCTCCCTAGGGCTCTGTTCTTTAAACTCCTTCTAGTCTTGACCTTCTGACCCTGGCCTCCCTGGCCGCCCCCCTTGCCACTCTCCCTGCGTGCCAGGCAACTGTCAACGCTCAGCTCTGTTTCCGCTGCCCTCTGCCACACAGGTCAGGGGCCCTGCCTCCTCCCTGGGGCTTGACCTGGTAAGACAGCCTCTCCTCTCCCTGCTGGCACCTTCCTCTTAACTCAGGGACTTGCAAACCAATCCACCTTCCGTGAGGGTAGAGACAGAGCCTTTTGTGACTTAGCAAGAGATGTCAGTTCTTGGGTTTTAATCTGTCTCTATGATGTATTGGTGCGAATATTATCCCCATTTATATAGCTGAGGAAAATGAGGCACCGAGAGGGTGAATAACCTGTCCAAGGCCCCACAGCGAATAAGAGCCAGAGCTGTGATTCTAACCCAGGCCAGCCTGGCTCTGGGGCCTCCTCCTGGGCCTCTAGAGTATACACGAAGGCCCCTTCCTCCCTTCCTCTATCCAAGGCCACAGAAACACAGCTTTCCTGTGCAGCTTGTAGGGAAGAGGACAGAGAGGGAGTGTGACGTCTCAGGGCTGAAGAGCCTATGGGGTCCAGGGGCTGCCCCTCCACAGGCATGAGAGGGTCCTGCGGCACCAGTGGGAGGGGGACGTGCCCTTGGCTGCATGGGGCTCCCCCTGGCTGTGGGCTGGGCTCTTGGGGGCAGGCTGGGGAGAACACAGGCTGGGTGCATCATTTAGAAAATCACCAAGAAGGCGTGTTCGAACTACCTTCGGGAGCCACACTGAGCAGTCACTGGGCAAAGTTTCTGACTGCAAGACAAATCTGTAGTCCCGCTCTTCTCAACCTGCCTCCAATCCGGATGGCTTTTCACTGTCTCAGGATCCACTGAGAGAGCTTTTAAGAGTTTATTATGATGACCCCTCTCTACTGGCAAGACCTCCAAAGCAGCTCATGTCTCTGAGCCTCGTAAGGCGCAGCCATTGCTGATGGACCCCGCAGGCGGGGCTCACCACGGCCCTGGTCTCGCTCACCAGCTCCCTCGTGCCAGGTCAACTGCTCGCTCCTTTCAGAAAGGAAAGCGCCTGGCATGTGTCAGGCATCTCAGGTGTCTTGAAAAGCTCCAAAGGTGAAACAGAAAACTCTCCTGGTGCGATTTTCCTATTTGATCTTTTGTCTCATGTGTTCCCCTTGGGGATGAACGAGAAATACTTTCCTGAATGATTCATAGGCCCTGAGGTGGAAACATGTAGCCTCTTTTTAATAAAAAGGCTGGGATGTGGCGGGGATTGTACCTCTTCTGGATGCTGTCAGCAAAAGCACAGAGACCTGACAAGCTCTTTACAAATTCCTCTTCTAATAGTGAGACAGAAATGAAAAGCCACGTCATATTTTTAATCAAACAGTCTAACATTTGGATAATATGTAAAATTATGTATAAATCTGTATGGGGCTACAGAAAACTCACAAAGAGAAGCTGGAAAAAATTAAGTAGCTGTAATTATGGTAGGGTTTGATTTCTTTTTAAAACTGAAAATGACTGTCTTCAGTTTCCTATTTCATGAGCACCTACTAGGTGCCAGGAACTCTGCTAGGATTATTATGTAAATCAGTTCATTCTTTCTCAACATCCCACTGGGGTAGGAGGCCAATCCACCGAAACACACCAAGGCGCCTAAAGGTTACATGACAAGTCCGAGCTTCCCCAGGAGTCAGGACCAGGGCTTAGTTCGAGTGCACATGTAACTCATAAGTAGACACTCTTTCCACGGGGCCTAATTCCCAGTGCGTCAGCATTCTTCTGCTGGAAACCAGCAGTTAGTGCCCAGCCCCTTCTACATTTTGCAACATTACTATGAGAAATGGCAAGATAATGAAGGCTTTGGGATGCTTTGGGGAACATTTTACTTATTAGTTACAAAACCACATCCTATTAGTCTTGGACAGACACAGCCTGTCTAGTCAAATGCCTTCATTTTGCAGAAAGGACACTGAGGTGCTGAGAGCTTAGGGGCCTTTCCTGAGGTTAAAGAGCAAGCAGCTGATGTTGCCGGGACCAGAACTGTGTCCTCAGACTCCCTGTCTCTTTCCATATCACACTCTTCTATATCACACACCACCACCTGGTTATGGGTGCTAAGCCTCCACGGGTACAGACACAAAGGGCCCTGAGCTTTATAATAAAAGGCTCTTCTTTCCTGCAGTTCATGACATCAGCGATGTCTACTGCTAGAAATGAAACAACAGTTCAGAACTAAAGCCCAGCATGCAGGCCCAGAGAACGCGGCACAGCTTTTCACAAGCTCCTCAGACCTTGGTAACTTGTGAGTTTCAATTCAGACCCTCGCAGGAAGATGACAGAGGACTGGTGAGGCAGCTGCACTAACATACGTTCATAACAGACAGAACCGCCTGAGCGAGCAGTCTCCCCTCCTAACTGAAACCGACACGGCCAGGTGGCTGGCTCCAGGGTCTCTCAAGAATGATCCATGGCAAGGGGTGGGGGCAGCAGGGCAACCCCAGGCTTCTGGCCCAGGCTATAGATGAAGGATGTGTGCTCGTGGTGTGCCGCCACACCCCCGCACAGCGTGGACACTGGGGTGGCTCATCTGCCTCCCACCTCTCAGGGCAACACGGCCAAACACTCCCGCTGGTAGGATGCTCCCTCCCAGCCAACGGCCTCAGAGACATGCTGGAGTCTCAGGCTCCCTTAAGGGAAGAGAGCCTCTCAGTTTGTAAAGTGTTCTGATCCTTGTCCTGAAGTCTCCCCGGGATGTGGAAATCCCCAAAGGTGGCTACTGCAAGCAGCGCAGAGGCTGAGATAGCAGCCGCAAAGCCCCATGGCCACAAGAATATCTTTATCAAATCCAGAGCCACAGGGTGGCTTAGACCGCTGGCCAGGAGACCACAGCACCTAACAGGACATCCAATATGGCTGCTGAGGCTATGCACAGCCAACTCTGGGGGCGCCATTTGCACAAACTATGGTAGAAACAGTGCTCCCTGGCTTCAGGCCATGTGACAGCCTGGCAAGCTAACTGCATGGGGCCTTTGGAAGCAGAAGAGGGTGTGAGGGTCATGTACTACCTGCTGCTTCCAAGGGCTGTCCCCCTGCCAGAGTGGGGGCCGCAGCCGGGCCCGCGGACTCACCAGTCGCTGCATGCTCTTCACGTGGGTGGGGCTGATGGCTAAGGCCTCTTCATACCACCGCCGCGCCTCGTCCATGCTGCCGCGGAGCTCGGCAATCTGGCCGCGCATGTAGAGGACGTTGTGGGACATTGGGAAGAGGTTGGCAGCTTCTTGGGTACAGGCTGTGGCTTCTGCAGGCTTCCCGATGCCGATGTAGACTTCAGCTGTGAGGAGAGAGCAACGGCACACGCTTTCCTGGTGCCCCTCTGAGGCCCTGCGAGCGGCCACCACTCTGATGTTCATGTTTCCCGCACAGGAGTCTGGAGGGGCCCGGAGCCGGCGGATCCCTGCTCCGAGTGGAAACGGCTGCCGCCGACAGCCCCTCCTGCCCACTCCTACACAGGGACTGGAGTCACTTGTGTTGCAGGCCTTGCAGGGCAGGCATAGGTCACCACCAGGCAGGGGGCAGTGAGGCCTGCCTGGTCCGTGCCCCAACCTCTGAGGACACCCACCCTCAGGGCCCACACGGGGCTCCTCAGTGTCTGGACAGAGCCTGGCCTGGTCCTACCCTTGGCTTTGATCCCCATAGAAAAAGGGCCAGAATGCACATGGGGACAAGCAGGCCAGAGGCACACAGACCCTCAGAGGGCAACAGCTCTGCCCTCTGACCCACTCTCCTGATGCCAAGAAGTATGATGGGGCTGTGGGCTGCGGCTATCATGTTCACAGCGTGATGCAAGATGGCTGCCCCGCCAGACCTGGCCCCTGAGCTCATCTCTGACCAGGGAAAGTTGGTGCACCCTGTAAAACTCTTATCTGTGTCACAATGACAAAGCCCTTTGACAAGCCAAGCTATCACTTTTAAAGCAAGCAGAAAAATGACCCTCCCACTGACCCCAGGCCTCAACTCTCTCACCTCTACATGGAGCCAAACCCCTCTGCAGCCCTGGCCTCCCTGAAGAGCCCTTTTGAGTGTTTCCAAGGGCGGCCTCCCTGCCTCCCAGGTGCACACCTGTCGAATATCCAGGGGGAATGCGTCACCTGGCCCCAGGGCCTCTTCTCCTGAGGTCTTGCCAATGGAGGCACCACCATCTTTCTAGTCAGCTGGGCCGGAGGCTTCAGGGACATCTGAATCGCCCCCACCCCTCTCCAGGGCCAGCAGGGCCACATGGTCAAGTTTGCAGCCCAGAGCCTCACGCAGGGGCCACCTGCTCACGGACCCCTTCTCCCACCTGCAGGCCAGACCCTTCCTCAGCACTCTTGCCTTGACCACTGGCATACTCTGAAGTAAAAGAGGTTTGCACCCCTATCTCCCAGTTATGTGTATGTTTGTATGAATTAATATATTACATGTCATATAATCCACAACAGCACACAAAATAGAAATGTTAAAAGAACAAAAATTAAAAAGAAAGTTTAGGCAGGGTGTGGTGGCTCGCGCCTGTAATCCTAGCACTTTGGGAGGTCAAGGTGGGCAGATAGCTTGAGGTCAGGAGTTCAAAACCAGCCTGGCCAACATGGTGAAACCCCGTCTCTACCAAAAATACAAAAAATTAGCCAGGCGTGGTGTTGCGCACCTGTAATCCCAACTACTAGGGAGGCTGAGGCAGAAGAATCACTTGAACCTGGGAGGTGGAGGTTGCAGTGAGCCAAGATCACACCACTGCACTCCAGCCTGGGTGACAGAGCAAGACTCCGTCTCAAAAAACAAAACAAAACAACAACAACAAAATAAAGTAGAAAGAAAGTTTTACTATTTTCTTTGTGCACCTTACCATATCATCTCCTGGAGCCCACTTTGGAAACAGACTCAATTATGCAGAGACTCCCCTCCCTGCCTCCTGCCCTGGCCATGAGCCTGTCATCCACAGCTGCTGCCAGGTTAACCCTGAGGCCAACCTCTGGGGTGGCAGCCACCTGCTCCAAAGCCCTTCTGCCTTGGGGCTTATGGCTTCTACCCCTGCCCATTAGGCAGCCAGGCCGAGGCCCTGTACTCTGATTTTCCATCTGTGTGCACCCACTGGAACGTGGGCTATAAGCGACATGAGGGCAGGGATGGTGTCTGTGCTGCCCACTGCTGTGTCCCCAGGGACTAGAACAGTGCCTGGCACATAGTCAGAGCTCACTGAATCGCTGAATGGATGAATGGTGGATGAATGGTAACTAACAATAATAGCAGCCAACATTCATTAAACATGTGCTTTGTACCTGGAGGCCTTCTCAGTTCTCATTTTATCTGCATGGTGATCCAGTAGGTACTATTATTCTATCCCCATTGTCCAGATGAGGAAACTGAGGTGCAGAAAGTATAAATACCCTGCCCGAGTTCTCAGGGCAAACTGGAGGCAGAGCTGGGATTAGAACCCCAGTCACCTGGCTGAGAACCTGTGCTTGCAGCCCCCACAGAGAAAAGCATCTCCTCTGGCCCAGGGTGACATCCGACTCCTTTGCAGGCCTTGGGAGCTGGGCGCAGTGCCCTTATCTGCTTCCTACCGCCTCCCCAAACCCCCAGGCTCTGGCCTTGCTAGTGCTGCTTCTGCACACACAGTGGGTGTCCCCATCTCCTGTCGATTCTGTGGCTTTTGCCTGTAAAGCCGTCACTCCAGCCTCCTTCAGGGCCCAGATGGATCCCGCCATCCCAGGGAGCTCTCTGGCCACCCGCCTCAGCTGAAAGGAAAGCCCAGCCTCGGCAGCTCCTGATAGCCGGGTCCCTGTAAGTATTTTTGTGAGGTCTCGGGTATGCCTGGGATAGTACACTCCCAGGGCAGGCGCTGGGGCAGATCCACCTTTCCGGCTCCCAGCTTCAGGCCTAGGGGCGGGGAAATGGCTGGTGTATATCTCATGGCTGTGGTTAGTGGCAATGCCACTGCCCTTTGACCTCAATCAGCCTGGCCGGTCCCTCCCTCGAACACCTCACTTCCCTGGTGATGATATTTGCACCAATGACTGACTCCCCAGGCCTTCTCTCCCCAAGGGAAGGCCCTGGAAAAAGCGGGCCTCGCCTGGCCCAGATGCACACAGTACCTTCTGTCTGTCCTTGCGCCTGCCAGTCCCTCCTCACCAGAGATGACGGGGCCCAGGGGCTTGTGGAGGGGCATACTGGGTGACTCCTGCAGACACAGAAACTCGGGCAATGCCAGCACCATGCACTGAGCCCTGAAGGTGAGCGCCCAGCCACACCTGCCTCCCGATCTCAGGAGACTCAACTCAGAAGGTACCTCCTGAACTTCTGTACACACAGGGGACTCTACAGGGACAAAGAAGACATTTCTCTGTCCTTTAGTTTGGACCAGGCAAAATCTCTCCCTTCTGGGAGACAAACACCCTCCTAATGACACTGTCGGGTTATCTGATGCCTTTCAGGAACACAATTCCCTCGACGCCCTCACCAAAGACTTGAAGATGTACCCACTGCAGTTTTGGGTTCTCGAGCGTGGCAGCAACACGGGGGAGCAGGACAGAGCATCGCTCTCATTGCACGCCTGGCTCCTGCCTCGCTGCCAAGCTGGGAGTGGGTTCACTTCCAAGATCCCAGTCCTGGAGATGCTGTGGGCTGGTGAGGCCGCCCAGCCTCTCCCACTTAGAGCATTATGAACAAAGGCCGACATGGGAGAGCAGGGATGAATGTGTCCAGAACAAGAATCAACGTAGGGAAAGCGGTAAATGCCAATAAGACTGTGTGCATGTCATTCTGCTCTCCAGGGGTCCTCCGTGAGACCAAATGTGATTCCAAGCATCTCACTGGTCACTGAGCCTGCATAAGCCTCAGGTCTGATGCAGACAGGTCAGTGATGTGATGGGGAAATGGGAGACGCAGACGGAACCAAGTCAGGATCAAGACAGTAAGGGAAAGAATCCAGGCCCCATTGCACTTTTCAGTGCTGTGGAAGTTGCTGGAGGAAACCTATGGCTCTGATAAGGCCTGTGACCCTGACAGATGTGGCAGGAAAATGCACAGCCTTGGGTTGCTCCCAAATCCCTCCGTTTTCAGCTCAAAAGCAAGGACTGAAGCCACAATGTCCTGCAGCGATTTTCAAACCATTTTCACCAGTGGAGGCTGTTTCTTCCAAAGAGACCTTACCCCAGGATACAAAAGACTCCTAAGAGTGGGCAGTGTGGCTACCTCTTGTTTGCCCCCGTCTCTGCCTCCGAGGCACCACTGGGAACACTAGGGTTTCCAATTTGTAAGCCACAGTGTCATGAGAACATGGAGGACTTGGTTCCTGGCCCTGGGCCTCGTGTGTGGCCTTGGGCAAGTCGGTCACCTTCTCTGGGCCTGTCCACCTGTCAGGTGGCGGGCCTGCACCTGGCCCACAGCTCTCCCAGGGCAGTGGCAGGCATCAGACAACACAAGAGTGGCAGGGGTCAAGACAAGGCCATGCCAAGAGATCAACCCTAGGCTGAGCATTTTCTGTCAGGAGCACAGGCCTTATACCAGTACTATGGGTTTCCTACAGCAACTTCCATTCACCAGGAAGCCTGGAGCCCAAAGCGAGTCACGAATGGTGAGGGTAACTCTTAGTCAAGCCTAAGCCCTCTTGGAGACCGCAGGGTGAGCAAGCTGAGGTGCAAAGACATAACTGGACTCATTCGAGCCTTGCAGCAGCTCTATTTCGGGCAATAGGCATTCCGTCTCTAAGAGGAAATTACACTTAGGCTTCAGGGATGAAGCTTTAGTGGTGGGGTTTCAGACACCAACCAGGTAGTCTGAGATGGAGTTGGACAGGAAAAGGAAGGGATTACTAAGGTTTCCCACCACCCCTGAGATCACCCCAGGATGTAGCCTTCTTGCCTAGGCATGTGGCTGGGCCTCTAGGATAGAACGAGGCCACAAGTATTGACTATGAACCTGCACTACTTGACAAACCTTCTTTCCTGGGAGTCCATAGCCCAAACAAGGACCACATTTTCCAGCCAGCCTCCCCAGTAGCAGAGCTTGGGATCTGATCTCCATCTGCCTCCCTCCTCTTCATTGGTTTGGAACTCAGGAAGAAAAGAATATCATTTATACTTTCCCAAAGCCCCCCACACAGAAACTGTATGGCTTTCTCACTAAACTACAGACAACTCCTAGCCACACTCATCTCTGTATCCCTCAGCAGAGGATTGAGAGGTCGGTCCCCTAGAACACAACTTAGTAGGTGCTTAAGAAAAGTCTGCAGATTAATGAATGCTGGGTGTGGTCAGAGCAGGGCAGCCATTTCTGTGGCACAGGTCAATGAAGACAGGTGAAGGCCAGGGAAGCAACAGCAAATGAAATCTCCCTGTTCCTTTCACCAAGGAGTAAATTCAATTTAAAAAAAAGTAAAGGGCCTTGTGAGCTTATTAAGAGATACAAGAACTGGTACCAAAGGAACAGAAGCACAGCAAAGCAGGCTCTGGGAACTCAGTGCCATCAGCTGCCAACGAGAACTCAATGCCATCAGCTGCAACAAGAAAGCAAGAAAATGCTCTTCAGCGCAAGGTCGGCACTCCAGCTGCAGGGCAGGGTCTGGAAGGTCACTCTCTGAAGAGGTTCCAGGGACAGACATTCTGTCCTGGCTGCTGGTGGCTGACTGCCTCTCACCAAAGGGGCGTGGATACTTCCTACCTCATTTTGAGAGCTCCATGAGCTCTGAATGTCCTCTTAGGAACCCCTTGGTTGGTCCCTGCTATTGGGTTACTATGAAAAATGCTGTGGATAAAATCTCCCCACCGTGTACAAAGCTTATTTGTCATGAACAGAGCCCAAATGCTTTTGCTTGGCATTCAAAATTAGGGCCCTGCCGCCTTTCCAACCTCCTCTTTTGCCCCAAATGCCTTTCAGCTTCCCTCTGTCCAGGACCCCCCAGAAACCCAGGGCAAGCACTTTTCACCCTCCCATTCTTCCTCCACCCTGTGTGTGCTCTGGGACAACCCTCAGCCCCATCTGCCCTGTCACAGTGAGCCACAAGTGTGCCAGCCCTCCTGGAGGGCTGGGTCAAGCCTGTTCCTTCCTCGCACCCTAACTCTGCCTTGCGCACAGAGGGATTCCCGGAACAGTTTGCTGAACCAGACTCGAGATGTGATCCGAAAAGGGCTGAGCTACACTGTGAAGGTTTCTTTCTCAGCGTGAAGTGGTGTTCCTGGCTGGGGGACCTGGTGCTAGATGCACCCAGAAGCTCACGCAGGTCTAGTTTCCTCATTCGTTCATTCATTCATCCATCAAATGCTTGTCAAGCCCCTGCTTCATGTCAGCTGCAAGGGGCTTGCCCTGGGCTTGGCTGTGCAGGGTGTGCACAGACACTGGGCTGAGAGGGCTGACAACCAGCCTGGGCCCCACTGCAGGCTGTGTGTGCCTGGACAGGGCTGCACCAACCCCAAGGAATGCAAGGAAGCCCTTTCCTTCTCACAAAGGCGTCCTCCACTAGCCAAGGCTGCTCCCTCTGGGGGCTTAGTCTACTCAGAAGGGACATCTTTTGGAAACGCACACAAAGGAGCAGTTCAATGCCCCGAGATCTTCTACCTCACCTGCGCCTGGCAGAGAAATGTGCGGAGAGGACCCACGGCGGTAGGTACCTCCCAACCTCGCAGCTCAAGCCAGCAGGCTCCCTGACCCCTCCAAACCATGTCCTTTACCCCGACCCTGCCCCCCTAAAGAGAGATGCTGTGGAGGGCCGAGGGGTCCCCACTGATCGCAGGGTGTCTGCTAGCACAGAGGATGCTCCTGGAGCCCACCTTCTTCTTCACATAAAAATCAGCACAAGGGCCAAGCAGAAAGGGATCCTGTGTCCTGATGGGTCTCCTGTCACCCTTCCAAGCCCTCAAGGCCTAGAGAGGCCTTCAGCTTTGTCAGCTTTCACTGGACTTAGCCTTGATTCTTTCTTTGTCTGAGGAGGGTTAGCAAGTGAAAAGAGGAAGTGATTTTGTCTCCAGGTGCCGTCCTGCCATGGGCTTCTCTGGGCCAGGCCCCATGCTGGGACCTGAAACCCTGAAATTGAGCAGAGCCCAGGCTGTGGCCTCACTGAGGGCCCAGCCGAATGTCTTTGCCAGGATGGGGCTGTGCAACTGCCATTAGTTTCTGAGTCTGCGTCCGGCTATGTCAGTTTGTCGAGAGAGATCCCCTCTTCAGGGGCCCCGTGGCAAAGCAGGATGAGCTCCTCCTCCCCAAGCTGCAGCAGTGACAGGCACTAGCCCTTCCCGGCCTCAGCCCCGCTGTTCTGACTCCTGACCCTTCCCCTCGGCTGCCTTGACAAATCATTCAGAGAGAAGTCAAAAGCCAGCCAAGTGGACCCCAAGCCTCTTCTGGCCACCAAACCAACAACTCGTCTGTGTCCTCTGTTCCATCCACTCTGCGTCTCTTCTGCCGTTGTCGCTGAGAGCCAACCCCTCTGCCTGTGGTCTGGACCCCACCACACTCTTGCTGGAGGCATTCATTTCACCTCCACACATCCTCTCTTCTGGATGCCGAGAGCCTCATTTTTACCTGATCATCCCTGTTGGCAATCAACGTGCTCCAATAGGCTTCAGCCTCTTGTCCCCACGCAGCTCCGCACACCCAATCAACGTGCTCCAACGGGCTTCGGCCTCTTCAGTCCCCACGCAGCTCCGCACACCCAATCAACGTGCTCCAATGGGCTTCAGCCTCTTGTCCCCACGCAGCTCCGCACACCCAATCAACGTGCTCCAATGGGCTTCGGCCTCTTCAGTCCCCACGCAGCTCCGCACACCCAATCAACGTGCTCCAATGGGCTTCGGCCTCTGCAGTCCCCACGCAGCTCCGCACACCCAATCAACGTGCTCCAATGGGCTTCGGCCTCTGCAGTCCCCGCGCAGCTCCGCACACCCAATCAACGTGCTCCAACGGGCTTCGCCCCCTTCAAGCCGCAGGCTCCCCGTCACATCCCTCATTGCTGCTCCAGAGGGATTCTTCTTGGAAGAACTGTGCACCTTCTGTGCCTCAACTTCCTCACTTGCCATTTGCTCTGCAACCCACACCAGATGGCATCCATCTCCACCACGCCACTATATCCCGTCTCGTCATCATCACCAACACTCCCATACATCAGGTCCAGCAAATGCTTTTGTCTCTACCACACCCAACCTCTCAGCGGCCTGCCCACTGGCCACATCCTCCTTAAAAGTCGTTATTTTAGTAGTTGCTAGTGTTTCTATGTTATGTGGTGGTCCTAACTCTCTTCATTTAACAGAGGACACTGAGGCTCAGCGGGAGTGGGAATAGCTTGCCCAGGTATCACAGCTAGTGTGCAGCAGGGCCAGCGTTGTAACTGGTGAGTCAGACTCAGGTTCTCGCCTTCCCTGCATGGGCTCCTTCCTGCCCCGCTGGCTGCCGCCATGCCGTCTGCGCTGCTTTCCTCCTGCCTTGCCGACCACTCCCCTTCAGTTGCTGTGGCTCTCCTTCTGCTCCTCAAGCTTTTTATCTTTTTTTGAGACACAGTTCCACTCTTGTTGTCCAGGCTGGAGTGCAGTGGTGTGATCTCGGCTCACTGCGGCCTCCACCTCCCGGGTTCAAGTGATTCTCCTGCCTCAGCCTCCCAAGTAGCTGGAATTACAGGTGCCCGTCACCACACCCGGCTACTTTTGTACTTTTAGTAGAGATGGGGTTTCACCATGTTGGCCAAGCTGGTCTTGAACTCCTGACCTCAGATGATTGACCTGCCTCAGCCTCCCAAAGTACTGGGATTACAGGCATGAGCCACTGCACCTGGCTGCTCCCCAACCTTTAAATGTGGAGGGGCTCAGTCTCAGTCTGGCCCTTTCACTTCTCCATCTACATTCTCTTCTTAGGCCGTCTTAGCACCTATATTAGGCCTTTAAAGGGGGCTTTAAATCCCAATTCTTAAAGGTATGATTCCAGCCCAGATCTGAAATGTAGACTGGAACATCTGGCCGCCTGCCTGGCATCCTGACTTCCTCGTCCTCAGGCACCTGATGCTTCCAAGCTCAAGTGGGACTCTGAAGTCTCTGCCTCCCTGACCCCAACTCATCAGTTCTTCCCCAGGCTTCCTCCCTGCAGCAAACGGTGTCACCAGTCATCCACAGCCTCAAGCCCCACGCTCAGGTTTCCTTCCGTATTCCTCCTTTTCCTCCACCCCTCAACATCCAACCTACAAGTCCCATCAGTTCTGCCTCAGAAGGCATCTCAGGGTCCCCTTCTCTTCATCTCCATTGAGAACGTAGACCAAGCTGCTCTCCTCCACCACCTGGACCAATGCTCCCAGTTTCCTGCTCTGCCGGCGTCCACTTTGACTGCCTTCCGTCCCATTCTCCACATTTAGCTGGAGTGATGTTTTTTTCCGGAGAGGGACCTTGCTATGTTGCCCAGGCCGGACTCAGGCAATCCTCCCACCTCAGCCTTCTGAGCAGTGCCCAGCTTGGAGTGATCTTTTGAAAGTGGTCCTTTCATGCTCCTGCTTCAAGTCTTTCTGTAGCTTTCCCATGCTTTTAGGATTAAGTAAAAGATCTTACTATGGCTACCACGGGTGCTGGCATGACCTGAGTCTGGGCCCTTCTCCTGGCTCCCCTTGGCTGCTTTACTGCTTACTCCTCAGCGTTCATGCCCCAGGGACCAGCATTCCTCTAACACTCAGAGCTCAGGCTGCCCCTAGGGCTTCCCATGTGCTGTTCTATGCCTCCATCGTCCCTGACCTGGTGCTAGTCACTCCTGAGGTCACTGCCCAAGTGTGTGCAGGCCCCCTCTGGCTCCCCTGGTTCGGGGAGCCCTTGTGTTATGAGGGGTCACAGGGGCCTACAGTGCTCCCCCCAGCACTCAGCACAGGGAGTTAAGTGCTTCTGTCATTGTTCTGTTTCACATCTGCAAATGCCATGAAGGCCAGGAGCTGTGTCTGTCTTCATAACCATAGGACTCCAGTGCCTTGCTCTACTGTGGCACGTGGAGATGCTAGACGATACTGTGTTGACAACTGAGTGCCTACTGTGGGTTGGAGCTGGGGTTCTGGGGCCACACTGGTTGGATTTAGATTCTGGCTTTCTAACTCATTAGCCATTTAACCTTAGGCAAGTGACCTGATAGCTGTGTCTCAGTTTCTTCACCTATGGAATGGGGTGAATATGGGTATTTATACCTCATAAGGTTATTATGAGGGCTGAACAAAGTAAGACATATTAAAGTCCTTGGAATAGCATCTGACACATCCACAGTGTGTGGTAAACGTTAGCAGGACAGGCTTGACGCTCAGGGACGTCGTGTTCCCTCTCACAGGCTCTCCCTGTACAGTGACTGCACACACCACCTGTCTGGGAGCTGTCTTCATCTCGTCACGAACGGGGCAAGGCTACGGGATTACCCCTTGGCCCTGCTGATGCAACCTCTGGTGCCTGGGAGGAGTCTGGGCAAAGGGGCCAGGCCAGGCCAGGCCAGGGCCAAGGAATTTGTGAGAGTATTACAGCCTTAAATTTCCAGCAGAAATCAGAAAATCTGATCTTGCACATCTAAGAATAGCCACTGGTTTCAACCATGAGAGGTGCCAAAGTGAAAGCTATAATTATTAGTAAGTAACAAGCAGAAATTAACCACCTACCGCAAAGTCATTTTTAGCTGCCATCCTAAGGTGGAAATTGAAAAATGGGCACCAAGAAGTTGTTTGGTTTGGAAAAGACCCTGGCTCAGTGCTGAAGGGCTGTGGACATGCGAGTTTCCAATGCCAGCAGTAAGGTGTGCACTCAAGAAAGATGAGGAACGGCTCCCAAGGAACCATGTCTCCCACATCCCATGCTCTAGTGGGACTCTCCTGACTTCTGCACAGCGAGACTGCAAAGGTGCTCACTTCTTTCCAGCCTGGGCTCCCACACTGCAAAAATGGAGAAAATAACCTTCCTCTGACCTTCTTTACAGGATAGTATCTAGACAAATGGCACTGGACGATACCTCGAACTTTTAGGAGAAGAAACCATAAACATGGGTAGGTTTCTTTCCAAATATCATGGGAGGCACAGATGCCGTAAGAAAAAATTGATAAATTTATTTTAAAAAGTGGCAAAAAAGACAAAAACTAAAAAAAAAAAAAAAAAAAAAAAACCCAAAAAACCCAAACAACCCTTGGAAGAAGATGTTTACAGCACCTATTTCAGAGACAAGGCAGATTTCTTTGACACACAATAAATGCTTAGAAATAAAAAGGAAAAGCTCAGTATCTAAGAAGATAAATGGTCAAAAGCTATGGACAGAAAATTGAAATACCATTTTCTACTTGTCAGATTGGCAAAGATCAAGGATTCTGAGAATTCATTCTGTTGGCAAGGGTGGGAGAAAGTGGACATGAGCACATTGTTGACTGGAATGTAAACTGGTACAATTCTGCGGAAGGCAATGGACAAAACTTATCAGAATTAAAGAGTACACTCCCTTTCACGCATCAGTTCCACTGTTTAGAGTTTATCTTACAGATTAAAAAAAAATACACAGTCGGCCCTCAGTATCCATGGGGAGTTGGTTCTAGGACCTCCCTCGAATACCAGAATCCATGATGTTCGAGTCCCTGATATGAAATAGTGCAGCATTTGCATATAACCTATGCACATCCTCCTGTGTATTTTAAATCATCTCTAGATTACTTAAAATACCCAATACAATGTAAATGTTATTTAAATAGTGCTTATACTGTATTGTTTAGGGAATAATGACGAGAAGACAAAGTTTGTACGTATTCAGTACAGACACATTTTTTCCAAATATTTTTAATCCAAGGTTGGTTAAATCCATGGATGCAGAACCCGAGAATGTAAAGGGTAGACTGCGTATAGGGATACTTATTGAAGCATTATCCGTAATGGCAAAATACTAGAGATACTTAGCTCTCAGAGCGGGGGAGCTCAAACCACATAAGGTAAAACCCGACAGTGCAGTGGAAGCTGTTTTCTTGTAAATTTACCTCTTAAAAGGCTATGTGAATGTATGATATGATTCTACATCTTGACTCAAGCAGTTCTACATATGGACTCTTTGAAAGAGTCAGTCTGGCACAAATTGCCATAATAATCTAAATGTTATCAGCTGAATTTAAGATTCAAATCTAAATGTTAACCAGTAGAGTATTGGTCAAATGACGGTCTAACCATACAGTCGACTTATACTCTGTAGCCGTGACAAAGTATAAGTCACCTTACAGGTGCTGATGTGCACTGACCTACCAGGTAGCACATTCAGAGGGCGGTGGGGGACAAAGTACAGCGTGTGAGATTTCTGGAAGATGCACAGAAGTGGTGACAGTGGTTGCCTGTGGCGGGGGTGACTGAGGCTCACGGATAAGAGGGAGCCTTTACACTTTGTGGCTGTTCAATTGTTTGCCATGGACCTATGGAAGGGAGCACCAATCACACAGAAAGTGGGGACCTGCTGTGGGCAAGCATCCCTCATCTCCTGGACCTGTCCCCTTATAGAGCAGCTGGTGGCACAGGTATCCTATTCACTATCTCCTTGCCTTGCACAATGACAGACAAGTGGCCTAGGGACTCTCTGCTATGATAGATTTCTCTGCTGGAAATCCAAGGTCATCTCCAAGTGACCTTTCCTGCAAGCCTCAAATCTGGGTCCACCTCCACCGTGGGTTCCCATCACGAGCTCCCAGTGTACTCAGTTCACCAGAAAAAAAACACCAGGAGAGAACAGGCCCACAAATGCCACCCAGACACCATGGCTTTGGGTATCAGACCTTGATCTAACTAATTTCTTCTAAAGCTTACAAAACTTATGGGTTCTGGCAGTATTGTGGGAGCTGATGATGGACACAGGAAATAGAGGTTACCTTGTTTTCATGAACTGCCAAAAAATTGAGTCCCATTTATTTTGTCTCTCAGAGCAGTGAGGCTCAAATCACATAAGGTAAAACCTGGCAGTGCACTGGAAACTATCTGTCTTCTCAATTTTCCTCTTGAAGGACTATGTGAATATACGATACGATTCCAAACCTTGACTCAAGCAAAGTCATTGCTTTGAAATAGTCAATATGGCACAAATTCCAAAAAGATCATAATTGACTGCATTCATTCGTCCTACACATAATGCTCACCGTATGCATACAGCACAGTTTGCTCAGGCCCTACAGGGTCTACAGTCACTTTCCATAGTTCAATTCCACCACCTTCTAGAATAGTAAAGCCACACCCATTCGCTAGGAAGGAGAACTTGACTCTGTCCTATGGGCCACGCAATAAGAAATGGATCTTGTGTGATTATATTAAAATTCAAGGACAGCTCCAAGAAGGCTGAGCGTGGTGCCTCACACCTGTAATCCCAGCACTTTGGGAGGCTGAGGCAGGCGGATCACTCAAGGTCAGGAGTTCAAGAGCAGCCTGGCCAACATGGTAAAGCCCCATCTCTTCTAAAAATACAAAAATCAGCAGAGCATGGTGGCAGGTGCCTGTAATCCCAGCTATTTGGGAGGCTGAGACAGAAGAATCACTTGAACCCGGCAGCAGAGGTTGCAGTAAGCCAAGATCGCGCCATTGCACTCCAGCCTGGGTAAAAGAGTGAGACTCCATCCCCACCAAAAAATAAAATAAAAGGATAGCTCCAAGCTGAATCTTAGCCATCAAGTTCTTCAATATTCTAATAATCAGCTACAAAATTTCCTCCCCAACAGTCATGGCAGGCCACGCAAAGTGGGGCAAAGACTCTGGATAACTGAGTCGGCGGCAGCAAGACACCAGGCGGAGCTCTGCTGGAATATGTTGACTCTCAGGTCAGTACGTTTTCCAAGAAACAAGCAAGAGAAGCACCGCCTTTGAGGTCAGGGGAGGTAGTTCCACCCTGGAGGAATGGCCTTCAGCCCTTCTGGTGTTTTAGACCTCGGCACTTCAGAAACCTAACTTTGAGACCAATTTGAAAGGCAACTCTGCCCCTACACCAGTCCCACAAGTTCAGGTTTACCTGGCCTGGACACTAAACCATACTCCTTCCCTTTCTGTTCTCTGTAATCGTTGTTCACAGGGGTGACTGACTAGGACAGGCATCAGACTTCTCTGCCAGGGACTGGGCTTTTGCATAAGGGAGCTGTGGAGGAGGCGTTACTGCTACTCGTTGGCCCTCAGAGCCAGAATGTCTGGGCCTCTCTGAGCAAGAGGCCGAATGCCGCGGGTGTCTGCAGCAGAGGAGAACAACTGCGAATTCAGGAATCACCCCTCTTCTGTACTTCTGCTTAGAATATAAATTGTTAATTTATGGTAGTCGTTATGGCACAATAGAAGATGCCAACACAGAAAAGGCTGGCTGAGCTGGGCTCTGTGGCATGCCAAGGCCAGGTAAATCCAAACACGTTTTCAATGCGAAGGCCTGCCAGTGGTATCAAACAGGGTGGAATATCACACGATTAGCCTTGGCAAAAAAGGAGTCAACAGAAGGACAATTGGTGGATAATAAGCACCCTTCTCAGCCAAATGTGGGCTTTCACCATGCACTGTAAGAGTCAAGCCTGAGAAGGCCCAGGTAGGGCTGTACGGATGAAGTGATGAAACCTAAGGAGTGGAATTACCTTTTATGTTGAAACATAAATATGTAAGTAAAAACAGCCATTATTTCTTGGAAGCGCAGTGCAGTGGGATTCTCATTATTAAAATGCCTGCACAGGCCAGGTGCAGTGGCTCACGCCTGTAATCCCAACACTTTGGGAGGCCGAGGTGGGTGGATCACCCGAGGTCGGGAGTTTGAGAACAGCCTGGCCAAGATGGTGAAGCACCATCTCTACTAAAAACACAAAAATTAGCTGGATGTGGTGGCGGGCGCCTGTAATTCCAGCTACTTGGGAGGCTGAGGCAGGAGAATTGCTTGAACCCAGGAGGCGGAGGTGGCAGTGAGCTGAGATTGCACCACTGCACTCCAGCCTGGGTGACAGAGCAAGACTCCGTCTCAAAAAAAAAAAAAAAGCCTGGACACTGCATTTATTTTTGGGCTTTTTAGTGGTGCAGAAGCATCGCTGAGCCAGCAAAATGCCCTGGGAACTGGGGAAGGGGCACTCATGGCCCCCTTCTGGGCCAGTCTCCAGGTCAGAGGCTGCTGCTGTCTCTCTATGAAATTACGGAGAGAGCCATCAGAGAGGGGCAGAGGTGCACAGGAACATGGCGGCACCAAACACACGGCCCCTTCCCTGGCTTTATAAAGACATCTGTGTCCTTACCACCACCTGGCCCTCTCGCAGGGACCCCAAGAATTCACTGCCAAGATGTGCCAGGCATTGCACTCACCAACCCTGGGAGATGGGTGTTATTCCTAAGCCCATCACACAGAATTGGAAACTGAGGCTGAGTTAAATACTTTAACTCAAATCTATCCAGTTGGTACAGGTATGACTCTAAGTCACTCACAAAGACAGTCCCTATAGCACAAACCCGGTACCCCACATGGCAAACTCCCCAAGAATCCTTAGAGTCAAATCCAGAAAACTTTCTTAGATGTCTGCTCTGTGCCAGGGCACCGAGGCAGGGGAGAGGGATCAGGGCATACAGAGTCACTCGTGGATCCTGCAGAGAAGCAGTAACATTTCGGTGCATGACTGAAGCTTTGAGCTTTCCTGATGAGGGGTGTGGGCTAAACAGGCAAGCGCCCAGGCTTTGGCACAGCAGCAGGTTGTGGGTAGGGGGCGGAGTGGTACCTGCATGGAGCCAGATCTGTGCCAGCGTCATCCAGGGGTGTAGCGGGCCCTGCTTAGGGGCGCTGCTCTGCAGAGACGAAGCCACTTCCGACAGTGCCTGCTCCACTCTTGAGGCTGCTACTGATGTGGCATGGACGGAGCCTGTGAGAGGTTTTTGAGAAGACTCTATCAGGAGCGAAAGAACAGACCCAACCAATCAACCCCTTCCCACACAGACAAGTGTGGAACACACACACCCCTTCCCCCAGGATGTTTCTAAGATTTACTGTCCACAAAGAAATGTGGGCAATCATGGCCTGGGGCCTTAGTTTCCATCCTTAGGCTTTAGCTAATCTTTTTGTCAACAAACAGAGCACATGCCCCCTCCAGGAGCTCAGCCTAGCAGCGTGAGTGCTGGGAGATGGGGGGCCAGATACATAGCTGTGACGATACTAGTGTTTAAAAATCACATAAATGAAGCGCTACAAAGGTACATTACAAAGCGCCCCTGTAAGGGCCTAAACCTAGAAACTGAATCAGGGTCAGGGGAGGAATACACTTGCCTCCTGGGGTAGCATTTGGAGTACATGTACTGGCCATTCTCAAGACAAACCCAGCAACTTCCCAGCCTTGGAGAGGTGGGCTACACCCTCAGTTTAGAACCATATTCTAAGGCATGACTTAAAAACTGCAGAAAAAAGCACACTTTTGCCCTGTGTATAAGCAGATGTCTATCCTTAAGGCTAGACTAGCAGGGGATGGGATGGGATGGGTTTGTAGCAAAGACTCCTGGGGCTCAGAATATGCACCTGCCTGATTACTCCGTAAAACCTGCTGCCCTGAAAGGCTAAGGACACGGGTCGACTGAGCATGTTCACTAGTCAAGGGATAGGTGTAGTTCACAAGTCAAAATGCAAAACTCATTTCTCTTCACGTTGACCTCTTGGAGGTACTGATGATCAGAGACCACCTCCTTAAACAGAGGCTTGCTTCCCACCTCTTTCTAACATTCACTCTTGGAGATGTGGTTTTAGAATCGATAGCAGGATTCTCAGTCGTTTCAAATTTGAGACTGTTAATATTTCTATTCACCTGCATCATTCTTAATTTGTACTTCATCAGAAAGCTTAGTATGGAGATAAACATTCCAACACTGAGAATGGTAACTACCAAATCATCATAAAGTTTAAAATAGTAATAATCTATAAAGATAAATGCTGACTACAAAATAAATGGAGTTATATTCTTCATAATACAAAATTGTGAGCATAAAAATAATTTCAGTTGCGCTTTGGAACGCACCCATCATCTATAAATTTAAAGAGTATTATTCACAGCAACAGATGCGCCATCCATGTTATGCTTTGATTGCTCCAATATAATGGTAACATGGATGCCTCTAAATGCACCTGAATCCTTCGGTGGGGCCTTGGTGGATGGAAATCAGAGTGGGCCAACAGTGCCCACAAGGATGACCAAGAGGAGAGCAGCCTCTGGAAAGGTATAGCAAGTCCTGCTGCACAATACGGAATTCAGAGGCTGAGTTAAAAGAGTCTAATTGTCCAGGCACGGTGGCTCATGCCTGTACTCCCAGCACTTTGAGAGGCCAAGGTGGGTGGATCACCTGAGTTTTGGAGTTCGAGACCAGCCTGACCAACATGGAGAAATCCTGTCTCTATTAAAACACAAAAATTAGCCAGCTGTGGTAGCACATGCTTGTAATCTCAGCTACTCGGGAGGCTGAGGCAGGAGAATCGCTTGAACCTGGGAGGCGGAGCTTGCAGTGAGCCGAGATCGTGCCATTGCACTCCAGCCTGGGTGACAGAGCAAGACTCTGTCTCAAAAAAAAAAAAAAAAAAAAAAGGTCTAATTGATGGCATATGAAGGGAGAACCTAGGAAGTGTGGCTAAGAATCTATCCTTGTTTAGACAAAGTATGTCTAACTACTATTTTAAAAAAATCTAAATAGCAAAATGATTAAACTGCTGTTGAAATTTCTTATTTGTCACCTTTTTATGGAAAGTAATATTCTAACTTTGATAACAAGGACTTGATGTAGTTTCCCTGAGACTTTTAGTAGCAATGATAGTTAAATAAATGAGTAGCCTAGAGGTTGCTGCTGCCCTATTCTGCCGTTGCCAAGCTGGCTACCTTCTCACTGGCTTGAACAGTGGTTCTCAACCTTAACTTCACATCCAAATCATTTGGGATTTAAAAAATCATGAGGTTATAGCTACATCCCAGACCAACCACATCACTCAGTCTAGGGGTGAGGACTGGCATCTTCGTTAATCACCCCAAGTGATTCCAATGTGCAGCTAAGAATGAGAACCACTCGCCTGGAAAGACAGGAAGCAAATGTTATGAATGGTCAAAAAAAAGCCTGTACATGGCCCAGGCAGCCTGAGCTCTCCTGCTTCGCTGCAGCTCAAGGGTCACCTGGAGCACAGAGTTCCAGGAAGATCTTGTTCTCTAGAACAAGGGTTCTTAGACTTTTTGGTCTCAGAATCTCTTCAGATTCTAAAAAATCATTGAAGACCCTAAAGAGATTGTTTATATGAGTTATGTCTATTGATAGTCACATTAGAAGTCAAAACTGAGACATGTTTAAAATATTCACTAATTCATTAAAAAATAACGACAACAAATTACTGCTCTGGAAGCATTCTGTACCTTTTCTACCAGGTTCTGTGAATCTTTTGCTACAGGAATTTGTGACTTTTGGCGGGGCTAATTTTGGTTTTCAGATTAACTGTTTTGTTTGGTCCACAAATAAATAATCAGAACTACTGCCAAAGTTTCTTCTCTGTGTGATATTTATACACAACTAAATCAATTAATTCCTAGCACAATATATTTTACTATGAATAAGGTCTGGCAGATGATGATGATGATGGTGACGATGATGAAAGCAGTGGTGGTTGTCAGTTTTAGAGAACATACCATGCTTCAGGCACTGCGATTGGCACTTTATATGTACTAATCTTTAACCAGAATGAAAACCCTAGTCTGATTCCAAATCTGTCCTCTAAGTCCAGCTCTGATGCCACCTCCTACAGGAAGGCTGTTGTGAGCCTTCCGCTTCTCCCTACAATGAGTGAGACCCTCTGGCCCTCGGTGCTTCTATGAGTTTGTCACTAACAATGCACAGACCACAGGTTTTAAAGTTAATGTTCACTGTCTCCCTTATTAGACTGTGTGGGTCTAGAAGACGGGAACTACGTCCTCAGTCTCGGGATTTTCAGGGACTGACAATACCAGACCCATACTAGGCATTAGGTAAATGAGTGTGCAGGGAGTGAACAAGTGCTGTCAGTAGACAAGTCACTGTCTGAAATTCAGAAGAGGGCGCCCCCTCTCTGGATGCACGTCCGTGTGCTCCACTCTTCCCCTCTAACAACGGCTCAGAGGCCGGAACCTTCACCCACTCAAAGGCCACTTCAGTATAGTGCTCATCACTTCCAACAATCCAGACTAAAAATGACAGTGGTGAATAGTTCCAATTAAACACGGACGTTTCCCCTCTCTAACGTAAAATTAAAATATAGAGAAGGATAACAGGTTTATAAGAAATAATGCTTTTCTTCCTATCAATTTCTTGGTACACACATTTCACCAGGGCAGAGAGCCTTCATGTTCTGAACCAGGGATGAATATTAGGGCACTCACATAATAATAGCAGATAACTGACAATAGGGAAATTAGATAAGTTGGTATCTAATATTTCTGAAAATAAACAACAAATAAAAGTCTTCCGTTGAATTAGTATTGGAAGGAGGGGGAAGGAAAAACATCACTTTAATCAGAATGGATACAGCTGGTTAAAAAACAAAAAACAAGCAGGCCAGGCGCAGTGGCTCATGCCTGTAATCCCAGCACTGTGGGAGGCCAAGGCAGGCAGATCACCTGAGGTCAGGAGTTTGAGACCAGTCTGGTCAACACAGTGAAACCCTGTCTCTACTAAAAATACAAAAATTAGCTGGGCATGGTGGTGCATGCCTATAATCCCAGCTACTCAGGAGGCTGAGGCAGGAGAACTGCTTGAACCCCAGAGGTGGAGGCTGCAGTGAGCTGAGACTGCACCATTGTACTCCAGCTTGGGCGACAAGAGTGAGACTCTATCTCCAAAAAAAAAACAAAAAAAAAACAAAAAAAACCCCTGTATTTTATTGTTTCATAGAACTGAAATGGTGACTATACAGACACTGGATTTTGATTTATACAGGTAAACAGCTGGAAACACTGGCTCTAACCAGCATATTTTTAAAGAACCCCTTTCTTTCTCACCACAGCAAACCTGTTCCCGCATCATACATCAGAATGAGAGCACTATTAACTTAAGCTGGAAATGGGCAAACTGAGGCTTGAAAAAGGAATCAGAAGTTAGACTATAGGACATATTTCCAATTTGAAATCCAAGGCTCTGCAGAAATAAATTTCCAAATAATCAGGTTCAACAGGTGAGCCAGGGAGAGCACCTGGGCTGCTGTGCATGTCTCATCTGCCACCCGGCTTCAAGAGGTCCCGCCACTGCCAGAGCCCACAGGGCTGTGTGCCGTGCAGCGGCTGCCGTGCTTCATCTAGGAGACAGTGTGACTCTCTTCCACAGTCACGGGACACAGGGGCTCTGAAAAGCCACTGCCAAGACCCACTGGATGAGGGCTGACGTAGGCAGGTGAGAGCTCGCTCTGAAATTTAGCCCAGGTCTGTGGTCTAATGGCCCGAATGGTGCAGGGGCATGTGACGTCTAGGAGCGGAGGCCATCTGCATTTCCACAAGCCAATGGCTTTCCTTGCACTCCCACCTAGATCCTCAACAGAAAATGTTATATTGGACACTTGATACAGAGGCAAAGTGCCTCTGTATCCTTCTAGGCTCCTCTCTCCATCACTGTGTGTGGGGGTAAGAACGGGGAAAGGCAGTCGAGGACCCAGGAACTGTGGTGGGTCAAGAGGACCCACAGCCAAGAGGATCAGGAACCAAGAGGAACCCAGGTCACTGACCTTGGGGTACCACGAGTCCAAGCTCTGAACCCCTCCTGAGGTTTTCTGACCCATGCTCCTATCATTCACTGAGGGCTGTTGAGAAACCCTGCCTGCCACAAATAGGACACTGGGGACAGCCAGCTCAAATTGCCTTTGTAGGTGAAGCTTCTCCAAAAATCCTTTTTCCAACGCACATGACACCTATGGTGAATTTCACATAGACCTCGGCTGTGGCAATCACATGTGAGCCCTATTCCACCAAAGTTCATCATCCAAAGGGATCCCAGCACCAATAATTCTGTTAAGAAAAGGCACAGGCTGGGTGTGGTGGCTCATGCCTGTAATCCCAGCACTTTGGGAGGCTGAGGTGGGTGGATCACTTGAGGTCAGGAGTTTGAGACCAGCCTGGCCAAAATGGCAAAACCTCATCTCTACTAAAAATACAAAAAAAAAAAATTAGCCGGGCCTGGTGGCTCACGCCTGTAATCCCAGCTACTTGGGTGGCTGAGGCGAGAGAATCGCTTGAACCCAGGAGGCGGAGGTTGCATTGACCTGAGGTGGCACCATTGCACTCCAGCCTGGGTGACACGGTGAGATTCTGTCTCAAAAAAAAAAAAAAAAAAAGAAAAGAAAAGAAAAGAAAAGGGCATAACTGATAAATTAAGTGGCTTAGTTATGCTTCATATCCCTGTATTTGTCACACGCAGTATTGCCAAATAAATAGCATATATTATATTCCAGCGCTCCTTCTAACTATCTGGTGGCCTCAGTTAAGTGGCTGCAGTCTGAAGGACCCCTCGCCTTCCCTCTCCCCTCAGAGCACATAGAAGATGAGCTGGATCTCAGATGGAATCCTGCCCACCCGGTGACTTGGCAAGCATTCCAGTGCCAGGAACAATGGATAGCCACATTACATGATGTGTGAAAAACATCCTCTACCAAAAGAAAGACGTCAGCCGACCACCTCACACGAGGCTGGCAGGATTTGGGGCAGCTCCTTGCTACCCAGCCCTGGAGAACTCACTCCATGCCTCATGGGCGTGAACGTGGGAGAACAACGGCACGTGGCCGCACCCCAAGCCCCATCTCTGTTTGGCACCCACATTCTTTCTGTCCAATGCTGCAGCGGCAGACACCTGCCCTCCCCATATTTTTCTGACAAGTAGCTGAGCCACTGCAGTTGTGGGCATGCAGAAATCACCTGCTGCTAATGAATCTCTGTACCTGTTTTCCCTTGACCTTGAAATGATTCCAAATTCTCTGTCAACTTATTTACCTTCCAATTCTTGGAAGGTGTGCCCCCAAAACAATTAAAATAATAAGAAAAAGCAGCAAGCAGTTCCATCTCTTAAAGAACCTGAATATTAAGCAGCAATCAGAATGACTCAGCATTCTGTCAGCTAGCTTTGTTTTAGAATTTTCATTTCTTAACAGGAAAAAAAAATTCTGTTTCTCAAGATAGGGCTTGGAAATAAATCAGTCCAACACTGCAGACTGCTGGCAGCTCTGTGCCCTTCTGTCTCTGTGTGTCACCTGTGCTTGACAAACCAGAATGTCCTGGGGGCTGAGGATGGGAGGAGGCGGAGGAGCTAGTCATGGCTGTCTCTTATTTCTTGAAGGGAGAGGAAGAGGCGTGAGTGTCCACTCTCACTTCGGCCCTCAAAGCAGGCATATTTCTCCATACCTTTAAAAAAACATAACTGCTGTTCCCTCATTTCCCTGGCGCCCGGGAGTTAGGACAATTCCCATCTTTGCTGTAGGGTAGTCCTGCTTTCTGAGGAGGCGACTCCAGGTGGTGGCTCCTTGCACCGCGCTGCCACAGCTCTCCTCTCCATCTGCTGCTTCCCTGGGAACTGCCCTCGCGCCTTGTGTCCCCCAGTGTGACAGCAGGGGCGGGGCCGCTGCCCACCCAGTCCCACCAACCATGAGGGCTCCTGCTGTGGGTTCCTCTGATAAATAAATCACCTTGGTCACCATTCTAGTAGACACTTCCGTTTTTCACCAAGTGAAAAAAGGATTAAGACTCATAGCCCCAAGAAGGGATCAGTTTCCCACTGACTTTCACAGAATAGCAAGCACCGTTTAAACCTGACAGCACGTGTCTTGTCCTGAGAGGGGAAAGCTCTTTCCAGGGAAGGACCCCAGTAAGGCAGGGAGGGCCGGGGACATGTCGTCACTGGTGGGCATGCGGGGCTAGCGCAGCATGCTGCTGGCGGGTGCCGGCAGGGCCAGGCGGTCACACGGAAAGCATGGAGGGAAGCCGTTCACACGCATGCGGGAAGGTGCCAGCTGTCAGAGCGAGCCTCCGCCGGTGGCTCTGCACTAGAGACAGTACCTTCTGGAGGACTACATTGGGCAGATGCTTCCATCTCCACCTGAACCCTCCCCGATGTATATTCATGAGGCTATATCTCGGGGTGGAAGTGCCTTCTGCCTGGGGAAGGCTCTCTGAGCCTCCAAGTGCCTGACTGCCGGCGTCCGGGGGAAAGCCTCCCACGTTGGGATGATATTCTAATGCTGGACACACCCCCCAGCTTCTACCTGAGTGCCACTTACTGGTGGCTTGTCAGTCTCCTATCATTCCACTCAATCTTGTTCAAAGAAAGATACTACAGAACTAATTAAGGAGAATTACATTAAATTAATTTTAGTTTAATTAAAATAGTAAAAAAAGGTTCTATATTAGGGCTGAATTTTTAAAATTACCACCCCTCAAAAATGGTATGGTCATCACAGAGAGATGTTCCCATATATACATAGATTTCTTTTAAAGCTACTTTATTCTATTAAGCAGGAACAGAGAGTAAAACCGCCTAATGGACTAGTCACCTCCTGATCATGATATACATTCTTGAGTGTTAGAAAATGCAACTCAATAAAATGCTAGTCATAATGGAAAGAGAAAAACTTCACTACTCTCTTGAATTCCTTTCTCAATCTTATTTTATTTTAGAGGGATGTTCTTTCATTAATGTGTTTACTCTTTTCTCTTGGTGACTTACTGCTAAAGAGAGCAGCAATTTCACTAGAATCAGTGATAGGAAAAATGGAGCCAAGAACTCAAGTCGGTAATCTTGACTTTAGCACGTTCTTGGAGAGGGGAATAAAACATCAGCACAGATTTTTCTCCAAAAAGACCACTGCTAGGGCACCTGCAGGGGAGTGCCCGGGGTCCTCTAAGAAGTGATGCGCAGCATGCAGACAGCCCTGCTGGTTCCTTCCCATCCTGCTCAGCCACTTCCACTCTTCTGGTCCTAGCTGCCCAGGGCATAACTCAGGGGGACGGCACCTGACTCGCCCTTAAAACCAGGACCCACGGCTGCCAAATCATAAGGGCAGCAGTGTACATAGAAAAACTATAGAATTTACATTTTTCCAGATGAGGAAATGAGGCCCAGGGCGATGCAGTGAGTTGCCGGCTGACTCCAGAGCTGGCCCTTGATGGTGAAAGGAACCTGGCAGGGAAATCTCTTTTATGAAGCACCTAATGTGTGATGACAACACCAACATATACCTCTTTTCTATTATGGACTGTTTTTAGGCCAGAAATGAAGGCACAACTAGGCTGAGCTGGATTTCAGAGGGTGGAATCAACTCTTAAGGGTGAGGGGCAGCATTTGCCATAAGCTAAAGGCTCCGGTCATTCAGATGCACTGGATCCCATATCCACCAGCATTTCCCCAAATACAATCCATGGAACACTGATTTCCTAGGGTGGAAAAAATGATTAAATTAGCTTGGGAACACTGGGTCAAAGTGTGGGACTTCTCAGAACATTTAATGTGGTTAAGGTGAACTATGAAGCACTAGGCAGGAGACGGACTATCGTCCAAATATATTTGACCAAAGAGAATTAGTGGTCTAAGAAACATCCTTTGGAAAATGTGACAATTCACGAATGACTTAAACACCGCCAAAAGCACTGTAAGGCGGGGCGTGATGGCTCACGCCTGTAATCCCAGCACTTTGGGAGGCCGAGGTGGAAGGATCGCTTGAGCCCAGGAGTTGGAAACCAGCCTGGGCAACACAGTGAGGCCTCCTCTCTGCTAAAAACTTAAAAATTAGCTGGGTGTGATGGCGTGTGCCTGGTGGCCCAGCTGCTGAAGAGGCCAAGGTCGGAGGCTCGCTTGAGCCCTGGAGTTCCAGGCTTCAGTGAGCTGTAATTGTGTCACTGCACTCCAGCCTGATCTACTAAGTGAGACCTTGTCTCAAAAAGAAAAAAAGAAAAAAAAAAAAAAAAAAGCACTGATCCTACATCCAGGGAATTAAGCAATTCCTTTAAATTTTGGTAGATACAGTTTTAAGTTTTATGATGTCTGCTTATTTTCAGAAAAATTAACAGTTAGAATTGCTCTCCTATGAACAATAAAGGTTGGATTAATTACAGAAATTTCAAGATCCAACTGGTTCCCTCTACCTAAAATTTATTGGCCACCTGCCTTGGGAAGGCGGGGCATCTCATGCTTCCAATCAGTGCCAGGAGTGCTTCTCATCCACCCACTGCACACCCAGAGTTGGCCCTTTTCCCTGCAATGCCTTCTTTTGTAGTCCTTCTCAGATCAATACTGCCTCCTCATATATAAACCCAAGCTGCGCTGAATGCATGAGGCTCTCAGGAGGGATGGGCTCCAGGTGGCAGAGTGGGCAGGTGGGCAGGCAGGTGGCAGAGGGATGTCCACGTCATCTCAGCATTCTCAGCGCTCAACAACCACAATGCACATTCCATGGTGGGGGGAGTGTGATTCTGGAGGCCCTCGGAAGGATTAATAGATTGGTAAACTACTTACTAACTGAAAAAAGGGAAGGAAAACCATGAAAGTATGCTTCTGGAGAGTTGCCTTGGAACAACAGATCAAACCAAAAATTAAAACCAAGAAACAAAACATTTGAAAAATCAAAATTAAGGCTAAAAAAGCGAACAGAGTTCTAATAACCTTCCAACTGTAAGTCTGGCTGTCTAGAATCATATTTCCATTCAACAGTGGCACACATTTTTCCACTAACAATTTTTTTTTTAAAACCAAAGAAAGACCAACTGGGCATTCCCCTATCCATTTAAATGTTCACCCAGCACATGAAAGCTGACCCATTCATGCAATGTATTTTGTTTCCAGAGCAGGAAATTCCAAAGGGAAGGGAAAAATAATCAAACGAGCAGGTTATGGGTCTTTCCACACATTAACCCTAATCATGACTCCAGTGGTTTGTAGGGTTGGGCTAATTTTCCCTTCTATGAAGTCAAAGGGTTGGAGGGAGAAATTCACAAAACTTCAGGGCTTGACTATCTGCTTGTCCTAATGGAAAAGTTGGGACTTAAAATCATTAAATTTTAATTAAGAAATTCTACATTTGTCAGTATGTTTCCCCTCTCTACCTAAATGCTGACTCTACGGGAGGGGGTGGATTCTCGAGAGCTTCAGTCTCAGCTGAAACACCTGGTTACTGGCTAGACACTCCCTGAGGATGGAAAGATGACTTCAGCTTATTAAGAATAAACAACTGAGCACTGCCCGGGACACACTCCATTCAGCAGAAAGCCCAGTGGGTGCTCATCACCCCAGAAAGTCACTGATTAATCAGATATAAAGTGCCTCCCCTGAAGAGTCGGCACTTCAATCTTCAAAAGGTTTCAGGAGCACAGGGCTCCCAGGATGCAACACGATAAATATGGGCAGGTGGGTCTGTTGTGCAGAAAAGAGTGGATGGGGCAGTGGGAACATACCATGTTATTCTAGAATGGAAAGATCCCATTTTCAGACAATAAACTCAACAAAAGTCAATGTAAATAATTTTTCTGGAAAAATCGAAGTTGGCAATTGCCAGTAGGCATTGTATTAAGAGAAAATGCCTTTTTTGAGAAATGAATTAAAAACAACATACACGGTGTTTAAACAGTATCTTCATCTTCATTTCATAAAACTGGGATTGCCATTAAAACAAAGTTCAGAACACTTAATATGCAGATAAGTACGGTCAGCGGGCTTCTCGGCGTGGATGGTTTATTTTAAATGGTAATCTAATTTCTGCCCTGGCTTTGTGTGTGTGAGAGCTGAACACAGCGGGTGAGCCATCCGAAAGATGTGCACATTAGAGAAAGTGGTTCTTTCTGGCAGCAGTTCCCCTTAAGAGCTTTTGTTCAGCATATAACTGGGCATTTGGAACAAAGATGAGCCCTTATAAATCAGAGACACAGAGATTAAATTTTCTGGCAGTGCTGGCAGTGAACATTAAATAAATGAGCAAAAGAAAACAAGGACGGATTCCCCGGGCCAGATTCACATTTAGGTCCCATTTAAGGTTTTACCAACCAGTGTTCATTTTCACACAGGGATCTTTCTTGTTGCTGTTCATGGACAGGTTGTGGAACTCCCTAAAGCTGACTTTCAAAATTTCTGTGTTATCTAAAAGCAAGATTAGACTAAAATACTGTTCAATTTCTCTGCACGATTTCACGACACAAACCCCACATTTTCCTTCACTGCAAATGGAAAACAGTTTACAGCACTGCTTCTCAAAATGTGGTCTAAAACCCACTGGCATTGGAATCACAGGGGAGCAATTCATAAATCCAGATTCCCAGGCCCCACCTCAGGCCTCGTGAATATAAAGTTGGGAGTGGGGACCAGGGGATCTGCTGCTTTAAAGGTTCTCTGTGTGGTTTTAATGCATGGCAAAGTTTGAGAACCACACATTGAGCGGGCTGTGGCCCTGATCTTTAGAATACGGCCTTGGTGATTATACACTGGTTGAATTCATTTCTAAATTGAAAACAGGAGTTTTCAGGATTACATTATTACTTGCGAAATGTTGTAATTTGCCTTTTAATAGGATTAATTTTTATGCATTTATATCAACTCCAGGAAAGCACGGAAGGGCCCAAGAATTAGAGGCAACATTCTAGAAAAGCTTCTATCTGTCCTGCCCAGAAGGTTTCCTTTACTTTGCAAAGAGGAGGTTGGAACATGGGCTCCAATGCCTGCAATCTCAGGTTTCCTTCTGCCCAAACAGCTTTCGGATTTTCCAATGAGCAAGATTTCTCTCTGACAAGTCTGAAGACGTTTCCTCTCCAGCTTATCAGTTAGGAAGATTATCAGAAGGTAAAACAGGCAAATGAAGTAGGTCTCACAAGAAAGGAAAAACCATGTTTACAGAGAGAGGGTTCCCGGCGGGGACCTGCGTCACTGAATGAATGAGCTGCAGGGGGCCACACAAAGGTATCGGGTTTGGGATGAGAATGAAGATGAGAAGACACAAACAGGTGGAGAGGAGATTCGGTTCTTGAAAGAGGAGAGGAGGAGGAGGAGGAATCTGACACTAAAAAAGTGAAAGAGAAAAAAAGGGTAAAGGCAAAAAAAAAAAACTTTAGAAACACAAAGAAAAAAATAAACTCGCTTTTAATATACTCACATAAGCTGCAAAGAAAATGAGGTCATGTAATACACAATCATTCCTCTACTTGACAATAGAATACAAGTGCTTTTCGAAGAAAACAAATTTGTTTTTCCGCTGGTTATTTAGTTGGTCCACAACACCACCATCGAATAAAAATAACTCAAGATTTACCTGGGCACAGATTCAGCAGTGTGATCTGCTGAAAATAATACATCTTTAGCCTACAATATCCAGAATATTCTAGAGGAAACAATTTGCTTTTCATCTGGAACAGGTTAGGACTTGACTTTACATAGATTTGTTTTTTATGAGAAGCACTTATATACAGTTTACTTGAAAATAAGGTTTTCCAAGGTGCAGAGTACCGAGGTGCAACACTATGTCATGGTCCCAGCATTATGACAAGGGGGTGCTAAGCTCTCTGGGGTGGTCTATGGTTGGGTGTGCTGGTTGGACACCTTGGGGGAAAAAGCCAGTATGGCTGCCTTCATGTCTTATAGCTGGAGGAACACATGGCAATGGGGAGACCACTGCAGCTGCAATGAGAAATTTACCCAAACAAAGTGGATCAAACTTTCAAGTTAAAAGACTTATTTTGCTTTGGATAGGTATTTGTTGATATCTACCAATTATTAAAGATAAATCCCCTTACCCCACATCCTGTTTTAAAGGCAAAGGAATAAAATTTTTTTTTTTCATTCTCTATTTAAGGAACTACCAACTTATTCCAAAGACAAGACAATGACTCAGAGCTTCAAAGTAAAGACTGTCACTCTATCTGAGTCCTCTTTCACGGCTGGGACCTATGAGATGGCAGAGGCGGGAGGAAGGGACGCCCAAGGTGATACCTAAGGGGAAGTCATGTTCTGAAAGGGGGGTTATTTTAGTTTGACATGTCTGTTTAATGAAACAAAATTCCACTCTATTAGCTACAGTGGACTTGGCCAGTTCAAAGCTTATGGACATGGGTGACTCCTCATGTTATTCCACAGCTCTGCATGTGGACAATTTCAGAGGTAGGAAACCGTATTCCAGTTAACCAACCACTTCCAAAACCATGAACACTGAGGCTGCACCGTATAAGGACCCAGGATATATAATAACAGTATTGTAGATTTTATATATTTTTAAGCTCTTATCAGTTAGACATATATCCTGAAATTTTAACAGGCAAAATAGGATATTAGGGACTTGTCTTAAAATACTCTAGGAAAAGCAAGTATGGGACAGGAGAGAGAGATCAAATGAGAATGCTGATTACTAAAACTCACTGGTGGGTAATGGGAATATTAGTATCTCTGTTCTGGCATATTAGAAATTTTTCCATAATAGAAATTAAAAAACAGAAAAAGAAAATAAATTTAGTTCTGGGGGAAAACAAAAAACAAAACAAAACAGATCCAAGAGGACTTGAGGCCTCACAGAGGAATCTGCCTGCACAGTGGGTGATCCTGGGCCTGTGCCCCAGGGTTGGCAGGGTCTCGACAGCGGAAGTTCACTGTGGCTGTGGCTGTGCACCCTCACGGATGCTAACACCGCAAGGCTCTGCTTGTGTCGGACGCCTGTGCCCTTTAAAAGGGATTTAGAAAAGCAGTGAAGTGTTGGGCATGGTGCTGATGAGCTGCCACCCGCCAGGGCTGGGTTCTCCCAGGCCACATTTGATCTCAGGGTCACTTCTGTTTCACTGGGAACCATTCTGACCTCGGATAAGATCCTTTTCTCTTTTCCTCTATAGCCCAGTTGCTTTTCTACATGGGCAGTGCTGCAGTGGATATTCAAAATTAGCCAGGCTCCTTTAGCACATGAAAACTGTTCAAAGGCAAAGGGAGGAAAAATGACTGTGGTCATGCTGGATGGATAAGAATCCAGAAAGTAAAATCCATGTGTCATGGAATACTATATGACTGTAAAAAAGAATAAGGAAATTCTCCACGGATGGATATGGAGGCATCTTCAGATATGCTGTGAAGTGCAAAATGGCAGGTGCTCAAAAGCATATATAGTGTGTGATCGTCTATGTAAAGGGGCAGGGGAAATGATATATATGCTTGTTTGCATGAAAAAATACTGGAAGCGTAAACAAAAAGCTAATAAATACGGTTGTCTTTAGGAACAAATAAGATGGACGGGCAGGGAGGGAAGCCAAACTTCTCTACAGCACCTTGTGAATTAGTTTTTGGCTTTTGAATTATGTAAATGTATTTCCTCTTCAAATCAAATCAAGGTGAGGGAAATAAAAAATCTGTGGGTGGTTTGCAAGGCGGGCTCTCCACACAGGTGTGTGAATGAGAGCATCTGCCCGTTCTGTGACTGCACCATGAGCTGAACCACATGCAGTTGGGCTCTATTAATCAAGGTGGAGGCATTTTTCCCCATTTTACAGCAAGCCTTCCCAATGTGTAAGTTTCTTTGATTTACATTGTCATTTCAGAATGTTTTACCCTTGTTTACAAATGATAAGGCCTCCTAAAATGGCCTTCCATTTTTCTAATTCCCTGATCTCTTGGTTAAATTGCTGGCGTGCAAATCAGTATTTTGCAGCTGCCTGGTTGGGTGGGGGGCGCTGTAGGGTGGTGGCAGGAGTCTCAGAGGGACTCTCGTGGATGACTCGACAATGAAACCATCTGTGGCAGTGCCTGAGAGGCTGTGGCTTTCCCCTGTTGTTGAGGAAGGGCATAGGAGCCCACGGTCCTGACTCCAAACACCTAGGCTCTCCGGAAGTGAATGGTGGCCCACCCGAGACACTGGCTGCATCAGTACCAATAAGCAGAGGGGGAGGAGGAAGACCCGGGGGCCAGGCCCAACCCAGGGCAGTGACACCCCAGACTGTGTCACACAGGCACATCTTCCCTAAACACTGTGGCATCTGAGAAAGCTAAATCTGAAGAGAGAGACTCTCAGGCACACTAGGGGAAATGTCCCAAGGGGCCACGGGAAGAATGAATAACAAGGACCTCATTTATTTTCTGACCCTATCTGTTCTCAATGTGATGTGGCATTAAAGTCTCGGGACTTCCAGGGAAATTAAGGTCCAGGCCAGCTGGAAGGAAAGGGGGTCTGAATTTAGTGTGGCTGTTCTCACAGGATACTCAGGAGGGAGAAAAGTGGGGAGACAGTGCTGGGTAGCCACAGCAGCTGTTTTGAATCAGCCGAAATTGCTGCTGGTGCTATAGTGAGTTTCACTTCCTCTGATTCCCTGTGTCTGAGCCTCACCTTGCAGTGGCTAGTCCTGACAGCCTGACCTCTTTCCTACAATGACAGGGCCTAGACAGGTGCCTCAGCAGGAGCTGGGATGAGGCAGGACTCTGCTGTGCTATTCCAGCCAGGGTCTCTGCCTGGTGTGCAGTCTAAGCCCACCAACGACCGCTGACCTGTCTGGAGAGTGGTCAGGCCACTCCAGGGGGTGAGTTTCTCCATGGCTCAGTCCACATTTTAAGCAGCAGCTGCAAGCCAGATTAAACTGCACCAATTTACGATTTGTGCCGCTTCCAGCACCCAAAAATCTTTTGACCCAGGAGCCGCAGGACCTATGGATCTGATTTCTCAAGCTGATTTTAAATTTGGTAGAAGGGAGCCTAGGGCAGATATGCAATCTGCAAGGCAGCTGTGCGGGTGGGCCTGGCTTGAGCATCACATCTGGCTCCCGAAGGCCCTATCGCTCTTAGCCCACCTGGATAGGTTTTTCCAGGGGACAAGCCCTGGCAGTGCAGGACTCACAGCTGCTCTCGGGCTTTCTTCGGAAAGGTTCTGGCAGGAGCTGGGATGTGGCACAAGGACAAAAAAACAACCTCGTGGTCCCTTTCATGCAGCCAGCCCATAAAAGACCAGGCATACCCAGATAGAGATGAAGCCATACACAGTCCCCTGTGGGTGGGGGAGAAGGAACAGGAGCAGGTTCCAAATGATGCTCTAGAATGATTTTTGAGGCTCAAAGAAGAGCAGGTCTATGTGTTTTGTGGGTCTGTCAAGTCACCCAGGTTACCACTGAATCGTTGGTACAGGTTGGGCGTCCCTAATCTGAAAATCCAAAATCTGAAATGCTCTAAAATCCAGACGTTTCTGAGTGCTGATACAACACAAGTGGAAAATTCCGCACCTGACTTCACGTGATGGGCCACAGTCAAAATGCAGTCAAAACTTTGTCTCATGAACAAAATTCTTTAAAATATTGTATAAAATTGCCTAAAATTAGGCTCTGTGTATAGGTGTATATGAAACAGAAATGGACTTTGTGTTTAGACTGGGGTGCAATCCCAGGATATCTCATTATGCTTATGTAAATATTCCCGAACCCAACACACTTCTGGTCCTGGGCATCTCAGGTAAGGGACACTTCACCTGGGTCACCGTTGTGGGGTCTATGCAGGTGGACTCACTCCCCTGTACTCAGGCGAATGTGGAACACACACACAACGAGGTGTGCAGATTTGCTCATAGGCAGGAAGTGCCTCGGGCCTCTGCGTGGGGACAGTGGAACCCACCTGCCACCCTGTGGGGTCTTGTGCTGGGTGTATTTGTGTTTATATGTGCAACTGATTAGAAAGCGAACCTTGCTTTCAGCGAGGTCTGAAACCCAAAGCGAGAGGGAGACACAGGGAAGCAGAGGGGAAACCTGATGGGGACAGAAACCACCTCATTTTAGTTTCAAACTTTAAGTTCCAAGAGCAAAGGGGGAAACCAATTTCAAAGCACTGGGCTGGGCAAACCATACGATTGGCCCCACCGAGAACAAACACTTGAGAAAGACACTGGAGAAATGCACCTCGATTGAGTGTTTAAACCATTTGTGCGAGAAATTTTTCCAACCTCAACCCGATCAGTCTCATCCCATGTCACTCGGTCCCAGGCCCCCACATTCTCCATGACACCATTTCGTCCCCTCTGGCTTTTTATTCTCACCTGTCTCGGGATCGCTGAAGTCTGGCAAAGTAATTGTATTAAGCTGTCGTCTGTCAGCAATGGTTCTATCTAAGAGGCTGCTCCCACGTCCAGAATCACTGCAAAACACAGCTACAAATGTCAGTCACCTGCAAGGTGGGAGGAGGGAAGGAAAGAGAGGCAACCTGTACCGACTCCTGAAGGCCAGTGAATACCTTCTGTGCGGTTTTTACGTTCTTCAGCATCTTTCTTATGAAGGAGGCATCCTGCTTCCTGGCTCGGCCTGGGCTGGGATTCCTTTCAGTGTTCACTATCACAAACAGGGCATAAACCACACCCACAGACCCTGGCTAATTTTGGCCTCTTTTGTGTCATTAGAAGACACAAAAATGAAAACTTCAAGCTTCGTTTTCCATCCACCTTACAAGGGGAAACTGATTGGCATTAGCAACCTTAGAAAGTGAAGTCTCAGCAAGTGAGTCCATGAAGAGTTGTCTTCATGAACCAACGCTCCACACCCGTGCTTCTAAACCCAGGCTGCATGAGAAAATCACCCAGGACATCTCTAAACAACAGACACCTAGGTCCCACTGTGGACTGAACAAATCAAAACTCCTGGGCTGGTCGACATTTTTCACAGCTCCTCAGATGGTTCTAAGGTGCAGCTGCTGGATTTAAGGACCCCCAACCCCCCTTTCTGACTGTGATCACAGTCATGTGCTCCTCAGGGTCCCCAGAATGTAGGCCTTCGTGCTACATCGTGTGGTTAACTTTCCTGCCGGTGTACGAGCCCTGTCTAGTGTTCCTAAGCTGGAGAAAGCCAGTTGCTAGGGATATGCAGGGACTGGGAGAGAACATGGCAGGGTTTTGGTGGCAGCCTCCATAACACCACTCCTACCAGCTTCCTGCACTGCCCATCTCTACTGAGTCCCCTCTCCAGCTTGCGTCTACAAAACAGGCTTGGCATTGTTCACCTGGTAATGCCACACGGGAGACCACAGCGGGCCTAACTGGGAAACGGTTAAGGGATCTCAGCCAATATGGATTTCTTTTTTTAAATTCTGGGAAGCTTGTAGGTAAACACTATTGCTTTTTTCCTGTATCATGATATCCTATCAAAGCAGCTCCAAAAAGAATCACATCTGTCTCTTGAAGTTTGAATCTTCAATGCTTTTCTTTGAATCTATTTTCTTTTCCAATCTGGGGGCTTTAAGAGTGATTTTTTTGTTGTGAAGAAGTTCAGATTCTACAATAAAGGGACACAATTTCCTTCCTTTATGCAGCTGTTGCTAAAGCAGTACAAACAAGATTTGGCATGAAACTTAATACAGTTTACAGGCTGCAATTTCCACATCCAGCGATTTCTCTAACTACATTAGAGAAATCCACAGGAAGCAGAAGGAAACTTCCTTCAGGACAGACTGTTTGTCAGCCTATACTTATTACATCATCTCAGACATGTTTTTTGGAAACTGCTCTTTTAATTGCTTCTATAACTGAGAAACAATACATGTCTCCGAACAGAAGACAACATAAAAGTACACGCAAATTTCCATTCATCACAACGCTGACTGAGTATTTCTAGCGCAGGTCTGTCCAGGTAGCCTTTTTCACATAAATGCTCCTAAGTGCAAATTATCTGAATATTGCAATGGCAATCCACTTAGGAGTTTTTCAGAAGATTTGTCTCAAAATACAGTGAAATGATGACATATTATTCACCACCTTGGGGATTCCAAGACACGCGATGAGGTACTGGCATTGCAAAGGAAGGATTTGCCTGGGTTTCTGGGGGTCCAAATCTGAGGTTTGTTTCAGACATTCTCATCTTCCAGGCTTCCTATCTCACCATGTTTCGGTGCTGTCACTAATGAGGAGGTCACTTTGGGCGAAAGGCAGCTTTCCCTGTGCCTCACTGACTTCCCTGATCAGATGAAGATAAGGATTGTTGTCCTACACAGAACTGTGTGAGGATGACATAAGGTCATATAGATGGAGCATTGTGAAGACTTACAACTTTTAGGTACATGCCAGGTGTGTATAAACCCACATACCTACAACACACATCTGAGGTTAATATGGCCAGTCAATTCCTGCAGCCAACTTATCCCTAGGCTTCTGGTGCAATTGTAGGAGGTACGGGGAAGCCGAGTTAAAATGTTAGAAACCCCAAACAAAACCATCATCTGAATTTTGAACCTCACCCCCTGACAATGGCACAGGACCCACATTCCCTCCACCAGCTGGGAAACGGCGTTCAGTTACATCCTTAGTGTGTCTGCCTTAGTTCCCTCTGAACACAGTGTGTGCGCAACAATCCACTATTCAACATAGAGATGCTTTTGTTTCCACATTGAATGTTTTCTCTCTAAAAATAATTAGGGCTGGGCACAGTGGTTCACGCCTGTAACCTCAGCACTTTTGGAGGCTGAGACAGGAGGATAGCTTGAGCTCAAGAGTTCAAGATCAGCCTGGGCAACATAGCAAGACTTCATCTTTATTAAAAATAAAAAAATAATTTAGGCGTGGTGGTGTGCACCTGTGACCCCAGCTATCCGAGAGGCTGAGGCAAGAGGATGGCTTGAGCCTGGGAGACAGACCGCAGTGAGCTATGATCATGCCACGGCACTTTAGCCTGGGCGACAGAGCAAGACCGTCTCAAAAAAAAAAAAAGTAAAAAAAATAAAAATTAAAAATAATTAGGTATTTGTGACCGATTAAGAATTTTACTGAATGCTTGAAGCAATTTTTAGTTCTTCATTTACATGGTACAGAGTCTTCACCAATCAAGATTTGCATTTGACCCCTTGAATACTGGACAAGGGGCAAGGAAAGGCCTTGAGCAGCCCTGAGTCTCCCTAACTTGCTCGCTCTGGCCAGTCTCTCAGGCAAGCTGGAAAGTCACCTTCCTCTCTCCCTCTGCGACACATCTGCTCGGGCACTTCTGTGAACCACCCATTTCCTCCTCATGGCCCAGTCACCTCGCCTCTTCTCTGCCAGGCCCTTAGGCTGCCAGGAGCACTTCCCAAGGCAGGAGGCAGGAAGGGAGAGAAAACTACTCCTGGTGAGTGCTGGTAGTAGAGGGAGAGAAAATGGGAAGGACCCCAAATCCAGAGTATGTAAGTAGGGGATGCCCACATGTGTAGATGCACACATGCAGGGACTTCTATTCCCTATAACCACTGAATTGTAATGAGACTTAAAGTTATACTGGCCATTAGAAGCCTCTCTTGGAAATCCTCTATCTTCCACAGCCACACAGAAGTTAAACACAAGAGGCTTGGTGGTGGTGGGGTGGACTCGGAGTCAGAACGCTGGAGCTCTTGTCTCAGCTGAGCCTCTTCCCAACTCCTGGAATAGTGCCTGGCACACAGTAAATACTGCACCTAAAAGAAGGGCCTCGGCTAGGGAATCAGAACAGGGGCAGATCGGGGAGGAACTTCTGTTTTTGGAGGCCTGGATTATAAGAGTCAAGGTAAGTTCCCAATATCCTGGAGCCTCAATTGTCTCATCAGTAAAATGGGTATGAGATCATATGACTTTTGCCCATTTTATGGGGCTGCTTCAAAGATGGAATGAGGATATGCTTTATAAAAAGAAAAGCTCCACCCAAATGCTGGTGACTGTAAGGATGAAATGGGATCTCTGACTCCTAACTGAGGTTAGAGCAAAAAAATGTGAATGTGAGTATGTGTGTGTTTAAATGCTGTTTGTTGGCAAGTAACTGAAACAGGACTTTGAATCATCTGCAGATGTCACCTCATGGGTACATGACGGAGATGGGTCTAGTAGCAGTGACAAGAGGGGAAAAGAAGTGGTTAACAATAAAAAATGAAAAGAAACTGGTTGTCAGCTCAAGAGAGGCAGCATGCTAGTGTGGAGAGAGCTTTGATGTTAGGCCTGGGGCTGAATCACTGTTCTGCTACATATTCAATTGGAAAAACTTAGGCGAGTTATTTAGCCACTTTTATCTTCAATTTTATTTTCTGTAAAATGGAAGTAATGGTAGCTATCTTGCAAGGCTAATGTAGGGATTGAAGATAACACATCAATGGCCTAGTACAGTGCTGGCATGGAGAAGGTTCAAGAAACACGGTTATTACCATCCCTGGCTGAAATGCTCTGAGATTCAGTTCAGGGAGCCTGCTGGGACCTTCTGGTGAGATTCTAGTGAGAATTCACACTGTCTTGAGTGGCCAGGTCAACATGCACAAGGACTGAGGGAGCCTTACACTTCACCCAGGGAGAGGAGACAAAGCATGAGACAGATTTCTATCCCAACTGCAAGCAAAACTGCAGACCGAGGGAAATAGAATCCAGGCTTCTGAAATGACAAACACCTCGCCAAATGTAAGAGAATGCCACCCACCATTTTGCTCACAGCAAGAGACGCATCTCCAACTGCAGGTGGAACACTATTTGCAAGTTTTCCAACGCTCAGTTTAGCGACTAGCTCAGTGTAATTTTTTTTCCCCTCTTTAAGCAAAAGTTGGGAAGAGGGAATGGGTTGCTGAGAATACGAAGCTAGAAGCTAGGGTCTGTTCTCAATTTGGCCACTCACTCCCTGCTACTGCCCACATCTTCCTCGTCTCACTGCCCTGGAGGCCTGTGCAGAGCCTGGGGTGGATCTGGAAGGGGGTGGGGAAGACTGGGGAACTGGCAGGTTGAGCAGAGGGCTCAAAACAAACCCAGCATGCTCAGAAGCAAGGAAGCCGGGACGTCAGCACGGACCAGCTCCGGGGAGAAGCCAAATGCGGCCTGCCAAAATGCTTTCTGCTCAGTTTTCATTTTATTTTAAAGAAGGCATGATTCTTAGGTGCTTGTTCATGTGATTCTACCCTCCTCTAAATCCCTGTATGCCCTGATCCCAGCCTCTAGGCTGCTGGAGCCGCAGCGGCCCCACTCCGGAGCGCTGCAAGGTATGTGTCCCCCGAAAGACACAGCCCTTCCTTCAGGCTTTATTCTGTTGCCAGGGTCACCTCTTACTGAGCAGGCTGTGGGGGAAGACTGCATTTACACAATGATAAAGGCTACAGGAGAAACATTTATTTCTACCCCAGAGAAAATCAAGTTAAAAAACCAGACAGGACACTCCTTAATAAGGGGCTGCGCGATTCACCAGCCCTCCCTCAAGGCTTTGTGGGGAGCTGGAGGGGGAATTCTGAGTGACCGGTGGGGCCTCTACCGCCCACCCCATCCGCCAGTCCCCACCAGACACTGCCTGGAGCCAGGGTCCTCCCCACTCTGGCCCTGAAGGAACCTTCAGGAAACGGAGGAAGTATGGACACAGCCCAGGCATTTGGTTAAGTATTTTTAAAAAGCTTTCCAATTCTGCTATTTTTTTTCTCCTCACATTCAATATTCTTGGTTGCTAAGTGGGAGGGAATGTGGGGAGGTGGGAGAGGTGTGGGGAACTGAGGGGAAATTGGCAACACGAAGCTGATGGGTTTATTTTTTCATTTCTAAAGGGGGTACAGGCAAAGGAACGCGCTCTGGCGCCGAGGCAACCTGCCTGGGCAGCATCTCCCGCTAGCTGGTTCGGAGGCAGACTCCCCCAAATCCTGAAGATTTCATAGGCCAGGAGTGGGGGCTTTCGGGGGAGATAAATGTGGACAGTTTCTATTTTTGCTCCCAGACTTAGAAATGTAGAATTTTTAAAAAATTAAAATGATCTTTATTTTGAGAACATATCCACAAAAGGGAAGAGGCCAGTCTCATGATTACCTGTCACCAAGCGAAGGGCGGGTGCGCCCGGCAGCACAGCGCCACGCCATTCCTGTGCCTGGGAAGGGGACTCCCAGCTTGAATCGGGGGGATGGGGCGGGGGGACCTGGGGCTGCTTGGGGGAGGGTGGGGCAGGGGCTGGACAGCACATGGCTTTCCAGGCAGAGTTCTCTTCCTTCCAGGTACACAGCCCACAGGGCCTGGGGTCACAGGTCTGTCTGTCAGTTTCCAGGGGGTCCATCCCCTTAACAAGGCCCTGACTTTGAACATTTTTTTTTAAACTGCAGAAACGTTTGTAAAGCAAAATCTCACAGGGAACCCCATCTCTGTTCTGCTGCTTCCGTAGCCCTCCCTCCCTGCTGGTGTCTGCAGACCACGGCCACCAGCCCACTGCCCACCTCACCCTTAGTACTCATTTACATTTTAGGTGACACATTTTTAGGCCCCTGATTCTTAAAAGCATGATATCAGTTGCACAGGAAGGTAAAAAATACTCTGAGTGTATGAGCAGTTGTGTGAATTCACTTGAATCATTACATCCCTTCTCATTACATGACTTCCTTCACTTAGTAATCTAAACACATGCAAGGGAAAACTGTGCAAGACTTGGAAATGGGCAAATAGGTTATTGGGTGTCCGTCCGTGGAATGCGGGGGGTTGACCAGCAGACCTTCCTGGGGTTATCTGACTCTAAAGGGGCAGGCACTGTTGACTCACTTCCCATTGACTGAGCTACTTTACAGCTCTGTAGGGGTAGAAATTAACCTGCAGAAAACTGATAATAAGGCAAGTGAATTTTGTTTGTGGGGGAGAGACAATTGATGTTGTCACCCTGTAGTAAAGAACCCCAAACGATATCTTTCATCGTCTTACAGAATGCTGTTTTTGTATCTACTTGCAAATCATTCAGCATTCCTGCCTATGAGTATCTGTTCTTCAGACTCTTCTGTGAATAGGTCTTAACATTTTCCGGGTTCCTGCATGAGTTAATAAGGCAAATAAAATCTTTGACATGTGTGTATTTGATAGTTGTATGCGTCATGATTTTAACTTTTTCACAGTGATCTTTTATCAGGCTAATAGCCACTAGCATGCGGCCTGTTGTCTGTGCAGGTCTTTTAAATATTACTGCAGGAACCCCAGCTGGAACACAGAAGAGACTGGTCTGTACATAAATTACCAGAAAGATAAGACTTGTCAAAGGAGTTAGGTAAACGGACGGCAGAGAGAAACTGGATAGAGATCCATTGCGAATTGAGCCTGGTGGGTCACTACGGCAGTGAAAGCAAAAGAAACCCAGGATCTGGAGGCTGCATCAGCCACTGGGACAACAGCACCTTAAACATGGAGTGTGAAGCTCCACTGCTATCATCTGCGACTTTTGGGGGCCTGGAGGTGCACAGGGGTGACAGAGTTAATGCCTGCTGAATGCCAATCAGAGAAGGCACTGATAGGCAGGGACCCATGCAAAAGCCATGCAAAGCAGGCCTTGCTGGCCTCTTACCTGGGGTTGGTGAGGTTGTAGCAGGATTTCCATATCTGCAGCATGTGCTTACAAGTCAGGAGTGCCTCGTCTGGGCCCCGGCAGAGTGACTGCAACTTCACTTTGGAAAACAGTAGTCTGCAGTGGGGAGACAAAGGGAGAAAACACTGCAGCTCAAGCCACAGAGTCCCCATCCCAACAAGACAAGCGGTGGGCTTAGACCCAGAAGCAACTGTACTCATTTCAGAAACTATCCACATGTGTGGTCCAAGGAAAGCGGGATTCCAGAACTCCTGGCTCAAGGTGTTACTTTGCATAAGTCTCGCCACTAAGGCAAATGCAAGCACGATGTGACTATTTGTGGTCAGGCTGAAAGCATTAGCGTGGCCAATTTTATTCAGAACACAGGGAATTTACTAAAAGCGTGCTTTTTAGAACCAAACCAATTTATTTATGAAACCTCAAAAACTCATTAAAAGAGAACTTGGTTTATTTACAGAATTACACAGGAGATATGACTCAGTTGATATACATATCTACAGATAACCCTCCACAATGATGCTCACCGTCCTGTGAGCTTCAAAAGCCTGAGCGGAAGTCCCATGAAGAAGGGCAGCCTCTGGCATAGGCCGTCAGCTCCTGCATCGTCCCATGCCTGCTATTGAGGGCCTAAGGCTCCTTCCGCAATCACCTAGGTCTCTCTTCCCTATTTTTTGTTACCATCAACTGCTCCACTCTCCGCCAAGACCTTCTGGGCACTAAGCTCAGAATGTTCTCGCTTTCGTGGCCCCTCAGGGTAATGCCATTTCCAGATTCTACTTATGTTTCTCTGCGGACATCAGCCTAGGTGCCTGTAGACATCAGCTCTCCTGGCCCTTGCACTTGTCACCACTATCCTAGTAAAAGTCCTAGTACGAGCCCAGCTTCCTTCCTTGTGTTCTTCCTGTCCCCTGACTTACCCAGCTCTCACACATCTTATTATAAAGGTCTCCAAAAATCATTCTTTCCCCCAAGATGGAGTCTCGCTCTGTCACTCAGGCTATAGTGCAGTGGCATGATCTTGGCTCACTGCAACCTCTGCCTCCTGGGTTCAAGTGATTCTCCTGCCTCAGCCTCCTGAGTAGCTGGGATTACAGGTGCCCACCACCACGTATGGCTAATTTTTGTATTTTTAGTAGTGCTGGGATTATAGGTGTGAGCCAACGTGCCCAGCCCCCAGAAATCATTTTTGTTCCCACGTCCTTTTTTTTTTTTTTTTTTGAGGACGGAGTCTTGCTTGCAATCTTGGCTCACTGCAAGCTCCGCCTCCTGGGTTCACGCCATTCTCCTGCCTCAGCCTCCCCAGTAGCTGGGACTATAGGCACCCGCCACCACGCCCAGCTAATTTTTTTGTATTTTTAATAGAGATGGGGTTTCACCGTGTTAGCCAGGATAGTCTCGATCTCCTGACCTCGTGATCCGCCCACCTCGGCCTCTCAAAGTGCTGGGATTCCAGGCGTGAGCCACCGCACCCCGCCTGTATCTTGTCCTTTAAGGCACTCCACCAACTAGCCACTCTTCTTTCACCATCTCATCCGACTGGACCCGTTACTTCTGCCAATATAGGCCAAATGCTACCTTTCTGGCACAACTCTATGGCTATACGTGCCACGTCCCCAATTGTAACTTCCACTCATGCACATCTTTCTTTAATTCTTCCCAAACCCAGCTAGAACCCCACGTAAATAAGTAAGTCTTCTGTCAATACGAGTTTTATCCCTTTATCTTCTCTACTCAGTATGTGCCATATTAGCTCATGTTTGCTGTTAATACTAAAAAGAAGAAAAAGAGAGGGAGGAGCTCCTGCTGACTGAAGGCATCCCATGTGCCAGACCTGTGTTTGGCACTTCACACGTGGTCATGTCCTTGGAAGAAGCTGTCAAGGCAGGTGGTGTCTAACCCTCTTCAACAGATAAGAAAACCGAAGCTCTGGTGCCCTTTGGTTGTTTTCTGGATGCGATTTTCTCCCTGAGGACAAGAGCCCTGACATCTCTCTCTGCCTCTCTGTAGCCTCAGCTCCAGTACCAAGAACTGTGCTCTGAATTCATGGGGCCTTAAATCAGCATTTACTCACCGACTACTTTTTCTATAAACCACAGAAGATAAAGCAAGGTGTTTTAGAGATTTCAGTTAGACATCCAGGAGAATTCCTTCACCCTGCATGATGTGAGGTCCTCATTCAAAGGTACCTTAGAGGAGGAAAGTCTCTTTTTCATGTGTGAGAGGTGGAATGAAAGTGGTCCTAACCCATCACTGCCCAAGTTCGGGATAGGTTCACACCAAGCACCCCCAGCACCCCCTCCAAATGGAAGTCCAGGGCGGTGTGGTGCTCCCAGTGGGTCCAGGGCTGCGGCCTCCCCATGCCTGGGCTTGCAGAAGCCTGGAATGATGGGATGAGGGCCAGGTAAAGGGAGGGATGTAGTCCCTGATCTACAAGCAGGTGGGCATAAAGAGTGAGGCCAGATGTGAGAACAGGGCTCAGCTTCTGCTCAAAAACATCTCAAGAAGCGGAAATGCTTCGGAAGCCTTACCAAGACTGCCTAAATGGGATGGCAGGCGCTCAGGGTGCCTCTGGGGGGATTTAAAGACACCAGAAGCTGACTCCTGCTGAAGCCTGCCCGAGTCCAGAACATGATGGGAGTACTTTTCCACCAGAATCTCCCACCAAACTGGGGTCAACTAAGGGAGTTGACAAAGGAAGGAGAAGCTGCCAAATAGGTCACCATTGGGTAGCGAGGGTGAGGAGTGGTTGCCAAGCAATTGCGGCAAGGGGAGGCCCCACAGAGGACTGTGGGGGGTCCAGGAAGCCGTGCACGTGCTGCACAGGCTGGAGCTCTCTGGGGGCCATGCCAAGAACTCTCCTCCAAGGGCACCTGCCTCCCAGAGGAGGTGCCTGCCCCACAGCAGGCAGCGGGGTGCCTCTAACAGCAAAGAACTGTGATTCCTTTAACTGTACCCAAAGGAGAGAATGCCAGAGTGCGTCTCTAAGCCTCAGCTTGGGGAAACAGTTTTGAGCAAGCCTTCTTGGCTGGAAAAAGAACTTCTAATTAACATAAAATAACAGCTTTCAAACACTTGACTCAGGATATGGAGTTGAAAAGGTGTGGGCTTGGATTTCAGAGAACCAGACAGGAAGGACAATGGTGGAGTGGCTGAGCACAAACGATGGAAAAAAGCACTTGGAAGACCTCTCAAGAGGAACAGCATGAAGAGAGGCTGGCAGAGAAAAAGAGCCAGGGACACAGCAGGGACAAAGAGGAAAGCCTGCAGCTGCTGCCCAGGTACGGGTTCGGCCGGGACGATGGGCAGAGGCCATGCGGGTTCGGCCGGGACGATGGGCAGAGGCCACGCGGGTTCGGCCGGGACGATGGGCAGAGGCCACGCGGGTACGGCCGGGACGATGGGCAGAGGCCACGCGGGTACGGCCGGGACGATGGGCAGAGGCCACGCGGGTACGGCCGGGACGATGGGCAGAGGCCACGCGGGTACGGCCGGGACGATGGGCAGAGGCCACGCGGGTACGGCCGGGACGATGGGCAGAGGCCACGCGGGTACGGCCGGGACGATGGGCAGAGGCCACGCGGGTATGCCCAGGACAATGGACAGAAACACCTGCCCCGCCCGTCGCCAACACTCCCTGGGATGCCCAAGGGAAAGCAGGAACAGAAGTTGCCGCCTTTCCATCATTTCCCCAAACCTCAGCTTGTTTACAAGATACAAAACAATACTGAAAACAGAAGCAGTGATGCTCGTCATCCTATTTGCCAAACCTGCTTACACACTTCAAGACTGTTCAGAAACATCTGGCTGGGTATATGTTACATTAGCACAGAAAGGAAGAGCACACAAACAATGGTCAGCATTCATTTTCTGTGGCTGACACCCAAAGATATAGATTCAATGTGCTGAGGAAACCCTGAGGCAAAAAGGAAGTTACGGAAAAACTTGCGAAAAGTTAACATTTAATACATTTCAATATGTCTAACTGTCAACATGATGAAGAGGGCAGAGGAGACGAGGGTGAGACTCTGAGCTAGCCACACAAGTTCATGCATTTAATTTTTTTTTTTTTTTTGAGACAGAGTCCCGCTCCGTTGCCCAGGCTGGAGTGCAGTGGTGTCATCTTGGCCCACAGTCAACCTCCACCTCCTGGGTTCAAGCGATTCTCCTGCCTCAGCCTCCCAAATAGGTGGGACCACAGGCACATGCCATCACACCTGGCCAATTTTTGTATTTTTAGTAGAGACAGGGTTTTGCCATGTTGGCCAGGCTGGCCTTGAACTCCTGACCTCAAGTGATCCACCTGTCTCGGCCTCCCAAAGTGCTGGGATTACAGGCGTGAGCCGCCATGCCCAGCTATGAATCTAATTTAAAATATATATATATTAGCCAGGCATGGTGGCTCATGCCTGTAACCCCAGCAGTTTGGGAGGCTGAGGCAGGTGGATCACTTGAGCTCAGAAGTTCAAGACCAGCCTGGGCAACATGGTGAAATCCTGTCTCTACAAAAAATATAAAAATTAACTAGTCATGATAGTGTGCACCTGTAATCCCAGGTACTCAGGAGGCTGAGGTGGGAGGATTGCTTGAGCCCTGGAGGTGAAGGCTATAGTGAGCTGAGATCATGCCACTACACCACTCTAGCCTGGGTGAAAGAGTGAGACTCTGTCCCCCTCCCCCCAAAAGAATATTTTGTTCATAGACTCATTGAAAACTTACAGAAAATTAATGAAGGAAAGAAGAACCTTGCTAAAGTACCAATCAGATCTCATTACTGATGACCCAAATCTAGCATCTCATACAATGCCTTTGCTGTCTGGCTCCTGTCCACCCACATGCTTAGCTACCAAAGGATTTGTTCATTGCCCATCACCTACGCTCCCACTCGAGCTGTGGTCAACTTCCCCTACGTGTCACTCTCCTCCATGACCCTGGCTGTTTGCACATGCTGTTCCCTCTGTTTGGAATACCCTTTCCATCCATTTCTGCCTTTTAAGCATCTATTCATCCGTCAAGATTCAGGTCAACTAGCAACCCCTCACTGAAGCCAGACTTAAATAATAGGAGTTAAACCTTCCAAATGGAAACATAACTATAAAAAACACAAGAGCTCACAACTGGGAAATCATAAGCTACAAGCCAGGAAGCTTCTGCTTCGAAGACAAGCAAAATAATAACAATAATAACAGCAGCTGCCAGATACTTTAAATATTTAATTCCAGATTCTGAACGACAACCTGCAAATGAGGCTGAGTTAAGTAATTTGCTCAAATTAACACCACAAGTGATTGGTAGGATAGAAATTTAAACCCAAATCCATGTGAATAAGAAACAGAGAAGGATGACTGAAAATCCAACCATACTACTGGCACTAATGAAAACACAGGACATTTTCTCATCCATTGCCAAATATTTAAAACTCTAAAATGTGCAAAGCTCTGTGCTGGCTATGTTGAATACAAAGTGATATTAAATATATTCCCTTGCTTACAAAAAATTTACAATCCAATTGGAGAAAAAGACCTGACCACTACTATTGGGCAGGACTTCTAGTTTTGGGCCACATGATGCCCTGAAACTTGAGTAGGGCTACAGGTGAGCAGGCGTTTGGGCTACCAGGTGTTGCTTCTGGGATCTTTCATACATAGTTCTTTAAAGAACAATCACATTTGGCTGGGCGCAGCGGCTCACGCCTGTCATCCCAGCACTTTGGGAGGCCGAAGCAGGCAGATCACTTGAGGTCAGGCGTTTGAGACCATCCTGGTCAACATGGTGAAACCCCGTCTCTACTAAGAATACAAAAATTAGCTGGGTGTGGTGGCACACACCTGTAGACCCAGCTACTCTGGAGGATGAGGCAGGAGAATCGTTTGGACCCAGGAGGCAGAGGTTTCAGTGAGCCAAGATTGCGCCACTGCACTCCAGCCTGAGCGGCAGAGACTCACTCTGTCTCAAACAACAAAACAAAAACAAAACAAAACAAAAACCCAATCGTGTGTGTGTGTGTGTGTGTGTGCACATGCATGTGTCTGTGTGCATGTGCGTCTGTGTGTTCACGCACATGTGTGTGTCTGTGTGTGTGCATGCGTCTATGTGTGTGCACATGCATGTCTGTGTGCGTGTGCATGCATCTCCGTGTGTGCACGTGCACATGCCTGTGTGCGTGTGCATGTGTCTGTGTGCGTGTGCATGTGCACATGCGTGTCCGTGTGTGTGTGTGCACTTGTGCGTGTGTGTGTTTTGTGACTTGTCTTTCATCCAAAAGTCTGGTGCATATAAAATCTAGTTGTTTGAAGGACCTCGTTAATCAAAGTTTACTTTTCATTAAAACACATAGAAATGCTATTTTATTGTACTTCTGGAATATTTTAAGAATCTCAAGATAACTCTTGAAATAATAACTATGTTTGGCTAGGGTAGGGCTTAGAAAGAAGACACAACTGCCCCTCAGGAAGCTCTGGGGCACGCGGCATCATCGTGACTTTCCATTGTTCACCTCAGGAAATGAGTCAGAGCAGCACTGGTCAGGGCCAGGCTCAATGTCTCAAACCATTCCCCAGGAAGACTTCGCTGACTCCCTGGAAACTGCTCCCAACCACTGGACTCGCACCTCTAGTAGCTCACACCCTATTTAGTTTTAGCCTTGGCCCTACCCCAGTGAGTCCCAGACTTGGGCAGGGGCCAAAGATAAAGTGAAAAGGGCAGATATTTCTGAATTCTGAGCTGTACGAAGAACTCTCTATGAAAATAAATTAGAGAAGTTCAGACAAATACTGAAGTAACAATTCCCTCCCATCTTCTAGAAACATGCATATTAATATACAAAACCTTCACTAATTAGGTGATCCGTGAATGCTGCAGTCTCAGGAACCACGTTAGAGGTAAAATCACAGGAACCTTGAACATTTCGTATCTCGTGCTGATCTGTGTTGTGAGCTCCTGGGCTCTGCATGCCGGGGACCTGCTCTTTGTCTGTTTGTCTACTGAATGTAGGCAGGAATGCAAAATGGCTGTGCAGAAAAGCATGCGAGATCTGCCCAAGTGGGGCAGCGGCTGAGGGGGCCCTGGATACCTTCCCCATCTCTTGCTGCCTCCTGGGAGCCTATCCAGATGAGGAGCTATAGCGGGGCTGGCTGTCAAACCTCTCCGAAGGAAAGTGAGCATCTATCACCAGGTAAGAGAAATAACGGACCAGGCTGAGGGGAGCAGGGGGCAAGTATGTTGAAATTTTAATTTGAGAAGGTGTTTGACAACTGGCTGATCAGAATGGTAAGAGAAGTCAAAAGAGATGTGCCAGTAGCACGTGGTGACAGGGAGAAGGCAGATGGGAATGTGAAACCAGAGAACTCGGCTGGGAACAGAGAGTCTGAGATCAGCCCAGTGCTGCCCAGGGAGAGGGATGTCATCAAATCCATCGACCCAGGCCCTCGGCAGGGAGGAGGGATTCCTTTCAGGTTGCCATGTGGCTGGAAGGAAACTGACCACGATTCATTTTCACCACCATTTCTGAGGGCCCACCGTAGGCTGCTCTTGGAGCCACTGCTCTCCTGGCTGGGTTTCCAAAGCACCCCAATCCCAGAAGGTGTTCCATCTCTGCAAAGAGCAGCCTCTGGTCCCAGGCTGAGTCACTGTCACTGAAAATCAATACTGTCACTGGCCTGACCTCCGCCAGGTGGGCCAATGAAGCTGGGATGACAGCTGTGCATGTCCTGGAGCTGGGAGGCCTCAAACCCCCCCGAGGCCCCTCTGGCAACAGCTGGAAGGGATGAGAAAGGATGGAAGAGTTCATGTGACCATTCCCACTAGATACCGAATACTGCATGGGGCCTCCCAAAGTGCACATCCTCAATAATGTCACGTGAATCATCGAATTCCTGAACGGTTACACAGGAAATATACAATTCTTAGATCATCTAGCTTAACCAATTGCTGCACTGATGTGCTATTCACTGGGGTTCATCAGAAAACACATAGATGTTTCCAATTAATCCAAAGCTGGAAAGGCCTTGGGTCCAATAATACTTTGCCACTCAGAGTGTGTCCGGGGCAGGCAGCCTCAGAATCCCCCGGGAGCTTGCAAGACATAGAAGAATCTCCAGGTTCTCCACTCACCTTAGACCCACTGAGTCGGAATCTGCATGTAACCAGATCACCAGGGGATTCCTGTGCAAATTTAAGATCAGTGACGAAGCACCACTCTCGTTCATAACTCTCCGTCCTAACCTGCCATGGTCTGATTTTAAAAAGAAAAAAGAACTTGCCAGGGAAGAGTTCTCACAATCCCCGCACTTCAGAAATTCTGGGCTCATTTCATTCCAGTAAGAACTGGGGGAGCATGTCTTGGAAGACATTTTTCAGGATGATTTTGCTCTTAAATTCGGTGGGAATTCTGAACAACCATTTACATTAAGCCCCCAAAGGAAGGCCACCCCTGCCTGTGTCTTGAACAGAATGCCTCCTTCCTTCTGGAGGGGTCCCCTGGATCACATTCGGAAGGTGCTATCGCCCTGCCCAGGTCCTCCACATGTCTCCAGTGAAGAAGCTGGGGAGGCCACAGTGTACCCACTGAGGGGGTACCATTCATACTGTCACCCCCATTAAAGGCACCTGCTTGAGTCTGCAGAGCACTGAGTAATCATCCCCTTCCCATTGTGGGTTCCCCAGGGGCTGAAAACTCAAATGTCTTCCAAAACAGGCAAGTGTGACCACAAGGTCAGCAAATTCAAACTTTTTGAAATGCGTACTGGCCTAACACAACCCTGCTAGCTGATGCCAGCTTACAGGCTGCCAGCTGGAAACCGTGTCTATATGCTTTTCATACATCAAACCTGAGTACCTGGTTTCTGTTACAAAACCGCAACTGCATGCCAGCCCCAGTCAGTCCAGGCTGCCAACAGAACCAGTAATGGGGGGTTTGAAGAGCACGGATGACTCCTCTGCTAAGCGCATCTTTTCTAGGAAGGAAGCCCTGGCAAGTCGCTGGCCTGAGAAGCTTTTTGGCGAACTTCTGTCTGGGAGTTATTTAACCACAAAGGAAGTTCTAGAAACTTAACCACTTTTATTTATCTTATTTTGTTTTGCTTGAGACAGGGTCTTGTTCTGTTGCCCAGGCTGAAGTGCAGTGGCTCCAGGGTCAAGACCCTCAACCTTCCGGGGCTCAAGAGATCCTCCCACCTCAGCCTCCTGGGTAGCTGGGACTGCAGGCATCCGTCACCATGACTGGCTAATTTTAAAAAAAAGTTTAGTAGAGATGGGGCTCTCACTATGTTGACCAGGCTGGTCTTGAACTCCCAGGTTCAAGAGATCCTCCTGCCTCAGCCTCCCAAAGTACTGGGAGTATAGGTGTGAGTCACTGCACCCAGCCCATGTGACCACATTTAATGTCCCCGGCTGCTGGAGAAGGGGTCGCAGCACACCAGGCTGGCACATCTGGGACACTCACATGGCGTTCCTGCCACTCCAGTCTCACCCATCAGTGTGAGCGCAGGGCTGCATCATCCCAACCTAGACTCCCAGATCCACTGTCCTGGAAAAATCCAGGCCACACCTATTTAGCAAAATGAAGTTCCTCAGGGCCAAAGTATGAGGAGGAGATACCTCGTTCTTCACAACTTAGCAGCCCTTATCTCAGCTGGGAGGCTGCGGTGAGTGGCGGTGCTGGGGCCGAGGCCGTGGCCATCCTGGGTGGTTTGGCTGCACCTCCTGGTGTCCTAATCCTCCCTCCTCTTTGTGACAGGCAGGAGCTCTTGTTAGAGCTCATATCAGTTACATTTTGCTTCTCATTTCAGTCAAAGTGTCAACAATCTGGAATACTCCCCCATCCTTCTAGCGGTATTTTTAGCATGAACAAACAACTGACATAGTTAGCTGGAATAAATCACCTCAAGAAACCCCAGTTTGGCTCATTTTTTGCTCCCACGTCAGCTATTAATCTCCACTCAGATCAGCATCCAGGAGCCGGCACCTAAGCTGGAGATGACCTGGTCAGGTGCCACTGAAAACACCTCTTGAACCTCACTGCTGGTGTTCCAAAGACCTCTCCAGTCCCTGTGAGTGACATTTTAATGAAGGGAGCCATTTCATGTAGTGCCATCCGCGAAGCCAGAGAGTCTAGACAGCCAGGGCTATTCCTGAGGGCTCCCTGAGCGCATGGTGTTAGGGCTGGGGGCCTGCAAAGCAAGTGAGGGGCCCAAAACCCACCCCCCGATTTGGAAAAGGAATTGAACAAGTGCCTTTGGAACAGGAAGTGTCAAATAGCCATCTGCTAAGTACATATGTGAACAGGACATGTTTGAAAGCAAGTCTTCCTGTCAGACTACTCTGGCTCCTAAAAGAAATATATTGTTCTCTCTGAACCGTAAAGCTTTTTGGTAATTTCTGATATTTGGGAAGCAAGTCTCAGGCCTCTTGTGCTCTGCCAGCCTGCCTCTCCTAGAGGGCCTTCTCTCTGGAGGATCTCTCGGTCTTTATTTCTGGCTGAGCCCCCAAGGCCCTGATTTCCCCACATGCCCCAGTTTGAGGAGGGGAGCACAGTGAAGAAATGAGACATTGGGACGCAGTTCAGCAGACAACGGCAGATGTCAAAAGAATGGGAATCCGACCACCTAGACCTAGAAGGGGAAGGGCCTGGGCCACGATGTGATATGGACTTCATCCATAAAGCTCTGTGATATAGAAATGACGCCTTCTGCACAGTCAGGAGGGATCTAGGAAGGAAGGGGCCTGGCAGGGCACCGGGAAGCCCAAGCGGCTCTCCAGGACCAGAGGTGGATGTGTCTCTCTGGGCTCCGGGGCCACATGGGACTGCACATCCTTGCATCCACCAGCTGCTCCTGTGAATCCTGGCCTGTTTTACATTTCCTGCCTTCTCTGCCTTCATTTCCTGTGTGTTCCCACGAGGGGCTGTTTGGTTTCGCATTGGCTTGATTCCACTGTGCCAAGGGACACTGAAGGCAGGACTTTTGTCCATGCCTGGCCTGGAGCTTGGAAACAGTCAGCCCTCCTCCCTGAAGGTGAGCGATTCTTCGGAGGTGTGGCATGCTCCAGTGTGATTCTGCCTCCACATCTCACTGTGCACTGCATGAAGACAGGGTCAGTGCTCTGTCTCCGGCCTTGGCCCTCCTGAGCCTGGCACCATGCCTGGCTGAAAGCAGGCGCTCTCTACCCATGAACTGGGGGAGTGTTCAAAGGACAGTGAATCTGATCATCTGAAGGTGGCTTATCAGTTCTCACCAGTTGTTTTCAGCTCAGGATCCCCACAAGAATACTCATAGGATAAATTTGGAGATTCTCTTCTTTCTCTTCCCTGCTCTCAGGTTCCTTTTTTTTTTTTTTTTTTTTTTTAATAGTACTTTCCTTATGCAAAAATGTAAAAGATCATTTTTTTTCACAGCTGACTGGACCAGCAGGCACCTTATACCGCCAATTTGCAGAAAGTATGGTCATCATTTTATCAGATAGTGGAACTCAGTAAAGTAGAAATCAAAATGGATAATAGATGAAACACAGGCAGACACAAGCTTAACTATGAACAAAGAGCTGCCAGGCTACTCTGCACGGACAAAAGTTTCAAGCATGCATTGCACAGACAGGTATTAATGTTTGTAGCAGACAGCCCGGAGCCAGGTGCTTGGGAGCCAGAGGTTTCCAGGAAACACCTGCAAGAAGTCTGAAGAGGACACTCTCATACTCCGAATTGTTGAATGAGATATGGGGAGAACTTGGAGATCTTGGAAAGAAAAGCACGAAAATAAATAAACCTTCTGGAAGGTATGACTGGTGGAGAGTGGCTTTGGTGTGGGCCTCGCCATGGTGCCCCTCCTGGCCCGGCCTGGCCTCTCCCAGCTGCTCAGCTTTCTGAACCCGGGGTGGCCAGCCAGTGCTCTCTTAGGTGGCTGACAGGGAGGCTGGGATGCCCTGAGGGCTTCCTCTCCAGCATCCTCAGAAAAAAACTAGAAAAGGGAACTTCCCTGGAAAGGAAGCAGACTATCCCATGAGGATTTAAACTGGGGGACACCAGTCATAAGCAAGCCGAGTACTGGCTGTGGAAATGGGGGGAGGGGCTTGGGCCAGCACCACTCCCAATCTCAGGACATGGCAGTCTCCAACCCCGGAGAAAGGAGGATCCTCTCATAAACAAATGTGGCTTCCAATACATTTTCCCACCATCTGCCCTCTTCCAATTCTTCTACTTTTGCCTCATAAACCAAATCTTCAGTTTCCAAACAATTTTTCCTCGCATTTGGGGGATTTTGTCCCTCTTGACAAGCATCTATGTTTAGTGAAGGCAACAGCACAGAGCCAAAGCCTCACAGAAAGAGGACACCCACGTGCATGGGGTGCTGGGAGGCTGCTTCCGTGGCTCAGCAAGTCCATCCCGGAAGAACATTGGCTCCGTGATCCAGAGCCAGAGAATCTCAAGGGCAGAAGGGTCCCTCGTCATCTACGAATGCTGGAAACCCTCCTGCAGTCACACATGTTAACAGAGGGAGCTCAGAAAGTTTCCTTTCTTTAAAATGTAGTAAAATATATGTAACATAAAATTTGCCAATGAGCCATTTTCAGCGTACAGTTTAGGGGCACTGTGTACATTCACACTGTTGTGCAGCCATCATCAGCTTCCATTTCCAGTACTCTGCGCGTGTTGCACCCACTGAACAATAGCTTCCTATTCCCCTCCCAGCCCTGGCAACCACCCTTCTACTTTCTGTCTCTCTGAGTTTGACTACTCCAGGTACCACATATAAGTAGAGTCACACATTATTTGTCCTTTTGTGACTGGCTTATTGCACTTAGCATAATGTCCTCAATTTTCATCTATGTTAGTACATCCATCAGAATGTCCTTCTTCTTCTTCTTCTTTTTTTTTTTTTTTTTTTTTTTTGAGACAGAGTCTCGCTCTGTTGCCCATGTAGAAGTGCAGTGGCGCGATCTCGGCTCACTGCATGCTCCGCCTCCTGGGTTCACGCCATTCTCATGCCTCAACCTCCCGAGTAGCTGGGACTACAGGTGCCTGCCACCACGCCCGGCTAATTTTTTGTGTTTTTAGTAGAGACGGGGTTTCACTGTGTTAGCCAGGATGGTCTCCAACTCCTGACCTCGTGATCTGCCTGCCTCGGCCTCCCAAAGTGTTGGGATTACAGGCGTGAGCCACTGCGCCCAGCCATGTCCTTCCTTCTTAAAGCTGAATAATATTCCATTGTATGTGTAAACAGCATTTTGCTTATCCATTCATTCATTGACAGGCACTTGGCTTGCTCCCACCTTCTGGCTATTGAGAATTATGCTGCTGTGAATGCGGGTGTATAGATCTGTTCAAGTCCCTGTTTTCAATTCTTTTGGGCAGAAACCCAGAAGTGGAACTGCTGGATCACATGATAATTCTATTTTTAATGTTTTCAGGAACCACCATACTGTTTTCCATACAGTCTGCACCAATTTTTTTTTTTTTTTTTCTGAGACAGATTCTCACTCTGTCACCCAGGCTAGAGCGCAATGGCGTGGTCTCAGCTCACTGAAACCTCCGCCTCCCAGGTTCAAGCGATTCTCCTGCCTTAGCCTCCCGAGAAGCTGGGACTACAGGCATGTGCCACCACATCCGGCTAATTTTTTATTTTTAGTAGAGACAGGGTTTCACTAGGTTGGCCAGGATGGTCTCGAACTCCTGACTTCGTGATCTGCCTGCCTCAGCCTCCCAAAGTGCTGGGATTCCAGGCATGAGCCACCGCGCCTGGCCTGAGTCTATACAGTTTTATATTCCCACTAGCAATGCACAAGGGTTCCTATCTCTCTACATCCTTACCAACACTTGTGACTTTGTTTCTTTGATAAAATCCATCCTAATGGGTATGAAGTGGTATCTCATTGTGGTTTTGTTTTTCATTTCCCAAATGATTAGTGATGTAGAGACTCTTTTCATGTGCTTATTGGCTATTTGTATATCTTCTTTGGAGAAACATCTATGCAACTCCTTTCCTTTGCCCATTTCCTAAAGGAGATGGGGTTTTGTTTTGTCTGGGTTGTGGAAAATTGATTTTAAATAAGCTACTGCACCACTAAGTCCAACTCCACTGTGACCCTTGTTGCCGTCCAGGCTGCCACCCACTCTCCTGTGTCCAAAGACCTCCCTCCCTACTGGCCTCGCTGGGGTGGTTACTGTGTACTCACTCCTTCCAGACATCCTTCAGGCATCAGTGGATCATTTCTCTAGTTTAATGAGGTGAACAGCCTCTTTTCCCTGTGGTCTAACTTCTTATCAAATGCTCATTCAGTGGGCATGTTCACTGCTTCATCACTCAGCTCAGGCAAAAAAATTGCCCACAACCCCAGGTCAATTTTAATCACTAAATCAAAACATTATTCAATATGATGTTTCGACTTAAACTGAACTTCTCTGAGAGTATGTGTGTGTGTGTCCAAGTGAAAAGGAAACATTAGTCTCACTTGCAAAGTAATGAGTTTTAAAAAAATTAGATGTATACTCCACTCAAGTAAAGAATGATCATAACTCTGTCTCCTAGTTTTTTGATTGCAGATTAACAGGGGAGACAGCATAAAACTCCTGCTTATCTGGGTTATAAGTTCTAATGGAGCAGAAACTGACTTCTTCATGGCAGTAGTCCCCAACATCTAGCACGGCCCCTGGCATGTGGCAGAAACTCAATGCTTCAAAGTCAGTTCGTGGTTACGAGAACAGACAGTGAGGCCAGATTGCCTGGGTTGAAATCATGGCTCTGCCATTTTCCAGGTGCATAATCTTGGACAAATTACTTAACTTCTCTGTGCCTCAGTTTCCTTATCTGTAAAATGAAAATAATAATAAAACTATCCACCGTAGATAGTTCTTGCAAGGATTAGTTAAAAATGTGTAAAGTGCTATTAAGAGTGCCTGTCACAATGCAGGGTATAAACATTAGTGGTTATCAATGCTGAAAGAATGACTGATTAAGTGAATGAATGTCTTCCCATACAGTTAGTTTCCACTGATGTAAAAGGAAATGTGATTGCCTGATAAAAGCTGCGTTCACATGTATAAGAGCTGAGGCCACGGACAGAAGTGTTCTAGAAGACCTCTGTGCCTCCAAACAGGTGACTGAGGGTATGTCTCAATATCACCTGATGTCTTATAATTATGGGACAGAGAAAACACTTCAAACACTTGTGCGTACAGCATCCTGATCTCATATTCATATTAGTAATCTTGAGAGGTTTGCTTTGTGGTGACATCTGATGTTTTCTTAAGTGTGCTATTGATGTGATGACCTCTCTGGGAGCACACGAATAGGAGTGAGTATATGTTGTATTTAAATAGGAAACAATAAGAATTCACATCAATTAGAAATCTATTGAAGAACTGCATAACCACAGTTGTCTCAGGGCAAGAAAGTTAAATTCTGGCAGTGGCTTTCCTTAGCCATTGTAAGGCTCGCTGAATTAGAATACAACCTTTCAGTAACACTGAAGTTCTTAAATGTCACCATAAAAGTATGATACTATCTGGTATATATTCCAAAGACAAAAAATAACAAACTGTCAGTTCTTAACCTGATATTTTTTTCTAAAAATGAATTTCAATGGCAGAAACACAGTCTGGGGGCCTGATCAAAGCTCTCGACCAACAGTGTCTCATTGCAGTTGAGAGAGACAATTATGAACTCCAAACATCACCTGGTACCTTCTACCTTTTTGGGCCAATGAGGAAAATTACTGAGTAAAATGTATTAATGAAGGGAATCTTCTACAAAGCTGTACTGCAAAAGAAGAAAATCAGGGCTCTCATGGCAAATATAATAGACAGTGAATCCATGGAATCCATCAGAATTCATGAACACCTTTCAACATAAAAATGTGTACTTTGTTAATTTTTTGTTGGGGGAGGAGGGAAGGAGTCTCGCTCTGTTGCCCAGGCTGGAGTGCAGTGGCACGTTCTCAGCTCATTGCAACCTCCGCCTCCCGGGTTCAAGTGATTCTCCTGCTTCAGCCTCCCGAGTAGCTGGGATTACAGGCATGTACCACCATGCCCGGATAATTTTTGTATTTTTAGCAGACAAGGGGTTTTGCCATGTTGTTCGGGCTGGTCTTAAACTCCTGACCTCAGGTGATCCACCCACCTCGGCCTCCCAAAGTGCTGGGAATCCAGGCATGAGCCACCACGCCTGGCCCATTGTTAAGTTTTATTTTGGGAAAAACTTACAATGTGTCTGAGATAACTATTACATAATCAGTTAATATTAACTTTTCATCCTTTTGTTTAGATATTTAATAGTTCAGCGGTTTAAAAAATAATTTTTCAACAAAAAGAAGGCGGATTAAGAGGAGCAACAAAAAGACAAGACACATGAAAATGGCAGATGCAAATCCAGCCATAGCATTAATTATACTAAATGTGAATGGACAAAACGCTTGAGACAGAAGGCAGAGGTTATCAGACTAAGTAAAAAAGATCTGCTATTTATTATATAAGAAGACAGGTAGGCTGGGTGAGGTGGCTCAGGCCTGTAATCCCAATATTATGGGAGGCCATGGTGGGTGAATTACCTGAGGTCAGGAGTTCAAGACCAGCCCGGCCAACATGGCAAAACCCCGTCTATACTAAAAATACAAAATGTAGCCAGGTGTGGTGGCATGTGCCTGCAGTCCCAGCTACTCAGGAGGTCGAGGCACGAGAATCGCTTGAACCCAGGAGGCAGAGGTTACAGTGAGCTGAGATCATGCCACTGCACTCCAGCCTGGGAGACAGAACAAGACTCTGTCTCAAAAAAACAAAACAAAAAAAAGAAGAGAAGTAATACATGAAGAAAGAATGGCTGGGAACTTCTTGGAAATGATAAATAATACAAACAATACCAATACAGTTTTAAACAGCCCAATGAATACTGAACAGGATTCACCCTTAGATGTGTCACAGCGAAAGTGTACAATAGCGGTAACAACAGCAATTACAAGCAACCAGAGGGAAAAGACAGATGACGTTAAAATGAACTACAAGTAAACAAATAGTTGACTTCTTAACCACGACAAAAGGAGTAAGATCACTTGTGCTCCTTTTGTCGTTGTGAGAAGTCAACTATTTGTGAGAAAATGTTTGAGCCTAGAATTGTATATCCAATTTGAAAAACTTCTTTGGAGAGTAATGCCAAATACACTTTTAGATACAGTCTAAGAAAGTCTGCCAGCAATAGACCCTCACTAAAATTTCTTGGGTAATCACTAAAGAAGAAGAACCAAAAGAGAATGTTTCTCTTCCATATTAGCAGAGAAAAAATGTAAAAATATAATAGATCTAAAAGAAAGCAGAAAAGGAGAGGATACGATATGGAACAAAAGGAAAGTCAAATACAAAGCATAGATAGCATGGTAGACACAAATATAAATATATCAGTATTTAGGATAAGTAGAAATGAACTAAATATTCCAGATACCATAAGCCTGGGTTTTAAAAAATTATCAGTGTATATAGGCTGGGTATGGTGGCTCGCACCTGTAATCCCAGCACTTTGGGAGGCCGAGGCGGGCAGATCACGAGGTGAGGAGATCGAGACCATCCTGGCTAACACAGTGAAACCCCATCTCTACTAAAAATACGAAAAATTAGCCAGGCATGGTGGCGGACGCCTGTAGTCCCAGCTACTCGGGAGGCTGAGGCAGGAGAATGGCGTGAACCCAGGAGGCGGAGCATGCAGTGAGCCGAGATCGCGCCACTGCACTCTAGCCTGGGTGATAGAGTGAGACTCTGCCTCAAAAAAAAAAAAAAAAAAAAAACCCAAACAAAAAACTATATATAATAAGCAGAAGAGTATATCCAAAACATATTTTAAAAATTCAAATAGAGGCCAGGTGTGGTGGCTCATGCCTGCAATCCCAGCACTTTGGGAGGCCAAGGCAGGCAGACCTCTTGAGGTCAGGAGTTTGAGACCAGTCTGGCCAACATGGTGAAACCCCATCTCTACTGAAATATATTAAAAATATAAAAATTAGCAGGGTGTGGTGGTGCGCACCTGTAATCCCAACTACTCAGGAGGCTGAGGCAAGAGAATCACTTGAACCCGGGAGGCAGAGGTTGCAGTGAGCTGAGATTGCGCCTCTGCACTCCAGCCTGGCCGACAGAGCGAGACTCCGTCTCAAAAAAAAAAAAAAAAAAGTTCAAAAAGAATGGAAAACGATAGTCCAAGTCTATATATGTGTATATGGTACATGTGTGTACACTCACACACATATTTGTACAGATGTATAACTACATATATATATGTATGTGGCTATATGTATATCATGCAAAATAGACTTTGAAGCAAAATGCCTTGTATCTTACAACATAATGATAAAAGGTTGAATGTACCATACCAGAATACACAGCAACTCTAAATTTATATGCAACTAATAGCACAGCTTTAAAATATAGAAAGGAAAAACTGCTATAATGATATGGTAAAAAAAAAAAAAAAGCCAATCTGCCATCCCAGTGGTAGATTTCAACATACCTCCTCTCAACAAATGATAGATTCAGTAGACAAAAAGCATCTATGAAAACAAAAAAGCTCTGAGTAGCATAATTAATAGCTTAACCTAATAAAATATATAAAAATTTCCTCAACAAATGCAGAAAACATTATTTTCAGGCACACATGGAATATTTACAAGGAGTAACCACTGGGCCACAAAATAAGTTTGACCAATTTCAAATGTATATGTAGGCTTTAAACATAATTTAATGAAGTTAAAAGCTCATAACAAAAGATAAGTTGAAAAAACTCATATTTGACAATTGTAAAACACAGTTCAAAGACAACTAATGGGTCAAAAAGAAAAGAATAACAGAAATTTCAAAATATTTAGAATTATACAATAATAAAAATTTCAGATATTGAAACTTGTAGTTTACAGCTACAGCAGTATTTAGAGGAAAATTTTTAGTCTTAAATGCTTATGTCAGAAAATAAGGCAAAAAATGAATGAACACCAAACTAAGAGATTAAGAAAAAAAAAAAAAAAACCCAAAATACAACAAAACAGAACTTAAAGAAAAAAGAAGATAGAAAATAATGAAAATGAGAACAGAAATTCATGGAAGAGAAAGTAAACCTACAAGCGAGTTGACAAAACAGTTACTGGTTCTTTGAAAGGATCAGTGTAACAGACAGGTATCTGGCAAGACTGTTCAAGAAAAGAAATAAAGTGCATTAAACAATATTAGAATTGAAAAAACTTAACCAACAAATGCTATATGAAAAATAAACATTATGCCAATAAAATTTAAAATTTAGATGAAACGGACAAATCTTTACATATAATATATATTACAGCTTATACATTATACATAGCTTAATAAAAAAAGAAATAGGATATCTGAACAGACTATAATCATTTTTAAAAAGCATTAGAAATCTTCCCATAGAAAAAAACCCAGCCCCACATGGTTTTACAGACGCATTCTACCAAAACTTAACATTCTCAGAACGAATAATTCCAAAACATGCAAAAAGAAAAAGTACTACTCCAACTCACTTTATGAGGCTGGCCTAACCTTGATGCCAAAACCTGGCAAGAACAGAAGGAGAAAGGAAAAGAATAGGCCTATTTTGCAAATGAACACAAGCGTGAAATTCTCTAAAAAATAAGTAAAGTGAATCCATAAAAAAGCTAATTTATCATAATCAAGCTGGGCTTATTCCAAGTATGTAAGGTGAGTTTAACATTTAAAAATATAAATTAATATATAGCATTCATAGATGATAGGAATAGTCACATAATCATCTCAATAGATACAGAAAAGGCATTTGATAAAATCTGCTATCAATTCATCATTAAAGAAAACCAACTCTTAACAAACCAGGAAGAAGGAAACTTCTTTAATCTCTTAAATAGTATCTACAAACAAACCTATAACAAGCACAATTCTTTTTTTCTGAGGCAGGGCCTCGCTCTGTTGCCCAGACTGGAGTGTAGTGGTGCAGCCTTGACTTCCCGGGCTCAATTGATCCTCCTACTTCAGCTTTCTGAGTGGCTGGGACCACAGGTGCACGCCATCACATCTGGCTACCTTTTTTTTTTTTTTTTCTGTCTTAGAGATGGGGGTCTCACAATGTTGCCCAGGCTGGTCTTGAACTCCTGAGCTCAAGCGATCCTCCTACCTTGGCCTCTCAAAGTGCTGGGATTACAGGTGTGGACCACTGCACCCAGCTAAATGTAATTCTTAATGGTAAAACATTGAAAGGATTTTCTCATTTAACTACTAGGTCCTAACTAGTACAGGTTTAAAAAAAAAATGGAAAGATTAGAGAAAAAGAAACAATTTTAATCACCTCAGGAAAAAAGTCATTACCTATGCAGAAATTCCAAACTGCATTATATACGCCGTTAGACTTACTAAGAATTTAGCTGGGTCAAGAAGAATGTGCAAAAACCGGTTGCCTTTCTATACCTTCATGACAAGTACATAGTAAATTTGATTACGAAAATATTCTGTATACATATAGTGCATACAAAAGCATGAAAAATTTTTTCAGGTAACTAGAAATAAGTCTAGTAAAAAATGGGCAAAATACTTACTAAAAACTTATAAAAACATCCAAAGATACTTGTAAAGGCCTAAATAATTAGGGAGCTATAATGGCTACGGATTAGAAAACCTACTGTCATAAATATACAATTCTCTCCAAATTGAGCTATTAAATTAAACTAATTCCAAAGTCTCCAGAAGTTTTCTGTGCAACTCGATGAGCTGATTTGAAAATTTACATGAAAGTTCAAAGGCCCAGCACAAGCCACGGCAACCCAAAGAGCAGGATACAGAGAGGGATCCACCTTATGTATAATGAAGCTACGACAATGACCAGACAGTGACAATCACACGGGATGGGCACGATGGCCAATGGAACGAAATAGGAAGCTTAGAAACACCTACGGACATTTGGTTGATGACAAAGGTGGCACTGTGGAGCAACAGAATCTTTTCAGCATTTGATGCTGGGACAATTGAATATCCTATGGGGAAAATTACACTGGCTCCCTCATACCATACACACATAAAACAGTCCATTCTAGGTGGGCCCTTAGGTTTCAGTGTGAAAGACAGCACACAAGAGGTTCTAGAAGATGATTTAGGAGACTACCTTCGTGATCTTGGAGAAGGGAAAGGTTTCTTAAACTAGACATAGAAAGTACTGTTCATAAAGGAAATGACTTCTACTTTCTATTACTTTAAAATTAAGAACTTCTGTTTATCAAAAGACATCATGAAGAGAAAGCAAACAAAATCACAGCTTGGGAGAAGATTTCTGCAACAGGTATAACCAAGAAAAAGACTTGTAACCATAATATATAAAGAAACATTATTAAGAAAAAGACCATCCAATGAAAAAGACCATCCAACAAAAAAGAAGGAATTTCACATACACTTCACAAAAGAGAAAAGCTGAATGACGAATAGACAAATAAAAAGATGTCCAAACTCATTAGTAATGAAGGACACGAAACTTAAACTCACAAGGTGACATCATTTACCAGCAACCATCCTGCCAAAAATACGAAGTTGGGCAGCACTAAGTATTGGTGTATGGAACCACAGGGGTCTTGGGCGCTGCTGATGGGAGTGTAAACTAACACAACCCCTTTGAAAAACAGTTTGGAAGTATTTGGTAAAGTTGAAGATACGCACATCCTATGACCTAACCATTTCACTCATAGAGAAATCCTTGAACGTGTGCACCAGGAGCCCTGTAAAAAATATTTACAAGCACTGTTCATAATAGCCAAAACCTGAAAACAACCCACGTATCTATTCACGTAGACTAAGTAAGGAAATCTTAGTGCATTTACACAATAAATACTATTCATTCATGCAAACCAACGAGTCACTGCTGTGTGCAAGGAGGAGGAGCCTCAGGAACGGGATGTTAAGCAATGAACGCAAGCAGCATAAGGACATATTCAGTCTGATTCCATTTTCTACCACAAGTTTAAAACCGGCAAAACACAATTGTTATTATTTAGGAGTACACGCTGGGGGCAGTGGCTCAGGCCTGTAATCCCAGCACTTTGGGAGGCCGAGGCGGGTGGATCGCTTGAGCTCAGGAGTTTGAGCCCAGCCTGGCCAACATGGTGAAACCCCATCACTACGAAAAATACAAAAATTAGCTGGGCATGATGGCACACGCCTGTGCTCCCAGTACTCGGGAGGCTGAAGTGGAAGGATCCATTGAGCTGGGAGGTTGAGAATGCAGTGAGCTGCAATTCTACCACTGCACTCCAGCCTGGGTGATAAGAGTGAGGCCCTGTCTCAAAAAAAAAAAAAAGAAAAAGAAAAAGAAAAAAGCACAATATACATGGTACAGAAACATGGGAGAATGATTAACAAAAATTTAGAATGGTGATTAACCTGTCAGGCGAGAGGCAAAAGGACAGGATACAGAGAAAAGTCATTGGCAATATTACACGGAAAATCCATATACATAGGAAATACATACACATGTTGAAGATACGTGTAAGTATATATGTATAAATAAATCTACACAGGAAATTCACAGGTAATATTAATGTTCTTTTTCCTAAACTAACAATAGGCAAACACATACGTTCATTGTATGATTTTAGATATATTTAATAAATATTCATTTGATTTTATTCGATATTTAGTAAAAATTCTAAAGGACTCTAAAATACCATATTTGAACACACTTTAGTAGTATCAGTAGTAATAGTCATAGAAATATGAGTTTCTACCAATTATTAGGTGATTACCAGATACAATGCCTCAAATGCACTAGCTAAATCAATTCTGACCACAACCCTCTGAGATGGATATTTTATTATTCACATTTTGTAGATGAGGAAATGAGACTCAGAGAGATTTAGTGACTTGCTCAAGGTCACACAACGTAAAAGGGAAGGATTTGGAGTTCTAAACTAGACTTGTCCCATTGTAAGACTGTGCTCTCAACCACTACAAAAAAGCCTCCCCGTTCCTTTCCTTCCATACTGGACTAACCCTCTAACACTTCCAAAAATGCCTGCTTCTCCAGAGTAGTGAGCTTATTTGGGGGGTTCCCTGAAGAAAGAATTCCTGATTCTCACAAATCCCTACAGTTAGAAACATCTTCTCAATTGTTGATTCTACTGTTGTCTCGGCCCTGCTTGGAGTGACAAAGTGGCTGAGTTGGTACCTCTCAGCTTAGAACTTTTTGGACCCTGTTAAGCTTATTCAAAGTACTTAAACAGCAAGATTTATCATTTCATGGTGACAGGAAGGTAACGCTGGAGGGACCAGCTGTTCCTCCAAGGGCCTTCAGCTGTCTCCTCTGGTAACTGCCCAACAGGTGGACGGAGCTGACCCTCACGGAGGGAAGGTTTTACCTCCATCAAAACCTCCATCAAGGCCTGACTACCCATTAACCATGTCCTCCACTCCCAGGCTTCAGCAGTCTATGGTTCTGCTGCAGACAAGCTTGTCACAAACAAACAGATGACACTACATGGCAGTTGCAACAAGTGCCCACTTAGTCTTGTTTAGGTTGGTGTTGAAATGTTTTGGCCAGGCTGGGAAGAAACCATGGGATCCACTGATTATATCTGGCCTCAACTTTTAATAAAGTATTCTTGGGAAGAAGTTTCCCATCGCAAAGAAATACAAATATTTAAAAAGCAAACAAGTCACGGACTGCTCTCAGACCTGCTGCCATATGCTTTGCTTTTTTGAGCTTACGGCTTAACATTAAAATAACAGCCTTGCATTCCTCAAATATCTCTACTGCTGTTCCTTACTTCTACTACTTGAAAAGGCTGTCAGCTGCTGTCACTTGGAGGCATTACCATATTAGCCACCACTGTTTACTGCTTACCATGTGGTATGGCTATTAGCTTAATAAGCCTCCTCTTGGATGATACCCTAGGCTGTGGAAGCAGAAACCATACCCTGGAGTCCAATGCCTAATGAAAGAGCGTGTGTGTGTGTGTGTGTGTGTGTGTGTGTTCGAGGGAGAGACAGGGAATGACGCTTTATAAATATTGATGAGAGACACTGAATTCAATTGTATCGGGTTGTATTTATCGATGGTTAAAAGATCAAATATTTTTTAAAGTGCTTTAACCATTTTAAGGATCAACAGCTTGGGGTAAAATCCAGAAATATAGATGGTGTACAAAAGAGCAAGTTGGAGATCTGCAAGAAGTAAAACACTGCAGCAAAGCTCTTTAATTCACTCTGCATAAATAGCTGAGCCTACAAAAGAAATCTCTAGTCAGAGGTTTCCTGGATTATAACAAGAATTCTCTCGATGGGGAGAAGTGCCCTTTTCACTTGAAGACAAAGAAATGTTTGTAATGGAAATGTGTGAACCAATTTTCCAAGGAGAGCTGCTGAAAAGCACTGATTAAAAACACAGTGAGGTGATGAGGCAGTGAAATAAAGCCAGAGCTGACCCACTTAGTTTGTGGCTGCACTTACTTCCGAAAGTGAAGAGAGCAACCCCGGGCCACCTTCTACATTCTTTCCCTTCTCCCCAACCCCAAGCAGTCCCTGCCCCATTACTGACCCTGCAACTCCGTAGACAATCAGAACCTTCCAGCGTGCAGGAATGTTTACTATTTCTGGACATTGTGTACTGGTTACTAAGCTACCGACACTGAGGATGAAATGGTAACCCAGTAGCCCAAAACACAAAGTCCTTCTCAACAAAGCCTAACCAACGGGCAATGGATTACAGTGATTCAGAGGAAAGATGAGAAGGTAGGTAGATGACTCTAGCATAAGACAGTTTACAGTGATAGTTCTTAGGGGATGTATAATACTCATTGTTTAAGAACTTCCATTCCCTAGAGAGTAAAACTAAGACACAGAGAGGGAAGGTATCTTGATCACAGTCGCCTAAAATAGGAGAATCACTGAGACCTAGTGGAACAAGCCCTCAGTAACTCAGGACAAACAAGCTATAACGCCCTGTTTCCGAAATTTCACCCATTGGAGTTTAACATCACTTTTGCCATATCCAAGTATATCTGTGTTAGTATTCACTTAATATTTTTCTTTAAATTGACTTGGAAATATCTTAATAGCCCCCTGAGCAATAATTTTCACCAAATCACTACATTCTAATGTACATTTAAGAATGTGTAACTAGGCTGGGCACGGTGGCTCATGCCTGTAAACTCAGCACTTTGGGAGACTGAGCAGGGCAGACCACGAGGTCAGGAGTTCAAGACCAGCCTGACCAACATGGTGAAACCCCGTCTCTACTAAAAATACAAAAAATTAGCTGGGTGTGGTGGCAGGTGCCTGTAGTCCCAGCTACTAGGGAAGCTGAGGCAGGAGAATCGCTTGAACCTGGAAGGTGGAGGTTGCAGTGAGCTGAAACCATGCCACTGCACTCCAGCCTGGGCAACAGAGTGAGATTCCGTCTCAAAAAAAAAAAAAAAAAGGAACGTATAATTACTAAAGTGTTCATCCACAGTCCATTTAAAATTGTCTCATGTGCTCCAATGGTACACATTGGGAAAGAGTGGATAAAGTATTTTAAATAAATAAGGATGACATAACACTACGTTAGGATGACCTAACAGCTTTTTTTTTTTTTTTTTTTTGAGACGGAATCTTGCTGTGTTGCCCAGGCTGGAATGCAGTGCAGTGGTGCGATCTCGGCTGACTGCAACCTCCGCCTACCAGGTTCAAGCAATTCTCCTGCCTCAGCCTCCCAAGTAGCTGGGACTACAGGCGCCCGCCACCACACCCAGCTAATTTTTGTATTTTCAGTAGAGACAGGGCTTCACCATATTGTCCAGGTTGGTCTTGAACTCCTGACCTCAGGTGATCCACCCACCTTGGCCTCCCAAAGTGTTGGGATTATAGACGTGAGCCACTGCGCCCAGCCCTAAGTTTGTTTTTAATATCAGGAAGAAATAACAGTAAAGGGAATTTTATATTATTGACTGCCAGGGTGTCGGTGAGGGACTTAGACAGATTGGAGAGAAGGCAGGGGAAGAAGTAAATTTAATAACTTCCAAGTAAGGGAAAACTGAAGCCCAGGATCACTTACATGAAATTTTCTGGGTATTCGCTCAGGGCCATGTCAATGATGTTCAGAGCGTCATGGTAATGCTTCTGTGCTGACAGCAGGAGGGCAAGGAGGTGCAGGGAGTTGGCATCGTCACCTTGAAGCTGAAGAGCTTGGCGGACATACCCCAGAGCCTCTGGGATCTGGTTTAAAACAAAACCAAAAAAGGTTTTACACACACGCGCACGCACGCGCGTACACACACACCCATAAAAGAAGCCATCATTTCAATGTCTGATTCTCTTTAAATATCAAGTTGTTTCACGTTGTGCCTCATTCGCATTTTAAGCCAAGTCTTTATGGCAGCCCCAGGATATTAACCACAAATACGAAAATGGAAGCCACCTTCGAGAGACATTCTGAGTGACACAGTGATACAGGAGACCCTGTTTCTCTACATAGCTGCCAATGCTGCTCCAAGTCTTTCCCTTCTCCCTAAGTAAACACTTTCTCGTTCTGTCCACAAAACTGATCTACTCTGATTATGCTCACGATGATTTTGCTCTAAGTGGAGACACATACAAAGTGTCAGAGGTTTTTAGTGGAATTAAACTGCCTTAGCTTAACTGTTCTCATTTTTCCAAGTATTACTGAAATTAAAGTGCTTAATAAGTTATAAAACCTTTAGCAGAGCTTTCCAAATGATCAGAGGCCTGTGGTTCTTTGCAGGTTCCTTTGTCTTGGACCTCCATTAGACATCAAGGAAACATGCCAAAACAGTAAACAACAAACAAAGGCCCCACACCTTTCCAAACTACAGCCCAAAATAAGTTGATTGAGAAACAAATTGCAATGCCACATGCAAAGCAGATGTGTCCAAATTCATGTAGGACCAGACACAACCTGAACCTTTAAATGCAACAGCTGTTCGAGACTTTCTTCAAAATCATCCAAGCACAAGGGTTGATAAAATGCACACACAATGGGTATTTGACACCCTGGATTCCGTGCAGGTTTGGCAGTAACCAGGGAGGATTAGAACCCGAAGCTAGATTTTGAAATAGAGCTCTGGACTGAAGCATTCTTACACAACCATCCCACAGATGCCTTCCCGTCTTGCTCCAACTCCAGTCCTCTGTGGGGCCTCTTCTTAGCTCTCCTGCTTTTTCCCAAACCCTCAGTAACCTCCCTCCATAGTGGAAGGCCATGACTTCTCTTCCCAAACCAATTACTTTTCCTCAACGAACTTCTTTTCTTGATGGATTTAGGTTATAACTGCTGGCTGGTGAAGGCTTTCTGCTTTGGAACCATAGAATCACAGCTCTCACGGTTGGAAGGGAGACCATCCACCCCAATCCTTCAGTTACAGGGAGGAAGCTGAAGTCCAGGGAGGTGAAATGGCTTGGGCAAGGTCACCCAGCTATGAGTGTCTGACAAGAGAGTGATTCCTGTCCTCCTCTCCTCCTGGTCAAACCGCCCCCCTGCCCCGGGGAAGCAGGTAAACACTCCTCGCAGCTCTGGTGTTCTGACGCCACATGCCCACAAAGGCTGCTGCCACACCCACAAGGCTCCGTTTACTCATCCTTCCCCAGGTGACAGCCTACTGTGTGAACAGCACTCAACCTGGTATTGACAGGTGGGTTGAAAGGCACAGCATAGGCATGATGTTGATTTGCAGGGATGATCAGGGCAACCAGGGACAAACTGATACAGGGATCAAAATGATGCCTTGAAGGAATTCAAAGCTGGTTCGTTCATTTAGCGAGTATTCCTGAGTGGTGAACACATGCCAGGCAGCATTCCAAGTGCCAGGGTAAAGCAATGACAACAACGGGCATGGGTTCCTGGAACCTACAGTCCAGTGAGAAAGATACTGAACAAGAAAGCAGGGCAAAAGGAAGAAGTACAGGCTGCTACAGGAGGAAGGCTTCATGGAGAAGGTGAGAGAAGCTGTCAGCGTAGGGGAGAGATCAGATGGTCAATCAGTGCCCACACCTGCTGCAGAAGCCCAGCTGTGAGCCATAGTCAGGTGACAGGACCTCTACAGGGGCGGTATCTTGGTTTCCTCTGTCCCTAGGTTGCCAATGGAAGCCACTTCTCAATGCCATTCCCAAGCAACCAGGAAGACAGGTGCATACCTCAGCCCAGGCCTGCCAGGGGAATGGCATGTCTGGAGAGCTGACCTTTGAATCACCCTCCCAGTCAGCACTCAGGAATGTGCTGGGGTTACCACCAGTGTCTTGCACCTGGTGGGTGGGCAGGCATGTGGCCAACATCCCCAGAACAGCTGGGAGGGGATAGGAGGGTTTCGGGAATGGCAGAGGCAACATCTAAAAGCTGCCTTGGGGAAGACGAAGGCTGGCAAAACTTGCCCCTCATGCAAGGAGATAGTGTTAAGTCCCCTTTTTTGAGTAGCCACAGCGGAAAACTGTTCATGTCTTCCACGTATTGTAAAGGACCTGGTTCTTTTGTCTCTGCCTGTTGGCATCTTCCTGCCAGTCAATGATACCCTTATGATAACCAGACCCCAATCAGTGGCTAAATCCCCACCATGCAGCTCAGCACTGGGTTCTGCTACCTGGCTCCTGTTGGCAAGGGACAAAGGCTCTTTGATGACTCCTGGGTTCAGGGTATATGCCATGTGCTGCTCCCCAGGTTGCCATCTGACCCTAGCTTGGGCCCTCCAGCTGTGTGGATTTAATGTCCAACAGCAGAGCCGGGAACTCCTGCGTCTTCACAGCTGATGCTCAAACCAACCAAAACAACAGGCTCTTTGCTGAAACCTCTGAGAAGGGTTCCTGGCTCCAGGTCAGCCTCGATGGAATAAAGGAAGATCACCTATCATTTCAAACTGAAGAGCTGAAGGAGTTGTATCAAGATATAGAGTGCAGCAAGCATAGGAAACACTAGAGAAACTGACCTGTCTGGAGATGGCAAGTTGCAGAGCCAGGTAGAAAGCTGCTTGGTGATCTGTGGGTGACAGGCTGTGGGCCCTGAAAAAGTATATATGGCTATTAGTACATGGAGAGGAGGCCATTTTTACTTTCCCTATCAAACAAGTCTTTTCCACATTTGCATTCTTATACTAAGGCCCCATAGTTATTTAACTATGTAACGCTTCATTTAAACTCTTCTTCTTTGTCCACCTACACACGTAAACAGTTTCCCTCTTACCAGTGTGTAAAGGTACAGGAGCGCGTTTTGTCTAGCATCTAAAATGGCAGCCGCAGCTTGTCGGCTTTGCAGAGGGCCTCGAGGTGAAGAATCCACAGGCCCTGAGGCCTGATCTCCCCAGCAGATGGGCCCCTGTGTCATGCTGGGACACAGTGAAGCCATGTGTGCACTTGGCAAGGCGATGGCTGCTTTGGTTAAGTTTGGCTCGGCCTTCCTTAATGCTACTTTATCCAAATTTCTAGATTTCAGAGAAACCATATGAAAATCAAAGACCCAGCTTTGCTTATAAAATGAGGTTTTGGTTTTTGGTGAAAAAAGGGAAGAGAAAGACACTCATTCAGTCTTTTGAAGCTTCTACAAAATTCCATGCCGTTCACTGATTTATTCCAGATAACTGTGATGTGTAAGAGTGTGGTGAGACACCAGGCTCAGTTTTAAGAACTGACATCAGACAGGAAGGGACCATACTGGCCTCCTAGCTGATTGCCAATGTGGTCTTCTCTGCTTCTATGTGGAAGTCATTTTTATTTCAGCATCAGCAACTCAAATGTAACTACGTACAAGACATAATTCTGTGTTTAAGTCTGCTGGGAAGAGAAAAACAAACTTCTACTTTCTTTAAAAGGCACCATGGAGCAGACTAATTAGGTGGGATCCAGATAGTAAACAAAACTTCATGCTGTTCTGTCAACATTCTGTGATTAAAGGAGGCTCTTCTACCAGCAGAAAACAAATTTGAGATGAAAAAGAAAACCAAATCATTATGGATTCAACTGTGGCAAACAGGCCAAAGATGGCTTTCTACAATAATAAGGTCTTTTAATTGAATTGTCTGCTGCAGGGAAGGGAGCTAATAAGCCTCCCAGGTGTTTGCCATCCAGAAAATATGCTAAGTCCACCAGTTTAGGGCATTATTTATGCAAACGTAGTAGCTCATGTGCAGGTCCAGGGTAAGGCAAAGCTAATCTCTGTCCTTATATCAATCTTAAGAGCAAAGCACCTAGACTTTCAGTCCAGGGGAATCTTCACTTGGCCTCAAGACATAGCCTTAGGACCTTTCTTAGCTTAGTTGAAGAGGCTGAAGCTGATATTGCCTGTGTTATCCTTTCACATGTCTTATTTCTCTCTCTCTTTTTTTTTTTTTTGGAGACAGGGTCTCACTCTATCACCCAGGCTGGAGTGAAATGGCATGATCACTGCTCATTGCAGCCTCAACCTCCCAGGGCCCAAGCGATCCTCCCATCTCAGCCTCCCAAGGAGCTGGGACCACAGGCGTGCTCCCCACGCCCAGCTAATTTATAAATTTTTTTGTAGACATGGGGTTTCGACATGTCATCCAGGCTAGTCTAGAACTACTGGGATCAAGTGATCCTCCCACTTCGGCCTCCCAAAACGCTGGGATTACAGGCATGAGCCACCACGCCCAGCTACTAAATGTCTTATTTCTAAAGTCCACTTAGTATGTAGCAACTTTTAAAATTTTACAAACATTGGCTTTCCATGAATTTGTACATCAAAGAATATTTTTCTTTGGTGTTTATAACAGTGAGATTGAAAAATCATGGTTTCTCTCTCATAATTATTCAGGAAAAAGAATACACAATTATGAAGAAATTTTTTGATTTATTTTATCTTCTTTCACAAATAATAAAGTTCATACAACTCTCAAAAAGAATTTCTTAGAGTTATAATTTTCTCAGTTCAATTCATATTCTTCACAAATAAATCAAGTCATGGTTGCCTCTATGCAACACCAACCAACTGAAGGGCTGGCAATGATCTTTTGAGTTGAGGGTGTGCATAAAGATAGTTCTGGCTAAAGACCCCATGCTGGCCTCATCAAATGATTTTTCTTTGTTAACCACAGCACCGTGAAAGGAATAAACCAGCAGTGCTAGAGATCTTGGTATTTCTGGAGTGCGTTAGGGCAACATCTGAAGGATTTCCAACTTGGCTAATGATGCATATTCAACTGCCAAATTTCTAATGAGGCACAACTGAAACATACACATTTTAAAAATCTTATTTCTACAATTTGGCTAATGAATTCAACTGACCACTTTACCCACTGAAGGAAAAAAGGAAATAAGGAAAATGCCAAACAAAACAAGAAAAAGCTCCCTGTGTTGATCTCAAGTAGATGCTGAAATACTTGCTTCCCACAGAGCAACTTCAGCAGCTAAGCTTCCTGTGGGAAAGCCCCTTTGGTATGCCACAGGCAACTCATAGGACAGAAATCCTCAGGCAAGGCAGGTGAGAGAAAGGACATCAGCAATCAGAAGAACTGCAAGCCTTCTGAAGTCTGTACATGAATCTAAAGCAGCCTCAGAAACCCCGTGCCCATATACTGAATACGTGGCTAGACTGCTCAGAAATACCTAAAAGACCTAAAAATGTCACCACAGGGATGCTCACAAAACGCTTCCCTTATCTCAAAGCACCTCCACATGATTAATTCAGTTTCTCTCCGATGAAGAAGAGCCCACTCATCCTTTTATCCACTTACCCACCCATCCACCCATCCAACCACCCACCCATCCACCTATCCATCCACCCACCATCCAACTATCCATCCATCCATCCATCCATCCATCCATCCATCCATCCATGCATCCACATTATGCAGTATCTCTAATATGACACCAGGGCCTATGCTAACTTCTGGGGAGCATGGAGATGAATCATGTTAGTGCCTTTCCTTGATGAGCTCCCACCCCCACTCCAGAGGGAGAGACCCAAAATGACCATCATGACAGTGCAGTGGGAGCAGTGCCCAGAGATAGGCATGCTGGGCTGCTACTGGAAAGCATCACATGGTCGCATGGGCTTCCCAGATCACCTGGCTAGAACCCAAGGATGTTGTGGCATCTACCCCAGGGCTCTCCTAGATTCCATTTCCAACATTCTCTAGAGCTGAACCAAGAATATAGAGAAGGCTGATCAATGTTGACCCTAGTCCATAAGGCATATATCTTGTAACAATAATAACTACAGTTTGTGAAGTTATCAACTATTAAGCTTCTTGTCCAAAAACAGCCAGTAAATGAGAGAAAGCCAGAGTGGAGTGGAAAGCACATGATTGCAAAGCCCGTTCTTTGTACACTGTCACCTTGCTGCCTTGTTTAGCCAATTCTCCTTGAATTCCCCTTCAGTCCTGATTACAGGGCCCATTGGATTCGTGCATTAAGTTTTTTTAAAAGCGCAAACCCTGGTTAAATCTGTTGCTCAGGAATCTCTCGTTAGTTACACACACAGAGGGTGACCAACTTGTCCTGGTTTGTCCAGGATGTTCCTGATTTTAGGATTGAAAGTCCCATGTTCTGGGAAACCACTCAGTCCTCAAGAGATTGGGATGGCTCATCACCCTATATGCACAAATCATACCACACTTCAACTCGAGTTAGGAGAGAAAGGGGAAAACAAAGCAAGACTGTGTACCCTATGCCACAATGAGTGATAAACACAACCACCACCATGCCACCCCTGCCTCCTGGAGCACCAGGCTTGATGCATACTGTGGGCCATGCAATGAAAGGTGCTCTCAACTGTTTTCAGGATTGCTTTTCTCAGTAGGATGTGAGAGCCTGCAGAAGAAGCAACTCAGATCAATTCAGCATCTTCAGAAGCTTTGCAAACAATATTGTGTTCTTCTTCACTATACTTTTGTACAGGGCAAATGAATTGGTTCAGCTGCTTGGGTTGAGCTTATGAGTGTAGGAACAGCTGAGGGTCTCACATTCAGATGCAGCCGCCCAACCTGGATGTCTTCAAAAATCACCTCTTTGGATCCACTAGAGAACAAATATTTCTGAATTATGGTTCCAGTCATAATTAAGAGTTAACTTTCTTGTGCTATATCTGCAACACCATCCCTTCTTGAATTGTGTTTTCTTTTTAAACAAAAAATGCAAAACATTAGTATAAACAGAATTGTGGGGAGGATATTTAAAATACATAGTAGAGAAAGTACTTCTCATCAAAGTAGTTTTAAATTATCCATTTACATTTAAGAAGTAATACAAATCATTTTTATTTACTTAAAATCTTTCCCTTAAAGATGTTGGTTAGGATTGCAATTCACTAGAATAGTCCTAGTTACTGTGTACTTGAAACAAAATGAAAAACATTCCTTTGAAAAACATTCTGTATTTCACACAACTTCTAATTTAGGTTAGCCTTCTGCAATATCATCAGTTAGGTTAGTGGGATTTTATTACTCTTTATTCCCATATGAACTAATATTTTAAAAATCTCTTTGAATTTAAACTTAAGCAAAAGACGAACAAAAAAGAATTCAGGCCAATGGAGCAGCTGTTACATAACATGAAGTTATACTGGCAGCTCAAGGCAGACCACCACTGTGGCTGTTTTTAGAGAGCCAGTAAGATGTGCTGATTTAAGAAAAGTGAAACAGATGTAATGACCACTTTCTTAAGCATCCATGTGTGGGTTCTACAAACTAGGACTGGAGAATTTAAATCTCCAAATCATTTGAAATGGAAATGCTTTCCACACTCCGTGCTGAAGAACATCAACAAAAGCTTAGCACAGAGACAGGAGATCTGTTTGCAGATGTCAGTTGGTACTTTTTATCATTACCCAGACTGGGGCTGGCAACCTGAAGTAGCTACCGGCAAGGCTGCTAGGAAACAGAAATGAGACGGAAGAGTTTCAGACTCACCGAAACCAGCGATCATGATTTCATGAAAAAAGGCACATGGACACCATGATAAATTGGTAGGCAGCCCCAGTTCTAAGGAAAGAGTCTAACAAAGCTTGTCAGGTATTAGGAAGGCCTCATGAAATGTCCATGTAAGTATCTAAGTTTCTAATACAATTCCAAGAAATCAGTGTAACTCAGGTATATTTAAAGTGACAGCATCAATACCAATTCTAGATTTCACATCATAGGGCTATACTTCCAGATAATTTCATTTTTGTGATTATACCTGTAATGAGAATAAAATGAGGGCAATGTAGTATGGTGGGGCAGGAGAAACTGGGTTAGAGTCAGGAGACCCTGACCACATACTGACTTCAACAGCTGCGGGACCGGCAGCTCCTGTAACTCCTGTGCCTCAGTCCCTGACCTGCAAGGGACATATTGCCTGTCTGTCTTTCTTACTTGTGTGTGGTGAGCAACAAATTAAATAAGGGATATGAAGGCACACTGTGACGCTCGAGCATTTTATAATTGCAAGGCCTTCTCCTAATTTCCTGAGAGGCACAATGACAGAGAGAAGCACAAAGTGTTATGGAACAAGGTGGGGGCGGGGAGTTTGGGGCTCACTGTCTTCACGCAGTATTTCAGAGACTTCCTGAAATCGGCCTTCTCATTCCTTAATACAAAAACCTGCAGCTTGACATGTTTAAAAAAAAAAAAAAAAAAGCTAGAAAAGAATAATCTCTTCTCTAGATGATGACAAATGTCTTTAATAAAGGACTCATCTCCCTCGGCATACAAAGTATCTGTCTTTTTCGAGCTGAAGTCACTTCATTAGGAATGAATAAAATGTGCCCAAATGGATAAACAGATTAAGAGTGCAGATTGATACAGCAACAAGTGACGTAGCAGGGTTTGCACGCTGTGTGTTCAGTGCTCAGGACGAAAGACTCTCAGGGGTAAAACACTGTTTACATAATCTTTATAAATATCTCTCCTTTTTATACTCATCATACTTTGGTGTCATTATGTAGAGCCGAGTGAAAAGATGAACTCCCACTCACCTCTGAAATGCGAGAAGCGCCTTTCTCTGTAGGACCTCCTGCATCCCTCGCAAAGAAGCTAAGAAAAGGGTTCAGTTAGTCAGTGGCATGGGAGATCAGGGAGTTTTGACAAATACAAAACCCATCACAAAACCTGTGCATTCAACTGGATGAAAAGCAACAATGTCTGAGTGCCTATGTGCCCAGTCCTGCACCAGGTCCTGGAGAAGATAGCAAACAGAGCTACCCCCGAGTGCTTGCACACATTGGGTGTGACTGTGGAACAATGCCAAGGGGGCAGTGTGAGTTGGGTGGTCACTCTTGGTACTCCCAGGCATATGGGGGCCATTTGCAAAAGACCAGTTGGGAACTCCAGAAGGAGCATGACTGCCCTCTCAAGTGGAGGCATGTAACTCAGGGGAACGACAAGCTCCATGAGGGTGGGGTGGGAGGGATGCAAGCACCAGCAGTGTTGATTTTGACAGCCTTCAGAGTCCCTTCTGCCACTGACAAGCTGCAGTGCTGGGCCACCGACGCTAGCTTGCTGCCTTGAAAGGCCAGCTTGGTTCACACTGGGCAATGGCCAGGACTTTAACACCTTCAAGTGAACACAAGGGATGAAGTAGGCAAACCCAACACTGATCATGGAAAATTAGCTCAAAAGTGTGAGGCCACCTGGCTGTGAGTCAACACTTCTCCTGTGCAGAGCACGTGAGAAACGGCCCCTTAAGCCTGCCTAGGAATGAAAAAGGTGCTTTTTACTACGGCAAGAGAAAAAGTCCTGGAGGAAACTGTTTATGGTTGGAACTGCAAGAGGCCGTTACCTAAAGCCTCCAACATGGCACCTCCCAGCCTGGCATGAGACTGAGAGCAGTGAAAGGCTGCCAGGGGGTCAATGTGGCTGGAGACCATGGCTAACATAACTTAGAACAGCAGTGACCCAGCTAGAGAGAACCTCAAAAGGCCCCAACTGACCCATGAATGGAAGAGGAAGCCCCACAGGGTCAAGCAACTCTCTCAAAGTTGCAGGAGTAATGAGGGGTAGAGTCTGAACTAAGAATTTACATACGTTAATATGTGGCATTAAATGTGCCCTTCACTCAAAGTCTACTATATCAAAAGCTATGTGCTGGGTATTGCCAATGTATCATGTGTATATGGAAAATTAGCAAGCAATCCATATTGAAAAGCAATTAATATGCAAAACTTCCCCAGGACCTTTGATATTTTAGGGCAGAGAAAAGAATTTGGAGTACTTTGTAAAATAAATTACAACAAAACCATAAAGAAAAAAAGGAAGTATTATAAAAGTCAGGATAGTATTTCCTCTTAAGGGAGAGAAGGGGGTTTGTGATTGGGAGGTGCACATGGAGGGCTCCCCAGGTGGCTGGCAAGGTTCTAGCTTCTGAGCAGGCTAACGGCTACAAGATATTTTGCCTTATACTAATTCAAATTCATTAAATTATCCATTTGTTTCTGAGATTTTTGTTTTGCATTTGTGTTACATTTAACAACAACATGATAAAAGAACAGTAATAGTTCAGGAAAAGTTTGTTAAACGTTCTGCAGATATCACTGAAAACTTAAGTATACAAGATTTTTTCTTAGCTAGAATCCCATCCATCAGAACTCTAAGCACATCCAAAATCACTGTTTCCAAGACCCCTAGGGGTCTTGTGAGCTGCTGCACTGCACATGTACGTATCTACAAATTCAAATGCGCAAATGGAGAAGGGGCATTTCCTGACCAGTCAAGGAAAGCTTCCTAGAAGTGTCTGGCCGACTCTTCCACATTCCTGTGCCTAAGATCCAGCATCCCTTCACACAGGACAGCCCAGACCAAGTGGTAGGACAGGGGCAGGTGCAAGGCTGGGTGGCGGAATCATCCTGCAAAGCCCAGCGAGGTGCCCAGTGCACCACCAGCATAATGTACCTGAATATGAGGCCTGGGAGCCCTGGCACAGGGCCTCCCTCCCTGCCCTCCCATTCTCCCATGAGACCAAGCAAAGAAGACAGCAGCACCAGGGGCCCCACCGAACGGCACAGCAGAATGCCCCAGCTTCTGCACCCTCCTGAGACAGAAGGGGACTGTGGGAATCCTGCAGTGTAGACTTAGGCAGTCCAGCCCTGCAGCTCAGCAGCCCTGGGGGTGGGACGTCTCTCACCGTCAGTGGCCTGCAGACTGTACGTGAGCCCCAGAGCTAAGTAGCCTTTGGCCTTGAACTCTGACGTTTTCTCTCCCACATCAACGACAGTTTTGGCAAACTTTTCAGCCTCTTCCAACTGAAAAATGAGACAAGTTAAAAACAACAACAACCTGCAGAATTTCTAACATGAGTTCCCATAAGCATCTGCTGCCAAAATTGGATTTCTGATGAGTCACTTTGAAAATGACTCCCAAATCTCCCAATCCCACTCTGGTGGTTCTGTTTTCTTTCTTGAGCCTCTCTTAACAGTTCGCAGGAGTCCTATCTTGCTTTTTCTCTTTAAAGTTTTCCTTACTGCTTCTTTGCCTTCTTTTCCAAAGTTGCTTTCATATTTGGTAGGGGTCTATCTTTTTTATCTTTATTTTTTACTGATTGGTTCTATAATGAAGTTGTGCTAGGTATTCAGAAGCTGAACTGAATATATTTGTAAAGGATAAAGTTCTTGGAATGTTTTATGTTTGAGCCTTTCTTTTTTCCCCCCAGGATATAAAGAATCCATTTAGGCTTGGATTCTCTTTGCCATGAACTGTTATAAATTTCAAAACTCCATCCACTTATTTTACAAACCTCAACACATGTACCTTGTGCCAGCAGATTCCAATGAGAAAATGTGCACCTGTAAACTACACCCACAAGAAGACCTGGTGCACAATTCATTAGAGGCAAAAATAGTAAGATTTGTTCCTTCAAAGTATGGCAAACGTTGATGATATTGAGTTGGGTGATAAGACACTGGAGTTCATATACTCTTGAGTTTTGTGGTGTTTAGAAATTTTAATAATAAAAATGCAAGAAAAAAATATACAGAAAAGATTTGTTACTCATATATATATATATATATATATATATATATATATATTTTTTTTTTTTTTTTTTTTTTTAAAGAGGTCTGGCCGGGCGCGGGGGCTCACGCCTGGAATCCCAACACTTTGGGAGGGCGAGGTGGGCGGATCACGAGGTCAGGAAATCGAGACCATCCTGGCTAACACGGTGAAACCCTGTCTCTACTAAAAACACAAAAAATTAGCCGGGTGTGGTGGCGGGCGCCTGTAGTCCCAGCTACACGGGAGGCTGAGGCAGGAGAATGGAGTGAGCCGAGATTGCGCCACTGCACTCCAGCCCGGACAACAGAGCGAGACTCCATCTCAAAAAAAAAAAAGAGGTCTATTTAAGGCATTTCAAGATGTATGTGTTACAGTAATAAATAAAGCCAGAGCTGGGAGGAGGGCAGTAGTCACTGCTGGGAACTGGCATGTTCCAAATGCAAAAGTTGTGTCCACTCCTCCGCCTGCCCACTCCTGGAGCGCCTGCGCCATCCCCTTGCCTGCTCACAGCCCTAAACTGTCAAAACCCACATGACCGCACTAGGCCTTCACAGCTGTGCGTTTCAGGTGAGAGCCTGTGCTTTCAAAACATCTTTTCTACATTTTCCCAAGCAAAATGAACTAAACTGGAACACTCTTCGCTAGGCTTACTTTTCTCCTACTGGGTGAGAATATGTGGAAAAAAACAAAGAGCAAGGACATAAGGGTGAAAAACCTGAGCTTGTAAGACGCTTTGGTCTTTTTTGAGCAAATCGTTTTTATTGCTAATGTTGACATGAAGTTAAAGAAAAGAAATTAGAACTCTATCGTATGTGGCAATTATCTATACCACCATCTCGGCAATTAGACTGAGTTTTCTATTTTCTACTCAAATGATGTATTTTTTGAGGTACTAGAATTGTTACAAATCAGGCTATTGCCAAATTCAAATTTGAACAAGAATATTTGAAGAAAAATGTGTATGTGAAAGAAGAGAAATGAAGACAGTTGAATTTAACATATGAGCTGAAATGTAGGGTGACTCCTTGCTCTTTAGAAAGTCCCAGGCTCCCCGCCTAGGCAACAGAGTGAGACCCTGTCTCCACAAAAAATACAAAAATTAGCCGGGTGCAGTGGAGCACACCTGTAGTCCCAGCTACTCAGAAGGCTGAGGTGAAAGGATGACTCGAGCCCAAAAGGTTGAGGCTGCAGTGAGCCATCATGTACTCCAGCCTGGGTGACAGAGCAAGACCCTGTCTCAAAAGCAAAAACGAAAGCAAAAACAAACCAGGCTCAGCCACGGATGCTAATTCAGTCACGTGTCTCTTCTCAGTCCCACATTGCTTGAATAAAGCAAGATGTATGGGAGTATGAATTATGGTTCTATCTTATTATCATTATTCCTGGAGCACAATCCCATAGGAAAAAACCCCTGGAGTACCCCAGAGTCCTCCGCAGTCCTTGGGTGGGGTGGATGAGGCCTGAGGAGGCCAGGGGCCCAGGCCCAGGCTCCGTGGCTCTACACGGTCTTGTATCTTGTCCTTGCGTAGCTGATGAATCACCCTCGCTTTCTCTCTGTGCCTCAACATGAAAAAAATGGGCAGGACTGGCCTGGAGTCCTCTGCAGGAGCGGGGAGGGGGGCGCCCCTACTCACCCAGTGCAGGGAGCCCATGCAGAGCTTGGCAGCGAGGAGAGGGATGGTGGCGTCGTCCGGCTTCAGGCGGATACACTCTTTCAGCACCTTCACGGCACGGGCAGACTTGGCAAGAGAAGATTATTTCTGTGAAACTCAAAGCGTTTGACAGAACCGAATACAACAGCCTTCTCAGAGGGGGTTTTGGTCAGGGTGGCCTCCTCGTGGGCTTTTCCAACTTTAAACCCAAGCAAGCGGGGGCCTGGGGCATGTGAAAACCAGAGCCTGTGGCTTCTGAGGGACTGGGGAGTATGCTGGGTTAAAAGCCAGCAGGAATGCTTCCCTGGTGCCACCTGAATTTCATCCCATACTTGTGTAGCTATTGGAAAATTAAGAAAAATGTAAAGATGGTGGAAGTTTGTTCCTATAAAAGATAAATATCCAGTTGAAGGCACAGAATACTAAATTTCTGAATTCACTTAGCTCAAATAATCTTCTATCTCAGGCTTCATTCGCTAAATTGCCCAAACAAGAAAAACAATAGCTACCACCTCTGTTGAGTGTATACACAGCAAGGAACGCACCTCTAAACACCTACGGCGTAGCATGTCATTCCCCTGATAACACACCTACGGAGTGGGTACTGTTCTTACTCCATTCACCGAGGAAACTGAGCTACTCAGTAACTTGCCTGGGTCACTCAGCTGGGAGAGCAGCACCAACCTTCCATCCTGCCGTTGGACTCCCTCAGCCCACATTTTCATTCAGTACCATGCACTGACTAATATAACACATTGCTCAAGATAACCAACAGGTTTCCCCTCCAGGAAATAGCTTAACTCTCGGTTGAGTGTAAAACATTAGCTCTAGTTTAAGCCATGCCCATGACACCTGATGAAGTCACAATGACTAGAAAGAGACAAATATTTCAGAATTTTTCTTCTCAGTGATAAGTCCATCTTGGCTTCCCAGACGATTAAATCTGATTGTTCACTGAGAGTGGACCAGGATAGTTTCCCAGAGCGGCTCAAAAGACTTCCATAAAGTCTATCATTCCGTGCAATTCATTGACATTAACCTCTTTGGCCTTAATAGGATAGGCATAAAAAACTGCCCATCACAAAGGGGACTCACTTTTCCAGCAGCCATCAGGGACAGGGCAAACTGGTACCACAGGTGGAACTCCTCAAAGGCAAACTTCATGGCTCTCTCTAGGCACTGGGTGGGAAAGAAAAACAAAGCAGACATCTGAGAATCGCTGGCGCCGCAACTGCACAAGCGTGAGTTGGTGTCCATGCACGCTAAGGTAAGTCCCATCAAATCTGCTTCCCTGGAAAGCTTAAAACATAATCCTCCACCAAAGGGCTCCTACGGAGTCCCCACACAGGATAATGCACATGCCGGTGGCCAGGACAACCCACAATTGACCAAAGTTGTGACAGTCCCTGCCCTTGAGTAGCTTTGTATCTGGCACAGGAAAAGAGGCAAATACATCAACAACACAAATACAAAGCCAAACTCAGGAGTGCCCCAAGGGCGAGAAACAGGACTGTGGTGAAGTGATCCCAGGAATCAGGAATGGCATCAGGGAGAACGGAAACTGAGCTGGGCCTTCCCCAGCCCAGCCCCACTGTGAGAAACCATCAAAGACAGAAACCACAACTTCTTTATCTTCTCAGTACTGGTGCATTGCCTGCCGTGGTGAGTAATCTACAAATGGACTTCCCTCTCGGTCAGCGAGGAGCCTCTGGTCCCTGCACAGGGTGACATGATGACATTAGAGCTTTAGGAAGATCGTGGGGGACTGGGGTGAGTGGGGTGAGGAGGAAGACCTTGATGGAGGCAGGCCAGGAACAAAGTGGACAGAATGGTCCGGGGGCTTCAGAATCAAGAAATGTGTCCAAGGTCAGATCAGCAAGGACGGGTCACCCGTGGAAGCATGTGGGGACTGGGGAGGCATAGGAGGTGCCCAAAGTTTCTGGCCTGCATACCTGGGGGAAAATCCATGCCACAGAAGGCCCTTGTGTATGCACGAGTGTGAGTGAGTGAGTGAGTGTGTGTGTTTGAGAGAGGGGGAGAGAAGGGGAGGTTTTTGTGGGTTTTTTTGTTTTGTTTTGTTTTAGGAGAAAGGGAGAATGGGGAAGGAAGTTGTCATGAACGAGTTTGGCATGTGAAATGCTGAGTTCGAGGCATCATGAGGTAATTTACCAGAGACATTCTGGGACCTCAAGAGAAAGATCTAACAGAAGACAAACATTTGAGAAAAGAGCTGAAGTTACTGGAAGAGATCAGATCAGTCCAGAAGAGTATTCAGAGAGAAGGCAGCAGGGCCAGACTGCGGAAAGGGAGAGCAAAAGGATCTGGAAAGGAGGGCAAAGAAGGGAGCTGGGACGGCAGTGTCACGACACAGAGAAGGCCCCGGGAAGGGGCCAATGGGGCCAGCGGCAACAGAGGCCAAGAAACCACCCGAATCGACTGGGTGACAAGCTCTGCAATGTGGCTTTGGGGGACATGGGAGGAGAACATAGGCCATGGGGACCAATAAGCAAAGAAAAGATGGAGATGAGGCATGAAGGAGGGATGTGTGGGGTGAAGAAGGGCTCTTCATCTATGTGCTTAATTTTTCATAGAGGCAACTCAAGCCTCTCGCTACCATGAGCAGAACGAGCATGCAGAGTGAAGACCCTGGGGAGATAAATTAGGTCCCAGAAGACTAGAGGGAGCCAGGTCCCTGGAACAAATGTATTCCTGCTGAGAGGCCTTCTCTTAGGGAGGCAAGGTCCTCCAGACAAGGAGGAGAGAATGGCAGGCCCTGTCGGGCCCAGCCAGTTTTCTCTGTAAAGATGGAATGAGATGGGTGCTAGAAGGAAAAGAAAAGAATAGTGGCAGGAGGTTTTAAAAAGAACAGAGGTGGCTGGGTACAGTGGCTCACACCTGTAATCCCAGCACTTAGGGAGGCTGAGGCAAGAGGATCACTGGAGGCCAGGAGTTCGAGACCAGCTGAGGCAACATAGCGAGACCCCGTCTCCACAAAAAAGGTAAAAAAAATTAGCTGGGTGTGGTAGTGCACACCTCTAGTCCCAGTTACTCAAGAGGCTGAGGAGGCAGAATAGCTTGAGCCCAGGAGGCCGAGGCTGCAGCGAGCTGTGATTGCACCACTGCACTCCAGCCTGGGCAACAGAGCAAGACGACCCTGTCAAAAAGAAGAAAAGAAAAGAAAAGAGAAGAAAGGCAGAAAAAGAAAAACAACGCAAAAAATAGAAAAAGGTTTAAACAACAACAAAAGCCCCTTCCACCAAAGGGGACAGAAGGCTCACAGCAGGGTCAGCTCAGAGACTGGTGCGAGCACTCAGTGGGGCCTGCACCACTGTGTTGCCACCTTCTTTCGTGCTGCTAGGTGGCCAGTGCAGGAGCAGAGGAAAATGATGGGATGCTCAGGATTCATGGACAGTCAAGGGGGGAGGGCAGGGAGCTGGGGACCTGGAGACAAGGAGCTGCAGTGAAGGTGATAAATGGGTAAAGGTAAAGTGAGGTGGTGGGAGAGGAGAGAAAAGAATTCTAGAATTTTAAATGGCATATACAGAGGTCACACAGTAAATATGCTAGTTGGTTTACTGTGAAAAGCTGTTCTGACAAAAACATATTCTATTTAAAAGTAAAGTACTAAGCATTAATAAGCACCTAGTGCTTGGCGATGGCACAAGGTGGGCATCCGAAGACCTTCAGCAAGGTGAACATGGGCAATGCGTTCAGCTCAGGGCTGGCTGCGGGCCTCATCCTACGCCATGAGACATTGGCAGGAGGGGCTGGGTGAGGCCTCCAGGAGAGTCCTTTAAAAGCAGGGCATTCTCTGCCAGCACCCACTTTGCCCTCAGCCCTGCCCCTTCAAAGCCGGAAGTAGGGTGGCCAGGAACACTGAGCAGAAAGTAAGTGTGTGGCCCTGATGCCATGAGGTGCTGCAGCTACTGCACCAGCCTCTCACAGGCTTCTTGTAGGCTGAACCAAATAAACTCCGCTTTGGCTAAGCCACTGCATGCTGGTTTTGTTAATGACATGTGAATACACTCCTCACTAGTGCGGACACCAAGCGGCAGACCTGGAATCTGAACCTGAACCCAGGGCCCTCTTAGCTGCTTTGCTGTACTGAGGAAGGTGTCACTGTGCCTTTAAGGCGCACAGCGGGAAGGGAGAAATGAAAGCAGCATGCTGAGATCAAGTAGGCAAGACAGGGTGGCAGGAGAGACCTAACCCAGGTCTAGGAGGAACGGGCTGGGACTAAGTGGGGGAGGGCAAGTGTGATGGAGGATGCTAAGCAGTGAAAAGCCAGCAGTGCCTAGAAACTGACTTGGGGATGGGAATGAGGGATGATAGAGGAGGAGGAGATGAGAATGATCACAGTGGCTGAAATGAGGCACCAGGAGCCAGTATGTGGAGAGATGGTAGATAATAAAAAATAAGGATCGTTCTAACAGCCCTACTCAACCAATACGTTGCAATATCACCACTAAGTACTTAAATATACTTAGTAAGTACTTAAACACTAAGTACTTAAACATTTAAATGTTTAAATGGTTTTTTGTCCTCCTTTTGCTAAGAGGAATGATAAATATCAACTGTTCTCCTGATCAACAAAAGGAGCTCGGCAGCTGAAACAGTGTGTTCTGAATCAAAAAGCTAGATGCTATAAATAAGTGTGTACCCTTCTCTTCTTGCATGCCAAAGGCTAACAGTCTCATTAAACTCTGTGAAGCACATTCACCGGAGGTCTAATTGGTACAGAGCTGCGTTCCAGGTGCTACAGGAAAGAAAAACAGCCCCAGTCCTCATCAGGAGTAGAATCACGGGATCCTGTGGCTGGCAGATCACGTGGGGAGCATCTAGTTGAAGCCCCCAAAGGAGAGGGCACTTGTCATTCTGGCTGCCTGTTACTTCAAATCTCTTCTGATTTTGGGGGCGGGGAAAAGCAGGCACTCCCAAAAAGACATGCAATAGAAATGTGGCACACGCGTGGCATGCAGACAGCCAATCACATGCTCCTGCCAGCCTCTGAATCTGCAGGTAGGGAGGCAGGGAAGGGCCCTCTGGAACTCGTTCCAAGCGTTCCAAGTGTTCTAAGCGCCCTGAGTGAGCTGGGGCCTCCCAAATTGGGGCAGGGCTTTTGTCTCCCTGAATCTGTTCCAGTCTCCTCTTCAGCCTCTGGTGGAACTGGTGAGCTTAGCAGTGCAGATGGATGAGTTCCTTTTCTGCTTAACAAGTCCGGTTCCATCACCTACAGCCAAGGCCCTGACAGTACGCCCAATCAAATGCTTCAGGCTCCTCCTGTAACAATCCCTACCTTCCAGCCCCCAACAAGTTGTACAGCTAGCTGCCTGAGAACCCTTCAGAATAGGGAGTACACAACCTGAATGGCAGCTAGGAATACAGAATCAAGGTGCACAACAAATTGGGTGTGTGAATTCGGGCAAGCAATTAACCACTGTGTACCTAGATTCCTCACTGTAAAATGGGAAATATGACAGTGATTAATGTAGAGAGTTACTAAGACTTAGTTACTACATACAACGCCACAGGAAATAGCACCTCACAAACAGGCTAGCGAGTGCTAAACAAAGGTTAGCTATTATTCCTTTTAAAAAATTTTAACATTCTTATATTAGGAATGGAAATACAACAAATTGTATCATACCTATCACTTTATCCAGATTCAATGTACGAAAACTCAGATTTACAATGCATTACATCAGAAATAAATATCTTTACAAAATGTTTACAAAACTTTACGAAATGTTTCCTCATTTTAGAAAAGGATTCAATCTGAGACCCTGGAGAATAGGGCACAACTTTAGAGAACTGGACCAGAATGTGTGCTTATTCTTCATTTCTTTAACAAGTGTGGTAACACCCTGTAGCCAGGCACTATTTTAATTACTTTACAAGCATTGCCTCATTGGGTGATCCTAAGGACCCCGCAAAGTACAAAGCAGGTCTCTTTATCATCATCCATTTGCAGGTGAAGAAACTGAGGTGCAGAGGTGTTAAGGGAGTACACGGGCCTCTGAGTCGGTGGTGGAGCCAGATGGGAGGGAAGTGGTCTGGTTCCAGAGACTGAGCTCTTCACCACAACACTACTGCCTCTGAAACTTTAATTACATCGTGCCACTCACACTTCACGTATCAGGCCCACTCATGCTGCAGAAAGCAAAGGACAGCTAAATAAAAGGCCCCTAAAAAGGCCACATACTTCTTGAACTATTTCTTTCTTTTTTTTTTTTTTGAGACGGAGTCTCGCTGTGTCGCCCAGGCTGGAGTGCAGTGGCCGGATCTCAGCTCACTGCAAGCTCTGCCTCCCGGGTTTTTACGCCATTCTCCTGCCTCAGCCTCCCGAGTAGCCGGGACTATAGGCGCCCGCCACCTCGCCCGGCTAGTTTTTTGTATTTTTTAGTAGAGACGGGGTTTCACCGTGTTAGCCAGGATGGTCTCGAACTCCTGACCTCGTGATCCGCCCGTCTCGGCCTCCCAAAGTGCTGGGATTACAGGCTTGAGCCACCACGCCCGGCCCTTGAACTATTTCAGAGACTCAGCAATAGTTTTTTTTTTTTGCTGCTAATGGGGACCCTTGCTTGAGGCTACTAAGGACGGAGTTTCCAGCTAGTAGAAGTGTCAATCAACTTTATTGATCCCATGATATCCACCAGCACCACGACAGCCAGTGGTGCCACATCTCCAGCCCATCGCAAAGTTCTCAACTAACAAAGATTACATGAGTCCTGTGTTTCCTCTACAGGTAGCATCTCTCTCAGTTCCCTCCTAGTTTGGACCTCTTTCTCATAATGATAACAACCCACCTCCCATAACAAGCCAAGAGGGTGTCCTAAAGAGAGTTAGGAAATCTGGGTCAATTACAAATTAGCCCTCCACCCCAATTCAGAAGGGTGTGAGCTCTGGCATCACAGCCGATGGTGCTGCCTGCCAGTGGGCTCTTGGCATCTTATGAGATACAGTGACGGCACGCCAGCTTTGGAAAACTGCCCAGACAGCTTCAGATGCTCCTGAAATGCTGATGCCAAGCATGCTGCCTGGATATATAACATGTCCTTCCCTATGTTTCCGTAAACATGAAGATTACATAAACCCCTAAGCAGTTCAGGTCAACCATACTTCAACTACAAAAGGAGACTCCCTGCCAAAAAAATACACCCATGGAAAAAAGAAATGTGGGTTGTCACTGGGAGCATACGCTATCCACAACCCTTGCCCCTTAGGCTGTTTGCTCATCCCAGTTCTGTTTGCCTATCCCTTTTTAAGAACCCTATCATATGTGTATGTGACAGAGTAAAAAATTGCAGTTTTAATGTTGTGGGGAGATGGAGAATATAAAATAAAAGCATTCACATTTTTTATTTTTTAAATATTTATTTATTTGCTTATTTATTTATTTTGAGACAGGGTCTTGCTCTGTCACCCAGACTGGAGTGTAGTGGCACAATCTCAGCTCAGTGCAACCTCTGCCTCCTGGGTTCAAGCGATTCTCCTGCCTCAGCCTCCCGAGTAGCTGAGATTACAAGTGCCTGCCACCACGCCTGGCTAATTTTTTGTATTTTTAGTAGAGACGGGGTTTCACCATGTTGGCCAGCCTGGTCTTGAACTCCTGACCTCAGGTGATCTGCCTCCCTCAGCCTCCCAAAGTGCTGGGATTACAGACTTGAGCCACCATACCCAGCTGCATTCACATTTTAATGATGGTTCCAGTGAAAAAGATGCATTGATGAAAATGGACTTTTCAGAAGATGGCAGGTGTTCTGTGCATGGGGGACATATAAAAGAGTGCTTTAATCACCCAAGACCAGCACACAGGGCGTGAGGACAAAAAGAGCAGTCACATGGTGAAGGCACTGGCTCTGGGGCCAGGTTGCCTATCTCAATTCATGCTCCTCCCTCCCAGCCATGGGGTTGTAATGGGGGTTAAATGCAGAAATACATGTGAAATGCTCAAAAGAGTGTCTGGCCCGCATTGAAGGCTATCGATGGGCTGGCTTTTATGAAACAAAGCAAGAGCAGATCTTCAGGGTTCTGAAGGGCGGATGAAGGGGATAATGAGAACCCCTGGGAATGAGGGTGGGCACACCAGTGGACAGCAAAGGCAGTGTGAACAGGAGTCTTTGAGTGGCGCGAGCTAGATTCTGGCCCCTTTTCCACTTCTGGAGTCCAGTGGAGGGATGGCAGGGTGGGCCTAGGAAGGGAAGTGGGGCCGGTCCAGAGCTGCAGATCCCTGAGTCACCCATGCAAAACAGCAGGTGACATCTCCAAATCACCTCCCTCACAAGAAAAGAAGATGGATTTGGCAGTGGTATTATTTCTACCAGGAAAGATAGACCCATTCGCTGTAATCACATGACTGCCACCTCTCTAATCCCAGATAACATTCATTTAATACCACGAATATTTGGTAGAACAATAATTAGACTCTAAATGGCATCCTAAGCATTTAAGTGCGAGTCAAAATGTCACTTGCAAAAATGGTTCCTTTTGGTAACAAGAGCTTATGCCTTTCCAGTCCCTTTTTCTGGCTTTTCATAAATCAGCCATCTTTGAGGGGCTCCAGGAATGAGAAGCTTTTCTGGCATCAGAAAGGGATTTAGCAATTACCTCCCTAGTACATAAAGCCCAATTACACAAACAGGGTGTGCGGCAGCGACAGCTGTACAGTACCACAAGCGCAGCAAAGCCAAAGTCTATTTTTGGAATTCAAGGGTAAGATTCTGCATCCAAATCCCATTGGGGAGTGGGCAGAAATAAAATAATCAGACACCCCTCAAATTTAGCCTGAAGTGTAAGTCCAAAATTCATCACTATTAAAAGACAACAAATAGCAGAGTGAACTGCCATCATTATTTACCTCATAGACAGGTTAGCCATATCCTAAAAGTTCTTATGGCATAGATCCTTCAGTTCATCAGGGAGACTTTCTCTTCCACATTGTGTATACTTCATGAGTCAGTTAATCAAATTCCTTGCGGTTGTGCAACTGATTGTTTTTAAACATGATATATACAAAATATTTCACTTCCTTAACTTTTAGCAATAAAAAACTCTGCAAGCTATTCAAACATTTTGGGCCATCGTCTTAGATCCACAGACTGACAGAGTCACAGAGCAATTTGAGGCCTTTGAGATTATCTGATCCCATTCTTACTTTATGGATATGGAAACTGAGACCCAGAGAGGAGACAGGACGTCCCCAGGGCTGCACTCAGTGGCACACCTAGAGTAAGAGCCAAGGTCTCATGATCCTCGACTCCTAAACTTTTTATTGTTGTTAGACAGAGTTTTGCTCTTGTTGCCTAGGCTAGAGTGCAATGGCGTGATCTCGGCTCACTGCAACCTCTACTTCCTGGGTTCAAGTGATTCTCCTGCCTCAGCCTCCCAAGTAGCTGGGATTGCAGGCGTGCACCACCATACCTGGCTAATTTTGCATTTTTAGTAGAGACATGGTTTCACTATGTTGACTGGGCTGGTCTCAACCTCCTGACCTCAGGTGATATGCCTGCCTTGGCTTCCCAAAGTGCTCGGATTACAGGTGTGAGCCACCGCGCCGGCACTCCTAAACTAACTAAAAATGAAAGTACAAATTAAAATGGAGTTTGAGAGGTCTATCTACAGGAGCCTGGGTCCAGGAAAAGCTTCTCAAAGGCATACTTATGGGACTCTCAGCTACAAATGAAAGTCCCCCTCCTCGCCCCAAGTTTGGAGAAAACAGACATCAAAACTTGCTCAAGTTTTCTCTCCTTATATTGGAAATAAAGCAAATGCATCCATGCCCCACCCCTTCCCATTTCTCTTTTTGCTTTAAAACAGCAATACTGCTCCAAGCAGGGAAGTCTCAGAGTTTTATTGCTTTGGCAAACACTTAAAGGATATCATTGCCTCTGGCCACGGTGAGAGGAGTAGAGTGGGTTGTTTTCAAAGGTCACAGACTTTATTATAGAATTTGAATGCTGGGCGCAGTTTTCTGGCATGCTCTCCTCTCAACTCGACAAATCAAGTGGACCAAGCTTGCACATTGAGTAAGGGGTCTCCACGGTCCTGCTCAAACTCTACTCCATCTGCTGCTTTGCCAGTGTAGCTGTTCCTTGCAAAATGTACTGAATTCACAAAATGGGCATTCCATTCCTCCTGTCTCCTCAATTGCCTCTCACCTTTGGTCTTTTCAGTCTCTCTTCCCCGGCTTGGGGCACCAGGTTTTAACCCTTCAACCATGGCTGCCGCTTAGCCCATGCCAGGACTAAGGGAGGAAGTAAGGAGTTGAAAGTGTGGCAGCCTGGGACACACCATGTACAAAATAGCAGCACAGTAAATGCTCGGATGAAGGCTGGACAGAGAATTGGGATCCATTCTTTTGGAGGTCCTTTAAGGAGGGCCGCAGCAAACATGGAGGCAGGGAGGAGTACTGGAATTACCAAGACTGGAGACAATGACATAGCAGAAAGGACTGAAGCAGGGTCACTGAGCTATGGCCTGAGGGCCCAAAGTGACCTACTGCTTGTTTCTAGAGTCCAAAAGTTAAGAATTGTACTTATAGCTGAACGTTCACCATCAATTTGATGAGAGGGGTTATTAACTTTAAACCCAAATTAAGCAAGATGTTATCCCCTACCCTCACAAACAACCCCATTCTTCTCATTCATGAATCTATGTTACAAACATTGTACTCATTATATTTTGAGTTTCATTGCTTAAAATTTTGTGGAAATTTGTTTTCTCTCTTGTTATACCTACATGCTATTCTTGATTTTGTCTCTTAGCCTAAAATATTTAGTATCTGGCCCTTTAATTTGCTGACCCTTGTTCTAAAGGAACCAACCGGGGGCACTTTAGGTTGAAGGAAAAAAGACAATATGACAATTGTCTTCAAAATTTGGTGGACTCTAAAGGGAGAAGGAGTCATCCATTACCAGGGCATCTTTACTATGGAACATTCTCCCACCCTATGAAGAAAGGGGCAGATCTAGACACATGGATCTGGTACAATCTTCAGGATAGATCACCGGCTGGATAAAACATAGATTTTATGTCCTGTGGCATGCTACTTTTGCATTGAATGGGGACACGCACATATGCATAGTGGCCTATGGATTTATAGTCAGTCTTTAGGAGTATACACAAGTAACTTCCTCTTCATGTTCCCCTTGGCTCTGTTGTAACACTTCCCTTGTGCATACATTACCTGCTCAAAATAGATAATAAGACCAACCAAAAAAAAAAAAAAATTGGTAGACTGTCAGTGAGGTGGGGCTGGACTTGCCCTATTGCTCCAAAAAGACCGAATAGATAGAAATTACAAGGAGACTCATTTTAGATCAATCCTTTCTAATAACCACAGAGGAATCGAATGATATATATTACCCATCAATTGCTGTGCTGGCTACATTATAGTCATTATCTTACTGAGCTCCCTAACAGTCTGTGATATAGGAGCTCAGAGGGGCCAGTATCTTTCTCAAAGTCTCAGAGCTAGGAAAGGGCAGAGCCAGAATTTGAACACAGATCTCCCTGACTCCAGGGCTGAATTTTTTTACTATACAGTGGGTACTTCCCTATATAAGGGTCAACGATCATCTGCCAGAGTTATTATTTCGTACAAGGGAGATTTTAAAATTAGAAAGCAGATTATTAATACCACCAATAATAATAGTAACATGCACTTTTTACAGTAACATACATTTATCTCCTTAATCCTCATAATAACATTCCAAGGTAGATCTTATTATTATCTATGTTTTCCATATAAGGGGACAGGTTCAGAGAGGTAATGGAATCTGTTCAAGTTTATATTCAGCATGTAAAGTAGCAGAACTGAGATTATAACACAGGTCTGATGTTAAACTATGAGGCATTGTTGACATGGTAATGTCATCCAAAGTGACCTATAAATTCAATGCATCCCTATCAAAATTTCAACTTTTTTTTTTTTTTTTTGCAGTAATGGAAAAGCCAATCCTCAAATTCATATGGAATTGTAAGGGATCTGGAATAGCCAAAACAAACTGGAAAAAGAACAAAGTTAAAGGACTCCATACTTCCTCATTTCAAAGCTTACTACAAAGCTACAGTAATCAAAACAGTATGGTATTACATAAAAATACATAGACAGACCAAAGACAGAATTAAGATTCCAGGAAAAAATTCACACATTTATGGCCAATTGATATTTGATAAGGGTGCCAAGTCCATTGAATAGGGCAAAGAATAGTTTTTTCAACAAATGGTGCTAGGACAACTGGATTTCCGCATGCAAAAGAATGGAGTTGGACTCCTACCTCATACCATATACAAAAAAAAAACTATAAATGGACAAACAGTTCAAATATAAGAGCAAACCTGTAAAATCCTTAGAGGAAAACAAAGGAGTAAACCTTCATGAGTTTGGATTTGGCAATGGATTCTTAGTTATGACACCAAGAGCATAAGCAACAAAATTAAAAAATAGATACACCGGACTTAATCAAGATGTAAAACTTTTGCACATCAAAAGACATTTCAAGAAAGTGAAGCTGGGCATGGTGTCTCATGCCTGTAATCTTAGCACTTTAGGAGGCCAAGACAGGAGGCTCACTTGAGGCCAAGAGTTTGAAACCAGTCCAAGCTGGTTTCTACAATCTCTACAAAAAAAAAAAAGCAGGTGTGGTATCTCTACAAATATAGCTGACCAGAGTTTATTATGTAGACTTTAAAATAGGCAAAAGACTTGAATAGTAGTTTTACCAAAGAAGATATACAAATGGCCAATAAGCCCATAAAAAGATGCTAAACATTATTAGTTATTAGGGAAAAGAAAATCAATCCCACAATGTGATATCACATCACACCTACCAGAATGTCTACATTAATAATAATTTACAAATAACAAGTGCTAGTGAAGAAGTGGAGAAATTAGAACCCTGTGTATTGCTGGTAGGAATGTGAAATGGTACAGTCACTGTGAAAAACAGTCTGGCAGTTCCTCAAAAAGTTAAACATAGAATTATCATATGACCAAGCAATTCCACTCCTAGGTGTAAACCCAAAAGAACTGAAAAAAGGAACTCAGAAAACATGCTGTGCCCTAACGTGCAAGTGTTGATGTTGGCTGGGGACAGCAGAAGGAAGGAAAGTTCAAGTAGAGTATTCACTGCAGCATTATTCACAATAGCCAAAAGGTGGACACAATCCAGGCGTCCACTGACAGATGAAGGGATAAACAAAATGTAACACATACATGCAATGGAATATTATTCAGCCATGAAAAGGAACGAAGTTCTGATCAATGCTATCAGATATATTGTTATAACATGGCTGAATCTTGAAAACATTAGGCTAAGTGAAGCAAACCAGACATAAAAGGGCAAGTATTGCCTGATTTCTTTTATATGAGATACCCAAAATAAGCAAATTCATAAAGACAAAAATTAAATTAGAGGTTACTAGGGTATCGGGAAGGAGAGAATGAAAAGTTATTGCTTGATGGGTACAGAATTTCTGTTTGGGATGATGGAAAAATGTGCAAATAAATAGTGATGATGGTTGCACAACATTGTGAATGTAATTAAATGCAACTGAATTTTACACTTTAAAAAGGTTAATATGGCATATTAAAAAAAATTTAAACAAAGAACTAAAACAAAACCATGAGGTATGTACCTAGATACCTTGTTTCTCTGAACTATGCTACCCTAAGAGTTTAAACTCCTTCCATTCCTCCCAAGCGTGTTGGCACTTTCATTGAGGACCACGTTAAGAAAGCAATGCTTAATTCGAAAGAACGTTTTCGTAATGGTGAGAATGGAGATCCCAGGGGCCATGTCAGAGGCTGATATTCTTTGGGGCAGGGTGTCATGTAAAAATGGTGAAGATGGTCCCTATTGAGCTGACTCACAAAGCTGGACCAGAGCTGGTAACTGTCCAGGTGCTCTGCCCCAAGCTGGGCCCATCCATTCCTCTGCTGCCCATTTCCCACTCAATGACCTTTAACCTTTGGGCCTGCCTGGGGAAGATACACTCCTTGCACATCTAGGGACCTCTAAAACCAAAGAAAAGGGGGCAGGATGAGGGTGCACACTGGTTTTGAAGCACTGGTGCATTCAGCAAGTTGTTAGGGACCACCCAGCACTAACCAAATACCCTGCCTTGATTTCTCAGAAGTCTACGGCTCCATTTGTGTCATGCCCACTGATGCCTTCTAGAAACCTTGGCACCTAGCTCAAGGCTGGGTTTCTGCAGTACAAGTGGGGCTGCATGCAATGCTGAACTTTAAACAAATGGTAGGCCTGGCAAGCAGACGTTGTTAGATGTGCAATGCTTTTCACAGTGCTCCCTGATTAAATAAGCGTTTAGGTTAGGGAGGTGTAAATGTCCTTTTGGTACAATTACTAGTCAGACAGTTCTACCCACAGAACTATGGTGTTGTTGAGATTTACCATAAACACATGAATATGAGTTCAACAGGAAAGATAAAAATACCATTCCTGTCTTTAAAGCTGCCTCGCCTATGGAGGGGGGACACACACAACCTTCTAAAAGGACCCCATAATATCCTGTCGAAATGGAGCCATTAATAGTCAAATTCAAGAAACAAACCTCCTTAGCAGCTTGGGTTCATTCTGAAAAACAGAGGAAGCAGTGCTTGTTGCTTTACTTTTAATAGCGCAGGTTGTCATGCCAACTAGTGCTGCTGTTTAAAACGAAGAGGAAAAAAAGAAGTGTTCCTTCCTACACAAACCTTTCAGCAGGGCTCACAATTAGTCTTTAAAAACACGAAAACTCACAGCACTGGAGATATGGTAAACATTGTGCTTCTATTTAAACCTGTCAGAATGAGGATATGATAAACCTTTGGCCTGGGTCTCCTTTGTACAATGCTCTTTGGCCAGCATCTGGCTGAAGAGTCCACAAGGAAAGAAAGGCACGATGATGTAGGTGCACACAAAGGCAGCCGGTCTCGAGATGGGAGAGCGGCCTTCCATCTTGAATAAGCACAAGAGAAAGGCCGGCTTCCTTGGGAAAGAGAGGCTCTGCTCCCGCTTAGCCCTGTGAGCACAGTTATTAAAAGGCTGGGTCTGCACAATGCTGCACGACACACCCATTGCACAAGGGTGCCAAGGACAGGAGAGAGGAACACGGGCTGGCAGTGGCAGTAGAGGCGCCCCCACCCTCTGTGGTGCCCGTGGGCCCAGGTCAGCCAAGGAGAGGAGCCAAGAAGCAGGAAGACATGCTGTGCCCGGATGTGTAAGTGTTAATGCTGGTTGGGGACAAGAGAAGGAAGGAAAGCACAAGGACAGGGTGAGAAGGAGGTAAGACCTCTTCTCTCTCTCACAATTGACTGATGGTTTTACGAACTCTTCTGTCCACAAAAGCTTCCACCCATGTAAAAGAAGATCTAGCAACGTTTCTGAGGCAAAGAGGACTTGCTCACAGATGAGCCACAGGGTGATATATCTAGATCGCATCTGCAAGGGGCACACGTAAAGTCTGCCAATAGGTTGTGGTGCTGACAATCAGGCCCCACACTTTCTTTCCAAGCTCCTCTCCTCCCACTTCTCCATGAGAGCAAGCCCTGGGTTCCCGTTCCCTCAGGTCCAGTGCCTTCACAGCTCTGTGAGCTTAAGGATGAAGAGGGTCTCTCTCCTCCTAGACCACTTAATGCCTATCAGGCCTTGAAGAGCCAATTCATATATCCACTGTTCATAATCTCTTACTGGCACTCCCAACCTATAAACTTGGCTGCAATTGGTCTATTCCATTCACCTGCCAATTAACATGCTTTGCACTACTACGTATTCTCTAATTTGATTATCTTTTTGTTTGTTTCCATGTGGTCTCCCTAACTAGAGTGGAAATTTCTTGAAGGCAAAAGATCTTTCTGTATCCTTTGTTGCTCCCCCTGTGCCTAGTAATTCCTGTGTATACAATGGTAGTAACTGCAGGAGCAGCAGTGTACAGTTGCCACTTACCGAGCTCTAAGTGCTAGGCTCTGTTCTGAGTACTTTACATGGATTAATGAATATGCATCTCCCAACTGTCTGAGATATACATTCACACAATTATTACCCCTATTTAACAGGAAAATAAACTGATGCATAGGAGGTTAGTGACATGCCTAGGCTCACATGACTGGTACAGAGCAGACCCAGAACTCAAACCAAAGCTCTCTAACTCTAGAGCCTGTGACACACTATGTTGATGACCTGAGTTTGGGGTTGAGGAGGCAGAGATGGGTGAGGTGCCAATGAAGCAAAGAAGAGAGATAGGGGATATCCACAGTAAAATGTGTAAGATACTGTCCCATTCAACAAAACTTACATAATGCACACATTTATTCATAAAGACAGATGTAAAGTTCGCCTCTAAAATGTCAATGAGTAGTCAACTATCTCAGGACAGCTGGATTCCAAGGCACTTTTCTTTCCTTTTCTATATTTTCTATGTATTGTTGGATTCTCCAAGGAGCATGCAGGACTATTGCATACGGCAGAAAGATAAACAATGAAGTCAATTTCATTATGGGTGGAAAGGAAAAGAAAACAAGAGAAAAAAGAAAGAGAGAGGGTCTGTGGAATATTTGTGAACAGAAGGGTGGCATGTCTATTCCTGTGTCTCAGAAAGATTGCTCTGCTGACAGTGGAGGAAATGAAGACAGGGAAATATAACATACCTCTAAGACAAATGATAATAACGATAATTGCTAACATTTATGGAGCTCAGAGAAAGGTAATATAGGAAGTTTAAAATCCAGTTATCCTGACAGCAACACTGTTCATAGTAGCCAAAAGGTGGAAACAGCCACAATTCCATCAGCTAATGAATGGAAAAACAAATTGTGGTAGATCTGCACAATGGAATACTATTCAGCCATAAAAAGAAATATTGATCCATGTTACAATGTGGATAACCTTGAAAACATTATGCTATGTGAAAGAAGCCAGACACCAAAGCCCAAATATTGGCTATTTATATTTATATGAAATACCCCCAATCAGTATCCATAGAGAAAAAAAGCAGATGAGTAGTTGACAGGGACTTGGAGGGAGTGAGGAACGGGGAGTGGCTGCTTAATGGGTATAGGGTTTCTTACAGGGTGAGGAAAAGGTTTTGCAATTTGAGGTGATGGCTGCACGTACTAAATGTGCATGTACTAAGTGGTATGAACGTACTAAATGCCACTGAATTCTACACTTTAAAATGGTTAAGTTTGTTATGTGAATTGTACTTCAATTAAAAAAAAAAAAAGCCAGTTATCCTTTTAACTTAAAGTCCTGAGAAAATGGAAAGGCAGATGAGGAGGGGGAAAAAAATGGATTCAGAAAAACTCCAGTAAATGAGGCAATAAGACAAGTGGGACACCCAGAGTAGGATGTGGCCTCGGACAGAGGGAGAGAGGGTCCACACTCAGCAAAGGGTGGACCTAACCCCTATCTTCAGTAACTGAGCTATCCAACCATGGGCCAGGCAGCCTTGAGATGCTGTGAGCTTTCACCTTTTTCCTACGACATCTACCGTTTTAGTCGGTTGATCTGAGACAACACAGTTGTCGAATGCTCGCTCCAATTGCCTAAGTGGTTGGCACAGGCAAGGCTGAAGCCAAATATCCAACCCCTAGATAAGGCACGCAGAGCTTGTGCTGGGCCCGCCCCCATCAGCGCATGGGCCGCAGCTGCTTGTCACACCTGGCAGCTCCAGGCTGGGGGCAGCTTGTGGGTAGGGGTCACACCTTGCTCCTGGCTGTATCCCTGGCCTTAATCAGAGCCTCTGGCACAGAAGAGGTGACAGTACATATATGTGCTGAAGAAATAAACATCCTTCATTTCATATATTTTATCAGTTGGTTGAGATTTTTACTAGATAAAACACAGATATGGTACAAAATTCAAAAGGTTCCAGGGATACACAGTACTAAATTTGCCTTTCTTCCACCCTCCTACTCCAGCTTCTCCGAGGCAACCTTTGGCCTGCACCACCATTTGCAATGTGACTGGGGGGTGAAGTTCTGACTCGCAAAGGCTCCCGCGACCACATACCCAGTCGTCTGGGAGGCAGGTCACCACCACGAGATGGGAGCTACATATGATATCAAGACAGAAGTCATCTGGGTGAAAACAAGGTCCTAGTATTCTATGCCAGGAGCAGGCACAGGCTCCAGAGCCGCAGCTTGCAGAGGAATCCATGAGGGTGATGACCACCCCCTAGAGCATTCATGGAAAAATGGGAAGCCAGGGACAGAGACCACCCAGCCAGTCAACAGGGCCAGACACCTCAAGCTCCTCACTCCTGTTTCGGACCTAGGAGATTTCGAGCCGGGGAAAGGCAACATTGCTACCCAATGGGACGGAAGTAGATGTGTGCGTACCACTGTCATCCTTGGACCTAGAGAGGTGATATGTGTTTTGTCTGGAGGAACAAACTCACCTTAAAGGAATTCAACTGTGAGCTCGGTGGCATGGTCCCCAGTGACAGACTTTGTGGTGGACACAGCTGACAGCAACTTAGGTGGTGGGGAGAAGGGGGGCCCAGGAAATCAAGGTACCGGCAGAGGTTCAATCCATTTAGGGATGAACAACCTGGGCCAATTCCAAGCCTGGACCGAGCCCCAGGGCTGAGCTGCGTGTGGTGGGGGCATCTGCACACACTGCTTTGTCAGGTCGGATTGTGAGGCTGAGTAACCACTGCCCTGTAGAGTCACCAAACCATGGACTAAAAAAAGATTCAAGCCACGCAGGCTCATCTGTTTCCCCAAGGTTCCTGCCTAATGTGGCGATGCACTGGCAGGCTGGAGGGTGAGTCGGGCACTTATCTGATTTCAGCCAATCTGTTACTGTATTTCATTCCCTGTCCTCGTGCCCAGAGGCTGTTGCAATGGGTATAAATTTAGAAAGAGAAAGATAAATAACATGGAAAAGTTCCTTTTAACAAAATAGGGATTTTTTTTTTCTCTCTATTTTGCTAAAGAAAAGATAAAATGATCTTCTTGTTATTTATTTAGCCTTACCATGGTAGAATCTGATATTTTGGGCAGGAACCTAATAATGCATAACCACAGCCCAAGATGAACCAGCTTCTCCTGAAACTGTGAAAGAGTCAAGCCTCCATCCTAAGCGTTTCTTAGACACTGAGGGAGTGAGAACATGACAGTACCTTGTACAAGATCTGAAATCCACGAGGGTCCCTTCTGAACAAGCAAAAGACTCTGAAAGAAGACTGTCTCCTTTATATGAAACGATCTATGCCAGCTAACATAACACACTGTGCCTGAAATTGTCAGGCCACTGGCAATTTCACTGGTCACACTGATACTTTAAACCAAACATGTTCTATGAGGAGACTAATATCACAGATGGGAGATTTTCAGTTGGTGGAAATTAACTGAAAGAGAAACTGCTTGAGAAATGTTTGCCTTCCCTCACACACAAACTCACAGCCCAGTGGGTTATGGAACCCTCATGGTAAAAGACTAGATCAATTCCACCACCTAATCATTTAGCCCAACGCCCATTCTACAGGGGAGAAAACCAAAGTTAAGTGACTGGCCCAAGATCACATGGCTGCCAGTAATAGAGGGGGGCCCAGGTCCAGGTCTCACAACCCTTCCCTGGGGTCACCATGCAACTGTCACCCACCACCTGGATGTCAACCAGACTCAGCGGCTGTACCTCTGACAGCATTTCATACTGGCCTCTTCTTCCAAGAGCAATGGTGAGTAAGTCATAGACCACAGACGCACTCTGTAGACTGATGAGGCGGTCACTCTTGTGTTCAGGTATCCTGCTCAGCACAGCATCCCGGTTGGCCTGAAAAAACACAAGAGAAGCAGATGGAGAAAGAGCCTAGTGCTGCATGGTGGGGAGGCCACCTAGGCCCTCCTGCCCCTACCGATTTGCCAAGGGAATGGAGACAAGGGTAGGAATGAGCAGAGGCCTGTCACCTTGGGTTATTTATTCAAAATCCCCTGGGCACTGAAGAACATGATATATGGGATGATCCAAACACTAAAGTCCTAGAATTGTGAACCTAGAGGGCACCTGTACCTGTCGGCAGGCATTTGGAGGAAGCCTTGGCAGCCGATACAAAGTTTTCCCTGGGCTCGGGTTCACAGCCAGCCTCGTGGAAGATGCAGCTGCGCTCTGGAGCAGCCGAATCATCCATCAAGTGAGGCCCTGCTGCGCCTCACTCGCGAATCCTGCTTCTGCTCTACATTAAAGAGGGGGAGAAAATTCCCAGCCCTGCATTTCCCAACACCCAATTGTGTCATCAAGTTCCATGAGTCCTACAGAGATCTATCTTACTTTTCCTCTATCACCAAGCAATATTCAAATCCCTATATGACATCTTCACTGGAACAGAACACAAAGACGAATTCAATCTTGTTTAGGGAAGCACAACACAGATATATAAGAGAAAACAAGAAGAAAGCAGATTTTTCCTTTAAAAGATATTAACACAGAGGACTCAAGAGAACAATTTTCTAAGCTTAGCACAGAAATACATCAGGCACATTCAAACTTATTAATCTCATCTATCCAGAAATCAAATGCTCTTTACAGCATCTTGTTTCCATTACTTCTAAAATTTAATTTCTCTACAGATTCCTCTAAATATATCACATGTATGAGACTCAATAGCTAGCTCATTTTCCCTTTTTCCCTAATAGGAAGTTCAGAATCAACAAAGTTAGATTTCGATTTCACCTGCCCTTTTCCCCCTGCTAATTAACAGAAGTCTGCAGATCCACCTGTCCTTGGGAGCAGAGACAGGCCCGCCCCCAGTCTTTCCTGTGAAAGTGGTACATGAGGTTCCAGGGTCACTTGTCCCGGCATGCTGACATTGATCTTCCTCCTGACATTCAAAAAGGCCACGCACACACCTTCCCTCTCACTAATGAGACAAAATGCATTTTCTTTGTGTGTGAGTCCAAGGCATTTACTTTTAGCCACCCATCAGTACTTACTCACTTTAAAACTCCTTGCTCTTAAATGTCAAAGACAAATAAGAATATATAAGACAGGCCACTTCCTACAAAGTGAGTCATCTCTGACGGAAACAAGCCTGCTTTTGAAGATTTCATTCTAAGTTTTTCTTGTTAGGAGTCCCTCTTGAGCCCCCAAAAAAAGCAGCTCTGAAGGAAACAGGGCCTGTTGCAAATGGTCTCATTTTATTTATTTGCTATACATATTCTATACTGAGACCAATGCCTGGAAGAGAGCAAAACAAACATACTATTTATGAAAGGTTTTCAAGTTATACCAAATGCATTCTTTTCATTTTTAGAGAAAGTATCAGTATCTTTTGACTAAAAAGGTACAATACAGAACCTCAAACAGACCCACAAATAATAAATATCCCAGAATATTGCCTCAGTGGTAGTTCTGCAAATCAAGTTCTTATAATCCCATTCTCCTAGGGGAAACTAATTTGTTTTGTGGTTAGAAAATAGCACAATTCTAAATGACATCTTGTAGGTGGAGAAGCTATGGACAAATTCAGGCTTCTGAATTAAAGTCAGAACCAACAAAGAACACAATTTTCTGACATCCAAAAACCACAAATTTTCATTTTGGTTTTGAAATTGAGCACATTCATTTTCTGTCTAAAAACCAAAAAATCGAGAAGTCAAAAGACATGGAAAAAAGGCTTCCAAAAGCAACTTCATTTAGATTTCTACCTACATTTTCTGAAATGATTTATAGGGAGAACATAATCATTTGGGTTAGAAACCTTGTCCTTCATACCCACTGATGACATCACTGGATTTCAACATCCCCTGAAGAGATTTTTCTGGAAATTACATACCACAGAGCCAACTCTGACTGTCTCAAAGGGATCTCAATGTTTGAGTATTATTAGTTTCTATCACTTCAATTAAGAAGCAGGAGAGCTGGAGACATCATTCCACAGACATCTCCACTTAGTGCAAGCGTTTTAGAGAGGTGGCCATGTTTTCCAAATTGCAGACTGGAACATATCATCTGACAATGGAACATAATATTTTCAATCAGAATTGTCCAGGTAATCTAAAATGTATAGTCACCATGCTTTCAGAACGTGTACACCATAACCAACCAAGTTTGCCCAAAGGGAACTAACTACCTGCCAAGGACCCAGCTTGGGATGAGGGAATGCTGACCAGGAGGCCAAGGTGAGCTGGCTCCATGGATGCCCCGGTGGGGAAGCCTGGGGAGACTTGTTCACTTGAATGCCACCATGTGCCAGCCTGCTCACCTATGTGCTTCCCTGATTGCACCAAGGCAAACAGAGAATGTAAATGACACCATCCTAAGTTACCAGCTGACTATCGGGCAACCCTGCTTCCTTGAGAGGAAGTAAGCCCAATGACACCAAACAGCCTCCAAGTCAAAAGAGGTGGTAACTCACGCAGGCTTGCTCTTGTCAACATCGGTGGGCCATTCAAAGTGTTTTTTTTTTTTTGAGACGGAGTCTTGCTCTGTCGCCCAGGCTGGAGTGCAGTGGCCGGATCTCAGCTCACTGCAAGCTCTGCCTGCCAGGTTCATGCCATTCTCCTGCCTCAGCCTCCCGAGTAGCTGGGACTACAGGCGCCCGCCACCTCGCCCGGCTAGTTTTTTGTATTTTTTTTAGTAGAGACGGGGTTTCACCGTGTTAGCCAGGATGGTCTGGATCTCCTGACCTCGTGATCCGCCCATCTCGACCTCCCAAAGTGCTGGGATTACAGGCTTGAGACACCGCGCCCAGCCGCCATTCAAAGTTTTAATCAAAGGCAAGAGAGCTGCCCTCTCATGAGTTCTGGCCTCTTCTGATCCCTCCTTCTCTCTGTGCATGTATGTTATTATGCTCAGACCCCATGTCTATACTCACCTGAGTCCATTTTATACCTCCCATTAAACAGTATGTGTGGGGAGGGCAAGAAGGGAAATGCCTTCTCTTGCTTTAGTTACGATTCCCTTTTCTCCCCTGGGCTGCCCCAGGGGTTGGGGGTAAGCAGTGACAGCTATGGGGAGGGGGCAGTACAGTCTCCTAGCAGGAACAGGAGACCACTGCGTGATGCACGCATTCTGCCTGCTCTGGGCCTCGGGTTCCTCATGTGTAAAATGAGGGAAGGGGATGTGAGCCCTCAAGATCTTTTGATTCCAGGAGCCCGCCCATTCTGCTCAGGTCCTCAGTACACATCACTATTCTGCTGAGGAATTCGCCATTATAACACACATGATCCTGAAGGTTTCAAGCTAGGGCCACAATGCCTAGTGATAGATACACAGGACAGAAACCCAATAAATGATGAGTGGTGAAATAGACCTAAAATTCGATATCCTGGCCAAATACTAAGAAAATGTTTCAAAGCAATCAGAGGGTCTGGCAAAACCTCCCTCACAATAGCAGTGACAGGGAAGAGAAGTGAGTTCTCACGGCCTGGGACTTTACAGTGTCTGGTGACAGCTGGGAGCTGGGAGAGACAACCAGGGCAGGAGGATGAGAGTTTCATCAAGTTCCTGCTGTGAAAACCAGAGGTTCATAGAACCAACAAATGACTTATCCCCAAATTCTCCCCCACTCCAGGGCAAATTGAGAGGCTTATAAAGGTCACCCTTTGGGGGCCTCTTTCTCCTTTTAAGATTCCTCCGGTGGTCATTTTAGCTGTGGTTTACCTAGATACAATTGCATTAATGTTCAGCCAATACTGGGTGGATAAATGAATGAACTAAGATACCTGCTTCAAGATAGAAGATAGAGAAGCTCCAAGCTCCAGGCTAACCAAGGGACATTGCTCGCTGGTCCAGGAATTAAGACCCTCATTTTAAACCTCTACTGTTTTTTCCCATCCACGTATACCCTCTAGAAAGTATTTTCTCTCAAGAAAAAGAGTCGTCATACTGGCAGAATGGCTGTGTCAAAGAAGAGACTACAAGGCCGGGGAAAGAACGATGTAAAAACACATTCCACGTACCATTGATTCGCTAATCAGCAGTAACAGCAGGGCTTCTTCCGTATTTTCTTGAGGACAAAAAATGCTGCAGAAAGAAAACTGACTTTGATATATGGCAGTTTCAAAATAACACAAAACACACAAATACAAGCAGAACTGAACACTAAAAGCTTCCAGGATTTTATATAATACCCATGAAAAATACTGTATAATTTGGACACTTGAATTAATTTGCCTATTTCTATGGTAATCTATGGAATTCATACATTTTAGCTATGCATTTTAGTGGTAGGCAGAAGGGTAAAGTAAAGCTGTAAAAACCAAGTTAAAAGCCCAAATAACATATGTACATATTACAGAGGCAGAATTTTAGATTTCAATAAATTGACATTATCTAAATAATACAAGCTTTCTCCTAAACCCGTTACAGAGGTATAAACTGCAGGCATTTCACTTAACAGTACTCTTCTTACCTCTTACCTGCTAACTGGCATATCTCATACTGTTATTTAGATGAAATAAGAGATTAGAAGCAATTTTAGAGTTTGAATAATTTCTCTAATACTGTAAGAATTTAGTGAGCTATCTTACTTAGAACACATAAGTTTTATTATGGGGTAGCATGCAAGAGCTCTTATTAATCTATTTTACGGAATTTGGCTGAACTCTTAAATCTTGGATTAAAAGAAAGAGCTTTTTAAGCTCAACGTTGCTCAGGATTAGAGAATAATAAAAACCCAGCAGAACCCCGATCTGTATTCTCTATAGCCTATTTTCTGTGTTGTGAGCATTTGCAGCACTTTTTCTCCTGTTCTAAAGCTCTAGAATCCTTTGGGCAGAATTCTGAATGTTATCACCAATTGGGTCAAACTCAATATTTTTTCATGAAATGGAAGAAGAGTATATAATAAATAAAAATGAACTTGGTTTAAAAAAACTCCTAGATATTTGGAAGATGACTAAAAATGACTAAGTTTATGTCTTCTCAGGGATAATATTACAATCATTTAATTGAAGGGATTCCCCCCCCCAATAAAAGGGAAAAAAAAAAAAGGATTTTTCACATAATTATAAACATTTGTTTTCTTCGAAGTGCTGGCAATTTTTGTACTGCATCTTAGGATGACAAAGAGCAAGATAGAAGAAACACAGTGCCTGGTATTCTCATTACAATGCTGACACCGCCAGAGGTAAGGAAGCCACCTGCAGGATGGTTTCTATCGCTCTTCTGAGGCTAAAATTTTATGAAAAGGCTGGCCTGAGAATGAGGAGCAAGATTCGGGGATATGCAGTGACTTGCTTCAGAAGTCAGCTTGAGATGATCTGGGTTTTTCAGACGGGACAGTTCTTTCCCCTTAGATTCTGAAATAGAGCCTAAAGGCTCTGAATTAAGTGTCTCCCAAACAATCACCTCAGTATGTTGTGTGTGTGTGTGTGTGCGCGCGCGCACACGTGCATGTGCGCTTATACATGCACACTGGTGCCCAACAATCATTTCCTGATATCCTGGCTTGTGCTTACATGCAATTGGGACCTTGCAAATAAAACAGTAATGTGAACCATTGTGTGTGTGTGTGTGTGTGTGTGTGTGTGTGTGTGTGTGTGTATGCACACACCCATGCCCAGTCATCATTTCCTGATATCCTGGCTTGTGCTTACATGCAACTGGGATCTTGCAAATCAAGCAGTAACGTGAATCATTTTTTTTGTTCATGGCTAGCCAGTTCTGCATTGTCCAGACCAATTGAAAAGAGAGAGAGCCTGTGCTAATTGTGACTTCACAGCAGTCAATTCAGTCCATGGCTAATCTCCAGATTCTGGTTGAGCCATCCAGCCTGCTTAAATGCTAGTTTGTGTTATTTTTACCATAGTTGCTAACAAGTGGCACATGAACCGAATCCAGCTCCACTTCCTCTAACTTCCCTATTTGTGGCAGGCAAGGTGGGTACTCAGGAGCACTGCAAGCCTCCCAAGGCCAGCAGAAGAAGTGGGGGGCGAAAAGGTAGTTTTAAGAGACAGACCTAAACAACTACACACTGGAAGGCTCCCTCTCAATCATTATGAACTCTCTAGACCCATTTCCGGCCAATTCCTTCCCTCATTTGCCCAGGGAAGCGTGGATGGAGCTCAGGGTGAATGGTCACAACTGTTGGGGCCTTCCTTTTGTGGCCTTCTCCTCTTTGGGGCTCACGAGCCTCAGGGGGAGATACTGGGGTACCCAGGCCTCAGCCTTGAAGAGTGGGAAAACTGGGGCCCTAGATCCAGAGGAAGTTGCGTGAAGGGGAAGGTGGGGGACAAAAGGGGACAAGGAGAAAACAGGGCTCAGCAGGCATGAGGACAAGCTCCCAAGAACTGGCGGCCTGGCAAAGGAGGCTGCTGCGCTGAGAATGGGAGGGTGCGTTCTCGCCCTAGCCATGTCACCAACTCACTGGGTGACCTTTAGGCAAACTGCCCATTTTCTTACTTTGGATGAATTTACCAACTGATTTTCTGATTCTACAGAAGACATAGGGGAACAAGGGCGAGAATTCTCAGGTATAAGTAGTAATCATCATCTTGCCAGGGCTCCTACATAATAGCTTTTTCTTAAAAATTTCCTCCCATACGTAGAAACTTTACTGTAATTGTAGAAACAATCATGCGAAAGACATTAATCCAACTTTACCCAACTGCATTTCATCTCTCTGTCATCGTTAGCCATTATATAACTAATGACAAGTTAATGTCTAAAGGTCACTGGCACCCCCTAAAACTCTACATTTAGGTGCAGGGAGGGCCTTGAACACTGCCAACCCATGAGAAAGTTGATTTGTAAATAATGACAACATCAACTCTAAGGTCTAGTAATGGTTCCTTTATAATGTTAGTATGTCTGGCTGAGATACTACCAGGAAATTCCAGCAGAAACACAGCCTCTGAACCACAGCCAGCCAGATAAGAGCCGAGGCATGGAGGCCAAGATGAAGTCCCACCCCGAACCCAAGTCACACTGTCTGCAAGCATGCCAGGCAGAATCTACTGTCGATCCCAGGTGTATGTGGGTAAATGGCTACCAAGAAAGGAATAGGACTTAAATGGAAAATTAAGAGCGCATCTTGATTATTAGGGATTGGCTAGTCTGATGCAAGGACTATTGAGGCCTCACCACGCTTCTCTTTCGTGTCAATCCATATAGGTCAAAAATCTCTGCATGACAAAGAAAGAAGGGTCCCTCATCTAGACCAGTGCAGGTCCACTGGGCTACACTCTGCTGAGTGGGTCAGGTGACTCCCACCTAGAACATCACCTTGCACAAGTGCTTCCATGTTCCTGCTGAGAGGATGGGCCTCTCCACGACTCCAAGGTGAGCTGTGTGCACCAGAGGCAAGGAGACGACAGCAGCCAGCAGTGCCGCTGGCCGTTTACACAGCTTCGGTTCGGCCATCAAGAAGTTATCCTGACCCTTCAACATCCCTTTGCTTTCCATTTTATTTTATTTTATTTATTTATTTTTGCAAGCTCTTGAGGATGTATTGTGTCCAGGGAAGGGCCTGGCCAGTGCCTGGCTCAGGCTGTCCAGCCCTCCCCAGCCGAGACCCCCCTCCACATTTTCCATTTTAAACAGCCTCCCCATCCTTACCAAAAACTCCTGGCAACCAAGAGGTTCAGATCTACATTCAGTATTCCATGATAATCACCTTTTCCTCCTAGACCTACAAAGGAGTTTAGACAATGCCTGGTACTCACTAGCACTCAATGAATCTTTTCATCATCTATTTCTTGGCAATATTATCCAATATTAACCAGTATCCACAATAGCTGTTTTTAATCTTCTGCTTTACTTTGTGTTAACTATCTAGTCTAATGTGCATTTAATTATTGAAACTACCTCAATGCTTCTTACAAGAGGAAATACAATGAAAAAAAAAGTATACCTGACTGACTGAAACACACACACACACATACACACACACACACACATATACACACACACACATACACACACATACACACATATACACACACACATACACACACACATATACACACACACATACACACATACACACATATATACACATACATACACACATACACACACACATACACACACATATATACACACACACATACACACACATACACACACACACATATACACACACACATACACATACACATACACACACACACATACACACACACACATATATATACACACACACACACTCTCACACATTAAGAAACATGTAGATGCAGGGGGAAAAAAGAAACATGTACAAGACTCTTCACAGAAGCCCTGTTCCTATTAGCCCCTCATGGGAAACAACTCACAACACAAGCAGAATGGATCAATATCCTGGAGGACAGTCATAAAATGAAACACCTCGCAGCAATGAAAAACATTCCTACATGAAAAAGTATGGGTGAATAGTTCAAATATAAAGTTAGACAAAAGAAGTTAAACATTAGAGAGTGCATATTGTATGATTCCACGTATATAAATTTCAAAAAGGGGCCAGACTAATGATTGCGACAGAAGTCAGGAGAGGGCTGCCCTGGATGGGGGTGGTGACTGGGAGAGGCCATGGGAGGGCGTGTAGGGCTCCAGTAGTGTCCATTCCTGACCAGATGCTACTTACATGGATATGCTAACTTGGTGGAAGTTCATCAAGTTTCATACTTTTAATTTATTTTTCTCTATGTATGGTGTGTATCCAAAAAAGCTTACTCTAAAAAATAAGTAAACAAAAGCTGATACAATTCTTCACAGAAACACCCAGAAGAAAAAAAGCAAGGAAGCCTATGACAGGTGATCCCTCTTTTCATTCCATCCAGGATTTTCTACATTGTATTTCCTTTCAAATTCAAGATGGGCAGAGTGAGCATCCTGTATGCATTTCATGCTCAGGTCTCCGTGACCAGGGGTGGAGCTTCCTGGCAGGGCTTGTCTTTCAGTTATGTTCCATTACAACAAACTCTTCTGAATGGTCTTTGTGGTTTTCTGGAGCTAGAAGGATCTCTGCCATCTAAATTTTGCTTGACACTTACTATACTTATCATAAGAGACTGTGGGGAAGGAGACTGTTAGCCAAAACAAGGTTTCTGCATTATCTACAGATTCCCCTTCACACCTCCAAACCGGCATAACTGAATGGTGAGAATGTACTTTCTGCCAATGTGGATGGGTCAGAGTCCTGCCTTGGTAAGAAGGGAACCTCCAAACAAGAATAACTCCCACAGCTGTTCCTCTTTACCCATATTCTAAGAAGTAGAGCTCTGAACCCACAAAATTACAAAGCTAAAAACTGATGGTAATAAATGAAAGCATAGAATTCATGTGGAAATCGATGAAACAGAGAACAGAATCACAATAGAAAAAAGTCAAAACCCAAAGTTGGTTCCTCAAAACTGACAAACTTTCAGTTAGACTGACTCTAAAAAAGAGAAAAACGACTTAAATTACTAAAATGAGAAATCAGAGAACATGACAACCAACCTTGTAGAAATACAAAAAAAAATTATAAAGGAATGCTATGAACAACTGTACGGAGGCAAATTAGGTAGTTGAGACGAAGCAGACACATTTCTAGAAAGACGCAAACTAATCAAACTGATTCAAGAAGAAATAGAAAATACAAATAGACCCATAATAAGTAAAGAGACTGAATTAGTATTTAAAAAAAAAAAAAAAAAAACTTCCTACAAAGAAAGCCTAGGTCCGGATGGCTTCACTGGTGAAGTCTACCAAATATTTAAAGGATTAACACCAATTCTCCACAAACTCTTTCAAAAAGAAGAGGAGGGAATAGTCTCCAACTCATTTTATGAGGCCAATATTACTTTAATACCAAAACCAGACAAAAACATCATAAGAAAACTGCAGAATAGTATCTTTTATAAATATAGATGTAAAAATCTTTAATAAAATATCAGCAAATAGAACCCAGCAATAATAAAAAGGAGCATACACCATGACTTGGACAGGGATGCAGGTTGGCTTAATGTGTGAAAATAAATTAATGTGATACACCACAGCATTAGAATAAAGGACAAAACCCACATTATCATTTCAATTGATGCAGAAAAAGCAGTTGACAAAATTCAACACCCATTAATAATAAAAATAACAAACTAGAAATAGGAAGCCCTTTTCTTAACCTGATAAAGGGCATCTACAAAAGCCCATAGAAAACAACATACTCTGTAAAAGACTAGATAATTTCCCCTGCCTGAGATCAGGAATGAGACAAGGACGTCCATGCTTGCCACTTCTATTCAACATTGTACTGGAAGTTCTAGCCAGGGCAATTAAGAAAAAAAATAAAATAAAATGAATCTAGGTTAGAAAGGAAAAAATAAAACCATCTATATTAGTATTAATAGATGACACAATCTTGATGTAGAAAATTGTAAGGAATTCAAAAAAACTATTAGGACCAATAAACAAATTCAGCAAGGTTACAGTATACAAGATCAATTTACAAAATCTGTTGTATTTCCATATACTTGCAATGAACAATCCAAAAATGAAATTAAGAAAACAACTGTATTTATAAGAGCATCAAAAAGAATAGCACACGTTTGCATGCACACACACACATTTAGGAATAGGCGTAACCAAAGAAATACAAGCTTTATATCCTGAAAAATACAAATCACTGTTTAAAAAAATTAAAGACAACCTAAATAGATGGAAAGATATCTCATGTTCATGGATCAGAAGACTTAATATTTTTAATATGGAAATATTCCTCAAATTGATCTACAAATTCAATGCAATTCCTATTAAAATCCCAGCTGCCTTTTTTTTTTTTTCCAGAAATGGACAAGGTAATTCTAAAATTCATATGGAAATTCAGGGGCTTGGGAGACAGGAGGGTGACAGCTAAGAGGTGCTGGGTTTATTTTGGGGGTAATAAAAATGTTCTAGTCATGGCGATGGATGCACAACTATGCAAGTATATTAAAAGCCACTGAATCGCACACTTTCAATGGACGAATTGTATAATATGTGAATTATGTCTCAAAAAACAATTTTTTAAAAAGCTGACACGTGTGAACTGAAACTTGTGACTCAGTAGCCAGTGCTACTATAGGAATGCTCCCTTTAATGACTGCATTTCCTGGAGCTGCATTTTGCTTCTATAATTCTCTTTGTACACATGGGAAAGGTGACATTAGAAAAGCGACAAAATCTGAGGGGTTCAGGAAATGGAGAAATGGCCAGCACTGTGAGCTTCTCTGCCTTCAAGGGGTGAGGCCATACTGGATGGCACCCAAAGAGACACAGAGTTCCAGCCATGTGTCAAACTGGACTGGGGGAAGAGGGTGAGAAAGGAGGTCCTTAATGCCCTTGGCACCTTGGTTATTAAGAAGCGTCTAAAGCAGGGGAAAACTCTAGAGTCTATTTTTATGATATAAATATCACTTAAAAATGAACCCCAAACCTACTTCTAAATAGTTAATAATGAGGGGTCAGCATTTTAAAAATAAGAGCATCGAAAATTGCTAGAACAGATATTTTATGAATCCAGATAAGGACTAAAGAGTAAACACAGATTGTGAATTAAGCAAACTCACATGGTTCAACAAGGCTGTAGAAAAGGGGGATGAAAACTAAATTAAGATAAGCCTAGGGAAAAAGCTAAGAATACGCGAACTCATCTGAATCCATGTAAGAAACACAAACTTGAACAAGAAGGTGACGAGAGACAGAAATGCCAGGGTCAACAGGATTATTAAGAGATGGTAACCTTGAAGAAATGCCAACTCCTCTGAAAGTACAACAATTATTTTCAGATGTTTGAAATCTTGATCTTCAGATGGAGAAAGTGTCTAGTCATGCCATCTCTATTAGTGCTTTCTCTGGGACTTCAGAAGCTGCCACCTCATCATCTCAGCTGTTTTTCTAATTTGAAAACATGGAAAAGGTCTTCAATATTTATTCATGTGTGTTCCCCTTTCCTTCACACAGAGATTCTGAAAAGCCAACATGTCTTGTCCTTATAAGAACAGGCAAAGGCCAGGGTGGTGGCTCATGCCTGTAATCCCAACACTTTGGGAGGCCAAAGTGGGCGGATCACCTGAGGTCAGGAGTTCAAGACCAGCCTGGCCAACATAGTGAAACCCTGTCTCTACCAAAAAAATGCAAAAATTGTCCCAGCGTGGTGGCTCACACCTGTAATCCCAGCACCTTGGGAGGCCAAGGCAGGCAGATCACAAGGTCAGGAGATCGAGACCATACTGGCCAACATGGTAAAATCCCATCTCTACTAAAATACAAAAAATTAGGCAGGCATGTTGGCATGCACCTGTAGTTCCAGCTACTTGGGAGGCTGAGGCAGGGGAATCACTTGAACCCAGGAAGTGGAAGTTGTAGTGAGCCAAGATCACACCACTGTACTCCAGCCTGGTGACAGAGTGAGGCTCTGTCTCAAAAAAAAAAAAAAAAAAAAAAAAAATAGCCATGTGTGGTGGTGTGTGCCTGTAATCTCAGCTACTTGGGAGGCTGAGGCAGGAGAATCACTTGAACCTGGGAGGTGGAGGTTGCAGACTGCACCACTGCACTCCAGCATGGGCAACATAGCGAGACTCCATCTCAAAAAAAAAAAAAATTTTTAAAAATTAAAAAATGTAAAAGAGCAGGCAAAGATGGGAATTCAAGACTCGAATGGGAGGCATTGAGAATGAGTCAACAACCATTCTGGCCTCCCAGCCCTTCTCCTTGTCTCTCCCTCCTCTGTCTGGCTTCCTCTGGCCTGGGGAAGGCTCATGCTAAGACTGTAGTGACACTCTGACCCATTTTCCTCCAAGGTGATCAAGTCTCAAATATAAAACTTAAAAAAGATAAAGAAGTTCTAAAGAGACATCACCTTCCAATCACTTGAAAATATTAGATTCTTCTTCTTACATCTAGTTCCATTTAGAACAAGATTTTAAGCAAAAGGATCAAGGAATTGCTGAAGAAATGTTAGAAGGGTGAGACTGATGTTAGATGTTAGATGGCTTGCAGATAGCTTTATTTCTGATTGCTGTCTGATGCTGAGGTCTTATAATAAATGGAATGAAAATTCCAAAAACCAATAGTGATGGCTGCAAATGGCACCCAAGCACTGAGATGAGAACTTTCTCCTACTTAAAATGTCCCTGGTAGTGCACAGATACTTGCTGAAGATATAAAAAGTAATGAGGAATCTCTACTAAACTGGAAAACGAGACTTGTTCATTTGATTTTCTTTTAGGGAAAAAATCTACTCTTCTACTTCTCATCATCCTTGAATTTTCCCAAGTTTCCCTCCCATCCCATAGCCTACAAGTGAGGACATCAGCTTTCATACTTCTCTCCTGAGTAGACACGGGCTCTCCGAGTGAGAGTGTAGGTTTTTGTGTTTGCTCCTTTGCGGAGAGGATCGTCCAGAGGTGACTGGCATGGTGGATCCTCCAGAGGGTTCCAGTAGCTCTGCTCACACATACCCCGCAACAAGATCTCTGCCAGCTGCCTGGCTATTGTCTGGGAACATAAACGAGGAAAAGCACAGCCATGAATCTATTTTGTATTAGTCATTCATTCAGTCAGTCAATAAATATTTATATCATCACATTGTGCTAAGCACTACTGCAAGGCTCATAATTAAAATTTTTTCTTTTACGATGGTAATTGTACCAGTTTATGACAAGAAAAGAAAACATGATTCACTAAGATGTTTGAACACTTAAAAAAAAAGGTTCATGTACTTCAAATGCTGCCCCATCAGTCACACTCTGGAATACTACACATATTTTATACCTGAAACAACTGAAACTTTTGGCTAAGCCCTTTCCCAAGAGCTCTTATAAATAACAGGTGAGCTGCAGATATTAGCATCACTAATGATGTGTGCTAAACCTCAAACCTGGCAAAAAGCTTGTACTCAGCTTAGATAATGCTATCCCTGAAAAAATTATCCTCACTGAAAATCCAGTGTCTACTGTAGACATCTTCTTTCTTAAATGTACCAATGGCAGGCCCTGTACGCCCCACCTCCAAGGACTCAGCACCTGAGTGTCTATTCTCAGCACATCCTGGGCTCCTGGCCCGGAGATTCTCACCTGCCTTGTGCAATAGGGAAGGCAAAGTGGGAACATGGTTCCGATCAAGAAAGACCTTTCTTCAAAGCTGGATGGGTATCCCATTCTGCACAGTGAAAACCCAGAAACATCTGGATCCTGTTCTCCAAGTTAGACGCAGATTAATAAGCTTTCCCAAACTTCTGTAACTCCACTGCCTAAAACAGTACCATGTATAATATAATGTATGGGGGGAAAGAATGCATGGTATGTACTAAGAAGTGTTTTGTTGACTGATGCATGTCAGTTCACTTAGCTTATAATCTTCCAGTAACAAAGAAGAGGATAAGTAATTTTTAAAAATTCCTCTGAAAAGAGAAGCACTGCATCCCAGGGTAGTTCACTCTACCCATGGTCAGCCAGAGGAGGCACCAGAACCCAGCATGGTTTTCCACCAGGTTTCAGCATCCTTTGAAGATGCAGACAAAGACTGCTGATCTTCTGAGAAGGAGCCTTTTTTAAAAAAATAAGCAAATGTTTCAGAAGAGGGCTTTGTTAAGCTTTCATCCATATGAAATCTCTTAAAACACCACAAGGAAAGTTAAATCCAACCAAATCACTAACAGAGTGGTTTCTGATAACCACTGGGTAAAGGCAAACTTTCTTTATCATTCCCAAGTAAGACCCACTGGCATTAAATGTCTATAAAAATGTGAAATTAAATGCACTCTGATCATCCCCAACTGAGCAATCTGTAAAGATCTCATAAGAACACAATTTTCAGGACCTAAACAACTCCTGAACTGTTTTCTTAAGCCTTCCATTATAGTTTCATTTTGATCTCATTGCAGTCATATAAGCTAATGACTTTTGCTGGAAACTTCAACTGGCAAAAATAACTTCCACTCACTACAGCTGAGAAATAAATGTTAAAAGAAAAAAAAAATGAACAAGGAATTTCATTTTCTGAATATATTTGCCATGGAGGGATTTTAAAGTTGTAAAAATTTCTGCCCTAAACAGTTTGCTTGTTCACTACTAGATAGCTCATGCTAGGTCTCATTTCCCCTCAGGGTATTAACCTTCCTGAGAGATTTTTTTTTAATGGGGTTTTGATGTGATTGCATATTTTAAAGACATCGCTTCATCAGTGCTCTACCTATTAAGATGGCCATTTGGTTATGTCCACTGAAAGCTCAAATGAAGTTCAGAAAAAAACAATAAATATGAGATTACCAGCAAGATCACCAATATCTAGCATACTTTTTACACTCAACCTACATTTAGCCTGTAGTTTAAATGCATCAAATTGTTGGTAACTATAAAATAAATTCAGAATCAAAGGAGAGAAAGGTGGGAAGTGGGCCTGAAATAAGACCTGGATGTTTATGTACAAATTTGGTCATGAAATGCCCTTTGTGTGTGTGTGTGTGTGTGTGTGTGTGTGTGTGTGTGTGTGTGTGTGTGTTTTAAAACTTGTGGTGAAATTCACATAACATAAAAGTCACCATTTTATTTCTTTAAAGTGCACGATCCAATGGCATTCGGGACACTCACAATGTTGTGCAACCATTAGCACTATCTAGTTCCAGAACATTCCAGAACATCACCCCAGAAGGAAACCCTATATCCTTTAGGCAATCACTCCCCACTTCCCCTCCCTCTCAGACTCTGGGAACAACCAATATGCTTTCTGGCTCCATGGATTTGCCTATTTTGGTCATCTTATACGAATTAAAGTATGTGATATGGGTCTTTTTGCGACCAGCTTCTGTTACTTAGCATAAAGTTTTCAAGGTTCATCCATATCGTTGTGTATGTATCAATACTTCATTCTTTTTTATGGCTGAATGATATTCCATTGCATGGATATACCACATGTTGCTTATCCATTCATCAGTTCTAGACATGTGGATTGCTTCCACCTTTTGGCTATCATAAATGGTGCTGCTATGAGCATCCATGTACAAGTTTTTGTTTGAACGCCTGTGTTGTTTGTTTTGAAACAGGGTCTCAGGCTGTCACCCAGGCTGGAGTGCAGTGGTGCAATCACACATAGCTCACTGCAGAACACCTGTTTTTAATATTTGGAGTATATATCTAAGAGTGGAACTCTTGAAAACATACTTTAAAATCCTTCTCTGCTATGATCTCACACCAGATAGTTTACAAAGCAACTTTTCTACCTCATAAGAATATTATAAATTTGCAATTATCAGCTAATCTAAAAATATCATAGTTATTAAGGCTGATGGAAACACTGCTTATGAATGTCATTAGCAGGAGAAACTTTCTAATGTCCAATGTAAATCAAATCAAGAAACCAGTGAGAGTCGACAATATGAACAAATGCTCTATACTTAAGCAATTTTGAAAGACTGACTTTTTAAATGCGCTTTTAAAACAATTGTGAAAACACTTGCCAATTCAGTCAGTTACTTTCATCATGCTTCCAAATCTTGGAAGAACCTGTTCATATTGATCAGTTGGGAAGTTTTATGAAATACTGAGAGGAGGTAAATTTGAGAGAAAAGACAACATTCTTGTAAGTTCTTTTGCCTTGAAGAACCCTAAAAATGGAAATATTTTGTTTGAACTTCTTAAGGCACTTATAAATCACATAGATATATAAGTAAATTTTGAAGGCAACTGAGCTCTTGGTGGTGGTGATGACAGGGTGTGTGTGTGTGTGTGTGTGTGTGTGTGAAGTTGCCCATCCTGTCTCACCCCCATAATTCTAGGAAAGCCCAGCTTGGCCATCTGGCCCCATGAGTTGTATGTCTACATCTTAAAACTCTGGAGACACCACAATGAAGTCATTTCCTATGACATGAATCTCTTAGCCTTTCCCAACTGAATACTCTCCCACAGCATTTAAAGGATTCATGATAAAGAAAGGACAAAAGTATGGGTGACAAAAGATAAACTGCAACCTTCCATGAGGTTGCTACATCAACTGTGACATGTGGCATTTGCTTAGTTTTTCATAAGCACCACTCCTCCACTCAAGCACTCACTGGCTATGGTTATATAGGGCAAGTTGTAGAGGTCTACCTAATGAACATCCCTAAATAGGAAAGTGAAAGGATTAAAAAGGCAAAGAAAGAATTCAAGTCAACAGGAGAGCCAAATTGCTAACCAAACAGTTAATTTAACTATGTTGTATATTTCTCTTCCAAGTTTTATAGTTAATACAATTAGCCAAACTACTAGCAGCCCTCAGGATCCAATGTGTCTTATTCTGTCTGGGTTTGGTATGAATCATAAGCATACACCAACCCCTCAACACCCTGGCAGCCATGAGGGCCTACATTCTACCTGCCTTAACAGGTGCAATTCTCAGGTTTCAGCAGAGAATGCTGCCAACAACACAGGAAAGGATGCTCAAAATCATTAGCCAACAGGGAAGTGCCAATCAAACCACAATGGAATATCACTGCATTCCCACCAGGATGGTTACACCTAAAAAGATAATAACAACTGTTGGTGAGGGTGTGGAGAAATTGGAACCCTCATAACTGCTGGTGGGAATGTAATATGGTACAGCTGCTTTGGAAAACAGTCTGGCAGCACCTCAAATTGTTAAACAGTTACCATATGACCCAGCAATTCCACTTCTAAGTATACAGCCAAGAGAAAGAACACATATGTCCACACGAAAACTTGTACATGAATGTTCATAGCAGCGTTACTTGTAATTGCCCCAAAGTAGAAACAACCCAATGTCCATCAGCTGATGAACGGACAAATAAAATGTGATACATCCATTCAACAGAATATTATTTGGCAATAAAAAGGAAAGAAATATTGATCATGCTGTGACCCAGAGGAACCTTGAAAGCATTATGCTAAGTAAAGAAAGTCAGTCACAAAAAGAGTACAAATTAGTCGGGTGTGGTGATGTGCACCTGTAGTCCTAGCTACTCGGAGGCTGGGGCAGGATGCAATGAGCCAAGATTGTGCCATTGCACTCCAGCCTGGGTAACAGAGCGAGACTCTATCTCAAAACAAAAAAACAAAACCACAAATAGTATCATTCCAGTTATAGGAAATGCCCCAAATAGGCAAATCCATAGAAACAGAAAGTAAATTAGTGGTTGCCAGGGACTAGGGGGAGGGGAAAATGTGGATTGACTACTAATGAGTATAGAGTTTCTTTTGGGGGTGATTAAGATGTCCTGAAATTAAATATTAGTGATAGCTGGATAATTCTGTGAATATGCTAAAAACTTTAAATGAGTAAACTGCTATTTATATATTATAAATTTATATTATATATTACATATATTTATATATTATAATTATATATTATAAATATGTCACATAAATATCCATTATGACACAGAAGTGAAAGAGCTTGCTCAAATTCATAAGCCCAGTGACATATACTTACAATAAATATTTAAATATATGTGACATATATTTATTATAAAAATAAATATAGCTACAGTTAAACAAAGGATGGGCATGAATATGGTAGTCTAACTTTGTTCCATATATTTATTATAAATATATGTCACATATATTTATAATACTTAAATGTAAAAAAATATGAATGTAAATACCTATGAGACAAGTGCCTGCTGGCCTCAATCAAGTCACTGGTCACACTTACCATTCGCAGGTTTTGAGTTGTTCTCGTTTCAACTGCTCTGAGCAGCTCTCTAAACCTTCCGACTCCTCTTGTCAAGTTCCTGTGTGGACACAGAATTGGACGGTTTTCATCTGGCATGTATTAATATCAAATGCGTTACATGCACGTTTCAATGCATTTTGTCTGCATAAAAGCTGTTGGCTAGATTTTAAGCAAACGATTACTCTGCACGTGTCTAGCCATCTTTGGTTAAATGAAACATTTGACCTAAGATTGATGGCCTTTTGAGTTTTCTAACCCCTAGCACATTTTCTCTAAAAAATAACAATTTGAAAATCAGTTGAGGCCAACAAATTAAAAAGCAAGATACCTTAGAAGAGTCTGTGTTCAAACTCTCAATGGCTCTGTAGAGTGGGACTGAAATCTATATTTTCATTTAAAAGGTGGGAGACAACACTGGGCAAAAGCGCACCGGAATATGAGCAAGGCACCGTGTGCACCATGGGTAAGGATAAAATATGAAGATGAAAGGCACAAGAAAACAGGAACTCCACCAAGCAACCACTCTGCATCTTTGAGAACATAAACTTACCAAACCCGGTAAATTCATCAAACCAACCCTCCTCCAAACCCCACACTGACAAAAAGAAGCAAAAGGGTGAGAGGCCCCTTCTGAGAGCGAGTATGTGACAACTGGAACCAAGCTCCCTGAGTGTGAGCACGGCACACTTCATCTCACTGCCACTCATACCCCACAGGGACACATTTGGTGACATGTTTCATTAAGAGACAAATAATTACTTTGTAACATCCTGGTCAATATTTTCAAGCCCCACTTGTCCTCTCTGAAAGCTGCATCCAGCCTGTTGAGCTGGGAACGCTCCCCAGCCGGTCCCTTTACATTAAGCGCTGCCACCACCTATGACATAACTCGGCGATATTTATAACCTGCTCATTAGAACATATCTCATCTTTCCAAAAAGCCACAGCGCGGGTCAGCCAGTGCAAACGTGTCAGCCAGCCTCTGCAGGCCGTGGCAGATGCTCTAGGTATTTGGCTCTCTTCTTGGATGACATTTTGAATCACGCAAAGGTATTAAATCAAACCTGAATGTGGGTTCTGTAAGTTACAAGCACTCATGAGGGCTATTAATTCGCATCTTATACCTACATGACATCCCAGGGCTCTCATGCACAAGAATGGCCCCAGAACTTTAAGATAATGGTTTATTGGCATAGGTACATAAATATTCCCATAGTCCTCTCACCCCCACATATCAGATGGTATCAGATCAGAAGCTTGATGGTGGCATAAAAAGAGAAGCTGTGCTCAGGACGCCAAGCAGCACTAAAGGAAATCTAACAGAGACGTGAATAAAGATTAGGTAACAGGCCCTGGGACATGCAATCTACTCTGCTTTCTCCTTCATTTGCTTTTATGGGATCCATGTTCACAGGCAACAAAGTACATTTGCTTTGGACTGAAGCTCAGTTCTCTTAAGTAACATGGAGGGAAGGAAATAGCTACAGCTAAACAAAGGATGGGAATGAATATGGTAGTCTAACTTTGTTCCAGAATCACAGATTCAACTCCTACTGGGTACAGAAGGGATGGTACTTTGAATTGTATGAAATAAGCTGTGACTGAGGCAACACAAGTGGAGACCCTGGTGGAAGGGGCTGATTTACCAGGTAGAAATCAGGCCTGGAATAAGCAGTATCAAACCTAAATATTGCAAGCCAGGGAAGCCTACAAATAGGAACTGGTCATTGAGAATGTTTCCAGTGTCCTAGGAAACAGAATGAGCTACTTAGACAGTTACAGAAGCACAGAATTTTCCAGCTATAAATGATCCAACAGAATCCGGTCCATTATGACACAGAAGTGAAGGGCTTGCTCAAGCTCACAGGCCCCGTGAGAGAGACAGTGAGCTGGGAGCTTTCTACCCTACTCTGTTACCTTCCTGGGTACACATAAGCTCCAAAACAGAAGTGTAACTCTAGAGGAAGGAACAAAATATGAATCCAAGAGTTCAGGTCTATGTTTTGCATCATTAATATGCAAATTACTTCATATATTCATAACATAAATTCTGTGTGTCCCAGTGATGACAGCTAATGAAATACTCATTACTCGTCCAAAACTGGAAAGAAAATCCGTTGGCCCAGGGGAAGAAGTCCAGTGAATGCAGGTAATGCCCTGGGCTGCCAAAAGAGATCGATGACGGATAGAGAAATTCAATTCCCCTGTTAAGATGCAAGAGGGTTTCTCCCGCGCAGGACCGAGGCCCTCTGGTGGAGGAACAGAGGAAGTCTCCGCCCCGAAGGAGGCCAGGCAGGATGGGGCAACACCAGCCACTGGGTGCGTATTCCCAATTAAGCCTTTGAAGCAAATACAAGTTTTTCTCAAACTGTTTCCAGTTTATTCCTGGAGAGAGTTTAAGATTCAGAAGCAAAATCTTCCTCAAGCTGGGAAGAATCTGCTTGTAAACAAAGAAGCCACAGTAACCACAGAGCTGAGAAGGCCTGAAGCTACAGCCCACTGCAATGACTCTGGCACCCAGAAGGGTCCCCACCCCCACTACAGATCAATCGGACAGCAAGAAGAGGTGAAACAGGCACATCTTAAAGTGCCCAAATGCAAAAACACAATTCTCAGGAAATCCTGTCATCCAAACATGTTGAAATCATATAATTGTATTCAACTGATCGCTTCCACTGTTGCCATGAGAGCAGAAAAATAAAAATGTTCAAGTACATGGATAATCAGAACAAAAAATAAAAGGAAGTTAACTTGCAAGAATTATATTCCAAATGCTATGAGATAACCCAATTTGAGAGAGGCAAACAAAACCCACACGATTGCCTTCATATCTCCGAACTGTTAGTTAATTCTTAAAATGTTGAGATCAATTAAGTATCTAAGAAGGAACTGTTGCTTAAAACTCCACTTCAAAATGAAGATAAGAGAGCCAAGGAATCTCCCAATCTCCCTGTTTTGAGGGTTTCCACAGACCCCTGACATTAGGTCATGTATTCCATTTCAACACCCTTGTCTGAGAAAGTGCAATGATGTCAGAATTCATTATGGTTAAACTATTCTCAAAACAAATGTTCCTGCCAGCATTCGCGCAGCGGGCACTCTGGCAAGCTGTCAGAACTTGGGGTTCATCTCCTGCACTTTGCTTCACAAGCTTCCTGAGCTGGGTGCATTTCCTTCCACGTGGAATGGTTCCCAACAGCTCGGCTGGGCCCAAGGAGGAAAGGGCCTGCAGTCCCCGGAGTGCCAGCTGCTCATTCCGCCTGACAGGCAAAGCTCTGCTTTCACTCACCAACATCACTGTCCTCAGCCCATTATGGAGAGCTCAGGCCAGAGTCCCACAGCCTTGCTCTCATTCAGATCCTTGTTTTCCCATTGGCAGGAAAGCCTACCACTTTTCATGGGGACACAGTCTACTCTTCCCTTGACCTACTTCTATCTTTTCTTCTCTCCTATCTTTTCCATCTGGTTTTATCCTCCTCCTGCTGAACCTCCTTCCAGGGCTTGTCTGCTGACTTACCAGCATTCGACCCTCCCTCTCGACCCTCTATCCTGGCGATGGGCTCCGGTTCCCCCTTGGGCCCCGTGGCAGCATCTTTCCAGGCTCTGAAATGTACATTCTAACGTACAAACTCACTGCACCTGGTTTCGTCCTGTTCTATGACTCTGAACCACATTCTCGACAAATGCCATCTGTCCCTCTGTAATCAAACCAAGGAGGAAATGTAAATGGGAAGAAAGCCAGAGCTCCAAAATCAAAATGGAAAACCAAGGCTAGAGAAACTTGGGGACATGAGAATCATTTCAGCTTGTCATGAGTGGCTACTTCAATAACAAGCTCAATACATTTTTGTTGTGTGGTTATTTCTCCTTTTATTTCTAGGGAGTAGGGTGGGAAAAGACAATTCTTCCCTTTAACTTGTCCTTCCAAATTAGCTTCAGACCTCAAAATCTGACCCAGGCACCAATACGCTTAAATTCAATATCACCTGTCATTGTCGTGCAAACTCAAAGTAGTGATATGAATAAAAGACAGGGTCCATTTCCTGGGTAACGAGGAAAAGGTGGCCTGCTAGAGTCTATTCAATATTTTTTTCTGTTCGGTGGCTGAGAATTTTGTAACTAAAGATCAAACACAGTAAGTCAACCCAGTAGATCTCAAAGAGCAAAGAAATCGTCTGCCTTTCTCCATGTTTTCTTCCCACCAACCAGCACTCCTGAAACACTGAAGCAGGAGGTTACTTCCACAATTACTGAGCACTGTTTCCCAGCAGGGGCCAGGGTGGTCCCTGAGGACACACTGCTGAGCAGGGGACACCATCCCTGTTTTCTTCCCACCAACCAGCACTCCTGAAACACTGAAGCAGGAGGTTACTTCCACAATTACTGAGCACTGTTTCCCAGCAGGGGCCAGGGTGGTCCCTGAGGACACACTACTGAGCAGGGGACACCATCCCTGCCTCAGGGAGCTTAGATGGCTTCACATTCCCCACAAGAACGTAAGTGCCTCCAAGACAGAGGCCTTGGCTTTATTCACTGACATAACCCAAGCCTCTGAAACAGAGCCTGGCATACAGGAGGCACCCAATTAATATTTGTTGAATGAAAAAGAACCACCATGAGCCAAATGAACCAAGAGCACGAGGGGATACATTTCCTACCCGTTTCTTATCTCATTGTTTCTCACTGAGCACAGTCCAGCAGACAGCAAAGCACCACACTCTCTTAACTAGAATAGTCTTGTGTGCCCTCGGGGGCTTTCCTTGTAGCGTGGAGACCTGGGGGAGCAGTACTCCTACACCAGTGACATGCCCAGCCTAACAGCTTCTAGAGAGCTATGTGGATAATGGGGATTTTGAGGTTTTTAAAGAAAAGTTCCAGGCATTTCAGGGAAACTTTCCTGCCCCTGTGCCTTCACACATGCTCCTCTGTCTACAGGGTCAAGACCCAGGGCCGAGGCCAGCCTAGATAGCACTTTCCACCTTTCCACACTGATTTTCATTTGAGTTTATATCTGTTCACCAACCAAACTGCAATCATTGTGAGAGCAAAGGCCCCTTCTGTACACACCCCTCCTTGTCTCAACTGCCTCACAGGGCCAGCCAGTACCTGTGACACTTAACAAGCTGGGTACCCCCAAAAGAAAGAAAAGAGTGAGCACCATCTTATCTTCTCAGACCCCTTTCCCCATCTCCTTGCTGAAAAGAGTTATCTTAGTTACAAAGGGGACAACTAAAGCAGGTACTTGGTATATCCATGAGATACATCCCATCATCATATACCTATACCCTTTATGGTACGTATCTGCTTTTCCGGAGTTGTAAGTGTTGGCAATGACAATGTTATTCTGGACACTGTCAACACTTACAACTCCGGAAAATCAGATACAGACCATGTATCTTCTAGGTTCATCACTTTTAGTTCTCAGGCTTGAGAATTTATGTAACCCTTAATATCATCTATCTTGAAAAAGTCTGAAATCAAAACCAGATATCCAGATCTGGAAAGTGGGAGAAGAACAGATACCCTTCACAGTCCAAAAGGACACTGTGGCCGGCTGTCAGGGAGCTGTTTTTCCCAGAGTCCAGCTTCCCCCTCTGTACACACTCTCCTCCTCATATCCAATGACACGCATTTGTGAAGACAGATGGCTTGCTGTAGTCAGGAGCCAGGGATCAAACCCACAACCTTGGCCTCATTAGCGAAGGGCTCTCTCTGATCCACGGAGCAAGCCAGCTGCAGCCTGGACATAGTGACGGAGGGTGTGACAGCCATCCATGCCGGGATGTGAACAAGCAGGCGAGGCTTCCAGATGTCTCGTCTCAAACCTAATGAGAGCTGTACTGGGCTTAACAACATTTTTTGGACTACCTCAGCAATCAAGGCATCCTGGTGACAAAAGCAGAGTAAATTAAACATTTGGTCAGCTGGCCAGGTGGCACACAGTACAGGGAGTCGGGACTACGGCCCAGGCAGAGTAGGTGGCACCAGACACACAAAGTCAAAGAAGTCACAGAGAGTGGCTTCTTGGAGTTCATACTTCATGGGCCAGGACAGGAACACATAAACAAGTCCTTCCAACATAGGGTGCACAAGGCCTATGAATGAAAGGTGGCCAGACTGCTCTGACAGCCCGGCCAGAAGAGCAACTCGCCCGCCCTTCACCTGTCCCCTCCACTCCCCTAAGCTCTGAGTCTCTGAGAAACATGAAGTGTAGAAAGGCTTGCCCCATCTCACATCCTTCCTTTCAACCTCTGGGAGTGAGTCAAAGAATATCAGTACTCATTCCAAAAGAAATATATACATATATACACACACACACACACACACACACAAATACATACTTCTCTCTCCGTATATATCTATACATATATGGAAAGAGAGAGAGAGAACTCCCATACCTACTATGCACTACGAAGTGAGGCACGGTGAATGCAATGGTGAGCCAGTCAGCAGACATGAGTCCTCAAGAACTTGTATTTTAATGATATTCAGTTTAACCCTAATGGTATCCAAACACACTTGGACTCCTCAACCTAACAATACTTAAACCAATCCGAACTTATCATATAAGGATTGTCCTTCACCCAGGAATCTATATGCTTATCTATATACATGAACATAAAGAGACAAAACAGAGTTGTGGTTACAGACCCTGGAGCCAGACAGTCAAGTCCCAGTTTTGCCATTTATTAATTGTTGACCTTGGGTAAGTGCCTGTCCCACAGTTTCCTTACAAAATGGAAATAACAACTGTACCCACCTCACTACTGTAAGAATTAAACTAGTCAGTAACAACGGTGCCCACCTCATTGGGTAACTGTACCCACCTCACTGCTGGAAGAATTAAACTAGTCAGTAACAACGGTGCCCACCTCATTGATTTGTTTTAAGAATTAAACTAGTCAATACATGTAGGAAGTGCTTTTTAAGTATTTGCCATTATTACTTCTGTTAGCCTCAAAACTCTACCATTGTTTTTTTAAAAAACTTTTGGAATTCTGGAATCTATTTTCCAGTCAATTTATAGCATATGAAAATCTGCTTTATTTCTTTGAAGTCATTTAATTTTGAAGGAACAAAAGATATTCCCCAGTTTGATTCATTGATCCTCTTTGCTATTTATGGAAATCTACCACGTCCTAGGAACTCCCTATGTAATTCCCAGGTCTGGCTCACAATAACAAAAGACAACAACCCACGTCAGGTAAGAACAGTAAAAAACTCTTTCTCTGGGGCCCTGTGGTCACCCTCCTGGGAAATGATGTGGCATCTCCTAAGAGTGCGGGTGCTCCCGACGGGGGCAGGGGAACAGTCTCCAGCCGCGGCTTTGGGGCAGGGCACGGACAGATGCGCAGCTGTCTGGCAGGGCAGGTGTGAATCCTGATTGCTCCATCATACCTCGCACAGTGAGCATGTGGAGACTGTTCTGAGTTCATCAAGAATGACCAGATCACGCTGAAAACTGTGAACTCAAAAGTGAACCACCAAAGCTTTATAAGCCCATAACACAAAGCTGGAGAGGAAAGCTCGCCACTTCCACTGGGGAAGTGTCTGCTCCAGACCTGGCCGGAGCTGGAAGACAAGCATGGGGGGGTGGTCCCCGTGAGCCTGCTTCATAAGACGGGGCTCAATTAGCTGCACAGAACACTGATGGACACAGGCCAACAATATTCGTTTTTAACAGTCCCGAAAAGTGCAGAAAAAAGACAATCTGGCAGGTAGAAATGTCCTAACAAAATGACTTCATTCATCAATTCTGAGTGGCAAAGTCACATAGGAAAAGGACTTCTGGCCACCCTGTCCCTCCGGTCAACTGGGCTGCGGAGAGGAAAAGAAGGCAGAAAGGACCTTAAGGGGAGGACAGTCCCTCCAAACGCACCACAGGTACTTGAGCTGGAAGTTTGAGCACGAGGATAAGACAGCAACGTTCACTTCCATTCAATTAGCAGAAGACAGGAGAACTGCGTTTCCAACACAACTGTGGAGACCACATTTCAAAGCTAGGACAAGTGAGAAAAAATTCAAGGGGATCATTTGAAAGAAAGGAAAAAAAAAAAAGACCATTAAATGTGCAGGGGTCAGCGGTCCAAATGGCTCCAGAAGCCAAGTAGGTAGCAGAGGTGGGTGAAGACAGACTGTGGGACGACAGGCCTCGCAAGCCCACAGGCCTCCAACTCGAAACCGTAACACAGAAACTCAACAGGGAAGGGAGGCTCTTCGCCGTTACATTGGTAAATAAGAGCTTCTAATATTTTTCTTGGGGAAACGAAGCAGTGCTGCTTGGTTTGAAGCAGCATGGTGCCGATGGGATTCTCACACATTCTCATGAGTGGGGCCAGATAACCCGCTTGGGCCTGGGAAAGGCGAGTCTGCTGGGGAGAGAAGAAAAAAGGGCAAAGGTTGAGCAGGCTCATGAGAAGAAGGATGGGAAGTGAGCGTGGAATGTGAGCCATCTGGGAACATGGCAAGGGGAACAAGTACCCGATGCCAGGCATGCACTGAGATGGGGAAGGACTGGCCAACGGGCTTCACCTTGTCTCTTCCTCATCTGCAAAATAGGACTAACACCTATGTGCCATGCTGAATGAGATGGCACCTGGAAAGCTCCTGACTCAATGCTCAAAAGCACATGAATCCCCCATCTTTCCCCAACCAGCTGCTACTTCCCACCACCCGGCCCTTCATTCCACATACAAACATTTACTGGCTAAAAGCCAAAAGCAGCCACTGGTGTGATTGTGAACCTTTGGTTAATAGAAAACAGTGCAGAATCAGAACCGGTTTCTATGATGCACTACCCCAAACTCTCCTTCTCAATTGTAGCTTTATACATGAGGAAACACAGGCTTAGAAATATCAGGGAACATGCCCGTGATCACACAGCCCACAGCAGAAGAGCTGGGATTTGAACTCAGGCCCTATCTGATGCCAGTGCTAGGAAAGATGAAGACCCCTGTCATGCAGAAGCCTGCAGTCAAACTGGAAAATGTGACTACCTCCTATGACACAAAACAAAGGCATCCCAGGGACAGGAGAGCAGCCCGGGAAGGCTCCTAGTGGCACGGGCCAGCTGAAGTCTCTGTACCTAGACACATTTGGCTGCAAAGAAGGGTATGGGATCCCACTGGGAATGGGTGACAACGGGACAGCAGAGAATTTATGCTGAAGCGTCCGAGCTTCATAGCAGAAACAGGACTCAGAAGAAAGATGGCGTCGGGGAAACAGACTAACACTGATAAGATGGCGACAACACAGAAGACGCTCGGACCACAAGTCAATCTTCTACAGGAAATTCTTTCATCGCACAGGACCTCATTTATTTGGCTTTCCCAGTCAGAGTTCACACTCACTCACTCAGACGGGAAGCTCAGGTTTACCTTGGCTCTATCTATAGAGAAAAAAGAGCTTTGCTAAGCACATCAGCAGAGCAAACATGATCTGTGAGGAGAATATTTAATTTGCTCAGGGGAATAAGCTATTTTCAAGCCCCTCTAAGCCATCCAGAGGAACTGCCACTTACTAATAAACCACTGACACGGTAATGAAAATTATTCCACTCTCTCATCCAGGAAGTCCCCACAAGAGACTGGGCTCCTTCGGGACAGAGACGGGGTCCCTCCCACTAGAATGGAGTATGATCCAGCTGCACACCTACTCATGGGGCTCTAGTGAGGATGAAAGGTCACAGTCACTGCCCAGGAAAGGTCAGCCATCATCTTCTTCTGAGATACCACTAACTGCTTCCATGCCATTCTCCAACTCATTATTCCAGATGATCTGCCAACCAACCTAGTGACACAGGCAGGAGTTCGTTACTCACAACTGATAAGGAGGGAAACTGAGTCCCAGAGAGAGAAGAAGGGTGTCTGGCCTAACAGCTCCAAGAGAGGCTGAGCCGGGACCTGACTCCCAGCCTCTGGGTTCCCAGGGCAGGGATTCCCTCCCCTGCCCTCTGCTGGGTACTGTTGTAGCCCATATTTCATTGACCCCTCAATTCTTCCTTAATATTTTGTTCTACGAAGTATAGATACAGAAAGCCATATAAAACAATTATATGGCGTAGGAGACTATTAGAAGGCATACACTGTGTAACCACCACCCAAAAAAATAAAGACACTGCCATTCACCTCATCCCAATGAACAGCCCCCTCCATCTAAAAGTAACAACTACTCTGAATTTTCTGGTTAATTGCTTTGTTACTCACGCAGGCATCCCTACACTATAGCCTTGTCCACTTTTTTTCACTTGATGGTTCTTTAAAATCACTCTTACTTTACACGCCCCCCCCCCACCCCACCTCTTTTTCTTACAACTTATCTGCTAGAGAAAATCTGAACAGCCTATAGAGCTTCCCACTGGCTAGAAAACTGCACACTCATGCTACAGTTCAATACATGCCTCTGTTCTCCGTATTGCCTGCAATTTGGCAGCTGGATCCGGAGGCTTGATCAATTCAGGGTCGATCCCTTTGGCAAGACTTCAGCAGTGCTGTGCTCTTGTTCTGACATTAGCAGCCCTTGATGTTCAACACTTACAGCATCAATCTCCTGGGAGTTACTAAGTGGTGATGTTCTAATTCTCCCACTGCATTTTCATTTATTAGCTGGAATAATTTTTATAAGATGTTTCATCTAATATTTGGCTTTCCAGTGGCTTAGTACACATAGTAAAATGTTTTATGTTTTCCATTTATTTGCATAGTTTTCAAAATACTGACTCAGAACTCACTAACTTAAGCTTATTTGATTAGTCTATTGCAATTTTTACCCTTCTTGAAATTCAAACCGTCCTGTATTTGACCTGAGTCTTTTTAAAATGACCTTGGAATCTTTGATAGCTTCTTTGCTCTACGGATGTAGGTAAAGGTGTTCCAAGCTCATCTTATATATTTCCTGCCCCAGAACTGGCATGAGGTTTCTTTTATTGAAATCTGATATTTCAAGATCAAAATCTAGGAGCTAGAGATGTTCACTGCTAATGGGCCAGTCACCTTAGCCAGACCTTCTCTGTTTCTCACATATAAACACATACACACGAACATGTATATATGTGTATATATGCACATACTTATATACACACATAGACACAGATACCTCAGATTTCATACTAATATTTCCAATTTGATTATTCCAATTCAGGACTAGTTTTTCCTAGACTACTTCTATCTTAAATCTGTTTTTCCTTTCTTCCATAGCAAGAATATTTGTTCTCAAGGACACAGAGGATGATGGAATTAGAACATTCCATAACTTTATTCCATGTTGTATGAGAAGTTTCAGAATAATACTAACAATACCACCATCAATTAATATCATCATCTGTTATCAGTGATCTTTGATAATACTATAATTGTTTGGGGGTGACATGGTTTACATGCCCACATAAGATGGCAAACTTGATCAATAAATGTTGTATATGTGCCCCACTGACCAGTCATTTCCCCATCTCTCTACCCTTCCTTGGTCTTCCCTATTCCCTGAGACGCAATATTGAAATGAGGCCAATTAATAACCCTACAATGGCCTTTAAGCGTTCAAGTGAAAGGAAGAGTTGCACATCTCTTACTTTAAGTCAAAAGCTGGAAATAATTAAGATTAGTGAGGAAGGTCTGCCAAAAACCAAGATGGGTTGAAAGTTGGGCCTTTTGTACCGAATACCTAGTCCAGTTGAAGATGCAAAGGAAGCTGCTCAAAGAAAATTAAAGGTGCCTACTCCAGTGAACACACAAATGATAAAAATAATTTTTAAAAAAAAGCAAAAGAGACTTACTGCTGATAGGGAAAAAGTTTGCATGGTCTGGATAGAAGATTAAACCAGCCTCAACATTCCCTTAAACCAAAGCCTAATCCAGAGCAAGGCCCTAATTCTCTTCATTTCTTTGAAGGCTGAAAGAGGTGAAAAAGATGCAGAGGAAAAGTTTGAACCTGGCAGAGGCTGGTTTATGAGGTTTAAGGCAAGAAGCTCTTTCTATAATATAAAAGTGCAAGGTGCCCGGGTGCGGTGGCTCACGCCTGTAATCCTAGCACTTTGGGAGGTCAAGGCGGGTGGATCATGAGGTTAGGAGCTCGAGATCAGCCTGGCCAACATAGTGAAACCCTGTATCTACTAAAAATACAAAAAATTAGCCGGGCTTGGTGGTGGGTGCCTATAATCCCAGCTACTCCAGAGGCTGAGGCAGGAGAATAGCTTGAACCCAGGAGGCGGAGGTTGCAGTGAGCCAAGGTCGCACCATTGCACTCCGGCCCAGGTGACAGTGCAAGACTCCGTCTCAAAAAAATAAAAAATAAAAAAAGTGCAAGGTGAAGCAGCAAGTGCTGACACAGAAGCTACAGAAAGTTATCCAGAAGGTCTAGCTGAGATCATTAATGAAGGTGCCTACAGTAAACAACAGAATTTCAACATAGATGAAACAGCCTTCGATTGGAAGAAAAAGGAATCTACGACTTTCACAGCTTCAGAGAAGTCAACTCCTGGCTGCAAAGCTTCAAAGGACAGGCTGACTCTCCTGTACGAGCTAATGCAACTGGTGACTTTGAGTTGAAGCCAATGCTCATTTACCATGTTGAAAATCCTAAGGCCCTTAAGAATTATGCTAAATTGACTCTACCTGTGCTCTATAAATGGAACAATAAAGCCTGGATGAAAGCACATCTGTTTACAACATGGTTCACTGAATATTTTAAGCCCACTGTTGAGATCCACTCAGAAGAAAGGATTTCTTTCCAAATATTACTGCTCATTGACAATGTACCTGGTCACCTAAGAGCTCTGATGGAGATGTATAAGGAGATAAAAGTTGTTGTCATGCCTGCTAACACAACATCCATTCTGCAGCCCAAGGGTCAAGGAGTAATTCTGACTTACTGTTTACCATAATGATTCCTCTGAGGGATCTGGGCAAAGCAAATTGAAAACCTCTGGAAAGGATTCACCATTCTAGATACCACTAAGAATACTTGCAATTTATGGGAGGAGGTCCAAATATCAACATGAACAGGAGCTTGGAATAAATTGATTCTAGCTCTCATGGATGACTATGAGGGGTTCAAATATTCAGTGGACGAAGTAACTGCAGGTATGGTGATAATAGCAAGAGAACTAGAATTAGAAGTGGGGCCTGAAGATGTGACTGAACTGTGGCGATCTCAGGATGAAACTTGAATGGATGAGGAATTGCTCTTACAGATGTAAAAAGAAATAAGTTTCTTTAAATGGAATCTACTCCTGGTGAAGATGCTGTGAACACTGTTGAAACAACAACAAAGGATTCAGAATATTATATCAACTTAGTTGATAAGACAGCAGTAGGGTTTGAGAGGATTGATTCCAATTTTGAAAAAATTCTACCGTGGGTAAAATGTTATGAAACAGCATTGCATGCTACAGAGAAATCTTCTACGAAAGGAAGAATTGATTGATGTGGTACACTTCATTGTTGTCTTATTTTAAAAAATTGCCACAGCCACCCCAAACTTCAGCAACCACCACCCCATCAGTCAGCAGCTATTAACATCAAGGCAAGACCCTCTACTAGCAAAAAGATATGACTTGCTGAAAGCTCAGATGACTGTTAGCATTTTTTAGCAATAAAGTATTTTTTAACTAAGGTATGTACCTTTTTCTGGACATATTGTTATTGCATACTTAACAGACTACAGTATAGTGTAAATATAACTTTTATATGCACTGGGAAATCAAAAAGTTCATGTGACTTGCTTTATTGAGATTATTGTATGATCTGAAACCAAACTTACAATATCGCTGAGCTATGGCTGTATTCAAACTTCTGAAGAAAAAACAAAAACATCACCTTGTCAATCAAGAATTCTATATCCAATAAAACTATCCTTCAAAACTGAGGAAAAAATAAAGACATTCCCACCAAGCAAAAAGTGAGAGAATTCATTGTTAGTAGACCTGCCCAATACAAAATTTTAAGGAAGCCTTCAGATGACAAGCAAATGATACCAGAGGGTCATAGGAATACACAGGAATAAACTAATAAAAGCATCAGAAATGTAAATATGTGGGTAAATATGAAAGACTGTATAAATATTGTTTTATCTTTCCTTCTTTTAATTTCTGTAAAAAATAACATTGTGTAAAGGGAAAATTAATATATTACATTGTTTTTATAACACAAAGAGGACAGGAGGAAATGAAACTATATTGGAGCAAAGTTGCTGATACTGAAATTAAGTCAATACTAACTTGAAATTGACTATGATAGTTTAAAGATATATATTATAATCCATAGAGAAAATAGAATTTTTTTTTTTTTTCTGATGGAGTCTCACTCTGTTGCCCAGGCTGGAGTGCAGTGGTGCAATCTCAGCTCACTGCAACCTTTGCCTCTCAGGTTCAAGCAATTCTCATGCCTCAGTCCCCCCAAGTAGCTGGGATTACAGGTGTCCACCACCATACCCAGCTAATTTTTGTATTTTTAGTGAAGACAGGGTTTTGTTTTGTTGGCCAGGCTGGTCTCGAACTTCTGGTCTCAGGTGATCCACCTGCCTTTGCCTCCCAAAGTGCTGGGATTACAGGCATGAGCCACTGTGCCCAGCTGAAAACAGAAAATTTTTTTCAAAAAAATGCGGTTAAAAATCAACAGAGGAATTTAAATGATATACTAAAAAGTATTTTTTAACAACCATTAAAAAGGGTAGAAAGGAGGAATGAAGAACCAAAAAAGACATGAGACAGAAACAAAGGGTAAAAATAGTAGGTGTAAATCCAATCACATCAATAGTTATATTAAATGTGTATGACTAAACATTCCATTCAAAAGGCAAAAAGGTTTATACTGGATTAAAAAACCCAAGATCCACCCACATGCTATGTATAAGAGATAGAGATATTTTAATTCAAAGACACAAATAGGTTGAAAATATAAGAAAGAAAAAATATACTATGTAAACAGTAACCATAAGAGAAGTAGTGTGGCTATATTAATATCAGGTAAGATAGACTTTAAATCAAGGAATATTACTAGAGACGAGAGGCATCTATCAAAAACCTACAGCTAACATCATACTTAATGGTGAAAGACTGAATGCTCTCTAAGATCAGGAATACAATAAGGATGTCTGCTTTTGCCACTTTTATTCAATATTGTACTGGAGATTCTCAACAGTGCAATAAGGCAATAAATAGAAATAAAAGGTATCGAGATTGAACAGAAAGAAGTAAAATTGTTTATATTCACAGATGACATGATCCTGTATGTAAAAACCCTAAACAATCTATTACAAAATTATAAAAATTAATTCAAGAGATTAGTTTGCAGGATACAACATCCATATATAAAAATCAAAAGTTTTCAATAACAAAAAATAATTTGAAAATGAAATTAAGAAAGCAATTCAATTCACAATCACATGAAGTGAATGAAATACTTAGGAATGAATTTAACAGAAAATACAAAAGCTGAAAACTACAAAACATTTTTTAGAAAAATCAAAGAAGATCTAAATAAATGGAGAGGGGTTGGATTAGAAGATTTGCTACTGTGAATCTGTCAATTCTACCCAAACTGACCTAAAGATTCGGTACAATCTTTATCAAAATCCTGGCAGGCTTCCTTTTTTTTTGACAGAAATTGGCAGGCTGATTCTAAATTTAATGGGGGAATGTCAAAGCCTGAAAATAGCCAAAATAATTTTTAAAAAGAACAAAGTTAGACTTATACTACCTCATTTCAAAACTTACTATAAAGCTACTACATTCAAGACAGTATATGGTATTGGCTTAAAGACAGACATATAGATCAATGAAACAAAATAGAGACTCCAGAAAGAAACCTTTATGTTTATATTAAATTAATTAATTTTTTTACTAACGTGTCAATGCAATCCAACATGAAAAGAACAGAGTTTTCAACAACTAAATAAGAACACAAAAATCCAATTGAAACCAGGGCAAAAGTTTTGAACAGACATTTCACCACAGAAGAATATTAAGAATACTTTTTTTTTTTTTTTTTGAGACAGAGTCTCACTCTGTCACCCAGGCTATAGTGCAGTGGCGCGATCTCGGCTCACTGCAGCCTCCACCTCCCGGGTTCAAGCAATTCTTGTGCCTCAGCCTCCCGAGTAGCTGAGACTACAAGTGTACATCAACATGCCCCGCTAATTTTTGTATTTTTAGTAGAAATGGGGTTTCACCATTTTGGCCAGGCTGGTCTTAAACTCCTGACCTAAGGAGATCCGCCCACCTCAGCCTCCCAAAGTGCTGGGATCACAGGCATGAGCCACTGCACCCAGCAAGAATACTAAGAAGCACATGAAAATTTGCTGAACTTCATTAATCATTAGGAAAATGTAAATTAATTAAAATCACAATGGGATACTACTACAAACTTACTAGAATGGCTCTAATTCAAAAAACCGACAATGCCAAGAGTTAAAGAGAAAAAAAGAAGCTGGAGCTCCCATACATACATCGCTGGCGGGAACGTAAAACAGTACCGTTGGATGGTTTCCTAAAAAGTGAAACACAAACTTACCAAATGACCCATGAATCCCACTCCTATGAATCCACCCAAGGGAAATGAAAACACATGTTTACAAAAAGATCAGCACATGAATGTTCATAGCAGCTTCATTCATAATAGTCAAAAAGCAGGAACAATCCAAATGTCCATCAGTTGGTAAATGGATAAACAAAAATGTAACATATCCATACAGTGTAATAATAATGACGACTCCACAATAAAAAGGAGTGACCTGCTAATACATGCTACGATGGGAGTGAACCTCAGCAACACCATGCCAAGTGAAAGATGTGAGACACAGGCCGGGTGCGGTGGCTCATGCCTGTAATCCCAGCACTTTGGAAGGTGGAGGCGGAGGCCGGCGGATCACCTGAGGTCGAGAGTTCAAGACCAGCCTGACCAACATGGAGAAACCTCATCTCTACTAAAAACACAAAAAAATTAGATGGGTGTGGTAGCACATGCCTGTAATCCCAGCTACTTGGGAAGCTGAAGCAGGAGAATCGCTTGAACTTGGGAGGCGGAGGTTGCAGTGCACTGAGATTGCGTCATTGCACTCCAGCCCGGGCAACAAGAGTGAAACTCCATCTCAAAAAAAAAAAAAAAAAAGAAGTGAGACACAATTGACTACATATTCTATGATTACATTTATGCAAAATTTCTAGAAAAGGCAAATCTATAGACACAGCCACAGAGCAGATAAGTGGTTGCCTGGGGCTGGGGGTGGCAGTAGCGATTGACTGGAACAGGCACAAGGAACTTTTAAGGCTGAAGGGAATATTCTGAAACTGAGTTGTGAAGATGACTGCACAGCTGTGTAAGTTTTCTTTCTTTTTTTTTTTTTCTTTTTTTTTTTTTTTGAGACAGGCTCACTCTTGTAGCCCAGGCTGGAGTGCAATGGCGTGATCTTGGCTCACTGCAATCTCCACCTCCCAGGTTCAAGAGATTCTCCTGCCTCAGCCTCTCGAATACTTGGGATTACAGTACTCTGCCTGCCACCAAGCCTGGCTAATTTTTGTATTTTTAGTAGAGATGGGGTTTCATCATGCTGGCCAGGCTGGTCTTGAACTCCTGACCTCAGGTGATCCACCCACCTCGGCCTCCCAAAGTGCTGAGATTACAGACGTGAGCCACCATGCCCGGCCTGTATACATTTATTAAAAACAACCAAATTGTATAATTATTATAGGTTTTTAAAATATATAAATTATACACAAAGCTGCTTTAAAAAATATAGCAGTTTCCTTTATGACAATTCCTGGCTATCTCCCCCTCCCCAATTTTCATGTCTATTTTCTCATTCTTTCATCTCTTACATCACTGCTTGATCAATTTCCACTCATCTCTCAGCAGCTTCTCTTGTAGCAGGGCCCAGTCCCAGAAGAGAGCCCTAGTGAGTCAGTTTCCAGTCATCAGAAGGGCGTGACTGCTCTGGCCCCTTAGACCTTGCTGGGCAAAATCCTTTCATTTTCAGCTGCTAATCTCAAATTGGCCAGACAAGCTTCCCAGTAAATACGTAATGGCTATTTCAGGGTCTCCTGTTCCCAGGCCCATCAGATGCCCTGTTGCACACAAATGCACACAATATGCCAGCTGTGAGGCTGTTGGTAATGTGTCCCCATCAGCTGGTTTGCTGGGGCTCATGAGGATACTCTGCCACCTAGTCTAGCTCTAAATGTTGTTCCTGGGCCTTTGGGTTTGCTCTCTAGTCGCTGTGTCTTTTTTTATGTGGATATAGCAGAACCCCCAAAACTACGCTGCCACTGGTGCTGCCATCCTCCCAGATTTCTTAGCTGCCAATTCTTGCCTTTCTCTCTATGGGAGCTGGCAAACCCTCTGCTCTGTAGGGTTTTATTTATTTATTTATCAAACTCTTATATAGTACTTACTATGTGTAATGATAATGTGTTCAAAGCACCTTATAATTACTAACTCTCTTAATCAGCCTAATAATCCTATGAAGTAGGTCCTATTATTATCCCCAGTTACAGATGAAGAAACTGAAACAGAGAGAAAGTGAAGGGACTTGCCCAGGTCACACTGCTGGTCAACAGAAGAGCAAGCATGTGAACCCAGGAGCAGAATCCGGAGTCAGTGCTGCACAACACGGCCTCTCGCGAGCATGTAAAGTGTCTCCGGCCTTGTAGATTCAGCACTCAACCATGACCACCACCCCATCCACTTCTCCCAAGACCCCTGTCAGATGGTATGTTTTATCCCGTCTTCAAAGACCAAGTCCAACTGTTAATTCTTCTAAGAAACCTAATGAATTCACCAAAGTAGTTAACTATAATACTTCTGCCTTCCTCCTCTCCTTTCTCCTTCTCCCCCAGTACACACCTTCATTACACTGCCTTTCACAGGGTGATATAATTATTTGTTGAGTTGAAGAGAAAATTATTCAATGACACTTGTTAAGGCAGAGTAAGGAGGACTTTGTTCAGGACCATCACGATAGGCAGAGGGACCACTGCAACTGGGTCTTGCAGTGGGAGGGAGGGAGTGGCTAGACTCCAAACACAGCCTGAACAGGTGAAGATTTACAGCCAAGGAGGGTGGGGGTCAGTGGGTGGAAAATCACTAAGAGGAAACATGAGGAGTAAGAAAGATTCTGGCTAAATGAATCTAACAGGATTCTTGCTGAAGACGGGCCAGGGTGATCAGACAGCACCTGGGGGATCGCAGTGGCGGAGGAACCCAATTAGACACTGAGGATGATATTAGAGAATGGGGGATTCTGGCTAAAATGACTTCACAGGTTCTTTTGCTAAAACTGGATTTTACACGGAAGTGTACATATGGGCCTACCAGAAGATTTAGGAGTGTGACTAAAGTTTGGCCAAGCAAGGAATCTTTGTCCGTTGACATCCTTGTCTGTCCCATAGCTCAGAGAATGCTTTCTGTTCATCTTATATCCCCAGAGCTTACCCAGCAGGTTCTCAATAAACATTCATGGAATTGAGTAGGCACATTTTTTGTTTGTTTGTTTTTTTGTGTGTGTATGTGTGTTTAATTTACTAGCTCAAAATGTACTTGAAAGCAGTATAATTGCATCTTTTAAAAGGATCAGTAATTCAGGTTTTACTAAGCCTGGCTAATGAGTTTTTCTGGGTATTCTTCAGAAGAAATATAGCTTTAGATTCTTCCCGGTATTTTAACTGCTTATTTCCAGGATGCAGGGATCGCTGCTTCTGTTGCTAATTTGCCAGGGAGATTCAGAGGAGAACCAGCTACCATAACCATCAGTCAGCCAGAACAGAGAGGCAGAAGATGCAAATTATGCCAAGGGGAGGCAGAAGGAGGAAGAGCTAGCAGAAAAAAAGATACAGCGTGTCCACGCCAAACCTGGAGAACCATCACCAGAAGGCATTCATAAATAAAAAGTAAGAATTCAAACCCAAAATACAGAGGAAGGTGGAAAAAACAAATGTCAATTAAGAAACAATCTGGCTAGGCACAGTGGCTCACGCCTGTAATCCCAGCACTTTGGGAGGCTGAGGTGGGCAGATCATGAGGTCAGGAGATCGAGACCATCCTGGCTAACACAGTGAAACCCTGTCTCTACTAAAAATAGAAAAACTTAGCCGGGCATGGTGGCGGGTGCCTGTAGTCCCAGCCACTCGCGAGGTTGAGGCAGGAGAATGGCGTGAACCCAGGAGGCGGAGCTTGCAGTGAGCCGAGATCGCGCCACTGCACCCCAGCCTGAGTGACAGAGCAAGACTCCATCTCAAAAAAAAAAAAAGAAAGAAAAAGAAATAATCCATGACTTTTCTAAACCCTGTAATTTAATGTAGGAATTTGCTATGAGAACATACAATTATATTATAGATTTCCTTATTGGTGGGCAGGTCTATGGCAGACATTGCCATATAAATATAAAGGTGGGTACTTGTAGAAAAATTTATTTCCCCTCTCACTTTCAATAGAAGGCTCTAGTGTATCCTAAGAAAAGTCATAAATTATCCCAAGATGTCTCAGTCATTTTCTGGGCTTTAGCTCAATCTCTGCAATTTTCTCTAACAGTTGACTAAAAATATCGCTGCAAAAAAAGAATGGAGAGGAAAAAGATGATTTTTTTAAAACAGGTAGGAAATATCCCTTGAGAAGGGCTGGGTACCCACCCCCAGCCCACCTTCGTGTAAAACACGAATGCAATTGACACCTAAACCCGGCAAGGGAAAAGGCAGGTAGGTGAGTGAGCTTTGCTCTGGGCCAGAGCCAGAATAGGGATGCATGCTTCCCCCTCCTCTCCTTCCCATCCACCCTCCTTCCCCAACAGATACATCTGGACCCCCTCTGTGATGCAGACGTCACTAAATTACCAAGACAGCTCCCCACAGTCTGACAGGCTCAGAGAGGGTGAAACTTGGCTTCCTTCTTGACCAGACAGGATATGAATTCCTTTGTCCCCACACACATGTGTTATTTCAATGGTCTGCCCTTGAGGGGCAGCCTGCAGAGGCCACACTTAAACTCTCTTGTGGGCTGCTCTGTCCAGCTGCACCCCATGAGGTTTCGACTTGAAGAGCTACTTATTTGAAGCCTTAAAAAAGTTCAAGTCTGGGAGGCTGTGGGAGCAAATGTTCTCAACAACTAAACCAGGGAAGATGATAGCTCCCTTTCCTGCTGCGGGAGCTCTGCAATCCCATCCGGATGTGTGGGTTAGGCACCCTCCTCGGAAGGAGGCCTACAAGACCAAGCTTCCACCAGGCTAGGATCTTCCCAGAAAAGACTCTGTCGGAGCCAGATTGAGGAACTTAATAAAGCCACCGCTATTGTATTTCCCTCCAACCGCAAAGACAGGGTAGAAAGCAGAGGTCCCTGTGATCTTTCCAGAAAATGTGTTATTTCTTGCTAAGGTCAAGGAAATTATTTGATGCCTAGCACTCTCCATTCTCCTTTAACAGAATGAGATCATATCCAGGAAGACCCAGGTGGTCGTAGTGTATCTCCCGCTTTACCACAAAGAACCAAGAATAGGAGCAGTAAGTTCCATGAAGCCGGTCTGGGCTGTCCTGTTCAGCCTTAGATCCCCAGCACCTAGCACAACATGCACAGGTGTTACACCAACTACTTTTACAGACAATATGCAACTCTCAGGGAGACATCTATGAGCCACAGCTGTCTCAGCTGAAAATGAAAAGTGCATCCATTTATTCATTCATTCATGGATGCACAACTATACACCAGACACTGGGACATACAGGTAAGGATCTGTTCCCAGCAAAATTGACCAAAATTCCTACCCAAGTGGAGCTTAGGTTCTACCGATGGGAGACAAGTGTAAACAAATTAAATAAGAAAAAATACAATTGGGGGCAAAGGGTAAAATTCCTTCCCTCTTGTTTTGAGAATTTAACCTCAGGTTGGCTGGGCACGGTGGCTTGTGCCTATAATCCCAGCACTTTGGGAGGTCCAGGTGGTCAGATCGCTTGAGCCCAGGAGTTCGAGACCAGCCTGGGCAACGTGGTGAAACCCCATCTCTACAAAACAAACAAACAAACAAAAATTAGCTGGGCCTGGTGGCACGTGCCTGTAGTCCCAGCTATTTGAGGCTGACATGGGAAGATTGCTTGAGCCCCGGGAGGTCAAGGCCGCAGTGAGCCGTGACTGCACCACCGCACTCCAGCCTGGGTGACAAAGCAAGACCCAGCCTCAAACAAACAAACAAAAACAACAAAAATAAACTTAGGTTAACTTTCTAGCTTTGTTTCCCTAGAAAGCCTAAAAAGATACAATGTCAATCATGTTACCAGGCAACATTTCCTATGATAAAAATGGCCCCTAATTGATAACTTGCAGCCAGACTGGGAGGAACTCTAAATACCTGATAGGAACATTGTGTCTTTGGGCTTCCCTGAGTGCGCTGATACTTACAACTGAGCATATCCCTTGGAGGACCCTGAAGACCTGGGGCCTGAGATGTTAAGCCAGGGCAGATGGCCAACCTACCCAATGTGAGTCTCATTCCCTAGCACTTGAGTTGTCACTTGAGGTGAAAAGGGACAAACAGAGCAGCTCCTGGGTGGCTGTAGGGACTGCTGGGAGCACTCATGTGGAAAGAAGCCCCTGATCTTTCCCTGCTGGCAGTTTTTGGTTCTGTTCTATATCTATCTAAGTAGACGGGTGTCAAGGGCAGCCTATGAAATTCTTGTGAGTTGGATTTTTTTCACTAAACCTAAGAAGATCCCTGGTTTATAGTGGATTTTTTGATGCCAGTTAAATGCTAAGGAGTAAAATAAAGCAGAGAATAAAGGATGAGTTGGCTGGACAAGATGCCTTTGAGGATTCTTTTGGGTCTAAACCAAGCTCGTCCAGCCTGCGGCCCACATGTGGCCCAGGATGACCCTGAATGCTGCCCAACACAAATTCAAAAACTTTCTTGAAACATTATGAGATTTATGCACAGACCTTTTTTTTTTTTTTTTTTTTTTTGAGATGGAGTCTCGCTCTGTCCCCAGGCTGGAGTGCAGTGGCCGGATCTCAGCTCACTGCAAGCTCCGCCTCCCGGGTTTATGCCATTCTCCTGTCTCAGCCTCCCGAGTAGCTGGGACTACAGGCGCCCGCCACCTCGCCCGGCTAGTTGTTTTTTTTTTTTTTTTTGTATTTCTTAGTAGAGACATGGTTTCACCGTGTTAGCCAGGATGGTCTCGATCTCCTGACCTCGTGATCCACCCGTCTCGGCCTCCCAAAGTTTTCCCTTTTTTTTTAAGCTCATCAGCTTACATTCATGTTAGTGTATTATTTATGTGTGGCCCAAGACAATTCTTCCAATGTGGCCCAGGGAAGCCAAAAGATTGAACACCCCTGACTAAACAATAACGATCACCACTCCCTTCACCCTACCTCGCCTTTGCCAGTTAGCTCCTGTTTTCCAATTCATCTTCAGGATTCTGCTCAGTCGCTTCCTCAGGAAAACCCCCCATAACCACCAACTGTAGGTTAATTTCATTTTAAAATGGACTCTCAGAAACGGGTACCTTTCCTCCTCAATGCTATAACTATCTTAGGCTATAGTTATACATCCAAGAGTATAACGATCTGATTTCTCTCCAACAGCAAAAGCCTGTCCGGCTGCTCACCATTTTATCCCCAGCGCCCAAAGAATGCCTGGCTCAGAGCAGAAGCTGATAAACACTGGTAGAACAAGTGAATGCCGTAACACATCATCTGAAACCAACAGCGGAGGGCAGTATCCCTCAGACCACACGGTGTGTTCCTGCTGTGTGTTCATTCATGATACTCCCATCCAGAGCATGAGCAAGAGCTGCTCTGAAAATACTGCCATCTGATAAGGTCTTATATTAGCAATTCCCAGGGAATGAATCTCCAGTTATGTCAAGAGGTACTGGGAGATGCTACAATTAAGTCTGACTTTTAGATATGAAATTACATAACTATCTTTCTAAAAGAAAAGCTGCAGGTGAAAAGCTAAGGTAAGAAAAGAAAATAGCACTATCTTCCCCTTTCCTAAAGGCATAGCCCACTGGTAATTTACTTGTTTTTTCTTCTCCTGCTGGACTAGAAATTCCACAGGGACCATTTGCTGTCTCGACCCTGGTTCCTAACATGTAAATATTTGACAGATGAATAAATATATGAATGGATAAACAAAGAAGCAAGGAATCTATTCCTCCACTCCCGCTCCCACTAAAACCGAAAACCACTACCCAAGACAAATCCTAACCAGTTCATTTGTCAAGGAATTCCAGTTTCTTGGTGGTGATTAAAGGAACTGCGGCCTGCCTTCCAAGAGGCAGCATATCAGAGGTAAACCATGCAGGGAGGGGCCTTTGGGAGACACAGTTAAATGCCAATCACTAACCTCCTCCCCGGACTTCGGAAGCTTAGAATGACCCACCCCATTCTTCTGCTGAAACCAAGGAGAGACCACACAAATGCACCCATCTTGCTGAATGCTGAGGAAGCTTTCTGACCGCATCAGATCTCCAACCCTCACTAAGTGCTAGCACTTGTGAAGTACACTGAAAGTAATTACCTGTCCCCATAATTCATCACTGAAAAGAGGGGTTTTGGAGTTTCGTAATTAAAATTGTTAGAGACTCTTTTGTTTCCACACTAAGGTTTTGATGGCATTAAGGGATTAGCAAGACCTAGCCCACATTTAAACAGAACAGAGAAGATCTGGCTGATGCGTTTTATTCATATATAATTATGTCTAGACTTGCTTTGTTTTTATTTTTTAATTACATGAGACCAATTGGAAGATGATAGACTAGCTTGTTAAGCTCCTTAATTTTCAAGTGTAATATATTGCTATGTTGCTCATGACTCCATTTTCAAGAAGAAGGGACTGACAAGGCATGGTCAGTATGGCCCAACTGATGAGAGGACTGAACTGGAAGCCAGGAGCAGGAGGACAGGTCCCAGCTCTGCCCTAGTCAGTTGTGTGACCTTGAAGAAAATCATATTACCTTGCTAATCGATTGTTTCCCCAATGATACGTAAACTCCATAAAGCCAGGGACTGGGTCTGACTCATTCACTTAGAACAGTATTTGGCACTAGTAAGTCACCTAGTAAGGGTCTCCATCAATGTTTGAATCATTAGTGAACAGGATTTCTCTGAATCTCATGTATCAGAAGTGATGGGAACAAATGCTCTCTAACAGCTGTTGGAGCTTCTGGATTTTCCGAATCTAAACTGCACCATCAGTTCAACTATTACGAAGATCTCCCTGCAAAGTGAAATGACTCATAGGAAGAACGTGGAACAGCGATCTAGGTGAGTCAAGTCTTCCAGACATGTGAGTGCCCAGGCGACATGTGGCAGCCCCAAGGTGGCCCTAGCTGGCCAGGCTGCAGGAAGGCACCCTATACCTCACGCTGCTCCATCAACTTCCATTCTGCAGCTGTTAGGGCAGCTCTCACACAGACTCCCTCCTGGCTCGGTACCTCCCTCCATCGCCCACACCTTCCTAGTATGGTTCCTGCTGAGGTTAAAATGTAGCCTGTGGCCAAAAACCAAGTAAAATGAACTTGATTCTACTGAAATGGGGGACATGGCTCTGGTGGCACTAAATTCCTGGTGGCCAAATGAACTACCCTGTTTTTGGCCCTTCCCAAAACCCCACCTTCCAGATCCAATGGCTTCTCCACACCTAGAGAATGAATTCCCTATTCCTTAGCCTGCTGTTTAATCTTCCACCATCATTCTGCCATCTGTCCTTCCAGCATGAACTGCACCTTAGAAAAGAAAATGGAAGGGGAGAACATTTCTGGGAAGTGGCCTGTATACAGAGCTGCAATTCATCCTGTGTCATCTGCTCCTCACCTTCCCCTGTCCAGCTTCTCCTGTTACAGGGTCACAGATGTCTTCCAGGGCATCTAATCCAGGGGTCACAATTTGGTCTTCTTTATGAACATCTAAGCAGCATTCAGCACAGGTGACCACTTCCTCTTTCCTAGCACAGCTTCCCCTTTTGGCTTTCACAAGGACACACCCTCATGGTTTCCCTTCCGCCTCTGGCAGTTCCTTCACAGGATCCTCCTCTACTCATTTTCCAACTCTTGCAGGTCTTCAGGCTGAGTCCTGGACTGTCTTCTCTCTTTACTCTCTGCCCCTTCACTGATCTCATCCAATCCTGCAGCCTTAAATATAATCAATATGCTGAAATTCTCCATTTATAACTCAAGTCAAACCCATCTTCTGGTCATGTGTATCTTCTCAGTTGACACTTCCACTTAGACATCTCACAGGCATCTTAAACCTAACATGCCCAAAGGCAAATTCTTGATTTCTCCTTTTCCAGATCTGATCCTCTCCTTGTCTCCACCCATCTAACCAACTGTTCAAGGCTGAAACTGGGGAGTCATCTCTGGTTCCTCCATTTCCCTTACCCTCTGTCCCCCAAATCCAATCCACCAGCAGTCCTAACTGTAGTAGTTCTAACAGACATGTCAAATGCATCCACTTCTCTTGGTCTCTATACCCTTTGTTATCTCTAAGATACACATCTAATGTCTTCACCACCTAGTATCACCTACCCTTTGTCCTGGTGACCTGGGGACTTCTTTGGACAATCATCACTCTCCCACTATATGCTGCACAGTGGACCTGCCTTCTTCTGGGTAAGCCAGACTAAGAGAATCTGTGACCCTCCTCCTTCCAATGTTTCTGTTACACTGGACTCCTTTCTGATTCTTGAACACACCTAGCTCTTTCCTGGGTCAAGACCTCTGCACATTCTGCACCCTCTCCTTGGAGTTCTCTTTCCCCTGTGCTTGACCTGGTTAGTTCCTTCTCACCCTTCAAGTCTTGGTCTCATCTCAATGTCACTTCCTCCGGAGACCTGGCCAGGCCACCCTATCTAAGCAGGGGCCCTCTGTTATTTGTTTTCACTGCACCCATTCACTTCCTAGCACCCATTCCAATGTGTAATTATATACAACCAGTACTTACTTATTATCTGTCTCCCTCACTAGACTGTCTCCTCCCTGAGAGTCTGGACTATGTCTCTTCTATTGGCCAATATATACTAGTACTGAGCACAGTACTAGGTACTTAGCAGAACTCAACAAACACTCATTGAATAACTGAGCAAACCCACCGCATGCCAGGTCCCATGCTGAAAGCTTTAGAGGAACATCCCCAGATGTCTACAGAAACCATCACTCCCCCCGAGTGCAGTTCTAACTCCATACTCTGCCAACCACTGGAACGTCCCTCTGGTGCTTCCCCATCTGTAGGCATCTACGCCATCTCAAGCCCACTTTTCCAAATCTTCACTCCCCTTTCCGAATCCCATGGCCCTCCCAGCAGAGCAGCGTTCCTGTTTGCTTCTGTGGCAACCTGGACTTCCCCAGTGATAACACATACGACTATTCTGAAACGGCTTATTTTAATTCCTAATTCTCCATGAGACTCAGTTCTCCATGAATTCTAGGAGGGCAGGGGCTTTGTCTCTTCTCTTCACCACTTGTCCCCACAACCTCACGTAGGCCCTGTGATACAGTTTGGATGTGTTTCTCTACCCAAATCTCATATTGAAATGTAATCCCCAGTGTCAGAAATGGGACCTGGTCGGGGGTGACTGGACCATAGGGGTGAATTTCTCATGAATGGTTTAGCACCATCACCCTTGGTACTCCTCATGATAATGCGTGAGTTCTCATGAGATCTGTTCATTTAAAAGTGTGTGGTGCCCCACTTCACCCTCGCTCTCTTGCTCCTACTCTGGCCATGTGATGGCCCTGCTCCCCCTTTGCCTTTCATCATGATTGCAAATTTCCTGAGGCCTCCCCAGAAGCCAAGCCAATAACAGCATCATGCATGACTAAATGGGCCTGGAAGCTTCAGCTCCCTTACATGATCAGGTGTTCTTTCATTGTTTATTATTTTATAGAACCACGTCATAACCTTTAAAGTTACTAATGTTTATGTCTTCGCCTTTTTTCTTTTCTCTACCATCTCCCAGATGACAAGGCCCATTTCCTTTTCATCTCTGTATCTCTTGAAGAGGGTTGTGTACAAAAAAGTGATGGTTATTAAATGCTTACAGGAAATGTGTGTGAATTCTCTTACGTTCACTGCAGTGGACTTGTACTGTCAAAAGTAGTGTGCAGTTTTAAACGCAAACACATGTTACCACTGCAAGAGGGAAGATGACCTCCGGAAGGCCAGAATACAAAGGCGAAGTTACTCAAGCACCCAGAGAGACAACTGCATCCAGCAAAGCACACTCACGTCCTGGCGGGCGCCCTCGCCATGATCACCTCCCCACAATCACATGGGACATGGGAGCCTGTCTGCTGCTGCTGCTGCTGCTGCTGCTGCTGCTGCTGTATCTGAGACATAAGCCCAGGAAGCACCCTCCTCAGCAGCCCATAGGACACAGAAGGGCCTCTTGGACTCCTTTTCCTGCCTTCTAAGTCTAGGTTACACTGAGCAGGGCTAAACAATTGCAAAGAGATTATATGGGAAGATTGAAAGCTTTTTAAAGTCGATGCATAGTGGTGATGAGTGGTCTATTTGTTTGATTATAAACCCTCCCATACCACTTTATTCCCTGGCTTGGCTGCAAGTACCTGAGGGGGGCCCAAGGTCTGAACCATCCCTGCCTGACTTCCTGCTTTCTGAGTCAAGGCCTCCCATGCAGCATGCGGGGATGTAACCTAGGAAATGGTACAACCCCATGGGTGCATCTCCCAGCTGGCAGTCATTTGCCTTTTGCATCAGTTTATCTCCACCCCACCTGAATTAAAATCAATTCAAAGCCAGTGAAAACACACTACAATCCGTTTTGCTTACCCAGGACACCTGACACAGCTAACAAGAAGCAAGTTTACTTTAAATGTGCTTTGCTACCCTTTGTTTACAAAAGATGGGTAAATATTCCTAAAGCAACCTGCAGTAACTAATTGGCATCCCAGCTGGGCATGGTGGCACATGCCTATAATCCCAACACTTTGGGAGGCCAAGACAGGAGGATCACTTGAGCCCAGGAGTTCAAGGCTGCAGTGAGCTAGGATCGTACCACTGCATTCCAGCCTGGGTCACAGAATAAGACCTTGATTCTATAAAGAGGTAAAAATCCAAAATTGATTGACATGCCCAAATCAAGCTTCTCTGGCAATTGTGGCGGCAATGACTCAAGTAGGGAGTAACATTGTCTTCTCAGAAGGCTGAGGGGAACCCGAGGGTGAAGCCGTTTCTCTGCTGCTAGCTGGGCTGCGAAATGAATACCCTGTGCTACAGCAGTCAGACCAGTCAGTCCCACCTATTTTCTCTGAAAGTAACTAGAATGTTATCCAAACTCATGGTTATGCATCTTGAGCAGCATTTCCTTAAGCCAGCAGCCACTGTAAAGAAATGCCCTGCCTCCAAGCCCTGGCAATGTCCGGCTCAGTCATCTCCTTCTCCACAAACTCCCACTTCAACCAGGATGTGACCTTAATCTGGTCCCACTTTCAGCTGGTAAGTCAGCCAGGCATCGTCACCACTGGAAGTCACAATTTACCTCCTGCTGTTTGCCTGACACTCCGTGAGGTGCTTCCATGTGTATATTTTTATATTTTTATTTGCTCCTCACTACTGCCCTACGAGGTGAGTGATACTCACTCTACTACCCAGATAAAGAACCTGAGACCCAGAGGAAGAAAGGGCTGGTTCCAAACCCGGCACCCGAGCTGCCCTCACACAAGCGCTTGCCATGGCGAGGCAACTTAGAGCCCTCGGAGGCAGCAATCCTGGCCCTCTGAGGCTGCTGTTCTGCTTTCACCCTCTGCGGAGCCTCAACAAGATGTTTTTTTCAGCCTTAACAGGCTTGTTGCTGCCACCCAGAGGGATAAGAGAAATAGATGTGAAATGGATCTGGGTACATTCCAAGTCGGACCGCGCCCAGAGACTTGGGACTGGGAGGCGGAGGAAGTTACCGGCCAGGATGACAACTAGCTGTTCTCTCCTGCCTCATAAGGAAAGAGGGAGTCCAGGAAGAGAAGAACTAGGAAGCAGGGGAAGGAAAAGATGGGAAGGAGAAGAAAAAGAGGGGTGGGAGAGGGAAGAGGAGGAGCCAGAAAGGGAAGCCGAGGGAGGAGGGGGAGGAGAAAGAGATGCTTTGTGACGCGCTGTAGGTGAGACCCAAGGGAAAGCCTCAGGAGAAATCACCAAACCAATAGAGGCTGGGAACTGGCTGTGGGCCATGTCCCATCCTGGAGGTCAAGTGCTCCCTCACAGAAGGAGGGCGATGGACAGTTAATCCCTCCCATCGACTCCCTCCACGCCGAGAGGCAGCACTTCCCACACAGTGGCACAGTGATGAAAGGACTGGAGCCCAAGGAACTGTGTGACCTGCAGCAAGGCACACCCCTGTGAGTCTAAATTTTTCTTAACAATAGGGGCAATAGCGCTCACACTGCCCACTGCACACGGTGGAGTGGCAACGCTGTGAGGACCAGTGACCATGAAGGACAAGTGTTTAAGCCAAACTGAAAAGCAGCCCTTGGATCTAACACATCAGAAGGGGCCTAGGAACTGGTCCTGGCATCAGGTTTTCTGAAAGAGATGCCCAAGTCCACCAGTTCAGCAGTGACTTCTGGAAAAGATGGGAGAGTTGTAGAAGAATCAGATTCAAGACTGTAATTCAGTGAGTCCTCAGGAACGACAACTAAAAAGCCAAGTATACATTTAAGTATATTTCTAAAGAAAAACATTGTGTTTCGGCCGGGCGCGGTGGCTCAAGCCTGTAATCCCAGCACTTTGGGAGGCCGAGACGGGCGGATCACGAGGTCAGGAGATCGAGACCATCCTGGCTAACACGGTGAAACCCCGTCTCTACTAAAATATACAAAAAACTAGCCGGGCGAGGTGGCGGGCGCCTGTAGTCCCAGCAACTCGGGAGGCTGAGGCAGAAGAATGGCGTGAACCCGGGAGGCGGAGCTTGCAGTGAGCTGAGATCCGGCCACTGCACTCCAGTCTGGGCGGCAGAGCAAGACTCCCGTCTCAAAAAAAAAAAAAAAAGAAAAACATTGTGTTTCATCAATTCCATCTCTTATTGCCAAACTCTAGTGTATTTTCCTACTACTGAAAATCAGTTAATCCCGTCCATTATGTCCTTCCAGATACACAGAAGAAAACTGCAGAAAAGCAAAAGGAATGAGACAACTGGGAGCAAGTACATGACAAGGAAGTGTGGGAAGCTGCTGGTGCTTAGGGACAGCAGTTACCTCCATTCTGTTCCCGCTTGCTGTAGGCATCCACCGACAAATGAGCCCTGGCCGTGGCCCTCAGGCCCTGAGTAGCCCACTGGTATGGATCAAGCAGCCCTGACAGCACTTGGCATATTCAAAATCTCCCAATGATTTTTCTCCTTGGTCCACATTCTGTGGCCCCCAAACCAGCCCTCACCTCCACCTCCTAAAAGTAATTCTTCACTACTGTTGTACCATCCCAGCCTTGAGCTAGCGGCAGCAGGGACTGCAGCTAGCAGGGACCTTTGAGAGTACCTGGCCCAGCGGGCTGGGCGTGGTGGCTCACGCCTGTAATCCCAACACTTTGGGAGGCCGAGGCAGGCAGATCCCTTGAGCTCAGGAGTTTACGACCAGTCTGGGCAACATAGCAAGACCCTGTCTCAAAAAAAAAAAAGAAGAGTGACAGTACCTGGCCCAAAATCTCATCACTGGTCTTTAGAGCCCAGAGAAAAGAGCAGGAGGACAAGAAAAGAGAAAACGCTTCAAAGTTAAGCAGTCCCTCAAGGCTACATCAACAAGCATTTCCTTGAACTTGAGTAAAGTAAAACAAAATGAGAAATGAGCCAGTAAGCAATCCGTGGCATGTGAATCCATCACCTAGTGCAGACCTCTCATCATTATTTTTTAGTTGGATTCCAGTGGGCAGCCAGTGTCTCAGGGCCCAGTAGTCTTCCTTTCTCCCCAAGGAACAGGCTTCAAAGATGAAAATAAATTATCCAACCCACTCTTATTAATCTCACACAAAACATTTTCAACTGAACGTACCGGTATGGCACTTCTGGGACCCCCAGGGAGATTAATTCCTGGGTCTGGACCTCAATATTAACACATACAGACACAGGTTAGAGAGAAGGAGGGCAAGGGCTGGGAGCTCCTCTGTGATGACCACCATTTGCCGTGAAAAGGGAAAAGCAACATCACTAGAAAAATATTCCATGTTCCCTCCCTTCTCCTTCTATTTATAACAGCAAAGAAAACAGAACTTCATCTTAGCTTAGGGGACGTGCGCCATTGCTCAAATGATCTCAATCAGTGGCAGATGAGATCGAATGCAAAAGCATCTTTATGCCAAGGCCATTGAGCGGCTGCAAACCTTGGGGTGTGTGTCACGGCCTTTTGTGGGCCATGTGGAGCTCAGTCAGAGGCCTCTGGACCAAAGCAGGCCTTCTCTCAAGCAGTTTAATAGGACTTGAAAAATAGGCATTTATTTTCAACTAATGGGAAATAGATGCATGCGGCTCTGGGTCACTAGGCAGATGAAATCCCAGTTTCATGAGCTACACCCCAAGGTTTGAAGCTCTTAAAAATGAAGAAGGAGCAACTCCATTGTTCATTTTTCCAGAGCCTGGGGCTTGGGTCCCTTCTGCCATTCAAAGCACTACTGGACTAACTCTAGAGGAGGGGAATACGCCTCTAGGGGCCTCCCATGCAAAGCCTACAGGGGTGCTACAGAGGAACCAGATACCTACTGTTGGTCTTCATGCACATCTATCCTGCAGCACAATGTCAAAATAAGGGATAACTGAAGAGATTTGGAACAGAATCAGCACATTTCTCACAAGAGCAACACAAAAAGGAAAACAAACATCAAATGCACTCGAGAGCTGTCCCTCCCATTCATGTCCTTCAACCTTTCGTAAAAGGCTTTTCAAAGCCACACTCACTTTCATAAAAACTGGCTGAGATTTGGCAAATTCAATTCCCTGAATGATCAGCCCCTGAAAGGGTGATGCTCCTGTGTGCCAGGATTTCCAATTCATTAACTTTTTCCTTAACAAATGGGGAGGCCCGTGCAGAGCCATTCATGGAGGGAGGGCGTGGGAAGGCGTGGCTCCCGTCAGGCCAACCCCACTGGTTTTGGGGCTGTGTACTTGTGACTTGGGTTCCCTCCCTCCCTTCTCCCACCTTCACATCTCATGGGAAAGCAAGAGAGCCAGGTAGAGAAGAGACAAAAACAGCCAATGTTCATTCTTAAAAAAAAAAGTTCCAATGGTAGTTCATATTTAAAATTCCTTTATTATAATAGCTAAACTGGAGACAGCATTGTAAGGCTTTCTACTTTCCTTCTTTAGGAAGTGGATTAAAAAAATGAAGAAGGCTTACCCATTTTTGAAATAGAGGACATGGGCTCTCTGAAGTCCTGTTTCTAGGAAAAAACCTAGTTCTTGATCGTGGGGAGCAGGGCCAGGCTTAGGGCTTCTGTTTTGAATATTAGAAAGTATTACCTAGAAGGGGAGAAAATTGGAAAACTAATCAGATGCACATCCAAGCCTACTTCCTTCAAACCCTATCTCTAAATGCACTGCATGACCTAAAAAACCAACTTCCTCACGCAAATATCAGTGCAGAGGCACAAGTGTAGAAGTGCAAGTATTAGAAAAGCAGAGAGAATGGTTCTACTAGACAGGAAGCAGCCAAGCAACCCAGGGGCACACAGGGCCCTCCTGGTACCGAGAGCTGAAGAGTGGGGGGTCCTGATGAGCAGGTGGTGCCATGAGAAGCACTAGAGGTGGAGAGGCCCTGCTGAAGGCCAGGATACTGACAGGAAGGCTGGGGGACACAGAAGCAGGTCCTAGCAAAGGGCAGACTGCAGCTGCCACCCTGCATGAGCTTGATGAGCTCCAAGATGAGCTGATGAGTGCTGTGATCCACACTAGCCCTGGAATCAACCAGAAAAGGGCAGACTCGCCAGGCTCCAGAGCTGAGGGACATTGCAGCTTTGCAACCTGGTGAGGTTGGGCTGCGTAGCAGTCCTCCATTCTCAAGGGGGGGAGCTGAGCAAAACACCCTGTCTCCCCAAACCTGACTTCTTAGCTTGTCAACAGATAATGGGGTTTTTAAAGGTTTAATTTTTTTAGCCCTGCAAGAAAGACTGCCAACTAATCAGGAGGAAGACTTGCAAGTTGGGTTGGGTATACTGAAGCATAAACATGTAGCTGCTACTCTCTTTTTTTTTTTTTTTTTTTTGAGACGGAGTCTCACTCTGTTGCCCAAGCTGGAGTGCAGTGGTGCGATCTCGGCTTACTGCAAGCTCCGCCTCTCAGGTTCACGTCATTCTCCTGCCTCAGCCTCCCAAGTAACTGGGACTACAGGTGCCCACTACCACACCTGGCTAATTTTTTTTTTTATTTTTTATTTTTAGTAGAGATAGGGTTTCACCATGTTAGCCAGGATGGTCTCGATCTCCTGACCTCGTGATCTGCCTGCCTCGGCCTCCCAAAATGCTGGGATTACAGGCGTGAGCCACTGCCGCCTGTCTGCTGCTACTCTCTTTAAATTCACAAGTCAAAGTATTTCTCAGCGGAAAGCCTACTTGTGGCTCACGTAAAAACCAATGTTCTCCAAGCATGCTGTCTATATTTGCTGAGAGTCAGCAGCTCTTCAAAAGACCCCGTTGTTTGCCAAACCCCAAACATCCTAGAGGTCTTGAAACCTTAGTCTCCAAACAGAGTGAAAGTAATTGCTAGCTCCCTAACCCGCAAGCTTTGGGGAAAAGAAAGGTAGAAGGTACATGATAAACAAGACATTGAGGAATGAGGTGGGCAGCCCTAGCTTGTGAACCGGATCCCAGCATCTTATAGAAATTGCCCAGCTCCGTCCTGACTTAGCCCTCAGTTCTGCACCCCCGACTCTCCGGGAGTTCCTCCTCTCTGGGAACCTCATTTCCACCCACTACAGGCTCCTCCACTCATCCGTCACGTGCCAGAGATGCACGCGGCGCCATCCGAGCCACACGCCTTTCTCTCTTAGGTCTCTTGAGATGACCACATCCATCCCTAAGAGCCTCAAAATCATCAGTATGCTGCCAACGCCCAAGTTTATAGCTGTAGTCAAGACTTTCTCTGTGAATTTCAGACTCACGTATCCAACTGCTGCACTTGGAGGTCCAGCACGGAAACTTTTAAAAATCATCCTTCATTTGCTTTTTAGCATAGTTTTAATTTTGACATGCCATGATTATTTTAAAGCAAAAAATTCAGTATGGCACAAAAAAGAAAATAAAAAAATCACCTCACAATTCCATCACACAAAAATAACCACAGTTAACATTTATTGAACGACAATCCAGATATCTTTGTGGACACATGTATCAAGCAGAGAAAGACAAAAATCATTTTACAAAAAAAAATGAGATCATGTTATATATGCTAGTTTTAAATTTAAACCATTATATTTAATTTAGTTAAATTTAACAGAAGGAACTAAAGTGTAACCAAAGTTACACTTTAGAAAGTTTGTCCCCCCTAATTATTTCTCAACTATGTCTGTGACTATCCATTTCTACTACCATTACCTCATCTGAGCTGCCAGGACTTCCTGTCAGATTTCTATAGCAGCCTCCTGAATGGAGTCTCCACATCCTCTCTTGCTTCCCTATTTCCCTCACTCTTTATAAGCAGCCTGAATACACACACACACACACACACACACACACACACACGTATATATTTATAGTCTCATTCTGTCACCCAAGTTGGAGGGCAATGGCATGATCATGGCTCCCTGCAGCCTCAACTTCCCAGACTCAAATGATCCTCCCACCTCAGCCTCCCAAATAGCTGAGAAGACAGGTGTGTGCCACCACACTTGGCTAATTTTTGTATTTTTTGTAGAGATGAGGTTTCACCATGTTGCCCAGGCTGGTCTTGAACTCCTGAGCTCAAGCAATCCAACTGCCTCCGCCTCTCAAAGTGCTGGGATTACAGGCATGAGCCACTGCGCCTGGCTCCTGAATAATTTTTCATGATCCAATCTGGATCTTGTTGCTCTTAGGCTCTTTTTCCTCTTTCTCATCTCTCAGACATCAGCTTGCTTCTGCTTCTTGCTTCCTCCAAAGGAAGCGAGCCTTTTCTAACAACCAGCATGAAGGAAGTCTGCCCTATTCGCCTGCCCACAGCGTCCTTTCCTACTCCTTCATTGCATTTGGCATTGTTATTTCTTCACTTGATTTCTGACTGTCTGTCTCCACTGTGCTACAAATTCCACAAAGTCAGAGGCCTCGCCTATTTTACTTACCCAGTGTCTACTGCAGTGTCTAGCGCAGGATAAGCATTCAATATACATAGAAAATGAATAAATTTTCAAGGCCAATCATAAATGCAGAGAAAAGGCAACAGGAAAGTAACCTACTGTGTCTTAGGCACCATGTGGGTACGTGGCTCTCTCATGTATTCCTCCACAAAAACCCACCGAGATATACACCATTATCCTCTCTTTACCAGATGGGAAATGGAGACGGCTCCACCGAGTGAGGTGCCCGAATCGTGTGGCTTGAGAGCGGTGGAGCTGGTGCAGAAATCCAGGTCCCCCTGACTCCACAGCCCAGCTCCTTCCCCTTCATCTGTGTCTGCTTGCAGAGCAAAGTCCAAAACACAAGGGCAGCCAGGAGGTGGCTTAAGGTTATAAATGGGAAGAATGGGAAAGATGCAAGAGAAGCTTCGGAGGGACTAGCACAGCTCAGGGCTGACACTGAAGTCTAAGCATCTTGAACTTAATCCCTTTCTCACAAAAAGACTCCAACACATGGGCCTGGGCAGAAGCATTGTTTGGCAGTGCTGAAGCCACCACTTGTTCTGTGGATAAACACTTCCAGTGAGGAGACTGCCAACAAGCGTCCTTAACAAGCGCAGCTGGCTCTGGCAGACGCAAGTACCCAATGACCGAGGAAGCACGGGGGAAGGGGTCGAAGATTTCAGTCAAAAGACCAAGGCACGAGGTCTGGTTCTGACACTGCTCACCCACCATTCATGGACTTAGGACAACACCTCTGACCTCACAGACCTTCACTGCCCTCATCTATATAACGGGGATAATAATACCTACCTCACAAGGTTGAATTGCAAATGAGAAACTTCATGAGCAAATATTATATATTATTATGCAAATATTATAATCCTTAATGGAGCTACATTAACTGCATGAACAAATATTATACATTATTGTACAAATAGTATAATCCTTAATGGAGATATATTAAAGAGTTATCTTTAAATAGAAGCAAAATAAAAATCTTTATTTCTTAACATCATTTTATAAATTATGGTAATAAGGCATGAGAGAGATAAGACAGAAAATATTAGAAAGGAGGAAACAAGACAGGAGTGATGGCTCATGCTTATAATCCCAGCACTGTGGGAGACTGAGGTGGGTGGATTGCTCGAGCTCAGGAGTTCAAGATCAGCCTGGCCAACATGGCAAAACCCCGTCTCTACTAAAAATACAAAAACTTAGCCAGGTGTGGTGGCGCATGCCTGTAGACCCAGCTACTCAGTAGGCTGAGGCATGAGAACTGCTTGAACCTGGGAGGCAGAGATTACAGTGAGCCAAGATTGTGCCACTGCACACCAGCCTGAGCAACAGAGCGAGACTTTGTCTCCAAAAAAGAAAGGAGGAAACAACGACGAAAATCATTCCACCGCATAGATCCACAGGCTGCAATGAGCTATGACTACTATCATTCTCTGAAAAGCATCAGCTCTGTTTCTATAGAAGAGTTCAGTATTGTGGACAATAACCACCATCCTTGCCATCCTCAACACTGCTATCCTTGTCAGCCTTCAAGATGTTGCTCAGGTGTCATCTCTTCCAGGAGACATCCCTGAACTCCCACACTGGCCCAAGGCCTTTTCTGGAGCTCCCAGAGTTCTCTGAGACTTCCCACCGCAGCACTACTCCTGGCTAAGGACCTGTGTCCTCATGAGCTTCTTTTTTAATTTTTATTTATTTATTTATTTGTTTATTTTGGAGATGGAGTTCCTGTCACCCAGGCTAGAGTACAGTGGCACAATCTCAGCTCACTGCAGCTCCACCTCCCGGGTTCAACTGATTCTCCTGCCTCAGCCTCCCAAGTAGCTGGGATTACAGGCATGTGCCACCACACCCAGCTAATTTTTATATTTTTAGTGGAGACGGGATTTCACCATGTTGGCCAGGCTGGTCTTGAACTCCTGACCTCAGGTGATCCGCCCGCCTCGGCCTCCCAAAGTGCTAGGATTACAGGCATGAACCACTTAAGGGAAGGCTCTGTGCCATACCCATTCTAGTGCCCCTGCAGTCAAACAGTACCCAGAACATGGAAGGCACTCAATACATGATTGTGCAAGTGAATTAAAACATCACAGGCATTCTTATATGTTAAAATATAATTTCAAAATGATCCAGGCCAGGCACAGTGGCTCACGCCTATAATCCCAACACTTTGAGAGGCCAAGAAAGGTGGATTGCTTGAGACCAGGAGTTTGAGACCAGTGTGGGCAAGATGGTGAGACCCTCATCTCTACAAAAATGTTTACAATTAGCCAGGTGTGGTGGTGTATACCTGTAGTCCAAGCTACTGGGGAGGCTGAGGCGGGAGGATTGCTTGAGTCCAAGAGCTTGAGGTTGCAGTGAGCTATGATCACACTACTGCACTCCAGCCGGGGTGACAGAGTGAGACCTTGTCTCAAAAAAAAAAAAAAAAAACAAAACCTTTTCACAAAACTAGAAAAGATCTGAGAATAAAACCACCTACTGGCCAGGTGCAGTGGCTCACACCTGTAATGTCAGCACTTTGGAAGGCCAAGGTGGGTGGATCGCTTGAGGTCCAGAGTTCGAGACCAGCCTGGGCAACACACTGAAACCTCATCACTTTTTTAAAATAATTTTTTTTAAAAAACCTACTAAAGTCTATAGAACAAAAAATATTCACAAAATAGGAAGAGGGTCATAGATGACAGGAGACTAAACATAATTCTCCAAATTAATGTATGGAATTAAAAATTCAACCAAATCCCAAAAGGATTTTTCTTGAACTTAACAAAATTATTCTAAAATTTATCTGGCAGTATTAGAATGAGATAAGAACAAAGGATAATCTGAAAATTAAAAGTAATGAGTAGTTACTAATCATTTAAATGTTAAAACCTACCATAAAGAAATGTGTATTAAACAGTGTCATGTTGGTACAACACAGATTAGTGCAACAAAATTAAAAAGCCAGAAATTACTGTAGTATCCAGAATTTTATCGAATGACTAAAAATATATGACAGAAAATATGAAAAGGAAAGATCATCTTAAAGTAGCACTGAAATTTGGGAATTTGGGAAATTTTAATTTTAATTGGGAAAAATTAATTTAGAGCTATATATATATATACCAAAATGAACCCCAACTATATTTGGAAATTAAAAGTTTTTGTATGTTTGTTTTTGTTTTTAAAGGTTTCTCTGCACATAATGAAAAAATTGTGTTTTGTTTTGTTTTTTTTTTTAAAAAGGGGGAGGAGGCCAGGCACGGTGCCTGTGATCACAGCACTTTGGAAGGCCAAGATGGGTGAATCACGTGGTCAGGAGTTCGAGAGCAGCCTGGCCAACATGGTGAAACCCGGTCTCTACTAAAAATACTAAAAAAAAAAATAAAAAAAAAAAGGCGGGGGGCGCGAGTGGGAAATGGGGCCAGGCTTGGTGGCTCATGCATGTAATCACAGTACTTTGGGAGACCAAGGCAGGAGGATCACTTGAAGCCAGGAGTTCAAGACCAGCCTGGACAACAAAGTGAGAACCTGTCTCTACAAAAAATTTAAAAAGAGGCCAGACACAGTGGCATGCGGCTGTAGTCCCAGTTAACTGGGAGGCTGGGGCAGGAGGGACAGGAGGATCTCTTGAGCCCGGGAGTTTGAGGGTGCAGCAAGCTATGATCATGCCACTACACTCTAACCTGAGCAACAGAGCAAGACCCTGTCTCTTTAAAACAAAAAAAAAGTGTATATATATACACACACACACACATATATATGGAAAATGGTTGAAAATTATCAAATCCTAGAGAAGTTTATTCCAACATTCAAGTTTTAAAAACAGTAAAATAAAATATAATTAAAAAGATAACCAGATTCAACTATATACAGATTCAAAATTTATAAGCAACTTAAACATGGAAAATTACTGGTTAGGAAAATATTCAGAGCAAATATGATAAAGAGTTAACATACTTATGACATAGTTTATTCAAACTGTAAGAAAAACAACTTCCAAAAATTAGACAAAAAGGATAAGCAGACAAAAAAGGGTTAAACATAAAGTTACCACATGACCCAGAAATTCCACTGGTAAATATACTGAAGAAAACTGAAAACATATGTCTACACAGGAACCTGCATACAAATATTTATAGCAGCATCATTCATAATAGCCAAAAAGTAAAAGCAACCCAAATACATATGAATTGGTGAATGGATAAATACAACATAGCACATATCCACACAATGGCACAATGATTTAAACAATGTAAAGAAACAAAGTACTGATACATGTTACTACATGAATGAATTTTCAGAACATGATGCTATGCCACAGAAGCCAATCATAAAAGATCATATATTGTATGATTGTATTCTTTTCTTTTTTTGAGATGGAGTCTCTCTCTGTCGCCCAGGCGGGAGTGCAGTGGCACAATCTCAGCTCACTGAAACCTCCACCTCCCGGTTCAAGCAATTTTCCTGCCTCACCTCAGCCTCCTGAGTAGCTGGGATCACAGGTGCCCACCATCACACCCGGCTAATTTTTGTATTTTTAGTAGAGACGGGGTTTCACCATATGGGCCAGGCTAGTCTCGAACTCCGGACCTTGTGATCCACCCGCCTCGGCCTCCCAAAGTGCTGGGATTACAGGCGTGAGCCACTGCACCCGACATATGATTCTATTTCTATGAAATGTCCAGAATATGCAAATCTACAGAGAAAGACAGCAGATTAATAGTTGCCTAGGGCTGGAGAGGCTGGACATAAAATGGGGATTGACTGCTAATGAGTGCAAGGTTTCTTTCTGAGGTGATGAAAATCTGGAATTAAATATTGGTGATGGTTACTGAACTCTGGAAATATGTTGAAAACCAGTGAACGATTTAAATGGGTGAATCGTATGGTAACAGTGATGCTATTTTTGAGAAAAGAAAATAGAAATATAACTAGTATATAACTAGTATATACTACTAGTAATATAACTAGTATAAAAAAAATTTCAACCTCACTGGTAATCGAAAAAATGTAAACTAAACTTGCAAAGTACCATTTTTATCTAGCAATTTTGGTAAAATAACTTTTAAACAATAGCAGGCCTGTCAAGGTTGCAAAGAAACCACTACTCTCCTATACGGTCATAGGTAGAAGAAATTAGTAGAGGCCAGGTGCAGTGGCTCATGCGTATAATCCCAGCACTTTGGGAGGCCAAGGTCTCGAATCACCTGAGGTCAGGAGTTCCAGACCAGCCTGGCCAACATGGTGAAACCCTGTCTCTACTAAAAATACAAAAATAAGCCGGGCATGGTGGCAGGTGCCTGTAATCTCAGCTACTTGGAAGGCTGATGCAGGAGAACCGCTTGAACCCGGGAGGCGGAGGTTGCAGTGAGCTGAGACCACGCCATTGCACTCCAGCCTGGGAGACAAGAACGAAACTCCGGCTCAAAAAAAAAGAGGTTAGTGTAACTTGTAGAAAGCAACTGGACACAATACGTAGTAACAAGAATAGTAAAATATTCCTCAAGGCTGAGAATTTGTCCTTAGGGAATAACGTAAAGCAAGAGAAAAAGCAACCCGAAGGAAGTTGGCGTGGAAGCATTATTTACAACAGCTTAAACGCAACAATAGGTTCATCATATTGCAGAGGCCACACATGTGAGACCAGCCTGGGCAACACAGAGAGACCTCATCTCTACAAAAATAAGAAAATTAGCTGGGCATGGTGGTGTGTGCCTGTGGTCCCAGCTACTTGGGAGGCTGGGGTAAGAGGATTTCTTCGGTCTGCGAGGTTGAAGCTGCAGTGAGCCAAGATCGCACCACTGCACTCCAGCCTGGGCGACAGAGCGAAACCCTGCCTCAAAACAAAACAAAACAAGAAAACACAGACAGGAAATATACAAAAATTAAAATAAGCAACTGCTCTTGCCTGGTATCCAGACTCTCCCAACTCAGTTTGCACTGTGTGGTAGCCTCCTAATCCAGGCTCCCAGATAAAGGGCTCAAAGTCAGAAGTGCCTAGAGCAGAAGTACCTGCCTAGCCAGTCAGTTTCTGGACATCTCTTGAAGGAAATATTACATCAAGCTATGAACTGTCCCCTTCTGGCTTCGGCCTGAGTGAAAAGGTAGGCCTGAAATGGGAAGGAAAGGAGGCATCGGCCTTTTCTTTAATGTCTCACATTTTAAAATCAGAAGCACAATCACCTGGCCCTCTAGAGACACAGCTCCGCCTTTCTCAGCAGCAGCACCGAGTGCTTTTCCTAGGACGCCTGGTTCCAGTTCAAGACCTGCAGTAACCTGCATCTAATCCAGTTCAGAATCCTGCATCTAATCCAGTTCAGAATCCAACACCTCAGCAACATCACTGCAAGTCCCTCCTGCCAGGAGAACATAATCCACTCAAGGCATGGCCAGGCTGCCAGTGAAATCTAGGTGGGGCACTGTAATATTTGGGGACCTGGTGTTTCTTCTAGAAACTTTAGCACTAAAACAGCCAATAAAATGTTATGGGTACCCCATAACTTAGCATTAACTTCTTTTCTAAAATAGGGTGTAGAGAAATGAACGTCAGCAGAAGGTCAAGTTCCACCCTGGCTCTACTCCTGCTGAAGAGAGCCATAACTAGCTGGTTGGCTGATGCGTGCAAAGGACAGAGACAGGATTATTTCATCTGCCAACAGCAGGGCTCATATTATGATATCCAAGGGTGAAGTCATCTTTATTCCCATCACTGCACCACTAGAAGCTCCTTGCGGGGCAGATAACTTTATTTACGGTTGGCATAATGCTATCATTTGAAGATAAACTAATCAAGGCCATCCTATGCCATTTCTAATTCTATCTGCTCTAATGTAACTTATTTGGTTAAATTATTTTATTTGCTCGATTTTAGGGGTAGTGTATCTGTTATTCCCCTTCAGAAAACAAACTATCAGAGACTATTCGCAGGTTTCCCTGTGACTCTGATATAACAAAAACAACACTAAACAAATCTTTGATGCACACAGCTTTCCTTTATTCCCATTTTCTTGGCCCCGCCTCTGTGTCTGGAACCAGAGGGCAGAGGAACACCTGGAAAGCTCCTAGGTCCTGCCTGGCACATGCTGGTGCTCTCAGCAAGGGCCACTTCTCTCGCCCCAGGAAACCAGGCAAGTCAGGCAGAATGAGCCCCGCCCTGGAAGCATAAGAAACAAACCAAGGTCAAATGACCAGGAGTGAACAGAGAAGTCCAGACACGGGGACTCCAGGCAAAACGTTGTTCCACTGGCTTCAGCACAAGAAAGGAAAGGCAAATTCTCATGAAAAAATTATTGCGTAAACATTCCCCTGAAATTATTTAACTTTTTTTATTTTTTATTTTTTTGAGATGGAGTCTCACTCTGTTGGCCAGGCTGGAGTGCAGTGGTGCAATCTCGGCTCACTGCAATGTCTGCCTCCTGGGTTCATGCGATTCTCCTGCCTCAGCCTCCCAAGTAGCTGGGATTACAGGCTCCTGCCACCACGCCCAGCTAATTTTTGTATTTTCAGTGGAGACAGGGTTTCACCATGTTGGCCAGGCTGGTCTCAAACTCCTGACCTCAGGTGACCTGCCCACCTCATCCTCCCAAAGTGCTGGGATTACAGGTGTGAGCCACCACACCCGGCCTCTTTAACCTTTTTAACAAAATAGTATGTTTATAATATTCTAGATTTTAACCTAAATATCTGAAATTGTCCGAAGTTAAGAAAGATTCTACAGCCAGGTGACACAGGAACAGATAAGAGCAAGAGAGCTGACGTTCACTGCACGCTGACAATGTGCTGGGAGGCACATAAGTTAACCCACCTCACCTCACAGCAGCCTCATGGCAACTAGGACTACAGTTTTACAGACGAGGATCCTGAGATACAGAGAGGCTGAGCAACCTGCCCAAAGTCCCACAGCTAAATGGGGCAAGGCCAGGGTCCCAACACTGACAATCACTCCCCGCAGTGCTCTGCAGCCTCCCACAGCTTCTGTCAGCTGCTTCGAGGAGAAGTCAGTCAGTCCTCGTTCTGAAGTGTCACTGCCCTTCAGGAAACCAACAACTCAGAACATCACTGAACATCCCCACTACCAGAGGAACCCAAAGAACAGCACTCCCTCAGAAGCACCATTATGAAAAGTCACTGGTCACAACACCCCCGGCTGTCTCCAAAAATCCTCCCCAAATTTTACTCTTGCTAGTGAATAAAGTTCAAAGCCAGTGCTAACAAATAAAATGCCCAAGGTCCCCAGCAAACAGAAGTTTCTTCACTCCAGAATGGCAGGGAAGTGACAGGGCACCATGGAGAGGCCGCCTCCGCCCAGCAGAGCAAACAGAACAGCGTGTGTGATTACCTGGCAGGGCTGCTCCCAGAACAAAGCCCTATTTGCCTTGGCTTGCTCAAGGCTTTTATCAGATTCCATTCCCTTTTCTGTTTTCAATTCAACATAATTCTTACTGAGTTCAAAATTAAGTCAATTAAGTTCAAAATTTAAAAAAAGAAAAAGGCCAATCAAGTATCTCTTGCATAGCACACAACCATCTTGCCACATAAAAACCTGCAAACTTCCACCAAGCCCGTTGGTCACCTAAGGAAGGTTATTCTCCCCGCTAACCTTCTGCTTAATCAACAGTTAATTTCTTGAGTACTTACTACAGTCAAAATAGATGTTGGGTTCATTCAATCTCTCTCATTGCTAATATCTCAGCTTGCTGAAATCTGGGGAGGTCCAAACTGGTTTCCCAAAAAAGAAAACTCATGCTGAAAAATCAGAGCCAGAAATTTGAAAATCACATAACTATGCTGAGATTTAACCTTAGGCTAAAGAAGCTGCTTCCCAAATGCTACCAAAAGCTAAAGCTTACTTGATCAAATAAAACACACTTATTGACTTTTTTTTTTTTTTTTTTTTTTTTTTTTAGTGCAGTGATTCAATCATAGCTCACTGCAGCCTCAAACTTCTGGGTTCAAGCAATCCTCCCACCTCAGCCTCCCAAGTAGCTGGGACTACAGGCACGTGCCACCATGCCTAGCTAATCTCTTTTCTTTTCTTTCTTTCTTTTATTTTCTTTCTCTCTCTCTCCTTCCCTCCGTTCCTCCCTCCCTCCTTTCTTTCTCTTTCTTTTCTCTGTCTCTCCTTCTCTCCCTCCTTTCTTTCTTTCTCTCTCTTTCTCTCTCTCTTTCTTTTTTTGTAGAGACAAGGTCTCACTATGTTGACCAGGCTGATCTTAAACTTCTGGCCTCAGGTGATCCTCCTCCCTCAGCCTCTGAAAGTGCTGGGATTACAGGCATGAGCCATCACACCCAGCCTTATTGAGCACTTTCTCTAAGTAAGAGTGTGGTGAAATGACATGCTTTTTCTTTGTTTGCAGCTGCCTGGGAAAATGAAGTGAGCCAGCACTAAACTAGGTGTCATGTGAGTTGTGTTCTAAAACTAGTTTTAGGCCTAACTTTCTGTGTGTGCCTGGGCTCTCCCTTTGTAGACCTCAAGTTTCTTCTCAAAATCCACATCCTATGATCACCATTTCCCCAAAATCAAAGAAAAGGATTTCTTTTAAATCCTACAACTATACAAGTCTCCTTCATGGTCCTGCTGAAGAACCCAGCACTGAATGGGGCGTTGTGAGTGAACATAACAGAAGTGTATTCAGATCTACCAATTCCTACATCACTACAGACATATGTAACAGATGAGCCTCCTTTCTCCCAGCCAGGAGAAGACGGCTCCAAAGTGACAGGGCTGGACAACAGTGGAGAGTAAGCAGCAAGATAGGGCCCTAAGTGGCCAGGACTGTGTAGTCAGCGGGAACAGCTCAGTTGGGATAAGCAGACTTCTCCACTGCCAAACATGGGCCATCAAGGAGGCAGACAGTGGAAATAATGGGGGTTTTTTAAGCAGCCTAGATGATCATTCCTTTAAAGCTCATATCATAAATTCTGAATAACAACAACAACAAATTCTCTTCTCATAGCAACCTTCTGATAGAACATAATTTTGGCAAGACAGACATGTATCTTCCTGAATTCCCAGATATCTTAAACCATGGCTTATAATCCATTCTGGTTGAGGCCAGGTCAAATGTTATTCCCATCACTCTTTCCACCTCTCCTGCTGTGATTCTCACTCTCATCTCCCTGCCTCCTAAAAAGGCAATTCTGATGCACATCATATGCACCAACACATGACAACACGATTTATGAAAAATAGTTACTTCCTGTCTGTTCATTTATAAAGTAACAAAAGCTAGGGAGACTCTGGCAGTCTCTCTCTATTCTAATCCTTATAAAAACAAGGAGCCCAGAAAATTGCTGGAAAACAAGACCTCCAATCATTGTCAAAGTCTCACAGGATTTCTAATCACTTCCAACACTCTCGTAGGGTACATCTCTGGGTCTGAAGGGGTCAATAGCAGTGTCCTTGGTGAGAACGCCAGGAAACACTGCCAGCAACAGCAACTGCTAGGAGCTATTGTTATTAATAAAAATAAGTGACATTTACCAAGAATCCAATATGTTCCCGAATCTGGGCTAAGTGCCTTTATTCACAAGACCTTATATAATCCTCAAAAAACTTCATGAAGTAGGAACTATGATTATGTTCTTTTTATGGATGGAAAAACTGAGGCTAAGAGGTGAAGAAACTTAGTAAAGAGCAGAACCCAAAGATGAGAATCTGAAACAGGCATGTTGCCTCCATCACCCTGGCCCCATCCAGCTTCCAGCCTCCAACCTCCTCTGTCTGAGGCTGCGAGCTCAGAGCCCCGAGCTCACTCGTTCTCTGCTCAGAGGCCCTCTTGTCGGCTGCTCTTTTCCATCACCCATACCACAGGTGAAGCGCTGACGGCTGAGAGCAGACCATCCCTGATGGTCTCCAGGGATACTTGACATACTCAGCTCAGTCCACTTTGGTCCACATCCCCAGCAGACCTTAGCCACATCTGTCAAGGTAAAGCCTCCCAAACCCCAGACGAACAGATCTTGGCATAGTTCATACAAGTACAAATGAAGCTCAACCCATTTTATTAGGAAAACAGGGGTGGCTGGCCAGCTTCAGGATGCTGAAGGTATGAACAGATGCACACTGTCATTTCTGCTCAGAGGATGCTAAAATGCTTCGCAAACACTGAACCATTTAGTTTTCTTTCTTTCTCTCTCTCTCTCCCTCCCTCCCTCCTTCCCTCCCTCCTCCCTCCCTCCCTCTCTCTCTCTCTCTCTCTCTCTCTCTCTTCCTTTCTTTTTGTAAGATTGAGTTTAGCTCTTTTGCCCAGGCTAGAGTGAAGTGGTGCAATCTTGGCTCACTGCAACCTCCAACTCCTTGGTTCAAGCAATTCTCCTGCCTCAGCCTCTTAAGTAGCTGAGATTATAGATGCCCGCCACCACACCTAGCTAATTTTTGTATTTTAAGTAGAGACAGGGTTTCACCATGTTGGCCAGGCTGGTCTTGAACTCCTGACCTCAGATGACCCACCCGCCTCAGCCTCCCAAAGTGCTAGGATTACAGGCGTAAGCCACCACGCCGGCCCAACCATCTATTTTTCATAAGGTACAGCAATCACTACCATCCTCTCCTTGGCTTTAAGGAGTACAAGTGAAGCTTTGCACAGAGAGACAGATAAGTTGAAAGCTTCCTAGAGATTAATCACAGCTGTCCCCTATCTGATTTGGGGGAAAAAGTTATCAGGGACAAACACATGGTCCTCACTTACCCTTTCTATCTCTTGGAGGTACAGGAGTGCGATGTCCCCTGCTTTCTCATAACAGGTGATGACATCCTGTTCCCGGTCCACATGGAGATTACTGGTAGAAGAAGAAATAGGCAGCTTCTCCAAACAAAGTCCTTAAAAAAAATCAGACACAAAAACTGAGTGAGTTTTTTTTCATAAGACTTCATTTTTAAATATTGCTCTAGAGGGCCAGAAGATGGTTGTAGAATATCATGTTGTTTGCAAATAGACAGTTTACGTCCTCCTTTTCAATCTGGATGCTTTTTATTTCTATTGATTGCCTTATTGCACTGGCAGGAATCTCCAGTACTATGTTGAATAGAAGTGGCGACAGCAACTGCCAGCCGTGGTGGCGCACACCTGTGATCCCAGCTACTTGGGAGGCTGAGGTGGGAGGATCGCTTGAGCCCAGTAGTTCCAGACTGCAGTGAGCCATGACCACACCACTGTACTCCAGCCTGGGCAACAGATGGAGACCCTGTCTTTCATTAAAAAAAAGAAGAAGAAGAAAGAAAAAGTGGTGAGAATAAATATCCCTATCTTATTCCTGATCTTAGGGGGAAAACATTCAGTCAGAAAGCATTAAGTTTGAGATTATAAGTTTGTCTTAGACACCCTTTACCAGGTTGAGGAAGGTGCCTTCTACACCAATTTTGCTGAGAGTTTCTATCAAGAATCAATGTTGGATTTGCTCAAATCCTTTCTCCATGTTCATTGAGATAATCATATAGCTTTTTCACTTTTAGTTTTTAAAGGTGGTAAGTTACATTGACTGATCATCGAATGTTAAACCAACCTTCCTTTCGCAGCGAAAACACCGCTTGGCCAGATGAATTATCCCTTTTTATATTTTTGTATTTGATTTGTTAAAATTTGCCTTCAGTTTTTTTTTTTTTTTTGGAGATGTAGTCTCACTCTGTCACCCAGGCTGGAGTGCAGCGGCGCAACCTCAGCTCACTGCAACCTCCACCTCCTGAGTTCAAGCGATTCTCCTGTCTCAGCCTCCCAAGTAGCTGGGACTACGGGTGCATTCCACTATGCCTGGCTAATTTTTTTTTTTTTTTTTAATTTTTAGTAGAGATGGGGTTTCACCATGTTGGCCAGTCTGGTGTCGAACTCCTGACCTCAGGTGATCTGCCCGATTCAGCCTCCCAAAGTGCTGGGATTACAGGTGTGAGCTACCGTGCCTGGCCTCAAATTTTGTCATTTATGTTTCTGAGGACTATTTGCCTAAAGTTTCCTTGAAATGCCTCCGTACCTGGTTTTGATATCAGGTAAATACTAACCTCACAAAATGACTTGAGAAATATTCCCTCTCCTTTGATTTTCTGAGAGTGTTTGTGTAGAATTGATATTATTTTGTATTTAAATATTTGATAGAATTCACCAGTAAAGCCATCTGGACCTGGAGTTTTCTTTATGGGCAGCTTTTCAATTACAAATTCTATTTCTTTGATATAGGGTCATTCAGATTATCTCTTTCTTCTTGAGTGAGCTTTAGTAGTTTATATCTTCCAAATAGTTTGTCCATTTCTTTTGAGTTGTCAAATTTATTGGTAGAGAGCTGTCCATAATATTCCATAATCCTTTAGTACCTGTAGAATCTCTAGTAGATGGCACCTCCCTCATTCCTGATATTGGCAATTTCTATCTTTTCTTCCTAATATCAGAGGTTTGCCAATTTTACTGAAATTCTCAGTAAAGATTTCTTGATTTCATTGACTTTGGTTTCATTGATTTTTCTCTATCCTTCTGTTTTCGATTTCATTTATTTCCACTCTGATCTTTATTATGTCCTTTCTCCTGAATACATGGGGCTTTATTTGCACTTCCTATTCTAGTTTCTTGAGGTGGAAATTATTAATTTTGGACCTTTTTTCTTTCCTAATATAGGTATCTAGCGTCCGCAATTTCTCTGTAAGGACTGCTTTAGCAGCATCCTACAAATTTTGATATTCAGTTCACAATATTTTCTAATTTAACTTTTGCTTTCTTCTTTAGAAGTGTGTTATTTAGTTTCCAAATATTTGGGAGTTTTCCAAGATCTTTCTTTTACTGATTTCCAAGTTAATTCCATCATGATCTGTGCAGTAAAGGGCTGACTTAGAGCTTTGGGATGTTTAAACCCTGTACATTCCAAAGGGAGGACTGGCCCTTACCAGTTCCTGGGAGAAAAACTCTGAGCCCTCGGAGTATCCTACCTGACAAGTGTCTTTGTTTATTTGGGGCCTTAAGCCATACCAGATAGTTTATGCTAACAATATCATTTAAGGCAGAGGACTACGGCCATGCTGTATCAGTCTGATCTCTGGAGGGGCTGGAGACCGACTAAGGTCAGTAACATGGGTGCTCCATGCCTATATGACTGACCCCTAATAAAATCCCTGGGCACCAAGGCAGCTCAGGTGATCTTCCTTGACTGGCAATATTTCAAAAGTGCTGTCACACTTCACTGCAGGGAGAATTAAGCACTGTCCATAGGACTCCACTGGGAAAAGAAAACCGGAAGCTTGAGCCTGGTCTCTCCTGAATTCTGCCCTATGTGCCTTTTTGCTTTTACTGATTTTAATCTGTATCCATTTGCTGTAATAAACTGTAACCATGAGTATAACAGCTTTTCTAAGCTATGAGAGTCTTTCCAATACATCAATGCCTGATGGTAGTCTTGAGGACCTCTGACACAGTCCAGAGAACACACTCGAAGTCTCCTAATTTTGTTAAAACTTGTTTCTGACCCTGCATATGGTCAATCTTGGTAAATGTTACATTTGAAAAGAATGTGACTCTGTTGTTGTTGGGTGGAATGTCATATAAATGTCGATTAGGTCAAGTTGGTATATTGTGTTGTCCCAAGGCATCTATATCCTTACCAATCATCTGTCCACTTGCTTTATCATTTATTGAAACACGGATATTGCAATCCCCAAGCATAACTGTGCATTTGCCTATTTCTCCTTGAAGTTCTATCAGTTTTTGTTTCATGTATTTTAGAGCTCTCTTATTAAGATCATAAACCTTTGGAATTGTTATATTATTTTGATGGACTGACATCTTTGCTCTAAAACCTGCTTTGTCTGATATTAATATAGATACTATAGCCTTCATTTGATTAGTGTTAGCATGGTAAATTTTTTCATCCCTTTACTTTTAATCTATTGTGTCTTGGTATTTAAAGTGTATTTCTTGTAGCCAACAGAGTTGAGTTTTGTTTATTTTCCAATCTGACAATCTCTACCTTTTAAATAGGGTATTTAAATCATTTATATTTAATGTAATTTTTTCAACAGATAGATTTAAATCGACCACTTTGCTATTTGTTTTTCATTTGTCCCATCTTCTATTTTTCCTTTTTCTCCTTTTATCTGTCATCTATTTGAGAATTTTTACATTTTATTTTATTTATTGGCTTTTCACTAAAATTGTTATTTTCTATGTCAGTGATTGCTTCAGGGTTTAATTTGGCATAGTCTACTTTGTTTTGTTTTGTTTGGGATGGAGTTTCAACTCTGTCGCCCAGGCTGGAGTACAGTGGCGCGATCTTGGCTCACTGCAACCTCCACCTCCTGGGTTCAAGCGATTCTCGTGACTCAGCTTCCCAGTAGCTGGGACTACAGGTGCGCAAAATCACACCCAGCTAATGTTTTTTCTTTTTTTAGTAGAGACGGGGTTTTACAATGTTGGCCAGTCTGGTCTCGAACTCCTGACCTCAAGTAATCCACCTGTGTCGGCTTCCCAAAGTGCTGGGATTACAGGCTTGAGCCACCATGCCCAGCCCCTACTTTAAACGATATTATACTACTTCACATATAGTATAAGACCTTTACAATTGCATACTTCCATTTCTCCCCTCCCAGCCTTTATTATCTTATGTACATTTTATTTTTACAGAGGTTAAAAAGCTTACCCTATGTGGTTATTATTTTTGTTTAGTCAATTTATTTAAACATTTAGATCATAAGGAAAAATTCTTGTATATTCACCAAATTATAATTTCCAGCTGTCTTTGTTCTTTTGTGTAAATTCATATTTCTTCCTGGTATTAACATTTCTTGTGGGGTAGTTCTGCTCCCGCTGATTTCTTTCAGCTACTCTCTGCCTTGAAAATGCTTACTTTAGCTCTAATTTTAGAGAGAGATTTCACAGAGTATGGAATTCAGGGTTAAGTTTGCTTTTTTCCCCTCCATTACTCTCAAAGGTGCTGCTCCACTGTATTCTCACTTGCATGGTTTCTGACAATAATTCTGCTATCACCCTTATGCTTGTTCATTTGTATATAATATGTCTTTTTTTCTGGCTGCTTTTAAGATTTTATCTTTATCACTGGTTATGAGCAATTTAGATTATGAAGTGCTTGGGCTTTGTCGAGCTTCCTGGAACTGATAGTTTATAGTTTCCATAAAATTTGAAAAACATCCAGCCATTTTTTTCTTCAAAAATGTTTATGTCACCCTCTTCCTTCCTTACGGGACTTTACATACATATTAGGCCATGTGAAGTTGTCCTACAGATCATTTATGGTGTTTCCACTTAAAAAATAATAATTTTTTTTTTTTTTTTTTTTTGGTGAGATGGAGTTTCACTCTTGTTGCCCAGGCTGGAGTGCAATGGGTTCAAGCGATTCTCCTGCTTCAACCTCCCGAGTAGCTGGGATTACAGGCATGCACCACCACGCCTGGCTAATTTTGTATTTTTAGTAGAGACGGAGTTTCTCCATGTTCGTCAGGCTGGTCTCAAACTCCTGACCTCAGGCAATCCACCTGCCTCAGCCTCCCAAAGTACTGGGATTACGGCATAAGCCACCGTGCCCGGCCAATAATAATAATTTTTCTTTCTTTCATTTTGGATAATTTCTATTGCTATATCTTCAAGTTCACTAATCTTTTCCTTTGTAATGTCTAATCTGCCATTAATCACATCCAGTGTACTTTTCATATCAAACATGTTAGTTTTCATCTCTAGAAATTTGATGTAGGTCTATTTTTATCATCCACATCTCTACTGAACTTTCTGAAATAAGGAATATGGTTCTAATAACTTTCAATGGCCCTCCAGCCTAGGTGCTCAATGTTCATTCTCTTTCCAGTTAGCACCAATGTTGTTTATGCAATTGAAAATAATCAATAAGTAGCCTCTCTCTAGTGTGAACTGTTACAACCTCTTGACATTTTCATTGGAAGAGAATATCAATAAAAGGAACAAATTCACCATTTGCCAGAATAGTTCCAAAGCTACTCAAAAGCAAATCGCAAATTTGGAAGCATTACCTTCCCAAATATGCTTTAAAGAGATAGATTGTTTCATAGTCTGCCTTCTGCTTATATGAAAAGCAAGAATATTGTGCAACTTGACATCAGGGATTTAATATTTAAAAAACTAATTCCCCAGAGTATGTCAAAGGGTCAGGAAAAATTGAGTGTACTTTTAGGCATTTTGTACTGCTTCAGGCTGGACTCTGACCACTAATGCTCATGAAAATGACCAAGGTTCTCAGAGACCTGCCAAGCCCAGTGAATCAAAGAAAGGCCAAATCCAGTTCAACAAAATTTTACTATTATCTATATTTTATTGTGTTCTAAAATACTTGAAAACCAATCATCTAGGGCAGCAATCCACAGTCATGTATGGTCAGTAAGAAGACTCAAACCAGCTACACAACTTAATCCTCCACAGTAAGGAGAAACTAGTGTTTCTTGTGGGGTCATGTTCTAATTAGGCAGGTATGTGGACACCCAAAGTCTGAGCTGGAAAATTGATTCCCAGCAACAAGTCCATTCTTGGGCAGGAGGTCCTTTGAGGTATTAAATTAATTAAGTATTGTTCCTTTCCCTCTCCCAAATGCTATGGCATTTATTCCATGTGCCACTGGACACATCTCAGAGCAATGGCATAGTCTTGATTTATCACAGTGAGTTTGTGCCTACGCAGCTCAGTTCCAGAAAATTTAGTTCTCTGTCAGAAGCTATTTACAGGCCCTCTGGACTGGTCTATAAATTTTCGAGAGTCCAGGATCATATCAACACTGTCTGAGAAGCAGAGTCCTGAGGTCATGGACAAAATTGGTCCCCATTAAAATGTCAGATGATGTACTGTCAATTTGGGAAGCTATCATCAATAATGTTTTTAGTTATTTTCCTTTTTTCTAGAGACATGCATGACAAAAGTAAGTGAAAAGCAGACTTGAAAAATAGTGGTACAACAGCAATGCCTAGTAAACATCTCAATAAGATCTACATTTCCAAAGTGAAAGCTATGTACAAAAAGGGTGGAAATCCAGTGCTTTCTCATCAACCATGACCAGCTCTAAAGCATGAGTGCTAAAAGTGGCTGGCTGAGTTGTGTGATTTAAAGAATAATGAATTGCCACATGACCCAAAATTTATCTCCCTGCCACACAAGAGCGTTTCCATAGATAAACTCACTTCTGAAATGCCCTTTCTAAGAAGAGTAACACATTTTACTTTATTTTTAAGAGATAAGGTTTTACTCTGTCTACCAGGCTGGAGTACAGTGGCATAATCACAGCTCACTGCAGCCTTGAACTCCTGGGCTCAAAGCAATCCTCCTGTCTCAGCCTCCTGAGTAGCTAGGACTACAGGTGTATGCCACCGCACCTTGCTAATTTCTTTTTATTTATTTATCTTTTATTTTTTGTAGAGACAGTGTCTCACTATGTTGTCCAAGCTGGTCTCAAACTCCTGGCCTCAAGAGATCCTCCTGCCTTGGCCTCCCAAAGTGTTGGGATTATAGACATGAGCTACTGGCCCCAGCCTAGGTAACACATTTTAAATAAATTAACGATGATAAAATTATAATTACACTTGCTTTCAAACCCCTTCCATGTGCCTGTTTGGTCCTGCTCAATACGTACTATTCTCCTCTCTATCTTGTGGGAAAAGAATGAGAGTCTCAGAAAAGTTAAGTGACTTGCCCAAGGTCTATGCAGGAGTCAGAAGTGGAAGCCCCTTATAAGGGAGCCCATTAGCTGGGACCAATGCATCCTGCTCTGGGTAATATCCTAGAGGGGCAACAAGAACTTCTGAGTGCACAGGGTGGAGTGTGGAAAGCAAAGGTGTTAGACACAGGCCAGTAGATCAATGGGACATCACACTGGGAGGGGTACTGGGCAGCTAGCTAAGAAGCAGGCTGAGGACCCTCTATACTTTTAAGAGCTCAAACATGCCCAGCCTCTGAACTGTTCTATTTAGGTGTAACTAACAGAATACAGTATAACAAACCAGACTCTCCACTCCTTGCTTCCTTCTACATCAAGATTAAGGGCCTGGTGCAGAGGCTCATGCCTGTAATCTTAACACTTTGGGAGGCCAAGGTGGGAGCACTGCTTGAGCTCAGGAGTTCGAGACCAGCCTGCATAACATATTAAGACCCCATCTCTACAAAAAATTTAATTTAAAAAAAGAAAGATTCAGGCTCAATACCTCTGACAGGGAGCTATTTTCTCTCCCCAGGGCCTTTAGATTCTCTGGAAGTTTGGCTGAGGACGTGGAGAGAGCTACACATCTCATTGCCTGAAAATCCAGTGATTACTGAGGGGTTAGCACCCCAAATTCTTTCATGTCTGTCTAAATTTGAGATCCCTCAGCTAGGAGCCTTATCTGGGTATGTAAGATTTCAGTTTCAATAATAATAAAGGTTGATTTATCAAAGCCCTACTCAGCACCCAGCACTAGGCCTGGGATATGACAGACACTATTTCTAATTCCCACAGCCACCCTGAAAGGAAGGTGTTAACACCACCTTATAGATAAGACTGAATTAAGGGCTCCAAAGCTAGTAAATGATAAAGCCAGGTTCCGACCCCTGGTCTATCTGACTACAAAGTGCTGCTCACAATCTCCTGTCTCACTGAGCTGTTGACAGCAGCCTATTTAGTGTTCAATAACAGCAATGACAATAAAAATGAGTTTCAAATTGAAAAGGCAAGAAATCAAAGTCTAGAACTTTAGGGTACTGATTTTCTTTCCTACCAAAAGCTGTATCACCCTAGGCAATTCCCCGGATCGCTGGGCCTCCTGTTCCTTATCTGTGTCATGAAGGGTTGAACTACAGAGATACTGCCTTGAGCTGCACAACTCTAAGAGACTAACAGCCAAAACAAATATTTTGATTTTTTTGAACTGCATTGAAATGAACAGGAAATTAATTCCTTGTAAAGTTATGTAATGCAAGAAAAGACTATCAAATATAATGACATGAACTATGTACTACAACTCTAGGCACTGCTTCCTCATTTATCTTAACCACCTCTCTGGAAGCCAGGCCTGGGACAGGTACACTCTGATGCTTTGCCATAACATGACCCACAGGGGTGTTTATAACTGAAAGTACCAGAAAGCCTTTATTATAGTAGCAAGTTTCTGATAACCCAGCCCCGTGGTATAGCCTTCAAAGGAGATAAGACAATGTCCAAGGGTCTCAATTTCCAAGGCTGAAAAGAAACTCAGGAAAAGAGATTCAAGAGACACAAAGCAAAGCCTTGGCAAGGGCAGCCCCGATGGCTGGTCTTGTGTTCTTGCCTCTAGAAAGGCTGGGCTCCCACAGGTGTCAGATAGACTTAGCTCAACAGGAGGACAAGGCCCTGTGAAGGGGTGTAGAGGAGAGGAGAAGACACCAATGGAAACCACCAAATGCTGGGGGGAAGCAGAGGGACAGAGACGCTGGCCTGCCCTGTGAGGTCCCTGTCAATCCAGAGCATCTATGATTTTTGGAGGTCTCTTGGCTGGGAGTCACAGTTGGTCCCTTCTGGGTGCTTTCCTGAATTGCTGTTTTCCTGCCAGAGACAGCATATCCTTCTTAGGAGGTGTGCACACAGGTACACACACACACACACCCCCCTCATAAATGAAGAGGAAGCCAGCCTTGGATTAGACATTCCCTTGCGAGAGCAGATGGTCTTTCAATGTCCCTTCCGGCTCCACAATTCTGTGAGCAAATGAGATGCTAGCTCAACCTAAAATGCTCACTAAATGAGAGTTTGCAACTTGAATTTATGCTCTTTCAGTCTCTATTTAGTAACCCTATAATAGTAATAAAGATAACATGTATTGGGTGCTAGTTACGTGCCAGATACTGTTCTCAGAGTCTGCAATAATTCATCTATAAACGCTATGAGGGAACCCTATGTGAGAACCCTACGAGGGCAGATTTACTATCATCTCCACATTGGAGATAAGGAAACTAGGGCTCTAGTCAAGTAGCTCACCCAAGAGTGTACAACTGGTAAGTGGCAGAGCTAGGATTCCAACCCAGACAGCCTAACTCCTGATTCCTTGTTCTCAGCCTCTACCTCCCACTCTTATCTCTTTGATGTATCTGTCTTTATACGTAAAGCAGTACAGTGGAGTGACCATGTGGGATCTGAAGCCAGACTCCTTGCTTTCTAGTCCACAGCTGACTTTACATGCAAAAATGCTACATGCTTAGAACAGTGCCTGGCACATAGCAGACACTCAGAAAATAGGAACTTCTGATTATTATTATTTATTACCTCACTATTAGATTTAGGTAACAGTAGGCTGGAAAGTCTCCAAGTAGAAGAATTTTATTTGTTTATTATACTACTTTTGTATATATTAAATAACAGCTTGATTGAGATATAATTCACACACCATAAAATTCACCCATTAAAAGTGTACACCTCTATGGTTTTAGTATATTCACATAGTCGCCTCTAGCTAATTCCAGAACATTTTCATCACCCCCTGAAAAGCCCCATCTCTATCAGCAGTTCCTCCCTATTCTACCCTTCTCTCAGCCCCTGGGAACTGCTAATCTGCTTTCTGTCTCTATGTATTTGTCGCTTCTGGATGGTTCATGTAAATGGAATCATACAGTATGTGATCTTTTGTATGTGGCTTCTCTGACTTAGCATAATGTTTTCAAGATTCACAGCTATTACAACAAATATCAGAACTTCATTCTTTTTTTTCAACTGAGGTGAAATTCACATAACACAAAATTAATCATTTTAAAATGATTACTTCAGTAGCATTTAGCACATTCACAATATTACACAGCCATGACCTCTATCTAACTCAAAAACTTCATTCCTTTTCATTGCCAAATAATATTCCATTGTATGGATAGACCACTTTTTATTTATTTATCAGTTGATGAACAATTGGGTTGTCTCCACTTGGGGGATGTTTGAAAATGCTGCTGTGAGCATTCAGGTATTGGCTCTTGTGCAGGCACACATTTCCAGTTCTCTTAGATATATACCTAGGGATGGAATTAGACATACACCTAGGCTGGACCACGTGGTAACCTGTCTTGTTATATTATTTTTCATCTTCCTTCTAAAAATCACCTCTGCTATTTAACTGCTGAACTGCTGGGTCAAATATTAAGAATGAAAATGCAGAGCTGGGCACAGTGGCTCATACCTACAAGCCTAGTGCTTTGGGAGGCCAAGGCCGAAGGATTACTTGGGGCCAGGAGTTTGAGACCAGCCTGTGTAACATAGTGAGAACCCCTCTTTAAAAAAAATAATAATTTTTTTTTAAAATTAGCTGTGCGTGGTACTGCACACTTGTAGTCCCAGCTACTCAAGAGGCTGAGAGGGGAGGACCGCTTGAGCCCAGGAGTTCAAGATTACAGTGAGCCATTATCATGCTACTGCACTCCAGCCTGGGCGAAAGAGCAAGACCCTGTCACTTAAAAAAAAAGAAAAAAAAGAAAATGTCTGGGCTTCTGACAGACCTGGATTCAAACCCTTGCTTCTCCATTTACCAGTTGGGTGATTTGCAGCAAGCTACTTAACATCACAGAGCCTCTGTTCCTCATCAAGCAAATGAACAAAACAGCACTTGTTTCAACTGACTATTAGAAGGCTCGGCCCAGTGCCTGGCATACCGTAAATACTCAATAAGTACTCTTATCAATATGATATTCTATGTGAATATACTAAAACCACAGAGGTGTACACTTTTAATGGGTGAATTTTACGGTGTGTGAATAATTTCTCAGTCAAGCTGTTATTTAATATATACATCATATATCATATTGATAATTTATACATGAATAAAGGGACAGCCTTTCCTGGGACAATAATAATCCTCCTCAATTTCTGTTGAGGGGTAGCTGAAAAATGCAGAAAAGCATCAAGAAGACAATCACAACCACTCATATTCCCACTGTTCAAAATCAAACACAGTGCACATTTTGGCACAGACCCACAACCTTACTAACACGTGATGCTTTGTAATTTTGGTCTTGGTTCTAGTTGCCTTCCTAAGAAGAGGGGACTCATCACACCAGTGATGAGTAAGTGTAGCCTCTGGGGTCCCCAACTATAACAAGGAGTGAGAGCAGCCAGTGAACAGGAGTCCTGCGCTTGCTCCATTCCACAAATTCTCGCTAGGCACCAACTGCAGGCAGGATTTTGGGCTAGGGATGGGCTTCACAGAACAGGACTCTGCCCTTAAGAAATTTCTTTGTCCTTGAAATTTCACCTCTAGTGGAAGACAAAGATGTCTTCTTTTCTTTTCTTTCTTTCTTTTTTTTTGAGATGGAGTTTTGGTCTTATCATCCAGGCTGGAGTGCAATGGCACGATCTTGGCTCACTGCAACCTCCACCTCCCGGGTTCAAGCGATTCTCCTGCCTCAGCCTCCCGAGTAACTGGGATTACAGGCGCACGCCACCACACCCAGCTAATTTTTTGTATTTTTAGTAGAAACGGGGTTTCACCATGTTAGCCAGGCTGGTCTCAAACTCCTGACCTCAGGTGATCTGCCCACCTCGGCCTCCCAAAGTGCTGGGATTACAGGCGTGAGCCACCGCGTCTGGCCGAGAAAGATGTTTTCAAAAGTATGTTAAAAATGCAGTGACTGAGACAGACATGGTATCACGGAAGAATTAAGAACAAGCACCTCAGTCGACCGGAACTAAAGCTCCAGCCCTCTGAGCTTCCTCTGGACTCTGAGTCTCTGCTTGCTTCCAAAAAGAGAACCAATGAGGAGCTGACTAACACAAGCAACATTAAATATGAATATGGGTCAGTGGCAATAAAAGGGTTCTTACTCTTCTTACACGGTCTAAATATAAACAGGAAGCTTTGACCAGCAACCTGAGATGAGCGGCCACATGCAATACACCCATCCAGTCGCCCACCATGAGCAGAATCCAGGATGGGAAGAGGCTGAAGAGATCATGGAGTCAGAGACAAACAGCTAGCAGAAGGCCTAACGTGGTGGATCTGCACCAGGTCATGGCCCCACAGCGCCCCCTCACAACCCCTACTTTCACATTTCTAGGTTTTCTACATAGGCAAAAGAAAGCACCCCGGAAAGCTCCCCTGAACCACCCCGTTCCCTCCACTCATGGACTTTTCTATAAAACTACTTTTTTTCACTGCACCCGAAGTGATCTCAAAGTTTCCAAAAATGAAAAGCAATCCTAGCGCAGTGGCTCACACCTGTATTCCCAACACTTTGGGAAGACAAGGTGGGAATATCACTTGAGCCCAGGAGTCTGGGGCTGCAGGGAGCTATGATTGCACTACTGCACTCCAGCCTGGGTGATAGAGCAGGACCCTGTCGAAAGAAAAGAAAAGAAAAGAGAAGGGAAGGGAAGGGGAGGGGAGGGGAGGGGAGGGGAGGGGAGGGAAGGGAAGGGAAGGGAAGGGAAGGGAAGGGAAGGGAGGAAGGGAGGAAGGAAGGAAGGAAGGAAGGAAGGAAGGAAGGAAGGAAGGAAGGAAGGAAGGAAGGAAAAAAGAAAAAAAGAAAGAAAGAAAGAGAAGGAAAGAAAGAAAGGAAGGAGGGAGGGAGGGAGGGGAGGAAAGGAGGGAGGGAGGAAAGGGGGAAGGGAGAAAGAGAGAAAGAGAGAAAGAAAGTGAGAAAGAGAAAGAAAGAAAGAGAGAGAGAGAAAGAAAAGAAAAGAAAGAGAAAAGCAAAGCAAAGCAGATTCTCAAGGAAAAAAGATCGAGCTCTATCTTCTCTCCTGTCCTCTCTTTGCAAATGAGGAGATTCAAGCTCAGAGATGATTTGCCCAAGGTCACATGGGCAAATCCTGATCCAATGAGCTTACTACTACCACAGCAGGTCCACAGCAGTTGCCACACAGCTCTCAATAGACTGGAGACTTTTTCTGCCAGGGAAAAGGCAATGTCAGCGGTCACTTGTCTGTCCTACGGCTCTAGGATGCCACCTAGAAGATCATGGTCATTAGCAAATATCCAATTCATAAAGGCTGGGATTAGATCTCACTTTAAGACATGAATCTATCCAGAAACACTCCAGGAAAATCCTCCTCGGGTTTCCACAGTCCTTATGACCAGCGATTTTCGGTTCATGAAAAATAGTATGTACTTCAATTCCTGCTAAAGCAGGAAACACACCTTTACATCCTTTCTCTTTGTAAATATCCACGCATTGAATGTTTAACGTATTAAATGCTGTCAGCGTCTACAAGAGTCTCTATAGATGTGGTCCCAGAAAACAATAAAGGGGCACATCGGTGAAGGCTCTGCTGCTGCCTGGGAACAGCCAGGGCGTGTGAGTGTGAACGCCTCCCAGAGAGCTCGGCTTGGTGAGTCCCTAAGGAGGCTCACTAATACGAGGTTAATCAAGAGGGTTGGCAAGTTTGCCTTTCTTCTCCATCCCTGAACTCGAGCTGAATCGCAGAATCAGCTCGAGTTCAGGGGCTGCAAATGGTCAGCCGGCCCTGGGGGACCACTGTCCCGGGGGCCGCGGCAGGAACCAGTCCTGCCTTCCTGAGGCTGCACCAGCGCAGGACGCAGGGTACGGGCTCCAGGACCGCCGGGCGGGGCGGGGCGGAGCGGGGTGGGGGGGGGGGGCGGGCGAGCGCGCGAGGAGGGGCGGGGTGAGACGGGGCAAGAGCGCGGGGCGGGGCGAGGGCGGGGAGAGCAGTAGGCGGGGCGGGTCGCGAGCACGAGGTGAGGGGAGGCGGGGCGGGGCGGGGCGGGGCGGGACGCGGGGCGGGGCACGGCCCCAAGGCCGACCCGGCCGAGGACGCCCGGAGCAGTTTTGCGCATGCGCGGCCGTGGCGCTAGGCTCTGCTAGTACGCGGCTCCCGCGACCCCTGGCGGCGGCTGCTGAGGCGCTGCGGGACGACCTTGGGCGGCAGCTGGCAGCGAGTCCTAGTTGATGTGGCCCAGAGTTAAATAGCCTTAAGAGGTCCCAAGACTCGTTCACAGGTGGCTAAACGCAAACTAAGGCACCTCCCAGCACACCAGGATAGACGTGTCCTCCTTCAGTCCGGACTTGGCGGAATGTGTACCTGGGAGCCCCTCCCCAAACGACCTGCCAGCCCCAGTCCAGGAAGCAGGCACCCCTCACTCCACCTCTCCAATGGGAGCACTATCCCTGTCTCTAGCTCTAGGGTTGTTGTGAGGATAAAGGGAGCTAAAGGACAAGTGCTTAGAACAGTGTCTAGAAGGAATGCTGTAATTATTATTAATAATTTATTGTATTTTACAATTCCAGAACCTGGCACACAGTAGGCACTCAACAAACCAGTGGGCCCTGGAGGGCAGCTGCCTGCCTCTGCCTGGTTCAGGGGAGGCCCAGCCAGGCGGGCCCCAGGTTCCTTCCTGCTCTTCTGCCCCACTCCGACCCACTCCGGAGAGCCACGCTCTGAGCCGCACATGACTCTCTCCTCCACAGAACAATCTGTGCTCTGCTCCCGCCCCCGAGAGAGTTCTGAGCTTTCCAAATATGGATGCTTTTTACATTCCCAAAGCATCACGAACATTTGGGAGAAGAAAATGAACACCAGACATGGTTTGGAAACGACGGAAGCCAAGGGATGGGTGATAGTGGAACAAGAACTGTACTTGGAGTTTGAAAATATAAAACACGAGTCTGGACTAGGAGATGTCTTACAACCTCACTAGGTTTGTAGCAGTCTAGGCCCCAAGGAGATCCTAGAAGTAAGCACCCAAACCCTAAGAATAAAAACTACAGCGGCCACCACCACACATTGCAGAGGCGAAAACTGCATTAAGGAGGCCCAGAGAGTCACCTGCTGTCAGAGGAAATGAGCAGTGGGAGGCAGTCCCTTGAGAGCCAAACAGCTTGAAAGTTGACAAATTGAGATGAACCAGCCCGTCGGTGAGTGCAGGCAGAAGAGGCGTTAGACACAAGAGTATTTGGTTTTATTTCAGGCCCAAACCAAAACCTATTTTCACCTGAAATGAAGTGGATCTCAGAATACACTAAGGTTGCCCTTTTGCTTAGGCACCTTGTGTGTTATTCAGCTAGAGTTTATCTTCAATAGTGTGCCCCTGGATGCCAGGGCGAAATGTTAAAGGATGGCCCTGTCACAGGCACCCCTGTGCAGCAGGCACTGTTGTCCCTGGCGCAAATGCAGGGAGATAAAGCAGGCAGCTTAGATATGACACAGCCTCAACACCCAACCCAGAATAAGCACTCACATATTTGCTGATTTAATGAATTAATAAATTACACAGTCTAGTTTGAGAGAGGCAAATGGCAGATGTGAAATAATTAAACAAAATCTGAATGCCAAATTAGATGGTACTAGCTATAAATAGAAGTGAAATCAGAGGATGGAGAGATTGGTGTGGACAAACGGCTGGAGAGGTCTGTACGCAACAACGGGTGTCACCAAGGGCGGACTCAGCACAGGGAAGAGAGGACTCCCAGATGGATGGAGAAGATAAACAGAGGTGGGGGGTTGGCCTGGCAGGGGTGAGAGCAGGTGGGCAAGGAGGCAGGCAGCCTGGAGCAGAGGATGGGTGGGATACAGCAGGACATGCAGCCAGCCTGCCAAGACTAGGACATATCCTCCACAGTCTGGAGAGGTGCACACCATACCTAGACCTGCCAGGGTTAGCAGGAGGACTTGAACTCGAGCTTCAAGCAATAAGGGAGAGAATAACTCTTTTTTTGAGATAACTAGCTCCTGAATATCAATATGAGTTTGTCCATGGTACATTTAAACCTCACATGGGCTTGTCCTGACACTCAGGCCACTATTTACACTCTTCACTACATTTTAACGTCACTTTAACTGAGAATGTAAATCCAGCACAAATGTCCAAATGCTCATGTATTTCAGGCACTGTAAACCCCAGGCTAAAGCTCTGTGTCATCGGCATCCCTCCACCCCTTCACTAGCCCAGAGCCCTGGGAGGCAAGCTGTCATGTTACTTGCTGGGGCCTTGCAGGGCCCAGCCTCTAGCCATGCCCTCCAAATGAGCTTCAGCCACTCCTGGGTTTTAACCAAGTCCTGCCCCTATACACAGACCTATTCCTGAATCCTGACCAACAAACCAATAGCCTGGAAACCTTCATGCTGACCACTAGCCAAGAATTCCAATGTTTCCCCCTGGATAGCACCCTCTTGTGGACAAAGATATTTCACCATGTTCAGCCAACCCAGTATCTTCCCTCTACCCTCCAAGGAAAATGGGCTCCATTTCCTGAAATTGCCTTTGCAAAAATTGTAACAGTGAGAAAATTATGACAGTGAAAGAGATCTAAGTTATGACAGTGAAAGGGATCTGATCTAACCAACCCCTATCTTGCCATTAGCCCCCAAACTATGGTATTCCTGGGCTTAGGTTAAGCTAACTTTGGGAGATATTTAGTTTATAGTTTAAAAGATAATAGCACTTCCCCAAAACTCAACTGCCTCTGTCAAGCTAGTGAAAGACCACCAGGTTAGGAGGATGAGAGGAGCCTGAATTCTGCTAAGGCATAAGTGATTACCAGCCATTGTTCCAGAGATCACAAGATTTGCAACTTCCCCAGTTACTCCTGCAGATAACATCACTACTGTAGAATCTAAGATTGGCCTTTTGAGGTATCTCTTCAGGTTTTGGCATTTCTGACAACTAACAGCCCCACCAGATCCACCACAGGTCATGCTTTGTGGCCCCACCCAGAAGCGGGCTCAGCACATGAAGACCATTTTTCACACCCCTATGATTGTATCCCCAACCAATCAGCAGCACCCATTCCCGTGCCTGCCAAACTATCCTTGAAAAACTCTAGCCCCGAATTTTCAGAGATTGATTTGATTCATAACTCCATCACCCGTGTGGCACAGCCAGCCTCATGTCAATTAAACTCTTTATTGCAATGCTGTGGCCTTAGTGAGTTGGTTTTGTCTGTGCAGTGGGCAGGAAGAATGCAATGGGCAATTACACTCCTGCAGTTTTCACTTGGTTTAACAACATCATTACCTGCCCAGTGAGCTAAACTAAAAATTTCACTGTCATGTGGATTCCTCCCTCAACCACCTTCCCATACAACTCCCAACACACACAGCCTATCTCTCTGGCCTACTGCTTCTCTTTCAAATGACTCTGGATTCTGACTTGCCTGCCCCTGCCATGGCTCAGCACTTTGTACTTGGAATCTAGGCTTTTGCAATACCTCTGATACCTGTCAGAATCCAGTTAGGATAATGAAAACACTCTAGTTCTTTCAAACAAAGGGAATTGAATGTATGGAATTGTCTGCATAGGAGATGAAAGAGATAAGAGGCCAAACAGGATGGTTTTGTACCCCAGAATTCTGAAATAGCAGGAAGCACTAACATCCCTAGGACTGGAAAGAACATGGGGAGGAGGTAGAGTCTTAAGAGCTCAGAAGCTAGGGCCATAGAGAGCCAAAACCCAGAGGAAGCTCCCTAATGGGCACTAAAACTACAGAGAAAGGTTTCATCTGACAGGAGCTAGGACAACTGAAGAGACACCATTGCTGGCAAAGGTGCTGCCTGAGGCAGACAGAAATACCCTGGCTTATCTCTCTCTTCCAGTTTCCTACCAGTGCCTCTTCTTGACCAAACCCAGGCAGAAACCACTGACTTGGGCACCTGGGAAACAGCCTGCCAAATTCAGCCCACTGAAATGCAGAACAGAGAAAGGGCCCAAAGCCAACTAACCCCCTTAACCAGTCTCCTTTGCTAGAATCTTTCATTCCTTCTAATCTATTCTCCACTCTGTGCCAGAAAGATCTTTCTTGCTTAAAAACTTAATTAAGTCATTCCTCCTGCTTAAAACTTGGCAGGGTCTGGCAGTTTCCTGGCAGAAAAAATAGGACTTATCCACCAGGCTGATTTTGTCAATCAATTGCAAATATAGGAAGTGTTGCTTCCCTTGACTATGACTCTATAACATGACATGGGCTCCTATTCGAAGTATTGCTATAGAACAGAATAGAGACTACTCCTCAAAGCCATCACCCCTGAAACTGGGAAATGACTAAAGATAACTACTTTTGAATCAGGGTTGTTTGCCATGATCAAGAGGCTAAGGGCTCCAGTGAAAACATACCATACAAAAGAACAGAGAGAGCAAGTAAAGTCTATTAAAATCAATTAAAACAACAGGGTAACTAGAGATTGAATTAGCAATCAAACAACTTCTACAAAGCAAAGCCCAGGCTCAGATGGCTTCCTTGGTGAACTGTACCAAATACTTGAAGAACTACCAACAATTCTTCAGGAACTCCTCCAAAAAGCAGAAAAGGAGGGAACACTTCACAACTCATTCTATGACACCAGTGTAACATTGACACCAAAACCAAAGGCATCACAAGAATACCACCAATATCTATTATGAATACAGATATTAAAACCCCCTATAAAATATTAGGACATGGAACCTAGCAACGTATTAAAAAATCATATACCATGACCAAATGGGATTTAATTCAGAAATGCAAGATTGGTTTAATATATGAAAATCATTCAATGTAAAACACCATATTTAAAAAATAAAGCACAAAAATTACATGAACAATACAATAAAAAAATTAGACAGTGTCTAACACCCTATAATGATAAAAACACTCAACAAACTAAAAATAGAAAAGAGCTTCTTCAAGTTGATAAAGGCTATCTATGAAAATGCCACTGCTAACATCTTTTTTTTTTTTTTTTTTTTTTGGAGGCGGAGTCTCGCTCTGTCGCCCAGGCTGGAGTGCAGTGGCGTGATCTCGGCTCACTACAAGCTCCGCCTCCCAGGTTCACGCCATTCTCCTGCCTCACCCCCGCGAGTAGCCGGGACTACAGATGCCTGCCACCACGCCCGGCTAATTTTTTTGTATTTTTTTTAGTAGAGACGGGGTTTCCCCATGTTAGTCAGGCTGGTCTCGATCTCCTGACCTTGTGATCCGCTTGCCTTGGCCTCCCAAAGTGCTGGGATTACAGGCGTGAGCCACCGCGCCCGGCCCACTGCTAACATCTTAATGGTGAAAAACTGAATGCTTTCCCCCTAAAATAAGGATGTCCACTCTGGTCATTTCTAATCAACATTGTACTGGAGATACTAGTCAGCACAATTAGGCAATATAAAGCAACAAAGTCATCCAGATTGGAAAGGAAAATGTAAAATTATCTGTGTTTGCAAATGCCATGATCTTATATATTTTAAGAACCCTAAAGAATCCACAAAAACAATGAGTTCAGCAGGGTTAAAGGATACAAGATTAATAAACAAAAATGAGCTGTATTTCTATACCTTAGTAATGAGCAATCTGAAAGTGAAATTTAAAAAATAGTTTCACTTATAATAACATAAAAAAGAACACTGAGAATAAATTTAACAAAAGGAATGTAAGACTTGAATGCCAAAAAATCTACAAAACATTTTTGTTTTGTTTTTTGAGACGGAGTCTCACTCTGTTGCTCGGGCTGGAGTGCAGTGGCTGGATCTCAGCTCACTGCAAGCTCCGCCTCCCGGGTTTACACCATTCTCCTGCCTCAGCTTCCCGAGTAGCTGGGACTACAGGCGCCCGCCGCCTCGCCCAGCTAGTTTTTTGTATTTTCTTTTAGTAGAGATGGGGTTTCACCGTGTTAGCCAGGATGGTCTCGATCTCCTGACCTCGTGATCCGCCCGTCTCGGCCTCCCAAAGTGCTGGGATTACAGGCTTGAGTCACCGTACCCGGCCTACAAAACATTTTTGAAAGAAATTAAAGAAGACATCCCATGTTCATGGATTGGAAGACCTGATATTGTTAAGATAGCAATACTTCCCAAATCAATCTACAGATTCAACACAATCCCTATCAAGTATTATTTCTTACACTAATTTACAACCTGACCCTAAAATTTATATGGAAATGTAAGCCAAAACAATCTTGAAAAAGAAGAACAAAGTTACAAAACTCATACTCCCCAAACTCAAAATGTACTACAAAGCTACAGTAATAAAGACAGTGTGGTATTGGCATAAGGACAGACATACAGACCAGTGGAATAGAACAGAGAGTTAGAAATAAACACTTACATATATGCTCAACTAATTTTCAACAAGCATGCCAAGACAATTCAATGGAGAAAGAACAGTATTTTCAACAAATGGTGCTGAAACAACTTTCCACATACAAAAAGAATGAAGGTGGATGCTGACCTCACAAAAATATACAAAAATTAACTCAAAATGGATCAGACACCTAAATTTAAGAGTAAAAACTATAAAACACATAGAAGAAACCACAAGAGTAAATCTTCATAAACTTGATTAGGCAGTGGTTTCTTAGATACAAAACCAAAAGGACAAAAATAATAAAAGAAAAAGTGAACTGGACTTAATCAAAATGAAAAATGTTTGCATTTCAAAGGACATCAGAGTGAAAGACAACCCACAAAATTGGAGAAAATATTTACAAACCATATATCTGTAAAAGAAATTGTATTTAGGATATATAAAGAACTACTAGGCTGGGCGCGGTGGCTCAAACCTGTAATCCCAGCACTTTGGGAGGCCGAGACGGGTGGATCACGAGGTCAGGAGATCGAGACCATCCTGGCTAACCCAGTGAAACCCCGTCTCTACTAAAAAATACAAAAAGCTAGCCAGGCAAGGTGGCGGGCGCCTGTAGTCCCAGCTACTCGGGATGCTGAGGCAGGAGAATGGCGCGAACCCAGGAGGCGGAGCTTGCAGTGAGCTGAGATCGCGCCACTGCACTCCAGCCTGGGCGACAGAGCGAGACTCTGTCTCAAAAAAAAAAAAAAAAAGAACTACTACAACTCGATAATAGAAAAACAAATAACCCAATTAAAAATGGGCAAAGAATCTGAATAGATATTTCTCCAAAGAAGATGCACAAATGGCCAATAAGCACATGAAAAATTGCTTAATACCACTTATCATTAGGGAAATGCAAATAAAAACCACAATGAGATACCATTTCATACACTCTAGGATGGCTATAATCAAAAAGACAGATAACAACAAGTGTTGATGAGGATGTGAAGAAATTAGAATCTTCATGCAGGTGGAGCTGCTCTGGCAAAGAGCTTGCAGTTCCTCAAAAACTTACACTCAGAGTTACCACGTAATCCAATAATCCCACCCCTAAGTATATATCCAAGATAAATGAACACCCAAAATGTTTTGGATGGGATTATGCTCACCAAAAAACTTGTACATAAATGTTCATAGCAGCATTATTAATAATAGTCAAATAATAGAAACAACCTGCTGTCTACCAACTGATGAATGAACAAAATATGCAAAATGGTATATCCATACAATGTAATATTCAGCCACAAAAAGGAATGACACATGCAGCAACATATAAGAACCTTTAAAACATTATGCTAAATGAAAGAAGCCAGATACAAAAAGTAAAATGATTTCATTTATAAAAAATGTCTAGACCAGGCAAATCTATAGAGACAGGGTACAGATTAGTAGCTGACTAGGGCTATAGAGTTGGGGTGGGATTCAGGAAATGGGAAGTAACTGTTAATGGGTAAAGGTTTCTTTTTTGGAGTAATAAAAATTGTCTGAAATTGATTGCGGTGATGGTTGCACAACTCTGAATATACTAAAAACCACTGAATTGTATACTTTAAAGGGTTGAATTGTATGGTATATAAATTATATATCAATAAGTCTGTTATTTAAAAAGCTATAAACAGAATTCCGGGAAGATGGTGGACTATGAAGCACCAGGAATCTATCTTCCCCCATAGACAACTATTGTACTGGCACAATCTGTTCAATATAACTATTTTGGAACTCTGGGGTCTCTTGAAGGCTTGCAATTTCCAGGGGGAAATCTTGATGGTAAATTGCAGTTAATTTCAGCTCTTAGCATAGTAGAATCTGTGAACACATTCCTAGAGAAGCAAATATGAAGCTTGCAGGAGCTAGGGTGGGCAAAGAGCACCCTCTCCTCCAAATATTGGGTATCTGTGTTCTGATCACTGACTGTTGCTTCTGATCACAGGGGTGCAGACAAGAGGCAGCAGCCATTGTTGCTGCACCTCCCTTCATTATTGCAAGCCACCCCACATACATCAACAGAAGTGACATCCAGAGGATTTAAAGGGCCAGTGCCCTTCCCCCCAGCCTCATTTTTCTCTTTTTCCTTTTTGAGAGCCAGACATTTGAGACTAGAGCATTTAAAGGCAACTACATACATGGGGAAAATTAGATGGTTGACCATGCATGCCCATGGAAAGGCACAGACTCAGAGAAGACCTAAGAAGACCTCAAATATATGCCCCAGGCTGATCCTTGGCACAAAGACAGCCTACAACACTTTTAAAATAAACAAAAGCAGCAAACCCTGAGGAACAGGGAGAATCCAATTTCCAGAGTTACCACATTATTAGATTCAAATGCCTAGTTTTCAATAACAACAAAAAAATCACAAGGCACACACACAAAAATGGAAAGAGCAGCCCATTCAGAGGAAAAGTATAGATCAACTGAAACTGTCCTTGGAAAAAGACCTGGGCCGGGCGCGGTGGCTCAAGCCTGTAATCCCAGCACTTTGGGAGGCCGAGACGGGCGGATCACGAGGTCAGGAGATCGAGACCATCCTGGCTAACATGGTGAAACCCCATCTCTACTAAAAAATACAAAAAGCTAGCCGGGCGAGGTGGCGGGCGCCTGTAGTCCCAGCTACTCGGGAGGCTGAGGCAGGAGAATGGCGTAAACCCGGGAGGCAGAGCTTGCAGTGAGCTGAGATCTGGCCACTGCACTCCAGCCCGGGTGACAGAGTGAGACTCCGTCTCAAAAAAAAAAAAAAGAAAAAGACCTGATGGCAGATCTACCAGACAAAGAAACAACCATTTTAAAGATGCTCAAGGGACTGAAGGAAGATGTTGTGAGAGTCAAGAAAATGATGTATGAACAAAATTGAAATGTCAAAAAGGAGACAGAAAACCTAAAAAAAAAAACCAATAAGAAATTCTGGACAGGAGGCCTGCGTGCCACCGCTTGTGCTGTCGCCATGTCTCTAGAGATCCTGAAAAGTTCCAGCATATTTTGCAAGTACTGAACACCAACATCAATGGGCGGTGGAAAACAGGCTTTGCCATCATTGCCATTAAGGGTGTGGGCCGAAGATATGCTCATGTGGTGTTGAGGAAAGCAGACACTTGACCACACCAAGAGGGCGGGAGAACTCACTGAGGATGAGATGGAATGCAGAATCCACGCCAGTACAAGATCCCAGACTGGTTCTTGAACAGACAGAAGGGTGTAAAGGATGGAAAATATAGCCAGGTCCTAGCCAATGGTCTGGACAACAAGCTTCATGAAGACCTGGAGCGACTGAAGAAAATTTGAGCCCACAGAGGGCTGCGCCACTTCTGGGGCCTTCGTGTCCAAAGTCAGCACACCAAGACCACTGGCCACCGTAGCCACACTGTGGGTGACTCCAAGAAGAAATAAGTCTGTAGGTCTTGTCTGTTAATAAATAGTTTATATACCAAAAAAAAAAAAAAGAAAAAGAAATTCTGGACTAGGTGCAGTAGCTCACACCTGTAACTGCAGCACTTTGGGAGGCCAAGGCAGGAGCACCGCTTGAGCCCAGGAGCTCAAGCTTACACTGAGCTGTGATCGTGCCACAGCATTCAGGCCTGGGTGACAGAGCAAGACCGTGTCTCAATAAAAAACAGAAGTGAAATTCTAGAGCTGAAAAAGTACAATAAGTGAGATGAAAAATTCACTAGAGGGCTTCAAGGGCAAACTTGAGCAGGCAGTAAACTTGAAGACAGGACAATAGAAATTATCAAGAATAAGTGCTACGGTTTGAATGTGTCCCATAAAAAGGATGTATTGAAGACTTAATCCCCATTGCAACAGTGTTGGGAGGTAGGGCCTGATGAGTGGTGACCATACCATGAAGACAGAGTGAGTGATTAATGCCATTATCTTGGGAGTGGATTCATTATAAAAGAGGAAGTCCAGCCCCCTTTTCCTTCTTTCTCTCACCCTCTCACCTTCCACCATGGGATGATAAGGCAAGAAGACCCTTGCCAGATGCTAGAACCTTCATATTGGACTTCCTAGCCTCCAGGAATGTGAGAAATAAATTCGTTTCTTTATAAGCTACCCAGTTTCTAGTGTTACGTGACAGCAACACAAAAATGACTAAGACATTGAAGAACAAACAGAAAAAAAGATTGAAGAAAAGTGAACAGAGCCTGAGAAACATGTGGAACACCATCAAGAGAACTAACATATGCATTGTGGGAATTATAGAAGAAAAGGGGAAAGAGAAAGGAGCAGAGAGAATATTTGAAGAAATAATGACTGAAAACTTTTGAAATTTGATGAAAGATATTAAGTGAAAAGTACAGTTACCATTTACTGTAGTTTTTCAGCTCCAGAATATAAACATCCAAGAAGCTCAACAAACTCCAAATAAAATGAACTGAGAAAGACCCATACCAAGGCACGTTATAATCAAACTTTTGAAGGACAAAGAAAGAATCTTAAAAGCAACAAGAAGCAACTTGTCACATACAAGGGACCCTCAATAAAATTATCAGATTTCTCATCAGAAACATAGCAGGCCAGATTGCAATAGGCTGATATATTCAAAGTGCTGAAAGAAACAGACTCTTAACCAATGTATTAGTCCATTTTCACACTGCTATAAAGAACTTCCTTGAGCCTGGGTAATTTCTAAAGGAAAGAGGATTAATTGGCTCACAGTTCCACATGGCTGGGGAGGCCGCGGGAGACTTACAATCATGGTGGAAGGGGATGCAGCCACCTTCTTTACATGGCAGTGGGGGAGAGAGAGAGAGTGAAGGAGGAACTTCCAAACACTTACAAAACCATCAGATCACATGAGAACTCACTCACTATCAGAACAGCATGGGGAAAACTGCACCCATGAACCAATCACCTCCCTCCCTTAATACGTGGAGATCACAAATCCCTCACTCAACATATGGGTATTACAATTCAAAATGAGATCTGGATGAGGACACAGAGCAAACCATATCAACCACGAATCCCGTATCTGCCAAAGCTATCCTTCAAAAGTGAGAGAGAAATTTAAAAATTCCCAAGTAAACAAAAGCTGAGGAGTTTTTTTTACCACTAGAACTGCCCTGCAAGAAATGTTCACACAAGCCGTGCAAGGTGAAATGAAAGGACACTAAGCAATAACTCTAAGTTATATAAAGAACTAAGGATCTCAATAAAAGTGAATACATTAGCAATTATAAAACTAGTATTATTGTAACAATGGTTTGTAACTCCACTTTTTATTAACCACATGACTTAAGAGACTAATATACTTTTTAAATTATTACTCAAAAACTAGTATTATTATAACTCTGGTTTGTAATTCCACATTTTGTTTCCTATATAATTTAAGAGACAATGCACTTAAAAGAATTATTAGCTTTATGTTTTGGGGCATACAATGTATAAAGATATAATTTTGCGACATCAGTAATGGAAAGGGATGGGGATAGAGCTTTACAGGAATGGAGTTTTTGTATGTTAGTCAAGCTTATATACTTTTAAGTTAGAGTGTTAAACTTTAGGATGTTAAATGGAATCTTCATGGTAACCACAAAGAAAATAGCTAGCAAATATACACAAAAGGAAATGAGAAAGAAATTTAAACATTTCACTACAAAAAAAAAATCAACTAACAAAAGAAGACAATAATGCAGAAAGCAAGAGACAAAAAAGGCTATAAGACATGTAGAAAACATAGCAAATTACAGAAGTAAGTCCCTCATCAGTACCTACTTTAAATGGAAATGGATTAAACTCTCCAGTCAAAAGATGGACATTGACAGAATGCATTAAAAAAACATGATCCAACTATATGCTGTCTACAAGAGACTCTAGATCCACAGACACAAATACATTGATAGTGAAAGAATGGAAACAGATATTTCAACTGGGCCAATCAAAAGATGGAGATTGACAGAATGCATTAAAAAAACATGATCCAACTATATGCTGTTTACAAGAGACTCTAGATCCACAGACACAAATATATTGAAAGTGAAAGAATGGAAAAAGATATTCTGACTGGACAAAGTGGCTCACATTTCAGGGAGGCCGAGGTGGGAGAACTGCTTAAGCCCGGGAATTCAAGACCAGCCTGAGCAACACAGTAAGACTTCGTCTCTACAAAATAAAATTTAAAAATTAGCCAGACATGGTGGCATGAGCCTTTAGTCCCAGCTACTTGGGAGGCTGAGGCAAGAGTATCACTTGAACTCAGGAGGCTGAGGCTGCAGTGAGCTGTAATCACACCACTGTTCTGCAGCCTGGGTGACAGGGCAAGACTCTGTCACAAAACAAACAAACAAAAAGATATTCATGCAAATAGTAACCAAGAGAGCAGGGATGGCTATACTAAGATCCAACAAAACAGACTTTTAAATTAAAAAAGGTGTTGGGTGTGGTGGCATACTCCTGTAATCTCAGCTACCAGGAGGTTGAGGCAAGAGAGTCATTTGATGCTAGGAGTTTGAGACTATCCTGGGCAACATAGTGAGACCCTATCTCTACAAAAAATAAAAAAAAATTAGCAGGGTTATGATGGTACACATCTGTAATTCTAGCTACTTGGCAGGCTGAAGCAGGAGATCTCTTGAGCCCAGGAATTCGAAGTTACAGTGAGCTATGATAGCACCACTGCACTCCAGCCTGGGTGACAGAATGAGACCTCATCTCTAAAAATACACAAATAAGAGACAAAGAAGGATGTTATATATTAATAAAGAGTCAATACAGTAAGAAGATATAACAATTATAAACATTTACATACGTAATTACAGACCATCAAAATAGATGAAGGAAAAACATCATATATTGAATTGAAGGGAGAAACAGAGAATTTTATAATAGTAGTTGGAAACTTCAATAATCCTCTCTTAAGAATGAATAGAACAACCAGGCCAGGCATGGTGGCTCACACCTGTAATCCCAGCACTTTAGGAGGCCAAGGTGGGCAGATCACCTGAGGTCGGGAGTTCAAGACCAGCCTGACCAACAGGGAGAAACCCCATCTCTACTAAAAATACAAAATTAGCTGGGCGTGGTGGTGCATGCCTGTAATCCCAGCTACTCAGGAGGCTGAGGCAGGAGAATCGCTTGAACCCAGGAGGCAGAGGTTGCAGTGAGCCGAGATCATGCCATTGCACTCCAGACTGGGCAACAAGAGTGAAACTCCATCTCAAAAAACAAAACAAAACAAACAAGCAAAACAACCAGACAGAAATAAGGACATAGAGGACTTAACACAATAAACCAACTAGACCTAAGAGACATAAACAGTCACTCTACCCAATTTTCTTCTCAAGTACGCATGGGACATTTTCCAGGACAGACCATGTGTTAGGCTACAAATTGAGTCAAAACGTGATACGTGCACACAATAGAGTATTACTTTCCCTGTAGATGAAAGAAAATTCTGACACATGTTACAACATGGATGAACCTTGAGAACACTGTGTTAAGTGAAATGTAGGCCAATCACAAAAAGGCAAATACCACATGACTCCACTTACATGAGGTACCTAGGGTAGGCAAAATCAGGCAGACAGAAAGTAGAATGGTGTCTGCCAGCAACTGAGGGTGGGAGGGGAATGGGGAGTTATTGTTTCATGAGTTTTTAAAAGGGAAAGAGTTCTGGAGATAGATGGTGGTGACAGTTGCCCAGCAATGTGAAGAATACATTTAATCCCACTGAACTGTGCACTTAAAAATGATGAAGATGGGAAATTTTGTTATACGTGTTTTACCAAATAAAATAAATTGGGGGAAAAAAGCTATAGAGTGTATTTATAATATGAAAACTGAAATGACCTAGATGTTTCATGGGCAGCTGTTTCAAAAATATTCATAGGCCCGGCACCGCAGCTCACGTCTGTAATCCCAGCACTTTGGGAGGTCAAGGTGGGAGGCTCACCTGAGCCCAGGAGTTCGAGACCAGCCTGGGCAACGTGTCAAAATCCCATCTCTACAAAAAATTTAAAAATTAGCCAGGTGTGGTGGTGCATGCCTGTCGTCTCAGCTACTTGTGGGGGCTGAGACAGGAGGATCTCTTGAGCCCGGTGTGGGGGATGGAGGTTGCAGTGAGCCAAGATAGCGCCACTGCACTCCAACCTGGGCGACAAAGCAAGACCCCGTCTCAAAAAAAGAAAAAAACTCCATAAGGCACACCACTGTGCAGCCTTTAAAAACTATGTTTTCAAAAATATTTAATGATGTGGAAAAATAATTGTACATACATACACACACAGAGTGAAAAAAGAATATAAAATAGGATATAAAGCATAATCCCAATTGTATATAAAAATATTAAATATACTATATATAATGTGTGTGTGTGTGTATGTGTGTGTGTTTAACAGTGGTTAACCAGCTGAAGTAATAGTAGGGTACCTGATTTTATTTATAAATATTTTTAAATAAATATTAAGTATATATATATTTTTTTATTTTCCAAACAGCCTACACTCAATACACAGCTAAAGAATAAATGATCATTTTTAAATCAAAGGAATTGCATTCAGTGTTGGCTGGAATGAGAGGAGGCTGGTTCCTCACACTGCAGGTAGGAAAGGACACAGGTGCCCCGTTCTGCAGGGCAATCTGGAAATACCTCTCTCTGACCCAGAAACTCTACTGCTGGAAACCTCTCCTCGGGAAATCATTAAGAACAGGCACCTTTGGGAGGCCGAGGCGGGCGGATCACGAGGTCAGGAGATCGAGACCATCCTGGCTAACACGGTGAAACCCCGTCTCTACTAAAAAAATACAAAAAACTAGCCGGGCGAGGTGGCGGGCGCCTGTAGTCCCAGCTACTCGGGAGGCTGAGGCAGGAGAATGGAGGGAACTCGGGAGGCGGAGCTTGCAGTGAGCTGAGATCAGGACACTGCACTCCAGCCTGGGCGACAGAGCGAGACTCCGTCTCAAAAAAAAAAAAAAAAAGAACAGGCACAAAGAGCAGGCTGACAAGGTACTCATCACAGCCTCGTGTATCACAGTGAAAAGGTGAAAACAACCTGCGTGTGCAAAAATAGAAGCTTTACTTAAATAGATTGTACTTCATCCATACTATGAAATGCCATACAGCTGCTTAAATGTTGCAGAAATGTATCTACTGTCATGGAAAGTGTTTACGATCTATAGTGAAGTAGAAAAAGCAGTTCACAAAGCAGTATATATGGTATAATCCCACTTTTATAAAAAAAAATTCACACATATAGGAGGTGTAGAGAAGATCTGGAAGGAAATGAACTATAGTGTTAACAGCAACTGCCTTGAATAGATGGGGTAATGGATATCTTTATGTTCTTTTGATTAGTCTGCATTTCTGAATTTTATATAAAACACATGTATTTTGTCTATACTGAGAACAATAAGGCTGGGTGCACTGGCTCATGCCTGTAATCCCAGCACTTTGGGAGGCCAAGGCAGGAGGATCGCTTGAGTTCAGGAGTTCGGGACCAGCCTAGGCAACATGGAAAAACCTCATCTCTAGAAAAAACACCAAAAATTAGCCAGGCAGGATGGTGCATGCCTGTAGTCCCAGCTGAGGTGGGAGGATTGCTTGAGCCTGGAAGGCAGAGGTTGCGGTGAGCCGAGATCACAACAGCCTGGCAACGGAGCAAGACCCTGTTTCAAAAAAGTAAATAAATAATAAATTTTTAAAAAGAACAATAAAATAAAATTGTGGGTATGAAACAAGAGATCAATACCAGGGACAGCTAGAAGCACTGCTGGCTGGCTCAGCGAAGGAGCGTGGCGGGCAGGGCCTTCAGGGACAGGAGGGGCAAGGCCATCACAGCCACCTGCTGCTCCCAGCCTCAGCTGTCCATGAGATCTGACTATTCAAATCCCCTTCCACTGACCTTGGATTTATCAATGCAAAGCATCTTCCCATTTTCTCTTATTTAGTCTTCTCAGTACTCCTGTGAGAGCATTATTAGCTCTGTTTTGCAGATAAGAAAAGCCAGACTTAAATCACTCACAAATCACAGAACACAATCAAGGCTGAGCAGGTTATCTCACACCAGAATCGCATCAACCATATCCTCACTCACAATGAGTGATTACGCTCCCATTGACAGGCAGCTCAGTAAAGTGGAAAGAGTATGGATGTTGGAGTCCACAGGCCTTGCTTTGAATCCCATCTCAACTCTGAAAAGCAGCCTCTTAACCCCTCTGCAGGGAACGATAATCCTAGGGTCCAGGATTGTTCTCAGGATAAGCACAATCACGCAGGTAAATCACCGCACACCATGCCAGGCTCTCCATCAGCGCTCAATAAATGCTCAGGCACAGGGAAGCCCTGCCTCTCAGTGCGGCTGAGCTCTCCGGCTGAGCTCTCCGGCAGCTGTGAGGTTAGAAATCGGCTTCCATAAATGGGACTAATGTTGAACTTCACGCAGTTTCCAATGCCCGGCTCTGGCACTGTCCCTGAGGCCAAAACAGACCGAGTTTCTTCCTCCAAGAGCCCTCTACACAGGTAAGGCCTGCTCCTCCACCCCTGGAGGCTGCTCTTCCCCCAAAAAGCCCCATTCCTTCAGTGTTGATCGGCCTCACGCGGTCTGCTCCCAAGGTCATCTCTAGTCCACAGTGACTCTCTCACAGAGCAGTCACCTGGCTGCTCCCCAATTTTCCCTTCTCTTCTTCCCTGCAGATGCTACCTCAAAGAAAAAAAGAAAGAGCCCTGAGCATATTTGATGAAAGGCTCAATGATGCTACCTCAAAGAAAAAAAGAAAGAGCCCTGGGCATATTTGATTCAGAGGAGCCACTGCTGTGGACATTTGTCATGGACACTGGACACTGCCCTTCCTCTGATCCCCCAATGGGACCAGCCCCTTTTCACCATGGTAACTGGATCAAGGGTGAGAATGTGATCCAGTTGGGGTGGAATAAGACACAACAAGAACCCGGCCGAGATGTCTGAGGATCACACCCAGGAGAATGAGAGTCTGGAGCTGCTCTGCTTACCTGCGGTCTGAGAGGGAAAGCGACAAGAGGGGAAGGGAAACAGAGAGGAAGAATCCATGTATTTGAGCCCTGAAGCCAGCTGCCACTGAAGTCAGTTTAAGCTGGGTTTTCTTTCATCTACAACTGAAAAGGCCCTAATGCATAGATTGTGGCAGAAACTAGAAAATGGATTTGCAGCATGGCTTGGGCGGTCAGCGCTGCATACACCGTTTACCCCTCTGCATATGCCTAAGGCAGGAGCTTAGGTCCTGCCCTCAGAAAGCCCTGTGGGATGGAGTTGTCGAGGCTGACTTGGATTTGCACTGCCCCCTCCACCCACTCTGTGAACAGAGCACACCTGCTCACTCCATCTGCCTGCCAAGCATCTGGCTGGGGCTGGGCAGAAGGGACGATGTGGGTAGCTTCTCCAGCTGCTGCTGACTTCTATGTACTCGCCATCTTCCAACATCAGCAACAACTTTCCCTTCCCTAAGCCACACTCCAGGCCTCTGATCTTCATGTGATCTTCCCCTAAAGATTCCCCTGCTAGGCCAGGCGTGGTAGCTCACGCCTGTAATCCCGGCACTTTGGGAGGCCAAGGCAGGTGGATCAACTGAGGTCAGGGGTTCGAGACCAGCCTGGCCAACATGGTAAAACCCCGTCTTTACTAAAAATACAAAAAAAATTAGCCGGGCATGGTGGCACACACCTGTAATCCCAGCTGCTCAGGAGGCTGAGGCAGGAGAATCACTTGAACCCGGGAAACAGAAGTTACCGTGAGCTGAGATCGTGCCACTGCACTCCAGCCTGGGCAATAAGAGTGAAACTCTGTCTCAGGAAAAAAAAAAAAAAAAGATTCCCCCTGTAAATGTATGGCTCCCAGGTCCCACTTCCTGATGGTCAAACCCTCCGCCTGACAAAGCAGATCCACTAAGGCACCAATGTATTCATGGAAAAAAGCTGGCCTCTCCCCTCTCCCCACAACCAGATGTTGTCACCTGGGGCATCTGAAGAGGCCAATCATTTGTGGTCAAACAAATGAAGAGGCCAATCATTTGTGGTAAGAATAAAAATAACACATTTGTTGATCTGCCGGGCATTGTGCTAAGTGCTTTACATGTATTCACCCATTCCCTGCACAACCCTGTAAGGTAGATATTATTATTATCTCCATTTACAGATGAGAAACAGACCCAGTGGGGTGAAAATAATTTGCCCAAGACCTTTTAGCTAATAAGTGGCAAAGCCAGAGGTCAAACCTGGACAGTCTGACCCCGAAGCTTCATGCCCTTAACCACTGCATGGAAGAGCAGTTGCCACCCCAGGAGCAGGGAGGAATGGAGAAGGTAAAGGAGCTCTGTAAAGCGCCCGACATGGTGCCGCCTCCTCCACCTGGGCACAGAGGTCACTCAGCTTGATGGAAAAATTTCCTACTAAGAAACATCCCCACATCTTGGTCCTGCCCTGGATTGTGTGGCATAGGGCAAGTCCCTTCTCCTCTCTGGCACAGTGTCCCCTACTGGGAAATAAAATGTCTACATGGGAGATGACTGTGCAGGCCCCATTTACTCTCTAGAGCCAGCCCTCTGCTTTGGTGCCATGCGATCTGGAAAGGAAGTTAACTCCCCTGCTGTTTCCAGGCCGCACTTTTAAAATTTTTAAATTTCCAGTTTTAAAATTTTGTTTTACTAAAAAGGGAACTGTTCATTTTGTCTCTTCTATTAATTATGTTTCTGTTTATAAAGCAGAGATAGGTGCTTACTTTCCTCTGTGTACGCAGAAAAGAAAGTCACAGAAAATGCTGAGAAAGCCAAACAGCCCTGTTATAGGAGGCAGCCAGTCAGGCACGAGCAGAGCAAGAGAGGGCTCCCCGCGACATACACACACACACACACACCAGAAATGTCAGGTGACCATCAGGTGATGGTCAGGCAGTTGTTAACCGTTTCTCTAAAATAATAATTGGTAGCAGCCTGCATCAGGAAAAAGCAGCCTCCCAGCAGATAGAAAAAACTCGAAATTGGTGATCAGCAGCTTCCCAACAAGCTCTCAGGAATTGGGCGAGTGGGCGCAAGCATGCGCACTAAGGGGCAAAATGGCGGAGTGTAACTGGTAGATGACCTTCTTCTAGGAATGCTAGATTGGCAAGGCAAGAACGCCTTAAGTGAGCATGCGTACAACGCCAGTCGTTTCTTACATAATTCTAATGTACTGTGCTATGACAGCATCAAATATGATTGACTCTGAATGGGTGGGTCCCAGGGGGCTTCAGAGAAGACAGCAATATGAGCTTGAAGGACAGAACTTACAAGAGGAAACTCGGCAAGGGTGAGGCATTAAAGTAGAGGAACCAAGGGCGGGAGTACAAATCTAGGGTATTCTCGAGTGACCTGAATGTTTTCTCCCTGAAGAAACCTTACCTGGCCTAGCTGAGTTCCAGTCCATATGCCAACAAAAGAGAGCAATTAGGAACATGGGCGTCAGACTGAGACCCCATTCTGCCACTTGGAGGAGAACATGGGCCCTAGAGCCAGTCTCTGAGGTCAAGTCCTGGCTCGACCACTTCCTAGCTGTAGGACCCTGGGCAGGTTTACCTAACCTCTCTGTGCCCCAGGTTTCTTTTCTGTAAAATGGAAAGAACAATGGTGTTTACCTCATAGGTGGTGGTAAAGAATGAATGAAGGCTGGGCGCGGTGGCTCACACCTATAATCCCAACACTTTGGGAGGCCGAGGTGGGCAGATCACCCGAGATCAGGAGTTCGAGACCAGCCTAGCCAACATGGTGAAACCCTGTCTCTACTGAAAAATTTAAAAAAATTAGCCAGGTGTAATGGTGCACACCTGTAATCCCAGCTACTTGGGAGGCTGAGGCAGGAGAATCACTTGAACCTGGGAAGCGGAGGTTGCAGTGGGCCCAGATTGCACCATTGCACTCCAGCCCAGGTGACAGAGTGAGACTCCGTTTAAAAAAAAAAAAAAAAAAGAGTGAATACTGGGATAAAGGGCACCACACCTGGCGCGCAGGAATCTTTCAGTACACCATGGCCACTGCTACGCTTCTGCATAACCTTACCTCCTCTCATTTCTCTCTTCAGTAGATTTGGGGTTTGGAGAGTTAAAGAGACAGGAAATTCCCTAACATAGTGCTGGCCCATAGGACATTCTGGGAGCTGAACCATACAGTCTTCCGATTCCCAATCAGCAAAGGCTAACGCTGGCTGGCTAGGGGAAGGGACTCCATCTGAAAACCCTGACCAACTCAGACCTCAGGTCACCAGGGAGAAGTTGAGGTGACAAAGAAAGTATGTAGGTCAATCCCGCTGCCTAGGGCGTGTGCAGATAGAGGAGGGACCAACATTCAGAGAACCCCCTGGCAGCAGCCTCCCCTTAAAAATCCTCAGGGACCTTGGTGAAGAAAGAGAGCCAAGAATATTCCTACACAGAGCTAGGACCGAGGGCCTCTTGAACTCCTCAGAGAGCAGGCCTGTCTCTGGGCATCTCCATGAATTGGGCCCAAAATTGCCCTGTTAGTACAAGTCACTTCCAGTCCCTCACGGCCCACCCAACACTCAGCTTCAGCTGACATTTACATCGTGCTCACTATGTGCCGGCGCTGTAGAAGAATTTCATGTGTGCTCTCTCATGCAGTCCTGTGACAAGCCAATGAGAGCTTGATGGGCGGGGAAACAGGGGCAGAGAGAGGCTAGGGAACTTGGACAAGGCCCCAGAGCCAGCATGTGAAACACAGAGTAGGACCCAGGCAGATGGTCAGGGCCGGTGCTCAAAACTATCCCTCTACACTGCCTCTCACCTGGCCCACCAGGCTCTCCAGGGCCTGGAGCCCCCAGGCTGCTGGCAACTTCCTCTAGGCAGAAGTGACCTTCCCTCTCCCGGTACACATGTGACTCTACCTGCACTCATGGAAGTCAGAAACTAGCCAGACCCAGGTCTCCCGTGAGCCAGCAAGTGTCCCAAGAGCCAATGCCACAACCTCATGGGTAGGGTGACCACATATCACCCAGGGCCAGGCTCAGGGCCCAAGTCGCCTGTCCTCCTTGCCCACCTTTCATGGCAGCCACAAGACTGAGCTGGCAGTGCCACCTGTAGACAGCCTACCTCCATTAAACTATCTCAGAACCAGTCCTAGGATGTGGGCTCTGGGTACTGGGCAGGCCCCAAAGCCACCTCCCACCCCCAAATAGCAAGCCAACTCCTGGTTCCACCCACCAGCCCCAGGGCAGTTGGGCAGGTAGAAATTGCCAGATGATGCTTTGCTCTCCTTCCGGAATACTGTTGCTGGCCACACACACACACACAGCTCCTGATGCACATGAGGTAGCTGGGTGAGCACCAGGGAGAGAAGAACGTGGCTGTGTGGCACAGACCCCAGCATTCCCTACAGCTCAGACAGATGCAAACAAAGCCAAACGCTGTCAGGACCCCAGAGGCAGCCTCAAAGGGGCGTGCCCATTAAACTGCCAGAGTGCCCTGTCAAGAGCAACGGCATTATTTCCGAGCCCACAGGGATGTTTAGAATTAGAGGAGCCTGGCAGTACTCAAGGGTCCCCAGGGAACTGGGTGAATACATCATTCCCATCACAAAGCTCTCAACAAGTGTGCCCCGGGCTGGGTCTTTGTTCAACATTGCATAAGACAACTGAGTCAGACAGGCTGGACTACCTGTAGCCCCCTCATCTCAGCCAGAAAGTGCTGGCAGCACACAATGGCCAGCTCATGACTGTGCTGGAGGGACAAGCCACCCAGGGCCCTGGCCTCTGCCAGCCACAGTCAGTCACGGTACTTGGTTTGAACAGCAGATGGCCAGAAGGACAGGAGCCACTCCAGATAGTCCACTTCTTGCCATGGCCTTAAGAAGTCCCATTCAAAGTGTCCTCTTGCTCTAGAAAGCCTTCCTGGCCCTGCTGGCCTGAAGTGACCTCCCCATATTACCCATCCCTAGCTTTTACCATTTGCTGCCCTGTTTGGGGTTGAGGTTTTATTTTTATTTTTTAAATTTTTTTGAGATGGAGTCTCGCTCTTGTCACCCAGGCTGGAGTGCAATGGCGTGATCTCGGCTCACTGCAATCTCTGTCTCCCGGGTTCAAGCAATTCTCCTGCCTCAGCCTCCTGAGTAGCTGGGATTACAGGCGCCTGCCACCACACCCGGCTAATTTTTGTACTTTCAGTAGAGACGGGGTTTCGCCATGTTGGCCAGGCTGGTCTCGAACTCCTGACCTCAGGTGATCCTCCCACCTTGGCCTCCCAAAGTGCTGGGATTACAGGCGTGAGCTACCGCACCTGGTAGAGATTTTAAAATATCATTTATGCAGCATTTAGAACTTGCCAGGTACTACATTAAATGCTTTACATACACTATTTGGCTTAATCCTCCTAATAGCCCCATGAAGTCGGTGTGATTATGCCCATTATAGATTGAGGAAGCGGCAGTTTGGAACGGTCCCGTCGTCTGTGTGTCCTGTGCTTCCATACTTTTTCTTCCTATGAGACTGCATTATCTCACACTAGAGTGCAAACTGCTTCATGGCAGTGAGATATTTACGCGTTCTTCTTGTCCCTGAATAGGTACACAGTTAACTAAGAGAGGACTGATTGCTAGTGATTGTTGTGTGGCAACTGATTAGCCTTAATTAACCCAGAGGTGGCATTTATGAATAAAAACGTCATCAGCCATGTGGCCAACTGACCATATGATATGAATCCCTATATGCTGTGCAGGATTTTAATTACCAAGGCAGGCCCCCGCTGAAGTTGCATATTACTTATCAAGAAACTTTGCTGAAGCCAGGCACGGTGGCTCACGCCTGTAATCCCAACACTTTGGGAGGCTGAGGTGGGTGGATCACCTGGCGTCAGGAGTTCGAGACCAGCCTGACCAACATGGAGAAACCCCCTGTCTATTAAAAATACAAAATTAGCTGGGCATGGTGGCACATGCCTGTAATCCCAGCTACTCGGGAGGTTGAGGCAGGAGAATCACTTATACCCGGGAGGTGGAGGTTGCGGTGGGCCAAGATCGCACCATTGCACTCCAGCCTGGGCAACAAGAGCAAACCTCCATCTCAAAAAGAAAGAAAGAAAGAAACTTTGCTGAAATGTTTTTCCTTCATCCCCTTCAGTGACAGCTGATGGCCACTGGCTCGGAGGAACAAACCCCTGCTGGGCTTAGCATGACCCAGCACGTGCTGCAGGATGGCCCCAGCAGCCTTGCTGGGAGCTGCCAGGTTCATCACCAGCCAAGGGCCAGGGGTCAAACAGGCGGCTCCCAAGAGGCGCTGCTGGCTCCAGGGCATGGGATACTGTGTTAGAAGGCACGGGCCTCACCTTTGGTAGCATAGGCTTCTGCGATCACCCGCAGCCTGTAGGGCGGGGCAGCTGTCAGCGGCAGGTCGTCCAGGCCCACCCGGGCATAAATGTTCAGAGCTTCTTTATAATCACCTTCCACATAATTCAACTTGGCCATGATCAGATTGGATTCTTGTAGGAATTCTGACTAGAAGGGAAAGGAGAGAAAGAAAAGCATTTTCCTACAATATCAGGCATGATGCTCCCTCGGAGCCTAGCCAGCTGCCGCCGTAAAACCCCACAGCTCCCCGCACAAGAGTTTGGACGTGAATGTTCTGAGCAATGTTATCCACAATAGCCAAACAGTGGAAACAACCCAAATGTCCACCAAAACGTGGGCTAGCCATAAAATGGAATATTACTCAGTTGTAGTAAAGAATGAAGTACTGTTATGTGCTACAACATAGACAAACCCCAAAAACATGATGCCAAGTGAAAAATCCAGTCACAAAAAATATGTATGGAAGCATACATATGCTTCCATGTGTATGAGATGTCCAGGATAGTCAAATCTACAGTCAGAAAATGGATTCGTCTTGGCTAGGAATGGGAGGTGGCTGCTAATGACGATGGGTTTCTTTGGAAGGTGATGAAAATGTTCTAGAATTGATTGTGGTGATGGTTGCACAACTTCATGAATATACTAAAAATCGCTGAAGTGGACACTCTGAATGGGTGAGTTGTATGGTATGTGAATTACACTTCAAGAAAGCTGTTGCAAAAACCAAACCAAAACCAAACCCTGCGGCTCCCCTCACCAGGCCCATGGCTGGGTGGGCCGGCTGGGCCAAGGAAGGAAGGAATGCTTCATAAGTTAAACATACAAGCACCTGTCTCAGAAAAGAAGCGGCCCAGACATCCTGGTGGGCCGGCCATGGCAGTGGAGATGCACCACAACCCCGTAACCCAAATCATCAAGGAGGGCCTTCCCAAATGGATGTGAAGATTAGGACTTGCTTGCTTTCCAGGGCGAAGTTTTTCACTGAGCCACTGAAGTTTCTAAACTGAGGTGACCTGGTACCCTCCCCAGAGGCTGAAGGCTGGAAGTTCTCTGTGGGCCCCCCTTCCTCCCAGTCAGCAAGGCTGACCTGGCCAGTCCCCCACTCCCCAAAGCCTCATCATTACCCTTCTTCCCGACCCGTCCCCTAGCACCTAGGGAGAGAACAGGCCACCCTGCCACCTATATAAGGAAACAGATTTATCTTCCTTGGCCAGACCTTCTCCTCAGAGCCCAAGCGGTTCAAAGCTGAGGTTTTTGCTTACGGAAGCACACCATGAAACCACACTATTTATACTGTAACCTAGAGCTTTGATGGGTGGACAACAAGGCCAGGTAGCCAGGTACAGCGTGTTACAGCAGCTATCTCAGCCAACGTGGTCAGCTTCCAGGCATTTCTTGGAAGAGAGAGGGACATCAGGCAGCATTGGAAAGGATGGTGGAGTGGGCAAGGAGGACTGATAGGAGCAAAGGTGTTTATGGGGGGCCCAAGGGAGAGGCACCAGAGGAATTAGAATTACATCTGGAGACGGAGAAATCAAAACAGACTCAGAAAAGAGAAAAAAAGCATCCAGGCCGCGTGCGGTGGCTCACACCTATAATCCCAGCACTTTGGGAGGCTGAGGCAGGCAGATCATTTGATGCCAGAAGTCCGTGACCAGCCTGGCCAACATGGTGAAACCCCATCTCTACTAAAAATACAAACATTAGTGGGACATGGTGGTGCACACCTGTAATCCCAGCTACTCAGGAGGCTGAGGCACAAGAATCGCTTGAACCCGGGAGGCAGAGGATGCAGTGAGCCGAGATCATGCCACTGCACTCCAGCCTGGGTGACAGAGCGAGACTCTGTCTCAAAAAAAAAAAAGCATCCACCACAGGGGTTCTCCACCCGGGTGGGGGACGGGCCAGGCTTGGGTATTTTGAACACATTTCCTAGGACATTCTGGGAAGTCTTTCCTCCTTCCCCAAGCTTCCAGCCTCTGAGAACCGCTGGATTAAAGGTGAATTGAAGGAGGAGGGGGAAATGAGGAGTTAGCATTAATGGATACATCACAAGAGGTTCAGTTTGGGAAGATGAGCCTGGAGATGGAGGGTGGTGACAATGATAACATACTTAATGCTACTATACTGTACACTTACAAAGAGCTATAACGTTAGGTTGTATGTTATGTATATTTTACCAAAGGGGGAAAAAAAACGAAAGCAAACTGGAGGGCCAGGCGGAGGAAAAGCTTGAAGAAAATTGCAAGCCTAGAGGCACAGTTTGGACACTGGGAGAGCCTCCTTGGGGGAGTCCAATCTGCACCCAAGCACAGGAAACGGCTTGGCCAGGGTGCCTCGGCTGCTGGGGCAGTGGGAGAACAACCCTAACACGGTGTCAGGGGCCACCTTGCTCACAATAAGGACCATTTTCTTGCCTTGAATCAGAAGCCAGATGTCCTGACTCCTCGTCCAGGACTCCTTCCATCCCACCTGGCTGGCTCTGGTCTTCCCAGCCTCAATTCACTTAAGACAAGCTGGACTTAAGCTCAAGGAAAGAGAAAGTTTCACATTAGTCAGTGTGAGTAGGACAGCACACCCATGCAAAAGATGTGTGGCTTTGGAACATTCTTTACAAGATGGAGGAAGGTGAAAAACAGCAATGGGAGAAAAAAACTCTCTAGGTAGCAACTAATAACATAGCAAGAAATGATGTGTATCTAGTGCTATACAGCTTTGAAAGAATTTCTCCATTTGAGCCTCAAAACAATCCTGGGCTAAGTAGGCCTGCAGCTGAGAAACATGAAGCTCAGAGAGGTTAAGTAACATCCCAAAATCACACAGCCTATAAATCCAGAACTGGACTCAGACTCAAGAATTTTAACTTGAATTAAATTCAACAGCTTCGTGCAGTGGCCCAGGCCTGTAATCCCAGCACTTTCGGAGGGATTACAGGCCGACGTAGGCAGATCACCTAAGGTCAGGAGTTCGAGACCAGCCTGGCCAACATGGTGAAACCCCATCTCTACTAAAAACACAAAACTTAGCCAGGTGTGGCGGCACACACCTGTAGTCATAGCTACTCGGGAGGCTGAGGCAGAAGAATTGCTTGAACCTGGGAGGTGGAGGTTGCAGTAAGCTGAGATGGCATCTGGGCGACAGAACAACATTCTGTCTCAAAAAATAAATAAATAAATAAATACTAAAATAAATTCAATGTGCTTACTACCACACGGCGTTGTAGAGGATGGAAAGCAAAACCTATCAACACCTGGTGAAATGAAAGGTGAATTTTTCAACATGAAGTTGGGGGGCGGGTAGACGGGGGAAAGAAATGAGCCAGATATCTCCCCTCACACCTCCCAGCAGGACACTTGAGTCTGGCTGGCCATCACTGTGAGCTGCGGCCCATGTGCCTGCTGTCCCTTCACCCTCTCCTGCTGATCAAGACCTACTACCTGTGTCCCCAGATCAAGACCTACCCCTGTGTCCACCTATGTCATCATGTCATTGGTTAAGAACATATGAGATGAGGCCGGGCGTGGTGGCTCATACCTGTAATCCCAGCACTTTGGGAGGCCAGGGTGGGCAGATCACAAGGTGAGGAGATGGAGACCATCCTGGCTAACATGGTGAAACCCCGTCTCTACTAAAAATACAAAAAATTAGCCGGGTGTGGTGGTGGGTGCCTGTAGTCCCAGCTACTCGGGAGGCGGAGGCAGGAGAATGGCGTGAACCCGGGAGGCGGAGCTCACAGTGAGCCGAGATCCGGCCACTGCACTCCAGCCTGGGCGACAGAGCGAGACTCCGTCTCAAAAAAAAACAACATATGAGATGGAGACAGGGTTTCGCCATGTTGGCCAGGCTGGTATTGAACTCCTAGCCTCAAGTGATCTGCCACACACCAAAGTGTGGCATGGTCCTTACAGAGAAACTGAATGGGGAAAGAGAAGACCTGGTTTTTGAAGCCCAAATGCAGCAGGGAGTCCTTAAGTACCTGGGATCCCTACGCTGAGGCGACCTCTCCGGCCACCCCCTGGGGGCCTGGGGTGGGGTCCCTATGTTGAGGTGACACTCTCCAGCCACCTCCTAGCAGCCTGGAGCTGTGTCCCGTGCAGACAACATACACAGAGACCATTTTGAAAGCAGCTCTCTATCAGGGTTTCCAAAAGCCTGTTGCTGCACAACTGACCAACACCAATATTAACTTACTCAAAGGTTGCCCAGGCCCTCCACTGCAACAGGGCCAAGGAGGTGGTCGATGACCAAGAGGAGGAACAGCTCAAATTGAAAGCTCACAGGCTTAGAACATGCAGGAGTCGGGAAGGTCCAAGCTCACCCCTTTAAGAGCCCACCCCATTCAAACCTAAAGGAACTGAGCTGCAGAGAGGCAAGTAACCTCCCTGGAGTCACACAGCAAGTCGGGAGCAGGCTTGAGTTTGCAGTACAGATATGAAAGGTAAAGGCAAAGAAAGCATGGCTTCCCATGGGAAAGCATGCACACGCAAACAAGAACAAAGACCAAACACGGAGCCTCACAGGATTCCAAGACAGGAAGAGAAGAAAAATGAAAAAGAAGTCATCAAAGTTAAGAGGAAACAGAAGTCAGAGCTCCAGAAGTTCACCAAAGACTGTCCTCAGTGGGAAATACATCCTGGGGAAGAGGGGCAGGATGGAGCAGGCCACAGACAGCCATCTGAACTAGGGGAAGTGTCTAGAGCCAGGGGAGTGTGAGCCACCCAGGGGGCAGAAGGGCAGGGCGGGAAGAGGAGATGACCCCCATGAAAAGCAAAAGGAACTGAATGAGGAGTCCCAGAAGAAAGGAAGGAAAGCCACGTGAGAGGGAAAGGAAACCTGGGTGCAATGAGACCAGGAAACAGAATGGACACATAGGGGGCAGCGCCTAAGATTCCCTGTGCCAGAGGGTGAGGGTCTTTGCTGAGATGCGGGGAAGTTCCTGGCTGCCTCCCACCCGTGACGCCAGGCCTGCTGGCACCAGTATGGAACCTCCCACAGCTCTGGGCCACAGTGGCTTGTTACACTGATGAGCAGGAAGCTGTGCGCTGAGCACCCCTTCTGATTAACTTCTCTCTGTTCTAGAACTGGGTAACATGTCAGGTTAAGCTCTGGGTTATATTGGATAGCTTTAGTTCAAGCATCTGAGAGATAAGTGGCATTGTGCACATGGCGTGTCATTGAAGACTCTTATTAGAGAGACCCTCTTGGCCCAGAAGCCCCCGCAGTGGTCAACCATCCTAGAGACTGGCACATCCACCCAACTGGGAGCTGGCCCGCTTCTAAGAAGATAAGCCACGGCGGTGTGCAGGTGAAGAAGTGTCGCCTCAGCCCAGAGGCCCATGGTACCTTAAGGTTCCCTCGGTCCAGGGCGGCGGTCAGATGCTTGCGGACCTCAGTCAGCTGGGGCTTGGGGCCTCGGGGACTGGCCCCCTGCCTCAGAGGGTGTTCCTTCAGGTACTGCTCCAGCTTCGACTCCCCGAGGAGAAGTTCTGCCATGTCATCTACAAAAACAAAGTGAGAAGCCAAACAAAGTGAGAACAAAGTGGGAGCAAGGAATGCATGTAGGAACCCCCTCCAACTCAAAGGACTCCAGAACCACCACACCCCGAGGCTCCAGGCCCCCAGCAAGGCCCTTCTGGAACATCATAGCCTTCACAGGGTCTAAGTGGACACCACCTCATAGTGAATTCAGTTCATTTAAAGAATGTTCCAGTAGCATGTACTCAAATAGGTGCTGACTCAAGCACTCAGTCGTTTCTTTGCCAGTAGATACTTTTTTTTTTTTTTTGGAGACGGAGTTTTGCTCTTGTTGCTCAGGCTGGAGTGCAGTGGCGCAATCTCAGCTCACCGCAACCTCCATCTCCCAGGTTCAGGTGATTCTCCTGCCTCAGCCTCCCAAGTAGCTGGGATTACAGGCACATGCCATCACGCCCGGCTAACTTTTTGTATTTTTAGTAGAAACAGGGTTTCACCATGTTAGCCAGGCTGGTCTCAAACTCCTAACCTCAGGTGATCCGCCCACCTCAACCTCCGAAAGTGCTGGGATTACCGGGATGACCACCGTGCCTGGCTGCCAGTAGATACATATTTACATGGAGAGAGCTCAAGTTCAGAGGAAAAAAACAAAGGTGGCTTATGAGGTATTCACTATGATCTTTATAAAACACACACAAACCCCAGTGTTATGTATTTTCAGGAGAGGCGCGATGAAATCCCCAGCTCTTTGCTGTGTTCTATGGAGCTGGTGGAATGTCTGTACAGCCGGATCTTAAAATGAGTCTGTGTCAAAATGACCTGAACGCAAGTCTGTATTCTTGCAGAGTAACAGAGTGTTCATCTGCTTCTGTCTAAAAGTCATAACTATACAGATACCTGGGAATGCTTGCATGAAGCTTTGACTCCTGACAGCATACTACTTATGGTTATAACTTGCTGATGTCTGTATTGGCTTAATTTGAATGAAAAGTTCACTCCAGGAGCAGCTCTTTGGAATCCACACCAACCCCCAGACTGTTCTGAATAAACCCAGAACAACTCATATACCAGCCTAAGCATGGTCTATTTTTCTGGGATGGGACAGAACATACTTGTATTAAAATATAAAATCAGTTTTAAAAGGTCTGGAAGGACATATCTTAAGCCCATGATAGTAGTTACAGCCGGGGTGCTGGGGAGGGGACCTCAACTGGGGTCGGTGGCAAGAATGGACTTTCGCTTTGTCTTTAACATCCTGGTCCTAAAAAGAATAGATTTACCTATTACATATGCAATTTAAAATTAATTCAAAAAGCCATCACTGAAGACCCCTAAGGTTCCGGGTGGTAAGTCCACCAAAGGCCAAGAGCCAAAACAAAGGCCTTTTCCACATGCTCTGAGCAATTGGCCCAAAACTGCTGAATCTATAGGTCTTAGCAGTGCTCTGTCTATGTACTGGGAAGCCTAAAATAACCTTTTAGAGATGAGATCTAGAGTCCTGGCGGAGTCAAGAAACACGAAAACAGGGCTGAGTTCAGTTACTGAACTCAAGAACTCATTAGACGCCCAAGAAGAAAAAGCAAATCTGGCCAGGTGTGGTGGCTTATGCCTGTAATCCCAACACTTTGGGAGGCTGAGGCGGGGGGATCACCTGAGGTCAGGAGTTTGAGACCAGCCTGGCCAATGTGGTGAAACCCTGTATCTACTAAAAATACAAAAAAATTAGCCAGGCATGGTGGTGTGCACCTGTAATCCCAGCTACTAGGGAGGCTGAGGCAAGAGAATCACTTGAACCCGGGAGTGAAATTTGCAGTGAGCCGAGATCGCACCACTGCACTCTAGCCTGGGCGACAGAGCGGGACTCTGACTCAAAAAAAAGAGGAAATCAGGCAAGGCCACAGCAGCGTCCAACGCCAGAAGACAATGAAGTGGTGCATACAGAGTGCACTGGGGTACAAAGTGCGACCCCAGTGCGTGGGGCCGGTCCAGACACCAGCCAGACACAAAGGCAACAAGCAGCCTCCTCCCAGACACACAAGCCCTTCTCTAGAAATGAAACCCCGCTCATAAAGAAACCCAGGACTCAGGAACGAAGGACATGGAGGCAAAGGCCTGAGTGTTTCTTACAGAATACTAAATGCCCACAAGAATTAGAGGCACAGAACAGAATATGAATGTTAGAAAGCAATGCATTGCAAAAACAATCATATATCAGAAATTGGGAGGAGTTTCAGAGTGCCATGCCTTTATCTTTCAAAACACTGTACCATGTGCTTTAAAAAAAAAAAAAAAAATCTAATCTTTTACTATTTTTCAAATATTTGTTTAAATTTTAGTGAACTCTCAGGAAATAATGAAGAACCATTTATTTAGAGCTCAAAATTCCTTTAGGCAGGGTGTGGTGGCTCACACCTATAATCCCAGCACTTTGGGAGGCCAAGGCGGGCAGATCACGAGGTCAAGAGATTGAGACCATCCTGGCAACCATGGTGAAACCCCGTCTCTACTAAAAATACAAAAATTAGCCAGGCCTGGTGGTGGGCGCCTGTAATCCCAGCTACTCGGGAAGCTGAGGCAGGAGAATGGCATGAACCTGGGAGGCGGAGGTAGCAGTGAGCCGAGATCGTGCCACTGCACTGCAGCCTAGCGACAGAGCGAGACTCCGTCTCAAAAAAAAAAAAAAAAAAAATCCTCTAAATTCATTTTCGTTTCTTTTTTCCCTTTAATATTTATTAATAAAATTATTAATACTATAATAATAGACCAGTGCTGTTCAATAGAAATATATGCAAGCCACATATATAATTTAAAATTTTTGTTGTTTTGTTTTGTTTTGAGACAGTTTCGTTCTTGTTGCCCAGGCTGGAGTGCAATGGCGCGATCTCGACTCACTGCAAACTTCGCCTGAGTTCAAGCAGTTCTCCTGCCTCAGTCTCAGAGTAGCTGAGATTACAGGCACCCACCATCATGCCCAGCTAATTTTGCATTTTTAGCAGAGATGGAGTTTTGCCATGTTGGCCAGGCTGGTCTTGAACTCCTGGACCTCAGGTGATCCGCCCATCTCGGCTTCCCAAAGTGCTGGGATTACAGGCATGAGCCACTAAGCCTGGCCTTAATTTATAAATTGTAAATTTATAAATTATAAATTGTAATAGTCATATTAAAAAAGGAAAAGAAGACAGGGCTCAGTGGCTCTCAACACTTTAGGAGGCCTAGATAGGCAGATCATTTGAGACCAGCCTGGGCAACATCGCAAGAAAAAAAAAAAAGGTGGAATTAATTTAAATCACAGATTTTATTTAACTAAATATAACCAAAATACTATCAGGTCGGCCAGGCACAGTGGCTCATGCCTGTAATCCCAGCACTTTGGGAGGCCAAGGCAGGTGGATCATGAGGTCAGGAGATCGAGACCATCCTGGCCTACATGGTGAAACCCCGTCCCTACTAAAAGTACAAAAAATTAGCCAGGCGTGGTGGTGGGCACCTGTAGTCCCAGCTACTCGGGAGCCTGAGGCAGGAGAACGGCATGAACCCGGGAGGCGGAGCTTGCAGTGAGCCAAGATCACGCCACTGCACCCCAGCCTAGGCGACAGAGCGAGACTCCTTCTCAAAAAAAAAAAAAAAAAAAAAAAAATACTATCAGGTCAACATGCAATCAATATTTTTAAAATACTAATGAGATCTTACATTCCTTTTTCATATTAAGTTTTCCAAATCTTGTGTGTATTTTACACTCACAGCACATATCAGCTCTAACCTGTACATTTCAAGTGGTCAATAGCTACATGTAGCTAGTAGCTATCATACTGGACAGCAATATGATCACTGTTTATAGAAGTACATCTAAATATCTACCTTCATATCTGTCTATGTCCCTACAAAGATGTCTAAAACGATTATCACTTAATGTAAACAATAGGAATTTCTGAATGATAGGATTTGGGATAATTTTTAAATTCTCATCTTTGTGGTTTAAATTATTTACATTGAGCAAAATCCTTTTATATCACTTTTAGAAAAAAAAAAAAAACAAGTAACAAACTCTTCTTTAAAAACTGGAAGTATATATACCAGGATATTAATAGTGGTTATTTCTGAGTGGTAAGATTGTCCATCTATGTGGAACTTCTTTTTTGTATATTTTAAAATTCCAAAAAATAAAATTATATAGAACTGGGGGTCAGAGTCCTAGATTTAAACCCAAGTTTGTCACTCGGTGACTTTGGCCCAGTGATTTAACCTCATGAATTCTGGGAAGCAATTCCAAGAAAGTGCCTCTTTTGGCCTAAATGGAGGACCCCTCTCTCCCCGCCCCTCCTCACAACCCCACCTCTCCTCACCTCCCTGCCACAGGGACCCTGCATCTGAAAATGGCTCCTCTGGGCAGAATCTCCAAGCCAGGGAGCAGAAACAATGGGAGATCAGGACCCCTGCTACCTATTCTAGCTGTGGGGGCACGTGACTAACCCTCTCAGAGCCCCAATTCCATTGACAGACTGTGGGCTACAGCTACCGAGTTCTCAGGGGGAAAACTCTATGGCCCAGAGTGAACACACCTCCCAGCTGGGCCTTAAAGGATGAGTAGGACCTGGGCCAGCAAAGAGCAGAGGGAAGGGCAGACCAGGCTGAAGGAACAGCACAGCCAAAGCCACAGCACACAGTCCAGGAAAGCAGAGACAGCCAAATGGCAGGGGAATTGGATGTGGGTAGAAAGCTGGAGACTCAAGCTGGGATCAGAACGCCCAGACGCCAATGCTTCCCCTCCCAGCCTGCCGACTCAGCACCCCCGCCACAGCAAGACATCCAAAGCCCTCAGCAATGAAAGACAGGTCCTGGCCCAGGGTCACATGTGCCACCCCTTTGGAATGCTCTGGCATCCTGAGGGCACCACTCACCACTACTTAGTAAACACCTACTAATATTCCAAGCACTGCCGACCTCTCCTCCAGGTGCCCCATCCCAAACCACCTCTAGCAGCCCCAGGAACCCTGAGCACCATGGGTGTTTATCAATCTGTCTGCCCCTTCTAGACTGTAAGGACGAGGCCTAAAGGAAGAACCTGTGTGTTGTGCACAACATCTGACACAGAGTCCACGCTCAATAAATGGTGAATTAATCAGATGATGGGGAAGGCATCTGCATCCTCCCTGCAGTTAGGGCGGTCACTGCCTGTGGCAGAGTCTGCTTGTTGTCCCAGAATATTCACTCTCCCTTTCTTCCTTTAGTATTAAA